>NC_133325.1:602251806-602854306 GCF_042186555.1 Aquarana catesbeiana
TATGGCATGCCCTACCCCAATCTGTCCGCTTATCTCCTACTTTATTAGCTTTTAGATGATCCCTGAAAACCCATCTATTCAGAGAAGCCTACCCTACCCGCACCTAACAACTGTATTTTCATTTTCTCCATCAGCTTATCCCCCACAGTTATTACCTTTTATTCCACTTGACCCTCCCTTCTAGATTGTAAGCTCTAACAAGCAGGGCCCTCTGATCCCTCCTGTATTGATTTGCATTGTAAGTGTACTGTCTGCCCTAATGTTGTAAAGCAATGCGCAAACTGTTGGCGCTATATAAATCTGTATAATAATAATAATAGTGGGGGGAGGTACTTTATTGTCGGCCGTGCATTTTGCATTGGGGGGCCCACTTCTGGAGGGTTTGTTGTATTCTGGTCAGTCGGCGGGCATAAATTGGGGGATTGTGACCACAAACGATTCTCCGCATGGTGTATGGCCGGCAAGATCTGGACTAGACTGCATGATTTTTTTTAATTTTAATTTGATTTGGTCTTTAATCTCCATTAGGGTGTTGTATCTATTTACATCTGTTAGTTAATGACTTTATATGTGTTGCTTCAGAACTAATTGATCTGGACTATCAGTTAGATTTGATTTTCATTATAATTTGTTTGTTTCTTTTCCTATTATGGTTTATACGACTTGTTTAAAAATTGAAAATTGAAGAAAGAATTATGCTTAAAAAAAAACTTCAGTATCTCAGTAGAGGTAGAGAAGAATAAAGGGCAATGTCTCCATCTCCATATTGCTGTTGCCCAGGACCTGGCTACAATAGCAAAAATCTCAATTTCAGTGGATGCACAGGTGCAAAATAAAAAGGCAGCAGTGCTGTGTTGTAGCCCCTCCTATAGGAATGCCCATAAATTGGGCTTCAGTCTGGGGTGGAGCTACCGCCAGCACTGACAGAAATAAAAATGTAATTTTTTTAACCCTACTGCATAGATTTAGACAAGTTTAAGTGCGATGTGAACTGGGTCTTCTGAGGGATTTAACAGGCTTTTTTACAATTCTGTAGATTTCTTCTTTAAAAGATTATTTGAAATGTTATTGATTTGGTTTAAATATACTGTATATGCTATGCTCACCACAGGAATCAGTTTAGATGAAGATCTGCAAACTCCTGCTATGAAAAACACAGCCTCAAAACACATCTCAGTAAGATCGGAAAGGTAACACATAACATGCAAATGTTTTATTTTTAGAGCAAAATTTACAGGAAACAGCAAATATTTCCTTTGCATAATATCTTTTTTTGCCAGTAGACCTTTTTGCACACTAGTTCCTTAGCAAAATTAAATGAGGTAACAAGTCTCTGCATGTTTTATTAGAAGTCACAATAAAAACTTTTCAAACATTCTTCACATTGTGACAGAGTGCATTTCCCTTGCTATTTAGCTTTGTAATTTCAAAAGATTAGGTATTTGTCTCCTGAAACTTGGCTTTCTTAATATATGTAGCTCTGCCTTCAGAGGAGCCCCATGATAGATGGTTCCTCCTCTCTTCCTCCAGTGGTGTCCCACCTTGGCTGAACCCACCAACTCACCAGCACACCTGATGTGTAAAACACGCTATATTAACAAACAAATGCCCTGTGGGAAGAGGCGTAAACAAAAAAAGAAACAATAGTACAACCACAAAGATAATAGTAGATGGAAAATTTAACACAGCTGTGAAAAAGAGTCCTAGCAATGTTACCGATCTATAGAAGGACCTGCATATGCCCAGTAGATCTATCTTTATGGTCTACTGGCACTTGTGCCCTGGTTCTCCTGTTGGAGTGCTCAATTAGAGTATAGCGAATTTAGGTGGCCAAAAGGCAACCAGGAAGCAGTGCCATCAAAGGTGGCGTGAGTCAGACTCTGGCCTTGGTCTTCTTCTTCATCTTACTGGAACTCCAGCCAAACCGTAAAATAAACTGTTGGGATACATATACCATAAGTTGGCTGTTTTAACTTCTAGAGGATTTGAAGTCTGGACACTCCTTTGAGGCATTGTGGCACTGCACAACCATGAATTTCACTCTACTGCTTCAGTTGTACCACTTCCTTGGACACCTCCCAGCTCTTTGAACAGAGGTGATTATGCTGACTCACTGTGAAGGCTGGAAGCAGAGAGGTGACATAGGGAGCTGAATTGCTAAACCAGGATTTGCCTATTCTCCAGACCAAAGACCTACTTACCAAGTAAAAATAGCTCTCATTTTCCTTTTAACTAAATTAAAATCTTCACCAAGCACCATCAGTGCTTCCCTAAATTGAAAACCCATATAGCACGTTGCTGCACTGGTGCCATCTTCTTCAGAGACACAGCCACAGAAACGCAGTTAGCACCTGGTTTATATTGGCTCCTGTATCCAGACATACAACCCCTCACCACAGTCTTTTTCTTCTTTTTTTTTTTTTTTTTCCATTTTTAACCGTATTCTTTATTTTCTGCAAGGTTTAAAAAAATCAGGTTGTGGCATAATATTTCAGGGCATTATTTTAACCACTTAAGTGTGTTTAAAGGGCTTTTAAACACACTACTGGCTACTATAGCGGCCAGGAGTGTATGTACTCCTGTTAAGCCAACTGTTGGATTTCAGGTGGCTATGAATCAAAGCTGTAAATAGCAATAAAGTTATGTTAAAAAAAAGTTAAACATTTAAAGAGACAAATTAAAAAAAAATAAAAAATGTTTAAGCCCCCCCACACCCACTTACACATTTAGGCTGGGTTCACACTTATGCAAATTGGATGCGGGTATCTCTGCATCACATTCGCATGACAGGAGACTGTGACCGGTTCTCAATGGAGCTGGTTCCTCCGGGGCAGCCGCAGTCCACACTGGAAAAGGGTCCTGTGTGTCTTTGGCTCCATTTCAGGTCCGAATTCAGGCAAAAATTCGGAACTGATTTGCACCTGAAACGGAGAACAGGGATGCACCAGACCCCCTGCTGCGAGCTGCAGCTAATGTGAACCTGGCCTTACACAAAAACGTATGCGTTGGGGCGTGTATGTATGAGAATGGTTGACCTGAGCTATCTAGCAGTTTCCAGATCAGTCACCTTCAGTGTGTACCTTGGGGTATGTACCTGGACTGCACTGTGTGCTTGCTTTTGGCACTGGATTAGGCATTAGGTTGTCACCTTGGCACAAAGTACAATGTGTGTAGCTAGCCACATGGTGCTATATAAGCCCAGTGTCGTGTTCCATTCCTATGGTTCCTAGACCCTTCAGGGTATGTCAGTCATGATGGGTGAAGCCTGGACCTCTAGTGGGCCTAGATTCATGGATAAGTGCTATCTTTCCCTAACAGCACTGACTCTCCACTGTCAACACAAGTGCTTATGGGCACTAAGAGACTGACTAAGTCGAAAAAGACTTATCCTATGCTTAAACAGATTGATTGTACAATTTATGTGGATTAGTTCAACCCTGAGAGGAGTTTCACTCCCCCTAAGCTTTTTTGCAGAGATTTATCATATGGAAAAGTATTTTAAGAAGACTGTCATTTACACATGCCTTTTGATGGTAAACGCCTTGATCGGGATTCCCTTGATAAATTAATCAAGGAAATCATCAGGGAAAAGGTGCTCCCACCCCAAAAGAAAAAGCCTAAGTCTCCTACTCTTGCGTCTACTACTTTGCTCAGTAAAAGGCTTCCTTTTGCTCTCCCCAGGCATCAACCTTAAAACCATGGCTTAACAGTTCTTTTCATTGCAAGCCCTAGACTCCTAGGCTCACCAAGCTTACCCAGAAGTCCCACTTACAAGGAATGGGTGCCCCCATTCCTTGGTGGTGGGGGGTTATGTCTGTAGGTGACATTCCAATCTGTCATTTCAAAGGACAAAATAGAGTTTCTATCTCTGCCGCAGCCTCACTTTTTACCTTTTTAATTTGCCTGCTTTAGAGCAAAGGAAAGCAAATTTAATGACTGCCTTGCACCAACTTCAGACACAAGGACTGATTGTATAGGTTCCTTCAGAAGAACATTTTCCATTCAAACCTACTCAGTCCCAAAACCAAATTGGGGCACCCACCCAATACTGGACTTAAAAATCTCTAAAGAGAAACTTAATGTACTAAAATACACATAGGAATCAACAATGGAATCAATGGGATCTGTTATTGCTTCTTCTCTGAACAAGGAGAATTCCTGGCATCAGTAGATATACAACTCTCCCATCCTCTCCTCCATGCTTTCTGCATTTTGCTGTTGGAGAGTGGAGACTAGTTTGTAGCACTACTATTCAGGCTCTCCTCTGCACCCTGAGTGCTCACAAAAATGTATGTTTCTGGCTCTTCTGCAAACCCAAGGCATTCATGTCACAGGTTACCTGGGCGGCTTTCTACTAAAAGAATTTACAGTCACAACCTTGTATGCCACTGTTCAAAGAATGATTTTGTGTCTTTAAATCTTTGGTTGGATAATCAGCTTTCAAAAGTCTCCAACCATTACATGTCCATGTCTGGAGTACCTGGGTTTAATCTTGAACACAGCCCAAGCCAGAATCTTGCTTCCTGAAGGGAAAATAGCATCCCTAAAGTCCCACATGTGGACCCCCAGGCCAGAACGGCTTCTGCATGAGGGTTCTGGGCTTAATGATAGCTTCCTTTAAAGCAATTCATTTTGCCCAGTTTCACTACAGACCTTTTCAATCCAGCATGCTCATGTGGAAAAAGCAAATTTAATCTGTGTATTGCCATATGCTTCTATGTAGCCAGGCAAAGCATTCCCTGGCATGATGGATCTTCAATCCTTCCCTGGAATTGGGAAAGTAATTTATTCACATGCCTTGGAAAGTATTGCCAGTGGATTCCAGCCTTACAGGTTTGGGTGGAGTTTAATACTCGCCTAATGTCCATGTGACTCCCCAGAGGAGTCAAAATGTCCCATCAACATTCTGAAACAGAGAGCCATCAGATTATTTCTACAACACTTGACCTCCCCCCTGCAAGGTGACCTAGGCAGGGTGCAGTCAGATGATGCCACAGCAGTGACCTATATAAACAATCAATGGGGCACCAGATGTCAAGCTGCCCTAAGGGAAACAAGCCTGCTACTCTCCTGGGAAACTTGCATTCCAGATCTCTTGGCAAACCAACCTCTATCAATTATATTTTGCCCTTTTTTCAGTCTAATTTTGACCAGAGTCCGGCCATAAGTAGCTTAGTTTTGCTATGTTGTTGCCCATCCCTCAATTTACAGGTAAATCGAAAATCCAATTTTTTTTTTGGGGGGGGGGGGGTTATGTTTACTTAATGGGGCCTTTTTATTTTGGAGTCCACAACATACACTTGTTGCTGACACTGGGAAAACTGCCCTTGCTTTGCAACACATCACCGCAAACTCAAACTTTTACAATAAATTAGCATGCACTGAAGTACCACATATTTCTTTCCTCTATTGCAATAGCTGGCATGAAATTTAGGCAATCCCCTTTATTAAAATGCAGGCAGGCTTAAAAAGAGTCAAAAGTTCTGCATGCAGAAATAGTGGGGGATGCGCAGATTCTGCAGAATGACAACGGTGAGCAGCACCATCTGAAGGCAGGGCACATCTAAATTTTCTATTTCAGAATGGCCTTGTTATACAGCCACTGCACATGCTGAAGACTGCAAAGTAGGCACTGGGTGCTGTCTGAGAGGAGTGCTTCAGCACATTAGGATGTCTTTTGTTACATACAGGCACTTCTGCCTGTCTCCTGACAGTGTGGATTGGCTTACTTTCATTAAAATGAATAATAATGACTACAAAACCCCTGCTGCTGATGATAAAAGCATAACTATTATTTGACAGCCTATTTCAGTGCTTGGTACTATAAAGGTGCCGCACAATGTTTCTTAGCTGGACCTCAGCTACCAAATTTTTACTGTTTGGTGCACAGAAGATCTTGCTTTGTGGCCTAAAGTGTGTGGCCTATTCCAGTACCCAAGCACTCAAAAATATTTGTGGCTGTAGCCTCTCAGGTAATACACTCCTTTATTTCAATATAAAACCTTCCTCCTCTCCCCCTTTTATTTTATTATATAACCCCAATTCCAAAATAGTTGGGACGAGGTGCAAAATCTACATAAAAACAGAATGCAATGGTGTTCAAATCTCATAAATCCATATTTTATTCACAATGGAAAATATATCAAATGTTTTAAACTGAGAAAATGTACCATTTTAAGAAAAAAATATGGTAATTTTGAAATTAATGCCAGCAACATGTCTCAAAAAGGGGCAGTAAGTGGTACTAGCCAGGAAGAATTTAAAGGACACTTTGCAACTAATTAGGTTAACTGGCAACAGGTCAGTAATATGATTGGGTATAAAGCAAGCAGATGTAAAGATGGGTAGAGGTTCTCTGTAAAGGCTGTATCTAAAAATTGTTGAACAATTTCAGAATACTGTCCCTCAGCATAAAATTCTTACTGTGCCTCAACATAAAGACAAGTGGCACCCTAACTGTTGCTAGTGTAGATAGATTTAGTTTGGCTCCCATGTAGGCAGAGGAGCATGGGTTAATTTTGTTTAGGAGGCTGTGCAGTGCTTCAAATGCTGTGGCTCTGTTACCTCCCCTGTATTCTGGAACTCTCTAGATTGTTATAGAACTTATTGAGTGGACGGACAGAGGTTGCAGCCTGAATATTTATGAAGTTTCTACCAAATTCTGAGGGGGCAGGGCCCAGAAGGTGGGGAAGCAATCCATAAATACTCAGAAGCCTGTCAGTCTGGAAGAAGAGACTGGGGTCCAGTTGTCTGAAGGAGACTCCTGTGCTGGGAGCTCTGCCCCTGGGGAGGAAGAAAGAGCAAGAGAGAAAGAGAAGTATGAAGCTTCAAGTCTTCACTTTCTGTGAACACAGTTCGCTGTGTCATCCAAAAAAAGTAATGCTCCATCAGGCAAAGAAGTAGCCATATCTGAACATGATTCAGAAATATTCCCGTTCTCTGTACTAAAGCTAATTTAAAATGGCCTGTTGCAAAGTGGTAAACTGTTCCGTGGTCAGATGAATCAACATTTTACATTCTGTTTTGGCAACCATGGGTGCCGCATCCTCTGATCTAAAGAGGAGAAGGACCTTCTGTCTTGTTATCAGTTTTTAGTTAAAAAGCCTGCATCTTTGATGGTATTGGGGTGAATTATTGCATATGGAATGCCCAGTTTGCACGTCTGGAAAGGCACCATCAATGCTGAAAGTTATATCCAGGCTCTGGAGCAGCATATGCTCCTATCCAGACTATATCATTTTCAGGGTAGGCCTTGCATATTTTAGCATAAGAATGCTAAACTGCATACTGCCTCCATGACAACAGCATGGCTTCTTATTAGAAGAATCCAGGTGCAGTCCGGACCTTTCACCAATTGAAAATACTTGGAGTATTTTGAAACAAAAAATGTGGCAAAAAAGACCCAGGACTGCAGTAACAATCATCTACCAGGCTGAGTGAACGAATCTACAATATCACAATAAATAAGTAATACTTATTACCCAACAGTAGTTGCTATATCAAAGAAAACAGGAACTGAACCAGGAAGTAAAGACAAACTTAATCTATTGTCACCCAATATGGTTGGTAACTAGGCAAGCATAAAATGCATTAACAATAGTAATAATACAATTTAGCATGCAAATGATTAACAGTAAAGGCTAGGCATAAGATGGCATTTGGTGTCCACATCAGCATTAACTGTAGCAAGGCCACCTCAAGTGCAGCAGTGAGCAGTAGTCAAGTTTAATCTACTGAATGCTGGAACTATACTGCCAGAGCACATTTATAGTGGCAATGCTAGTCTTAGACCAACTGGGTATGTACTGTGCAAATGAAAAAGGAGGATGTTAGCTTAGGAGGTAGGGGAACAAAGGGGGCTTGCAGAATAATTATTATGGGAGGAACAGTCCTTTGAGATGTTCTTCTTCCAGCTATCACTGGGGCCCTTTAAGAGCATCTTTGAACTCAATGACAGTTCCTGTTCACCTGCATACAGTATAGGTACAGTATAGGTATGTTATAGTCTTGGCACAGGTGCAAGGTAGATGTGGTTCAGCTAATTAAGTATAATGTGGTATAGGCTTGGTATAGATGCAATCTAGGTTTGAAATAAGTGCAGTATTTGTGCAGTATGCCTTGGGTACACTTGGTGTCCGGCTCTCAGTGCCTCAGTCCCTGCTAGCAGTATCAGCAATGGGTGAAAAGCCCTCTCACCAGTCCTCGAGATGCTGCGATGACCCTGTGATCAGTGGTGGGAAGCAGAGGGTGAGTGGACACTCCAGTCTCCCTGCTGCAGCGGTGCAGGTTCTGTGATGTGACTAATTATGTGGGGGTCTTGTGAGCCAAAGATGGACTGATGCCTCTGTGAGGTGAAACAAATATAGATAAGCTGCAAACACTAACCACGTTTCATTGCGTGCATAAACCAAAAAATATAAATAAACGTGCCTGCGCTGAAAAAACAGATATATCCCAATAGTTGGGAGGTGCATATATAGTGTAAATACTACACTATACACTATACTACAAAATTTCAATATAAAAAAAAAAAAAAAAAAAATGCTAGTAATATATAAATTATAGAATGAATACAATCCTTATATAAAAGTATCCCATAAAGTGCAACATGCAAAAAAAACAATATATATATGTGGTTATAAATATAAGATCAAAGTGCAAAATCAAGTGTCCACATTTAAAAGTTCAATTCATTGATATCAACACATAAAGTGTCCACAAAAACAGTGTTCCTCATGCTCCTCCTTAATGGTGTTCACAATCCAGCATGCTTCAGTGCTCTCCTGTGACCCCCCACTTGTGCTTGCGCTCACCTCTGAGCGTGTGACACGGTAATTAAACGGTGTCTAAACACGCATTGGAGCCACCCCTTGGGCTCATACAGGGTATGCTGGTATAAATTCCACCACTTTCAGATGTCATCAGATAGTCTCACATACAAGAAAGAAAAAGCTCCATAGTGTAATACAGTAGGGATTTATTTAAAATATATTAAAACTTCCCTCCAGAAGGGTACTCACAATATGTAGGTGCGTGAGTGCACCAATCTTTCCAGAGAGTGTTTGTATAAAACAAGCGTTTGTATGGCGTGCAGTGTGTCGTTCCTCATCTACCTCTGTTGCTGACAGCTCCGTCCTACCCCTCCCCTTAAGGGAGGTGAGCGCAAGCACAAGTGGGGGGTCACAGGAGAGCACTGAAGCATGCTGGATTGTGAACACCATTAAGGAGGAGCATGAGGAACACTGTTTTTGTGGACACCACTTACTTGCACTTTATGTGTTGATATCAATGAATTGAACTTTTAAATGTGGACACTTGATTTTGCACTTTGATCTTATATTTATAACCACATATATATATTGTTTTTTTACATGTTGCACTTTATGGGATACTTTTATATAAGGATTGTATTCATTCTATAATTTATATATTACTAGCATTTTTTTTTATTTTTTTTTTTTATATTGAAATTTTGTAGTATAGTTTTACACTATATATGCACCTCCCAACTATTGGGATATATCTGTTTTTTCAGCGCAGGTTCTGTGATGTGGTCAGTGCTGTGCTGTGCTGCTCCCCCCCCTTTTTTTTGGGGGGGGTTGAATGGGAGGGGAAGGGCGGAGGGGGGGGATTTTTGGGTAGGGATGAAAAAAATGGGAGGGGGGAATTAGATGTTTAGACATTAACAGTAACACTATGTTTACTTACTACAGGGGGTTCCCGGGTTACAAACAAGTTAGGGACTGTAGGTTTGTTCTTAAGTTGAATCTGTTTGTAAGTTGGAACAGGTACATTTTTTAAGTGTAGCTCCAGCCAAAAAAACTATTTTTAAGCTTTTTGGATAGCACAGGGAAGGGTTAACACCCCTGTAACATTTGTTTTGCTGTGTGTGCCCCTGTTCAGAAGATTTCACCTCACTTTCTGTCCCAATGACAATTGGATTTTGAAAATTTTGGGTTGTTGTGGAAACAAGCCTTGGTGATAAAGCATCAGTGGAGGTACCTTTTCCCCATAATAGTACTTACAGGAGTGAATTTACCTTCCTAGGGGTAGATTTCCTCTCACTTCCTGTTGTCTCCCTCCGTTTGTAAGTAGGAGTCATTTGTAAGTCGGATGTTTGTAACTAGGGGACCCCCCTGTATTGGGACAAACCTCCCACCACCCCAAGACAGAAAAGTATTTTATATGAAAACCATCATAAGGAAGAGATACCTAGGGAAAAGGAGGGGAATAAAGGTAATTATTGTGGGAAAATGTTATAATATAGTAGACACCTCTAGTTCCTTGTTCCTCGCCACTTGTCCCAATATCATAATAAATTTACTGAAGGCCTAAAAGTATGGATCGTGGAACAGATGCCTAAGAACCTCTCAGAGGCTGAGCGATTCCATAGGCTCTGCGTACGCGAAACATATTGAATTTATTTTTATATATTTTTTTATTGCCTATTCCTATATGGAATTACCTCAACAACTGAAGTTGATATGCAATGTCATGTTAGCTCTGTTGAGCCATAGGCGGTCTGTTGATATCTATATTATTTTAGCTTTGGGTATTTCATGTTGTCACATCCTTTCGACTAGATGGCAGTGTTCCAAGGCACGTATACAGCTTTTATCAGTCAAAGTCTCACTAGCTTTACAAAGGAGCGTGCCCTGAGTCCCATCTGCCAGTGCTCATGCTCCGAAACGCCGTTGCAACCCACCAGTGCCATCATCGCGCCTGGCACCGCGTTCCAGCCCTCACCATCGGCCTGATCCAAGCCTCGGTTTCATTGCCATGGTCCCAGAGATCCTGCTGGCTAGGATTTCTCCCCCACAGGCAGAAAAATCAGCTGTTCAGAACGCCACTCTGCGGTGAACGCCACGCCAGTGTGGATGGACTCGTGCCTTACTACCTTAACCTCCATGAAAGTGCATAATGCACCTGTATCTCATTAAAATGTTTACAGTTCTAACCTAGAGGCGCCTGTGTTTCTCTTCTCATTTGCATATCTAGAGTCTGCTTTCAACTCCCCCCTCAAAGGCTGCCAAGGTTGTTTTGGACTGCTAAAGTAATCTATACAGGTCTCCCCTCTTCATCTTTCCCCCTCCACATATACTGAGTATCCACTTCAAGGACTTATTGATGGACTAATGTATTAAATCTCATACTTTTTAGCAGCGCCACTACCCATTTTTTTGTCTAGGATCTCTACTGAGAAACAAATATGCAGACAGAATTGCCCTCTCTCTAACTCCCTCAGTGTCAAGGAAGAGCTTTCCAGGGGAGTTTAAAAAAAAAAAAATCTCTTCACTCCTCTTACTGCACAGTTCCTATTGGAATTTGTGTTGTAAAGAGTCCATTCATCCCATTATATGGCTGCTCTCTCAAACTACAACTCCCAGGATTCTCTGCATAGAAGCCTAAGGGCTTTCTTGGCTTTAGCTCTCCCTCTACTCGCCGGAGGAGGATGGTGCAGTATAACATCAGTATATCAGTAAAGTAAGAGAAAAATAAAATGGCAATGTCTACTTCTCCATATTGCTGTAGTCCAGCACCTGGCTACATGAGTAAAGGGGCAACCTGTGTAAAGGTAGGCAAACAAGAAGGTTGCGATAGTTGAACATATTTTGTGACCTAACCAAGCTCCTTACATACTATTCATCCACTGTACAATAGCTGTGGCTAATGTCTCAAATAAAACCAATTTTTTTGCAATATAAAACCTGCATCATCTCTCCCTCTTATATGGCAGCTTAAACAAGCTTCTACTGTCCAGCCACTGTATAATAGAGTATGTGTGGCCAATGTCTCTCAAATAGTACACTTTAATTTCCATTTTAAGATAAACCTGCCTTTTCTCCCTCTTATCTTGAGCCCAATTCAAGTTGTTTACACACCGTCTAGCCACCTGTTTTGGTTCCTGCTTCCACTTCCACTTTCACTATTAAATTCAGACCTGTTAGCACATAAAGTCAAAGCCTTTTTATAATGTTCAAATTAATCAGATCAGGCTAAATGTAAAAGTTAAAACATCAATTACATATCCAAAATATGTGATACCAGAAAATGGTGTCACTGACACAGTCTATGAAAATTGTACTGTTCCGTGAAACCATATACAGCTTAAATACAGCTTATAAGCTTTTAATCGAAAGGGTTCGTGGTTTTCCATGTCACCCTCAAAGCTACATTAAAAGGAAGTAGGACCCTCTCCCCACTGTAAAGCATTTTAAATTTTTTTTCTGCTTTCATAAATGTTCCCTGTGGAAGTGCCCAGCTCCCCATGCTCTTTTTTGATGATAGCTTGCTTATTAGCCAGAGGCCCGATAGACTTCTATGAAGTCTGGGTTTCACACATTTCAAGCTGGATTCAACAAGCCCCCAAAAAAATTAAGTCTGCAAGAAAATAAAATCTAAAAATACAGCTTTTTTCAGTAAAAGAGTGTGGTAACTACCTCCAAATTGTAATAACATTTACAGCAATCAACTATCAATAATCTCTTGCCTTGTGCATGCTGAGACATTTTATCTCTAAACAGTTGGAAAACACATTGGGGATTCTTCCACTGCACTATCAAATCAGTGTTCCCCCATGTGGATCCTTTTCTATGTGAATGACTTGGAACACAGTGAGAGAACAAAACTTGTAGGAAAAGATATTAATTGCTGTATACGTTACATAAATCAGATTGTACATTCTTGTGTGTCATACCCTCGACACCTTTTGTAACAGGCTGCATCAATCTTTGTTATTATTTGTATGTCATGTGTGTCAGTAATTATTACTCTACACTGCCACCTTTCTTCTCTTCTCAGACTCTTATCTCTGTTAACTACATTATTCAATATAATAAAAGCTATTATTTCATTTGTCCCTTTAATCACTCGAACTTTTTTTTTAAATTGTCGCTCTTCTTTTGTTTATAGCGCAAAAAATAAAAACAGCAGAGGTGATCAAATACCACCAAAAGAGACATGTTATCCTTTTTTATAAGTACTCCAAAATGCCTTCACCCAAAATTATTAGTCACTGTTGTGCAAAAAGATTCATAGAGAATTTGGAGGCTCTAATAGACCTTTGTTTCAGTGATTTTTCCAACATTAGTGCATTTTCAGATTTAAAACTGAACTCCAAATTTCTTTTTACAAGAACTGAATGGAATGATCAATACAAGCATAGATCATACCTCTGTACCATGTTGCTTTGTTTTCTGCAGATCCCCTGATTTTCTGGGTTTAGTTATGACCTTGTGTTATGTGACAATCTGTATATCCAGCTGATAGACTCTGTCCCTTCTACAGCCACTTCCTGCAGCACCTAGAGCCTAAAACACACCCTCTGTAGTCTGACTCTGTAAATTATGTAATTTCTCTCAGAGCTCTGATAGTGGGTGGGATTGAAAACATCCTAATTAGCATTGAGTCCCGCCCAGTCACACCTACAGGAAGAGTTCAATCCTCCCGCCTCACAGATCACAGCATTATTCAAGAAGGAAACACCTTCACACACACACATACACAGCCTGTTCTGAAAGGTAGCTGTGCTGCTGCTGGGCAGGATTGAATGGATCAAAATTAAAACTCAACCCACCCCTCAGGTCTGGTATGGATGTTAGAGGGGACCCAACACCAAAAAAATATGGCATGGGCCCCCGCAGAATCTATACTAGACCTTTGTCTGAGCATGCAGAATGGCAGGCCAGGAAGGCGGGATGAGCATGCCTCCCCCCTCCTGAACCATACCAGGCCACATGCCCTTAACCACTTCAGCCCCGGAAGGTTTTACCCCCTTCCTGACCAGAGCACTTTTTACAATTCGGCATTGCGTCGCTTTAACTGCTAATTGCGCGGTCATGCAATGCTGTACCCAAACGAAATTTGCGTCCTTTTCTTCCCACAAATAGAGCTTTCTTTTGATGGTATTTGATCACCTCTGCCGTTTTTATTTTTTGCGCTATAAACGGAAAAAGACCGAAAATTTTGAAAAAAAATGATATTTTCTACTTTTTATTATAAAAAAAATCCAATAAACTCAATTTTAGTCATACATTTAGGCCAAAATGTATTCGGCCACAGGTCTTTGGTAAAAAAAAATGTCAATAAGCGTATATTTATTGGTTTGCGCAAAAGTTATAGCGTCTACAAACTAGGGTACATTTTCTGGAATTTACACAGCTTTTATTTTATGACTGCCTATGTCATTTCATGAGGTGCTAAAATGGCAGGGCAGTACAAAACCCCCCCAAATGACCCCATTTTGGAAAGTAGACACCCCAAGGAAATTGCTGAGAGGCATGTTGAACCCATTGAATATTTATTTTTTTTGTCCCAAGTGATTGAATAATGACAAAAAAAAAAAAAAAAATTACAAAAAGTTGTCACTAAATGATATATTGCTCACACAGGCCATGCGCATATGTGGAATTGCACCCCAAAATACATTTAGCTGCTTCTCCTGAGTACGGGGATACCACATGTGTGGGACTTTTTGGGAGCCTAGCCGCGTACGGGGCCCCAAAAACCAAGCACCGCCTTCAGGATTTCAAAGGGCATACATTTTTGATTTCACTCCTCACTACCTATCACAGTTTTGAAGGCCATAAAATGCCAAGATGGCACAAACCCCCCCCAAATGACCCCATTTTGGAAAGTAGACACCCCAAGCTATTTGCTGAGAGGCATGTTGAGTCCATGGAATATTTTATTTTTTGACACAAGTTGCGGGAATGTGACAATTTTTTTTTTTTTTGCACAAAGTTGTCACTAAATGATATATTGCTCACACAGGCCATGGGCATATGTGGAATTGCACCCCAAAATACATTCTGCTGATTCTCCTGAGTATGGGGATACCACATGTGTGGGACTTTTGGGAGCCTAGCCGCGTACAGGGCCCCGAAAACCCAGCACCGCCTTCAGGATTTCTAAGGGCGTAAAGTTGTGATTTCACTCCTCACTACCTATCACATTTTTGAAGGCCATAAAATGCCCAGATGGCACAAACCCCCCCCAAATGACCCCATTTTGGAAAGTAGACACCCCAAGCTATTTGCTGAGAGGCATGATGAGTCCATGGAATATTTTATATTTTGACACAAGTTGCGGGAAAGTGACAATTTTTTTTTTTTTTTTTTTTTTTTGCACAAAGTTGTCACAAAATGATATATTGCTCAAACATGCCATGGGCATATGTGGAATTACACCCCAAAATACATTCTGCTGCTTCTCCTGAGTACGGGGATACCACATGTGTGGGACTTTTTGGGAGCCTATCCGCGTACGGAGCCCCGAAAACCAAGCACCGCCTTCAGGATTTCTAAGGGCATAAATTTTTGATTTCACTCCTCACTACCTATCACAGTTTTGAAGGCCATAAAATGCCAAGATGGCACAAAACCCCCCCAAATGACCCCATTTTGGAAAGTAGACACCCCAAGCTATTTGCTGAGAGGCATGTTGAGTCCATGGAATATTTTATTTTTTGACACAAGTTGCAGGAAAGTGACAATTTTTTTTTTTTTTGCACAAAGTTGTCACTAAATGATATATTGCTCACACAGGCCATGGGCATATGTGGAATTGCACCCCAAAATACATTCTGCTGATTCTCCTGAGTACGGGGATACCACATGTGTGGGACTTTTTGGGAGCCTAGCCGCGTACGGGGCCCCGAAAACCCAGCACCGCCTTCAGGATTTCTAAGGGCGTAAAGTTGTGATTTCACTCCTCACTACCTATCACATTTTTGAAGGCCATAAAATGCCCAGATGGCACAAAACCCCCCCAAATGACCCCATTTTGGAAAGTAGACACCCCAAGCTATTTGCTGAGAGGCATGTTGAGTCCATGGAATATTTTATATTTTGACACAAGTTGCGGGAAAGTGACAATTTTTTTTTTTTTTGCACAAAGTTGTCACAAAATGATATATTGCTCAAACATGCCATGGGCATATGTGGAATTACACCCCAAAATACATTCTGCTGCTTCTCCTGAGTACGGGGATACCACATGTGTGGGACTTTTTGGGAGCCTAGCCGCGTACGGAGCCCCGAAACCCAAGCACCGCCTTCAGGATTTCTAAGGGCATAAATTTTTGATTTCACTCCTCACTACCTATCACAGTTTTGAAGGCCATAAAATGCCAAGATGGCACAAAACCCCCCCAAATGACCCCATTTTGGAAAGTAGACACCCCAAGCTATTTGCTGAGAGGCATGGTGAGTATTTTGCAGCTCTCATTTGTTTTTGAAAATGAAGAAAGACAAGAAAAACATATTTTTTTTTTTCTTTTTTCAAATTTCAAAAGTTTGTGACAAAAAGTGAGGTCTGCAAAATACTCACTATACCTCTCAGCAAATAGCTTTGGGTGTCTATTTTCCAAAATGGGGTCATTTGGGGGGGGGTTGTGCCATCTGGGCATTCCATGGCCTCCGAAACTGTGATAGGCAGTGAAGAGTGAAATCAAAAATTTACGCCCTTAGAAAGCCTGAAGGCGGTAATTGGTTTTCGGGGTCCCGTACGCCGCTAGGCTCCCAAAAAGTCTCACACATGTGGTATCCCCATACTCAGGAGAAGCAACAGAATGCATTTTGGGGTGTAATTTCACATATTCCCATGGCATGTTTGAGCAATATATCATTTAGTGACAACTTTGTACAAAAAAAAAAAAAAAAATTGTCTTTTTCCCGCAACTTGTGTCACAATATAAAATATTCCATGGACTCGACATGCCTCTCAGCAAATAGCTTGGGGTGTCTACTTTCCAAAATGGGGTCATTTGGGGGGGGTTTGAACTGTCCTGGCATTTTATGCACAACATTTAGAAGCTTATGTCACACATCACCCACTCTTCTAACCACTTGAAGACAAAGCCCTTTCTGACACTTTTTGTTTACATGAAAAAATTTTTTTTTTTTGCAAGAAAATTACTTTGAACCCCCAAACATTATATATTTTTTTAAAGCAAATGCCCTACAGATTAAAATGGTGGGTGTTTCATTTTTTTTTTTCACACAGTATTTGCGCAGCGATTTTTCAAACGCATTTTTTGGGGAAAAAACACACTTTTTAAAATTTTAATGCACTAAAACACACTATATTGCCCAAATGTTTGATGAAATAAAAAAGATGATCTTAGGCCGAGTACATGGATACCAAACATGACATGCTTTAAAATTGCGCACAAACGTGCAGTGGCGACAAACTAAATACATTTTTAAAAGCCTTTAAAAGCCTTTACAGGTTACCACTTTAGATTTACAGAGGAGGTCTACTGCTAAAATTACTGCCCTCGATCTGACCTTCGCGGTGATACCTCACATGCATGGGGCAATTGCTGTTTAAATTTGACGCCAGACCGACGCTTGCGTTCGCCTTTGCGCGGGAGCAGGGGGGGACAGGGGTGCTTTTTTTTTTTTTTTTTTTTTCTTTATTAATTTTTTAATTTTTTTTCTTATTTTTAAACTGTTCCTTTCATTTTTATTTTTTTTTTAATCATTTTTATTGTTATCTCAGGGAATGTAAATATCCCCTATGATAGCAATAGGTAGTGACAGGTACTCTTTTTTGAAAAAATTGGGGTCTATTAGACCCTAGATCTCTCCTCTGCCCTCAAAGCATCTGACCACACCAAGATCGGTGTGATAAAATGCTTTCCCAATTTCCCAATGGCGCTGTTTACATCCGGCGAAATCTAAGTCATGAAATGCTCGTAGCTTCCGGTTTCTTAGGCCATAGAGATGATTGGAGCCATTCTGGTCTCTGATCAGCTCTATGGTCAGCTGGCCGAATCACCGGCTGCATTCTCAGGTTCCCTGTTGGGCCAGGAGAGCCAGAGAAAAACATGGAAGACGGTGGGGGGGGGGGGGATCCCTCCCACTGCTTGTAAAAGCAGTCTAGAGGCTAATTAGCTGCTAGGATTGCTTTTACATGAAAGCCGACCGCTGGCTGAAAAGAATGATACCAAGATGATACCTAAACCTGCAGGCATCATTCTGGTATAACCACTCAAAGTCCAGCAACATACCAGTACGTTGCTGGTCCTTGTATTGTAAACTTTTTTTTCATGCAGCCTGTGGGCTGAACGAAAAAAAGATATTGATCAGTGGGTATGCCCACCATTAGAATACCTCCCTTCATCCGCCCACTTCTAATGATGGGCATACATGCACCATTTATATATGCCGAAGCATGGGGGCATCCTCCCGCAAAAGGCAGGAGCAAATTGCTCCTCCACCCACTGCTGCCCCCACGCTTCGGCATATATGCTGAAGTATGTAACTGTGGTGGTGAAATCACCTCCGACAGCGCTGGAGTCACGGCTTTATATATCGTGGGAGCAAACGCTGTTGCTGTCAAGATAAATAAATCCGCGCTGCAACTGAATGGCGTACCTGCTAAGCAAATGATGGTTAACAAAAAAACAAAGTAACATTACAGTATAACAGTAATACTTACCATACCTGCAAAGCAAATACAAAAAAAACCATAGTAAAAAATAAAACATTTAACGCAACCTGTGCCTACCTAAAATATATATATGCCGAAGCATGGGGGCATCCTCCCACAAAAGGCAGGAGCAAATTGCTCCTCCACCCACTGCTGCCCCCACGCTTCGGCATATATGCTGAAGTATGTAACTGTGGTGGTGAAATCACCTCCGACAGCGCTGGAGTCACGGCTTTATATATCGTGGGAGCAAACGCTGTTGCTGTCAAGATAAATAAATCCGCGCTGCAACTGAATGGCGTACCTGCTAAGCAAATGATGGTTAACAAAAAAACAAAGTAACATTACAGTATAACAGTAATACTTACCATACCTGCAAAGCAAATACAAAAAAAACCATAGTAAAAAATAAAACATTTAACGCAACCTGTGCCTACCTAAAATATATATATGCCGAAGCATGGGGGCATCCTCCCGCAAAAGGCAGGAGCAAATTGCTCCTCCACCCACTGCTGCCCCCACGCTTCGGCATATATGCTGAAGTATGTAACTGTGGTGGTGAAATCACCTCCGACAGCGCTGGAGTCACGGCTTTATATATCGTGGGAGCAAACGCTGTTGCTGTCAAGATAAATAAATCCGCTCTGCAGCTGAATGGCGTACCTGAAAACAAAAAAGTGGTTAACAATAAAAAAACAAAGTATAAAAAACATTGCAGTATAGAATGCAGAACAATAGAGAGAGAATAGAGAGAGAGAACAATAAAACGACAACTATTTTTGTTTTTTTTTATTTTATATTTTTTTTGTATTTTTATTTTTTTATTTTTTTTTTTATTTTTTATTTTTTTTAACACTTTTTTTAGTAACTTTAACTTTTAACTGTAACTGTACCAGGTTTGGGTCTCTCAAAATGCGATGGCATCTTGGGAGACCCTGTGTTAGTGTGCCTAGTCTGTGCCGTGCTGAACCCTACGCTAATACTCCACTAGTGTATGGTAGCGTTCAAAACATTCACCAATGCATAGACCAGGATTGTCAGGACAGGAGGGACAATAATACCGGGTGTCACGCCTAAATCCGCGCTTGCTGCAGACACGACATCTTTTTTGGGGGGCTCGTTGGGTAGGGGTACTCTGGAGGACATAAGGAAAATGCCTCCCATGCAGCCGGCTTACTGCATCTGGTTGGGGAAGGTGAGGTGGAGCACCGTCTGGATACAGAAGGGCTCTGACGATCTCTTCCTGGAATTTAAGGAAGGATCCAGTCCGTCCTGAAGCTCTGTATAGCACATGAGCATTCAGCAAAGCCAATTGAAATAAATAAACAGACACTTTTTTGTACCAGCGTCTGGCCTTACGGGCAATTAGGTACGGCGCCAACAACTGGTCGTTGAGGTCCACCCCTCCCATATTAAGGTTGTATTCGTGGACACAGAGGGGTTTCTCCACAACACCAGTCGCCGTAGTAATTTGGGTCGTCGTGTCTGCATGAAGGGAGGTAAGAACGAAAACATTCTTATTGTCCCTCCACTTCATAGCGAGCAAATTATTATACTTCAAGCAGGCTCTCTCCCCCAGCCTAAGACGGGACTCTACAAGCCGCTGGGGAAAGCCCCGGCGATTAGGTCGCACGGTGCCACATGCTCCAATCTGATGATCAAACAAGTGACTAAAAAGTGGCACGCTCGTATAATAATTGTCCACGTACAAGTGGTACCCCTTTCCGAATAAGGGTGACACCAAGTCCCACACTATCTTGCCAGCGCTTCCTATGTAGTCAGGGCAGTTGATCGGCTCTACGTGACTATCTTTGCCCTCGTAAACCATAAATCTACATGTATAGCCTGTGGCCCTGTCACAGAGCTTATACATCTTGACCCCGTATCTGGCACGCTTGCTGGGAAGGTACTGTTTGAAGGACAAGCGGCCAGAAAACTTAATCAGGGACTCATCAACGCAGACAACTTGATGGGGGGTAAACAAGTCTGCAAAACATTGGTTGAAGTGGTTTACGAGGGGCCGAATTTTGTAGAGCCGATCGTATGCAGGGTCTCCACGAGGACGACAGAGTTCATTGTCGTTGAAGTGCATGAACCGCAAAATCTGCTCGTATCGTGCCCTGGCCATGGAGGCAGAGAACACGGGCATATGGTGAATTGGGTCAGTGGACCAATATGACCGCAACTCACTCTTTTTGGTTATGCCCATGAGGAGGGAAAGGCCCAGAAAGATCTTAAATTCGGAGACCGTAATTGGTCTCCAATCTCTGGCAAGGGAGGACTGGGGAATAGTGGCGATGTGTTGACCAGCGTACAAATTGCTTTGGTCCACAATAGATCTATAGAGATCTTCGGTGAAAAACAGCGAATAAAAATCCAGTGGCGTAAAGTCAACTGTTTCCACCTGAATTCCGGGTTGGCCAGTGAAAGGGGGAAGTACGGGTGCTGCAGAAGTGGTGGGTTCCCAATTCGGATTGGCGAATGCAGCAGGAAGGGCACTATGGGCACGACGGGCCTGTGTTCGTCTTCTTGGTGGCAGCGGGACGCTACTTGTGCTTGCCACCTCGCCAGCTTGAACTGCACTTATGGGACTCGCCACGTCACCACGTGATACTGCAGTGCTGGATGTACGACCAGGGTGTACTAGGCCGCTGGTGCTTGCCAGTTCACCAGAAGGAGTAGCGGCGCTAGTACCTCTCTGCTCCATACGAGAGCCCTGCGGTTCTTGCACTTCAAGGACAGAAGAAGTTCGGGGTCTGGTACGCCTGACCCTAGCAGGGACCACAACTCCGTCGTCAGAGCTATCTGTCATGGAGCCGCTGTCCTCTACAGGTTCGTATTCTGAGCCTGAACTTGACAGATGAGTGACTTCCTCTTCACTATCTGTCATACTCAGAATCCTGTAGGCCTCTTCACTAGTGTACCTTCGATTTGCCATTTTGGCCTCTAAATTTAGGGGTACACTAGTGAGACTCACAGGCAAAAAAGCTCCTGACTGTTAGCGACTGATTCAAAACGCTACCAAAAAACTGTTAGCGATCGCAGGGATCAGGCCTGACTCTGCGAACGCTGCAGTTATGTGTGCTTAGTGTTTTGTAAGTGACAGTTATCGATCGATACTGCACTTGGGTGGGCTGGGCTGGGCTGGGCCGAGGAGCAAAACGCAGGTGCTAGCAGGTATCTGGGCTGATCCCGCTAACACTGCGTTTCAGGGAACCCTAAACTGCTGGGGAGTATAGATCTGATCGGATCAGATATCGATCCGTTCAGATACTATAGCACTAAGGGAGGTGTATGCTGCGTGCGTGGGTTTTAGCGGTACTGGCGCTAACCTGACGCTGCCTGGGGCGACGCAGACCTTATCAGATCCTAAAAACTTAACTTATATCACCGCCGGGCAATTAGGGGGTTAAACCTTTATAAGGTAATAAACGGCGGGTGCCCTAAAACTATAATAAACTATAATAAACTGTAATAAACTACAAAAAACAAACTAGCTAACCAGCGTCACCCGTAACACTTATACGGTGATCGCTGGTGAAAGGGTTAACTAGGGGGCAATCAAGGGGTTAAAACCTTTAGCAGGTAGTATAGGGGGGTCCCTGTCGCTATAAAACACTGACAGCGAACCTATATACTTACCTCCCTAACTAGCGTCACCTGTGTCACTAATACAGCGATCAGAAAAACGATCGCTTAGCGACACTGGCGACAGGGGGTAATCAAGGGGTTAACTTTTATTAGGGGGGGGTTAGGGGGGTACCCTGGACCTAAAGGGGGGTACCCTAGACCTAAAGGGGGCTAACCTAACTGCCCTAACACTTGTAACTGACACAAACTGACACCAATGCAAAAAAAAAAAAAACTGCTATTGGTGACAGAGTGACAGGGGGTACAGGGGGGTGATCGGGGGGTGATCGGGGGGTGACAGGGGGGTGAAATGTGTGCCTGCGTGTTCTACTGTAAGTGTAGTGTTGGTGCACTTACTTGGATGTCTTCTCTCCTCTGCGTCGGATCAAAAAGACCGACTCGAGGAGAGATGACATCACTTCCTTTCCCTCTGTTTACATTACAGAGGGAAAGGAAGCGTTTCCATTCGCTGGGAGCGATCGGGAGGGGGTGGCCAACAATGGATGGCCTCCCCCTCACCTTTCATCGCCCGCGAACGAGAGCCGACCGCCTATGGCACCGGGGGGGGTCCGATCGGACCCCCCACCCGCGGGAGGCAGATCACGTACAGGTACGTGATTCTGCCTGCCCGTGCCATTCTGCCGCCGTATATATGCGTTAGGCGGTCGGCAAGTGGTTAACATGGGGGCATACTTTTCACCATGTTGATGAGGACAAGTGCCTCTTCCCCACAACCCTGACCTGGTGGCTCTGGAGGTCTGCAATCTGGAAGCCACCTTTAACAAAGGGGGAGCCCTGGTACCACCATCTCATGTGAATGAGTACTTATTCACAAAAAAAGTCAGTGGTAAGTAGAAATACAGACACAGTTTATGACAAGTTATTTATTTAAAAAAATGGTAAAAATGTCCCACGTTGTACATCGAAGGTCAATCACATCATCCAGCGATGCAGATCCACATCAGTCACGATGAAGGATTGCTGCAGACCCACATGAAAAAAAAAACTCTCAACCCATAGACATATGACTAATCCAGTTGCTTGCCTCACGCTGAATGTCATCTCTTGTTCTCCTCGCCATTTAAGTAGACAAAGGGGTGGGTCACCCAGTGATGCCATTGACTATACATAAACATGTATGGTTCTGGAGGGCCTAGTATGGATTTTGGTGGTGAGCTCATGCCATTTTTTTTTTGGTGCAAATCCCCCTTAAAATCCATACCAGATGGGAAGGGCCTAGTATGGATTGTGGGGTATACCCGTGCCATTTTTTTTTATTCATGAGGCGATCATTTATTTACATTCTGCTGTTAGTCGAGAGTCCCAGACCGCAGGGATGAGTCAATGTGTTGTTAGGACACCAGTGGGTGGTGGCTCCTAACAACAATACAAAACGCTGACAATGTACATGTGTTTTTGATGTGTGTCCAAAATCATGCAGCAACTGCACCAAAGTAGCACCAGCACCTTTTCCAAAACATGCTGTGCTGTATTGATGTGAACGGGCACATTAGAGAATAATGTGATTTCCATTGTCTTGTGATTGTCTGCAACACAAGTTGCATCAGAAATCACACTAGTGTAAACCAAGCCTAAGGTTCCATTCACTCGGGAACAAACATTCCCATCTATGAATTTATTGAGTGATTTGTACACAATTTTGTGTGTCGCATGGGGCCAGCCCATTCACTCGAATGGGCTGCCCCACGTGCTTTTGTCACCCAAAAAGAAGCTCCTGAAAAAGTTCGAACTAAATTCTACTGGTTTATGGCCAGCTTTAGTCGCAGTTGGGATTACTGTATGTCTCCTTTACTACTCACACTGCTGTCTCAATTTATACGGTATATTTTCTGTAACTGTTGTATGTATTTACCACTGTTATGCCCCGTACACACGGTCGGATTTTCCGATGGAAAATGTCCGATCGGAGCGTGTTGTCGGAAATTCAGACCGTGTGTGGGCTCCATCGGACATTTTCCATCGGATTTTCCGACACACAAAGTTGGAGAGCAGGAGATAAAATTTTCCGACAACAAAATCCGTTGTCGGAAATTCCGATCGTGTGTACACAAATCCGACGGACAAAGTGCCACGCATGCTCAGAATAAATAAAGAGATGAACGCTATTGACCACTGCCCCGTTTATAGTCCCGACGTACGTGTTTTACGTCACCGCGTTTAGAACGATTGGATTTTCCGACAACTTTGTGTGACCGTGTGTATGCAAGACAAGTTTGAGCCAACATCCGTCGGAAAAAATCCTAGGATTTTGTTGTCGGAATGTCCGAACAAAGTCCGACCGTGTGTACGGGGCATTACTGTTCTTGGAGGTCTGAATTAGGTTGTCAAGAGCTGCAGCTAAATAAAAAAATAAAATTTCAAGCTGGTATATTACAGTATTCTGGGTATCAGTGAAAGGTAGGAGGTCCTTGCAATCAAACCCAGCCACTTTCACAAAGGTGTACTAAATATGCTGAGAAGTTTAGACAGATTTTCCACAGCTCTTAGCATGTAATAATGGCAGGAAGTAGTGAGCGTTATTTATTGTCTGCCTCTTTATCAAATTTCTGCCTCTCCAGCATCAGACAGATGATTTGAAAGCTGCAACGGCCTGACACATCCTAAAGCAATGCTCAACTTAAGAGGACTGTTAAATGGAGTATTTTTGGGGTTACCAGCTGCAGTCCTATTCGCCATTTACCACAGTAGTTTTTTACTGAACAAACTGCACCTGCAAAACAATTTAGGAACAAACAGGGTAATCAATTACAGCAGCATCATAAACAATAGATTCAAATGTGTTTAATAATTAAATAGCTTTTTTCAATTATTAGTACACTTGGAAGCTTTAATACCCCTTATTCTAAAATGTATTTATTAACATCAATTGGGGGGCCCACAGTATGGCGATAATTGGTGATAGAGTCATGACATATCCGTCAGTATTAGTTAATAATGTTGTTAACCGGACCGGTGTTCTTCTAATACACCAATCTGATTCTTTTGCAATTTTTGCAAAAATGTTTTTTTCTTTTTCCTCCTATGTTATTTTTTTTTCTTTAATATGGGCCTATCGACATACAGTAGATTTTACCTGGACCTTTTTTGGGTCTTAAATGGCTAGGTTTACAGTAGGTACTCTGAATGTACAGGGTTTTAATAGCCCACAAAAGAGGTCTCAAATCTTGTACTACATGCATAAGCGGAAAATACAATTGTTCTTTTTGCAGAAAACCCATTTTAAGGCACATGCTTCTCCTAAAATTTCAATTTGTTACAGTATTATAAGCACTGGTTTACAAGTAACTGCCCAGATAAAAAACAAAGCATGTAGCCATCGGACTTCAGGCCTCCCTACCAGCCACTATTAGAGACACCTTTTCAGATTCCACAGGTCGCTATCTATTTCCTAAATGTATACTTTATGATCAACCCTTTGCACTTGCAAATATATATCTTCCTAACACCAGTGAAAAAAAAGAAAATTTATTATCAAATACTTATGCCCTGTACACACGATAGGATTTTCCGATGGAAAATGTGTGATAGGACTTTGTTGTCGGAAATTCCGACCGTGTGTAGGCTCCATCACACATTTTCCATAGGAATTTCTGACACACAAAGTTTGAGAGCTTGCTATAAAATTTCCGACAACAAAATCCGTTGTCGGAAATTCTGATCGTGCTATTGGCTACTGACACGTTTATAGTCCCGACATATGTGTTTTACGTCACCACGTTCAGAATGATCGGATTTTCCGACAACTTTGTGTGACTGTGTGTATGCAAGACAAGTTTGAGCCAACATCCGTCGGAAAAAATCCATGGATTTTGTTGTCGGAATGTCCAATCAATGTCCGACCGTGTGTACAGGGCATTACCGTAATTTTCCTTTCCTGATGGACTTTATGGCAGCCTATGTGTGAGTTAACCCCACCTCCTCTACAATGCTATAGGACCCCATTCCCATAAATGAGCACTCACCGCTAGATACTGCGTTCCGTAACTAGCCTACTCTTTGACCAATGGGTGGGAACGTCTGCCATGGAGTCCATCAGGAAAGGAAAATTACGGCAAGTATTTGATAATAAATTTTCCTTTTTCCTGACAGACTCCATGGCAGCCTATGTGTGGGAAATAACTAGCCAACCACACGGGTGTGTATGCTGAACAAAACATAATTTAATTTGTCCTATCAACCGATAGGATTTTCAAGCCAAATTTTACCGAAGACAATGAAGCAGGCTCAATGCAGTAATGAGACATGAATGTATTAATAGAGGCCCAGGAGGCCGCTTTGCAAATGGTGTCTGGAGCCACATGTCGGGCCGCCGCCCACGAGGCTGCCATTCCCCTGGTGGAGTCAGCTGTCACCGCCTCTGGAGGAGCCAAGCCCTTAGCCCTGTATGCTTGCTGGATGGTCTGCATGATCCAGGCCGCAAGTGTCCTGGTTGAGGCTTTCTTCCCTTTATTGCTACCAGAATGCAGGATAAAGAGGTGATCAGAACATCTGAAGGGAGAAGTAATTTGTAGATATTCCCTTATAGCTTTGCCTACGTCTAGGGGGTGAGTTTCTGGGGACCTGAATGTAGGTAAGACGATCTCCTGATTCTCGTGGAACACCGAAGATACTTTCGGGTTTGAGCCTAGCATGGGGATGAGGACTACGAGGTCCGGAAAGAATGTCAGGAAGGGTTCTTCATGACCCAGTGATCCAATCTCAGAGACCCTTAGTGACGGCCACTAAAAAGGCTACTTTTGCTGAAAAGTCCTTGATGGAAAGCGGGGAGGACCCCATGGTACTGAGTCCAGAGACTGAGTTGAGGACAAGGGGAAAGTCCCACTTGGGAAATCTGGGTTTTCTTTGGGGCTTGAGCCTTGACGCTCCACGGATGATTTGCCAAACCAAGGGATGAACCGCCCATGAAGTACCGGAGAAGGCCAACAAAGCTGAAACTTGGACTCTAAGAGAGCTGATAGATAAGGGTAGATCTAGACCAGTTTTAAGGAAGCAGAGAATATCCTGGACTTCTGGCTGTCTGAAAGACCTATCCGTAGAAGAGCAAAAGTCCACAAATTTGGTCCAGATTCTCCCATAAACTTTATTTGTGCTTGATCTTCTTTAGCTCATGTGGGTGGAAACCACTTTTGAGGCACACCCAAGAGATTCTAGCCTCTCCTTCTCAAGAACCAGACCATCAGTCTTAGTACTGCTGGGCAAGGGTGTAGGACTGACTCCTGAGAAAGAAGGGGAGGGAGAGGCACCAGATCCCGGGAACTGAGTTGGACTAGGAGGGGGAACCAAGGCCTGCTCGGCCAATAGGAAGCTATTGTCACCACTTCGACTGCTTCCGCTTGGAGCCTCCGCAGGAATCTGAGGATAACCGGAAGTGGGGGAAAGGCATACGCCCTCCTGAACCTCCACTGATCCGTCAGGGCATCTATTCCGAAGGCCTGGCTGCAACGGCCTCGGGTGTAAAATTTCTTCACCTTGAAATTGCAGGGGGAAGCGAACAGATCTACTCTGGGATCGATTCCCAGCGACAGGATCCATTTGAATGTCTGCGCATAAAGGGACCACTCATTGTTGTCCAACTGTGTATGTGATAGGAAGTCCGCTTGAGTTTTCTGGACTCCTGGGACGAAGACTGCTGAGATGTTGGATAGATTCTTCTGTGCCCATGATAGAATGGGTTTGACTTCCCGAAGGAGTGCGGAGCTCCAAGTACCCCCTTGCCTTTTCACATAGGAAAAAAGGAAAAGAAAGGCGCCTCTAAGTGCTGTATGTAAAATTTAATAGAGTGCACAAAGGGTTAAAAGCACTTACAAGATTGTTGAGTGTTAAAAGACATGATAAAATCAGGAGTCCTCATCTGTGGCATGTGTCCATCCTCAGCACGGTGGTAGAGAGCAGTGTAGAGCCGTCCAGCAGCTATAAAGCGTTCTCATGCGTGTTGGAAAGAGGAGGCAGCAGGGAAGCCTGTATTCACTGCGGGACACACAAGGCTGATGGTGTCAGTGTAGAGAACATAGGAGACTGCCGTGGTGTTGTCCATCCTTAATAACACCGACTCCCCTTTCAGAAGGTGAGAGAAGGACTGGAGGGCACACCAGGCTGCTCGAAGTTCCAGTACGTTCGAGCCCGGGTTGGGAAGATGAGTGTCCCACTTGCCCTGTGCAAGGTTCGATCCGCAGGGAGCTCCCCAACCGGTACCGTTGGCGTCGGTTGTGACTGTGACCTAGGAGATGGGGGTAATGGAGTGGCAAGTTAGGAGGTTTTTGCACTGAAGCCACCAGAAGAGGCTGTTCCTCATCGTCAGTTATGTGAATAGGTTGATTCTTGTCTCCTGACTTCCACTGCCGGAGAAAACCTGACTGGAAAGGGCATAACCTCTATAAGGCCCATTTGACCATGGGAGTCGTGGAGACCATTGTGCCGAAAATCTCCAGACACTGGGAGGCTTTCAGACGCTGGGCGTATAGAGCCCGAGAAATTCTGTCCCGAACAGTCGGGATCTTCCCTATTGGAAGGGAGATGGTGTTTTCCACTGTATCGAACTGAGCTCCTAAGTATAGTAGACATTAAGCTGGGTCTAGATGACTTTTTTCTAAGTTCAGAAGCCACCCGAAGCTGGACAGGGTGGAGATCACTTGCTCCCGGTGGACCAGCAACTACTCTCTGTCTTGAGACAACACTAGGAGGTCGTCGAGGTAATGGTAAAGACGTACCCCTTTTAATCTGATGAGAGCCACTATGGCCAGGAGAACTTTTGAAAAGGGGGGACCTTGTCAGCCCGAAGGGGAGGCAGATAAATTTCAGGTGATCTTGCCCGACTTGGAATCAGAGATATTTGTAAAATTCCTTTTCCACCGGGACATGAAAATAAGCATCCTTTAAGTTGATTGAAATCATCCAATCGCCTGGCTGTATGGCTTGCTGGATGGTTGACAGGGTTTCCATTTTGAACTTTCCATGCTCTATGAATTTGTTGAGGTAGGTCAGGTCTATGACTGGGTGCCAAGAGCCACTCTTCTTTTGAACTAGGAAGAGAGGGGAGTATATCCCCTGGAACCACTCATCCTTTGGGACATGTACCACTGCTCCCTAGATCTTCAGTAAGTCCACGTAGGACAGTAAAACTTGTTTCTGTTCCTTCGAATGAGGAAGTAGAGTGGAAACGAACCTGGGGGGAGGGGTACTGGAGAACGTCCATCTGTGTCCTGATGAGACCGTTCTTACGACCCAGCAATCTCAAAAGGACTTGGCCTGCTCACGTCCGCTGGATGTCTGGCCTTTAGCGGGCTTACGAAAGGATGTCTGCCCTCTGCTCCAATTTTTCCTGAAGTCTCGACCAGGCTTGTAAGAGCGTGTTTCTCTGGAGTGCTCCGGGCTGCGTCTTCTATATTGGGGTTTCTTCCATCCAAGCAGACGCCTGTCCTGAGGAAGGAAGCCTGACTTACCACCCGTGGCCCGTGTTATGGCATCATCTAGTTTGTTGCCAAACAAAGAGGACCCCTCAAAGGGGATTTTACACCAAGCCTGCTTGGAGACTGGTTCGGCGAGCCAAGGACGCAACCACAAGGCCCACTTAGCCGTGACTGAAGATAACATAATTCGTGCCAGTAGGCGGATCAGATCAATAGACGCCTCCCCCAGAAAGACTGCCGCCAGCTTTAGTTCTGCCGCCAGTTCCTCCGAAACACCCCTGAGGAAGGAATCTGCATTCTCCGTCCAGGCCTCCATGGCCTTCGACATAGCTGCTAGTGCCAGGGCAGGTTTATAGGCCATACCAGCAAGCCCATACATTTTGTTCAAATCCTGATCTATCTTTCTCTCAAGATCATTCTTGAAGGACACCGCATCTTCCAAAGGAAGAGTAACGTGTTTGGCCAGACGCATTAGAGCTGCATCCACAAGGGGAGTATTTTCCAGATACTTCACTTCTTCTGACTTGAAGGGGTATAATCTGGAGGTTTTATTTGACATGGAGGGCTTCTTGTCCGTCTTACTCCTTTCCTCATCAATGATGTCCTTTAATTCAGACAGAAGCGGAAAATTTGAGCGTTCTTTCCCCAGATGCTTAAAGAACTTTTTCTGTTTAGCTGGGGGAGTAGAGGAGTCTTCCCACTTAAGGGCCTCCTTAATTGCTTTAATTTAGTGGTGAAACCATAGTGAATTCAAAGCCTCTGATGTCCTCTTCACCTTCCTGTTCATCATCCGAAGAGTCAAGAGAGGCAACGTAGGGCTGGGAAGTGCCCAGAGCCTCATGGGCCTCGTCAGCCGGAGGGCCAGACATAGAAGTGGACTGGCTCAGCGTGTGGAGTGTATCCATCTCTCTCAGGGATTGTTGCACCACACATTTCACAAGAGACTCTAAACACTGCTTTTCCGTCTCTTTTTCCCCCACCGCACGGGCATAGCAATGGTCACACAAAGACTTGCCCTCCGGGACTCGTGTCCCACATCCCCAGCAGGCTCTGCGATCAGAGCGGCTGTCATGGCGGTGGGAGCGGTGTCTGAAGGAGGAAAGAGAACATCTCCTCTGGTGGTGAGTTCCAGACGCAGAGTCTCGTCTGGATCTAGATGATGAGTGATATTGTGGCCTGGCAAGGTCTATGTCATTCTGGACTAGGACCTGAGGGTCCGATCTGGAAGGGCTGGAAAAAGAAAACAAAAAAGGAGGGGGGAGGCAGGATATGATATCAGAAACGCAAGTATTTGCGACTGTACCTCAATCCCTCCCCTCACAAGCACATACCTTGTGCGTGAGGGCTGGCCACTTAAAGGCGGTGACTTGTCCATAATCCCTGGACTAAGAACGTCACGATACGGTAGTCTGTAAACAATGGCCTGAAAAAGCCAAGGTACCAGTGAGGAGATTTTGAACAATCTTGCCCCTTTAGTAAATATATATATATACACATATATAATACTTTTTTTTTTTTTTTTTAAAGAAAATACAAAATTCCTACTTTTTTTTTTTTTTTTTTTTTTTTTTTTAGAAGACATAGTTTAAGGAATATATACATGTTTCCATATGACCATTAATTTATATCTTAAATATCCATATCACTCACAAGGTTAGGCTCTTTTTGTTTGATAATTTTCACAACTGTTCCAGTGACTATATGGTTTATTGCCCCATATGTTCCTGCAAGATGTTATATGTCGGTCGCACCATTCTTCCGTTAAGGCGGCGGTTCATTAGGCACCGCCGCCTGGTGGAATTGGGATGTGACAAACATAGCGTGCCATGCCATTTTTTGGAACACCATGCCAGGTCCACGGTGGGCCTTTGGGTTTGGGTTATTGAGTCCATACCCAGGGGCTCATCTGAAGCAGAACGTTTCTCGCGACTATGTGAACGTGAAACGCTCTGGATATACACTTTGGACACTCTTGCACCCAATGGACTAAATGAGGAACTTGAGGTCAACACCATTTTATCATTTCGTGTCATTGTCTCCCCGTGAGCACATTGGGCAATCGCTTAGCTTTTATTTATATATTTTTTATTCATTTTTAACTCACGCGCTTCTACACATTATCCATTTATATTACAATTCTTTCAATTCTTATGTCTCTACTGCCTTATATATGGAAACTGTGTGTATATGTGTATACGTATACATAGATGTATGTATACTTTAATTAGCATATGCTTTTTTAGTCTATGATTATTATCTTAATTCAACACATTTCACCTTGTATAATTCTGTATTTTCAATGGTTTGCACCCTGCTTCCCAGAGCCCGCTACAAGTTGTATTCCTTGTATTTTTTCTTTAGTAGTTATTTGGCTAATTCACCCATCATTTTATTTTATCGTATTTTATATTGCCCGGGTAGGTCAGTTTATTTCATTTTATTATTTTTTATTTTTTATTATTTATCGTCATTGCCCATATGTTAATATTTTTACTAGCTCATGCCTTAATTTTTATACATTACTATACATTTACACCATCCTATCGGTGAGCAGATATGGGTTAATATTTCTCCACCTTGTATTCCCGTCCCCATAGTGCCATGTTTCAGAGATCTCTCCACCCAGCCAGCTGCGTGTTGTTTCGCAGCCGGCGCATATAAATGTCTCTCCTCCTATTCCCTATCATTACACTTGAGAAAGGAGCCTCACGGATGTTGCACATGCTCTGAAACGCGTTGTGTTCCCCTTACTAGCTGATGTCACACGATAGCCCACGAGCTGTCCCTTCCTCTCCTCTGTATGACCGGCTGTTCCCATCCCAGTTCTCCACCACCATTGCAGCCACGAACCATACACACTCCTCGAGCTTGTGTTTGAACTCGCAGCTATATCATCTGTTATTCACCTGTGGAGAGCCTCGTTTTTTACTGATATGTAAGTGGCTACATTTTCTTTTACTATATGGAATAAAGCATTTTTACTCAGAGGCGCTCCTCTCTTCTTTTTGTTTACCCTTCCTACATAGGGGTATTCTCCAGCCTCTTAAAGCTACTTGCCCGCCCGTGGCTGGGCTCTGAGCTGCACCGCATAAGGTATGCCAAAAATCCTGGATCCATCCGACCAGGCGCGAACAGCATGTGTAGGTCCATTGGAGGAGGACAAAAAAGGAACGCAGTATCTAGCATTGAGTGCTCATTTATGGGAATGGGGTCCTATAGCATTGGAGAGGAGGCGGGGTTAACCCACACGTAGGCTGCCATGGAGTCTGTCAGGAAAGTTTTATTAAAAATTTTGACAAAATTAGAACAATTTGCAGAGGGATGTATAATCTTGGGAGGAGATTTTAATTCTATATTTCACCCTCTCCTGGATTCTTCCTCCGGAAAGAAAAGAGCTCCTTTTCTCAAAAATGGAAAGAGTATGGCACAACTGCAAACCTACCAAGACATGGCCGTCCACCTAAACTGACAGGCCGGGCAAGCAGAGCATTAATCAGAGAAGCAGCCAAGAGTCCCATTGTAACTCTGAAGGAGCTGCAGCGACCCACAGCTCAGCTGGGAGAATCTGTCCACAGGAGTATTAGGACTATTAGTCGTGCATTCCACAAATCTGGCCTTTATGGGAAAGTGGCAAGAAGAAAGCCATTCTTGAAAAAAAGCCATTAAAGAAGTCCCGTTTGCAGTTTGTGAGAAGCCATGTAAAGGACACAGCAACATGTGGAAGAAGGTGCTCTGGTCAGATGAGACCAAAATTGAACTTTTTGGCCTAAAAGCAAAACACCATGTGTTTTGGAAAACCAACACTGCACATCACCCTGAACACACCATCCCCACTGCGAAAACATGGTGGTGGGAGCATCATGTTGTGGGGATGCTTTTCTTCAGCAGGGACAGGGAAGCTGGTCAGAGTTAATGGGAAGATGGATGGAGCCAAATACAGAGAAATCTTAGAAGAAAACCTGTTAGAATCTGCAAAAGTCTTGAGGCTGAGGCAGAGGTTCACCTTCCACCAGGACAACAACCCTAAACATACAGCCAGAGCTACAATGGAGTGGGTTAGTACAGCCAGAGCTACAATGGAGTGGGTTAGATCAAAGCATATTCATGCGTTAGAATGGCCCAGTCAAATTTCAGACCTAAATCCAATTGAGAATCTCTGGCAAGACTTGAAAATTGCTGTTTACAGATGCTCTCCATCCAATCTGACAGAGCTTAAGCTACTTTGCAAAGAAGAATGGGCAAAAACTTCACTCTCTAGATGTAAAAAACGCTCTCTCTCTCTCTCTCTGCCCGGGGTTCTCGGCTCTTGATTGGATATATAGCAGCGCAGCCATTGGCTCCCGCTGCTGTCAATCAAATCCAATGACCCGGGGGGCAGGGCCGAGTTCTGCATTCGGCCTCTATGAACTGAATGCTGGACTCGGGAGCGTGCCTGCAAGGTAACCCCCTGGAGAGCGTTTCTCCTAGGGGGTTATCTGATGTGGGGGGGAGCCGAGAGACCTGCCGATGGGACCCCAGAAGACCAGGTTCGGGGTCACTCGTGTGCAAAACGAGCTGCACAGTGGAGGAAGGATGACATGTTTGTTATTTAAAAAAAAAAAAAAAAAATTCAAGCAATACATACAAACGAATGCTCTTCCGACTCTTCCACATGCTGACATTGAAGTACTTGCAGCACCATTTACGACGAAAGAAATTGCATCAGCAATGAAGTCCTCTCTGGCTGGAAAAAGTCCTGGCTCTGATGGTTTCACCCTTCGCTTTTACTCCCTAATTTTTAGACTCTACAGTATATGTCAACTTATGAGAGAGGCCTTTAATTCTATCTCACAAAGCTGTCCTTTCCGAGATATGTGAAAGAAGCTTTCATAAGCCTAGGTTCACATTTGTGCGAACACAGACATCGCATGTGATTCACACCTGCACTGCGGGGCCGATCGTATGTGATGTCTGCTCAATGCAAGTTCAGCCATACAGTTGTATCCAGTTCGTACTGAAGCTTTGTATAGCACATAGAAGAAACACCCAGTACCTCTTCTGTCATTAATCTAAAGAAAAAATCAAATTGGTATCCAGCCCCCAGTTCAAACCCAAATGCTGCAACTTTTTTAAAGGCCATGGCCAAGGATTTTCAAGAGGGTGTATCGCATTCATCTGGGAACTTGACCCAGACTGAATCACAAGCTCTAAAAACATTGATGGCAAATCCTAACATCACTATCAAGTCAGCCAACAAAGGCGGAAACATCATTATCCAGGATAATATCGATTACATACAAATGTGTACAGATATCTTGGATAATTGTGAGTGGTAGTGCCCAATATCCAAGGCCTCAATCAACAGTTTTGTTGACCAGCTTTACAATCTTGTGGATGAGGCCTTTTATTGTGGAATATTGGACAAAACGCCTGGGAATTTGTCAGGATAAAACACCCAAGATTGGCCACTTTTTATGCCCTCCTGAAAGTGCATAAAAATTCAAGCAAACTCCCAGGCAGACCAATTGCCTCAGGAAGAGACAGTCTTACTGACAACTTCAGCAAATTCACTGACAACCAGCTGAGACCATAGGTTGAGGAGTTACCTTCTCATGTTAAGGATACAATTCATTTTTTACAGATACTTGACGGCCTCCACATCAATGGCCAGACCATCTTGGTGGCCATTGACGTTGAGGCCCTCTATAGTTCGATACCTCATGAGAGAGGCCTTACTGCCTTGAGTGACATACTCAGGCACCAGAGCCAATTTGAGCCTGCCAGGGTCCAGTTTGTATTGTCACCTCTGGATTTTGTATTAAAACACAATTTTTTTCTAATTTCTTGATTCCCACTTTCTCCAGGTACAGGGCGTGGCTATGAGCACCTACGTCAACCTGTACCTGGGGGAGTGGGAACGTCATTTATTTATGGATGACACCGTTTCAGTATTTACCGACCATGTAACCGCATGGTATCATTACATTGACAACATTTTTGTCACCTGGAACAGCTCAGTAACACTTCCCAACAAATTCTTAAGCTTTATTAATTCTAAGAACAAATTCAATTTAAAATTTAACATGAACTATAGTGTGGAAGCAATAACATTCTTAGATCTTAATATAACTAAACATCAAGATGGACATTTACTTAGTAGTTTGTATCGTAAACCTACTGCAGGAAACATAATTTTAGAAGCATTCAGCTTCCATCACACACCCTTGCTTAACTCTATTCCATTTGGCCAATACATATGTGCCAAACGGAATTGTTCCACTGATGCACTTTTTGAAGAGGAAGTGGCCAATTTAAGAATGAGATTACGAGCCCGCAGCTATTCTAACTCAGTCTTAAAAAAGGCCTACCATAAGGCAAAAAATAAAATACAATCAGAATTATTATTTCCAAAAAAAGGTTGATACTGACAACTCAATTCGGGTTGTCACGCAATATACCTCTGAATATCAAAAAGTTAGGAATATCTTACAAAAACAATGGCATCTGCTCCATACGGATGCCACGTTGGCACCATTACTGGGTGAACGGCCTTTAATTACATTCAGACGGGCTCCCTCACTTCGGGACAAACTAGTACACAGTGAACTTACCATTAAACAAAACATCAAAAAATATTGCGCACTTTTCCATGTGGTCATTGCGGATATTGTAAATATATGGACACACGGAAAAATATCACTTTACCGAATGGGGAAGATTTTAAACCTAGACATTACACTAACCGCCGCACCACAGGTGTGGTATATTTACTCACTTGTGAATGAAGCAGTTTCTATGTCAGCAAGACCAAATTAGAGTTTTGGTGTCGCATCTACCGACATGTAGTAAGCATTCAAAAACAAGATCAAGCTCTACCTCTAGGTAGGCATAGAGCCCTTGTACATGGTGATAAATGTCCAAAAATCTAATTTCTGGCACTTGACCAGGGGCGTTGCTAGGTGGCAAAAAGACCAGGGGCTTCAGTCTGAAGTCAGAGCCCAGCACCGGGGGGGGGGTGATGGGGCGGCAGGCGGTGGGGTTGTAAGGAGGGAGGTGTTACCTACCTGACACCCACTGACCTACCTGACACACACTGACCTACCTGACCCACACTGACCTACCTGGCTGACATACACTGACCTACCTGGCTGACATAGACTGACCTACATGACATACCTGACACATACTAACCTACCTGACATGCACTGACCTACCTGACATACACTGACCTACCTGACACACACTGACCTACCTATCTGACATACACTGACCTACCTATCTGACATACACTGACCTATATGGCTGACATACACTGACCTACCTGACATACACTGACCTACATGACACACACTGACCTACCTGACACACACTGAGCTACCTGGCTGAAACACCCTGACCTACCTGACATACACTGACCTAACCTACCTATCTGACCTACCTGACACACACTGACCTACCTGACACACACTGACCTACCTATCTGACATACACTGATCTACCTGACATGCACTGACCTACCTGCCCTTGCCCCTTAAAGCCTAAGTTTATTTATTTAAAATTAACCAAGGGGCAGTCAAATGAAGCCACTGTGCCATCAATTGCAGCCACTGTGCCCCATCAAATGCAGCCACTGTGCCCGTCAAATTCAGCCACTGTGCCCTTCAAATGCAGCCACTGTGCCTCATCAAATGCAGCCACTGTGCCCCATCAAATGCAGCCACTGTGCCCATCAAATTCAGCCACTGTGCCCATCAAATACAGCCACTGTGCCATCAATTGCAACCACTGTGCCCATCAAATACAGCCACCATGCCCCGTCAAATTAAGCCACTGTGCCCGTCAATTGCAGCCACTGTGCCCCGTCAAATGAAGCCACTGTGCCCGTCAATTGCAACCACTTGCCCCTTCAAATATAGCCACTGTGCCCCCTCAAATGAAGCTACTGTGCCCCGTCAAATGCAGGCACTGTGCCCCATCAAATGCAGCCACTGTGCCCTATCAATTTCAGCCACTGTGTCCGTCAAATGAAGCCACTGTGCCTGTCAAATGCAGGCACTGTGCCCGTCAAATGCAGCCACTGTGCCCCGTCAAATGCAGCCACTGTGCCCCGTCAAATGCAGCCACTGTGCCCCATCAAATGAAGCCACTGTGCCCGTCAATTGCAGCCACTGTTCCCCATCAAATGAAGCCACTGTGCCCCATCAAATGCAGGCACTGTGCCCCACCAAATGCAGCCACTGTGCCCGTCAAATGAAGCCACTATGCCATAAATTGCAACCACTGTCCCCGTCAAATGCAGCCACTGTGCCCCATCAAATGAAGCCACTGTGCCCTTCAATTGAAGCCACTGTTCCAGTCAAATGGAGCCCCTGTGCCCATCAATTGAAGCCACTGTGCCCATCAATTGAACTCACTGTTCCCGTCAAAAGAGAGAAGAGAGAGAATAGAGACAGGGAAGGAGAGAGAGAGAAGAGAGAGAAGGAGAGGAGAGAGAGAAGGAGAGAAGGGAGAGAGAAGTGAGAGAAGGGCGAAAGAGAGAGAGAAAGCGAGAGAGAGCGAGAGGGAGAGGAAGAGAGAGAAGGAGGGAGAGAAACATAGAGACAGAGAGAGAGTGACACCTTTTTTTTTTTTTTCTTTAATCTTCGTTCTGTCCCACTCCCAGTCACAGCCACCATGGCCGTTATTCAGCGTGACTCTGGAGGTTGAGGGAGAAGGGAGCGTTGCCGCGCCGGTGCTCCCCTGATCTCCTGCTTTCCTCAGGCTGGGCAGCATATCACTCAACCTGTCAGTCGGTGCAGTGGGCAGCGCCGCAACCGCCGAATCACACAGGTAGCCTGTGGCTGCCGCTGCTGTCTGACCTATTTTCTCTCCCTTTCTCTTCACTGCAGGATAGGGTTGCCACCTTTTCTTTAAGCCAAACCCGAACACTTTAGAGGTGCATGGCAAAAAATTTGGGAAAAAAAGCTGCATGGCAAATATTAGCACAACGCATTTTGGAAGGAATTACACCTCTATTCATACATTATTATATGTGTATGGGGACTGCACAGTATATGTTTAAATAAGATTGGCGTGTATTAATACTTGGATTATCCTTTGCGGTTTCCACCTTTATTCACAATTCTTTTTTTCACATTTAAATTAATATACACTAAGGAGAGCAGAAATGCAGGACACTTTATTTATTAAAAGTGAGTACACCCCTCACATTTTTGTACATATTTATTATATCTTTTCATGTGACAACTCTGAAGAAATTACACTTTGGTACAATGTAAAGTAGTGAGTGTACAACTTGTATAATAGTGTAAATTTGCTGTCCCCTCAAAATTACACACAGCCATTAATGTCTAAACCGCTGGCAGTAAAAGTGAGTACACCCCTAAGTGAAAATGTCCAAATTGGGCCCAATTAGCCATTTTCCCTCCCTGATGTCATGTGACTCGTTAGTGTTACAAGGCCTCAGGTGTGAATGGGGAGTAGGTGTATTAAATTTGGTGTTATCGCTCTCACTCTCTCATACTGGTCATTGGAAGTTCAACATGGCACCTCATGGTAAAGAACTCTCTGAGGATCTGAAAAAAAGAATTGTTGCTCTACATAAAGATGGCCTAGGCTATAAGAAGATTGCCAAGACCCTGAAACTGAGCTGCAGCACGATGGCCAAGACCATACATCGGTTTAACAAGACAGGTTCCACTCAGAACAGGCTTCGCCATGGTGGAACAAAGAAGTTGAGTGCATGTGCTCAGCGTCTTATCCCGGGGTCGTTTTTTGGACATAGACATATGAGTGCTGCCAGCATTGCTGCGGAGGTTGAAGGGGTGGGGGGTCAGCCTGTCAGTGCTCAGACCATACACCGCACACTGCATCAAATTGGTCTACATGGCTGCCATCCCAGAAGGAAGCCTCTTATAAAGATAATGCACAAGAAAGCCCGCAAACAGTTTGCTGAAGACAAACAGACTAAGGACATGGATTACTGGAACCATGTCTTGTGGTCAGATGAGACCAAGATAAAGTTATTTGGTTCAGTTGGTGTCAAGCGTGTGTGGCGGCAACCAGGTGAGGAGTACAAAGACAAGTGTATCTTGTCTACAGTCAAGCATGATGGTGGGAGTGTCATGGTCTGGGGCTGCATGAGTGCTGCCATCACTGGGGGCCTACAGTTCATTGAGGGAACCATGAATGCCAACATGTACTGTGACACACTGAAGCAGAGCATGATCCCCTCCCTTCGGAGACTGGGCCGCACCAACATGATAACGACCCCAAACACACCTTCAAGACGACCACTGCCTTGCTAAAGAAGGTGATGGTAAAGGTGATGGACTGGCCAAGCATGTCTCCAGACCTAAACCCTATTGAGCATCTGTGGGGCATCCTCAAAGGGAAGGTGGAGGAGCGCAAGGTCTCTAACATCCACCAGCTCCGTGATGCCGTCATGGAGGAGTCGAAGAGGACTCCAGTGGCAACCTGTGAAGCTCTGGTGAACTCCATGCCCAAGAGGGTTAAGGCAGTGCTGGAAAATAATGGTGGCCACACAAAATATTGACATTTTGGGCCCAATTTCGACATTTTCACTTGGGGGTGTACTCACTTTTGTTGCCAGCGGTTTCGACATTAATGGCTGTGTGTTGAGTTATTTTAAGGGGACTGCAAATTTACACTGTTATACAAGCTGTACACTCACTACTTTACATGGTAGCAAAGTGTCATTTCTTCAGTGTGGTCACATGAAAAGATATAATAAAATATTTACAAAAATGTGGGGGGTGTACTCACTTTTATGAGATACTGTACACTCCAATCTTATTTAAACATATACTGTGCAATCTCCATACACATATAATAATGTATAAATAGTGGTGTAAACCTCCAATCCATTCCAAAATGTGCTAATATCCAATTTCCTTTTGTTGGATATTAGCACAACACATTTTGGAATGGATTTACATGGAGTGTATCAATACTTGGATTGCCCTTGGGGGTTTCCACCATCATTCACAACTATATGTTCACATTTAAATTAATATAATTATAGGTGGAGGTTGCACTGCATTTTAATTTATTTTTGCATAGTTTTTTGAGGCGTTATTTTTAGACCTGAGTCCCCTATATCTGATCCTCTTTACAGACAAACCGTCAGTCTCTAAGGGGGGTGCTGATATAAGGGGACTGTAATATAATGGGTTCCTCTAAACAGAGGGAGGGGAAGGTAATATAAGGACAAACTGATCTAATGTGGGTGCTGATATAAGGAGAGTTTCCCTTATTTAGTAGAGGTCTCTAGGGAGGGGGGGTGGGGGTGCTGATCTAATGGCGGGTGCTGACTGCTGATCTAATGGGTCACCAGCAGTCAGCACCCCCTCTACATTAGCTCAAAGTACCCTTATATCAGCACCCCCCTTAGAGATCTCTATTAGATCAGTGACCCCCCATCAGTGTTCCCTGCCCCTAAAGACCCCCATTAGACTGCCTTACCGAGAGCCGTTTAGAGTCAGAGAAGTGTGGGAGCCAGAGTTTGGGGGCGGAGTGAAGCTGCTCTTCTGTAGTGCCATTTTCCTTCCTTCCTTCCATTGTGTGGGGGGGGGGCTTGGGGAGAAGGCAAAGTAGAGGCAGATGCTGCATTGCTGTGCCCACTGTGTCGTCAAGACACATTTGAACTGGTACACTCACTCACAGGGCCGCTGTTAGGAATCATGGGGCCTCCACCCCTGAGGGGGGAAAAGAGGTGGGGGGAGGGAGGTGAGAAAGGGGAGGTGAGAGAGGAGGAGGTAAGGGGTGAGAGAAAGGGGGGAGGAGGCAGGAGAGAGAGGGGGTAGCTGATACAGAGGGGGGTGGTGCTGACAGAGGGGGTGCTGTCAGAGAGGGGTGGGCTGACAGAGATGGGGCGCTGACAGAGAGGTAATGGGCTGACAGAGAGGGGGGTGGGCTGACAGAGGGGGGGGTGCTGACAGATGGGGGGTGCTGACAGGGAGGTAATGGGTTGACAGAGCGGGGGCGCTGACAGAGAGGTAATGGGCTTACAGAGATGGGGCGCTGACAGAGAGGTATTGGGCTGACAGAGAGGGGGCGCTGACAGAGGGCATGGGCTGACAGAGAGGGGGGTGCTGACCGAGAGGGGGGGTGCAGACAGAGAGGGAGGTGCTGACAGAGGGGGGGTGCTGACAGAGGGGGAGAGTGCTGACAGAGAGGGGGGTGCTGACAGAGAGGGGGGGTGCTGACAAAGGGGGGGTGCTGACAGAGAGGGAGGTGCTGACAGAGGGGGGTAGGCTGACAGAGAGGGGGTGGGCTGACACAGAGGTGGGTGCTGACAGAGGGGGGTGGGCTGACAGAGAGGGGGGTGCTGACAGAGGAGGTGGGCTGACACAGAGGTGGGTGCTGACAGAGAGGGGGGGCTTACAGAGAGGGTCACGCTGACAGACAGGCTGGTGGAAGGGCAGATAACAGAGAGACCCCAGTCAGGATGAGAGACAGTGCGTGCCAGGCAGGGAGGCGGGACTCCGGGCGGCCGCGATCACCCACAGTCCAGCCCCGCCCCGCCCCACCTCCACATGTGACCAGTCACCAGCTCCACCGGGCCAATCACAGACCCTTATGTCCGCCGCCTGCACAGCCAATCACAGAGCGCCCACTGCCCAGCCCAATGCTCGTACAGACTGTATGTGGCAGTGTAACACTGATGGCGGCCACTGGTCACAGGACGGCTGAACAGTTATGTGCCCAGGTTTTAGGCAGCTTGAAAACCAGGCACATGTGTCCAAACCGGACAGGTGGCAACCCTACTGCAGGACTCGTTGCTTAGACACTCGGGGCTATTGGCCCCACATTCGGGGCTCAAGTCTCAATAGCCCCACCTTAACGACGCCTATGGTCCTATTCATCCTTTATGCCCTTATATGCAGTGTTCATCTGTATTGGCTGGTACACCATCATTAGCAAAATGTGCGTCCCCTATCTTTGTAAATTTTAATTTGTTGGTCTATTGGCATGTCATCCTTCTGTTTATCTCACATCAGACCCGGACGGGACTGCTTTGCTCCCGGCGCGCAGCGGTCCTGGGTGGTTTCCCCCACTGTGTGGGATGGGGCGGCTCGGGAAGCCCACTTCCTGGCAGAGTAAGCCCCTCCGGGCCTCCATATGTTTGCGTTCCACCCTGGAGCTCTGACATTGCCAATTGCACGTCGGCGGCATCATGACGCATGACGCAGTCCCGCCCCTCATAAGGGGGACGGGGCTGCGCCTCACGCCCTGATGCCGGGGGACTGCAGGGAGGAGGAACGTACGGTGGTTTCTCACTCACTGTCCCTCCCATTCACTGCACCAGCTGATGGCAATCACAATTAACATCGCGATTGGATGCCGACCTTTTTACAGGTGCTCTTAAACTGTCCCCTAGGCTTCTTTTAGATGCTGTAGGAGCAGTCGGTCATGAGGGAGCATATTCCATTCTCCAGGTTGGTTTACTCAGTTTTACTGGTATTGGCACAATTTGCCTTGCACCGATACTTTTTGAGATGCAAGGGCAATTGAATGCTTCAATCTTTGATTGTTTGTTGGGCATTTTTCCACAGCATTTGATTCTGATATACATTTTTTATACCATTTATAGCAATATTGGCCCAGCTTTGGTGGTTGACTGCATTTTGGCCCCACCATTTTGAGTTCTCGTAGCAAAGCAAGCCCCCGTTCTTCCATTTGGTTTGGTTGCCTGGTGGATTTTTGAGGATACATGCCTTTATGACCAATGAGTTTCTCTGACCAAGTCATTCCCTTTAGATATATGTCTAATGTGAATTGTTTGCCATGTAAGTAAACTAGTTCATGTTCTATATCACATGTCATGTTAACACATTGCATGGTTTGCTGCTTAGCTGAATAATTATGGATATGATTACTTTTTTTCTAATGTTAATTTTATCTGCATACTCTTTTTTTGTAGAAACTCTATACGCATCTGAATTAATAACATAAAACATCTGAAGAAGGACTCTTAGTCCGTAACAAGTCACGTGTTATATAGACTGTGTCGATCGCTGCCAGTCTTTTCTGTGCCAGGATGGTGACTAATCTATACAATTGTATCAATCAGGGTATTAGATATGGCTTTTATGCTTTATACTGTATGTATTGTTCTCACATGTATATTATTGATATTTTGTAATAAAATGTATACCTTTTTACTCTTGGTTTGATCTGTCTATTAACGACCCTAACGACCCTTGGTACTAGGTGTTTCCTCTATGTTTTCAATATTTTGGTTAGACAGACCAAACCTTTTCACATACAGTCCCATCCCTCCCCTCTGTTTTTGTTTAGCACATAAGCATTCAGCAGAGCCAATTGAAATAAGTATACAGACACTTTTTTGTACCAGCTTCTAGCCTTACAGGCAACTAGGTACGGTGCCAACAACTGGTCATTGAGGGCCACCCCTCCCATATTAAGGTTATATTCGTGGACACAGAGGGGTTTCTCCACAACAGGAGTCGCCGTAGGAATTTGGACCGTTGTGTCTCCGTGAAGGGAGGACAGAACAAAAACATTACGATTATCCCTCCATTTCACAGCGAGCAAATTATTACACTTCAAGCAGGCTCTCTCCCTGAGCCTAAGATGGGAATCTACAAGCCGCTAGGGTATGCCCCGGTGGGCGATTAGATCACACGTGCCACATGCGCCAATTCCATGCCAATTGCCAATTCAAACAAGTGACTAAAAAGTGGCACGCTCGTGTAATAATTGTCCACATACAAGTGGTACCCCTTTCTGAATAAGGGTGACACCAAGTCCCACACAATCTTACCAGTGCTCCCTATGTAATCTGGGCAGTTCTCCGGATCTACGTGACCTATCTCTTCCCTCATAAACCATAAAACTATATGTATAGCCTGTGGTCCTGTCACAGAGCTTATACATCTTGACCCCATATCTGGCACACTTGCTGGGAAGATACTGTTTGAAAGACAAGCGGCCAGAAAACTTAATCAGGGACTCATCAATGCAGACAACTTGATCTGGAGTAAACAAGACTGCAAACTGTTGGTTGAAGTGGTTTACGAGGAGCCGATCATATCCAGGGTCACCCCGAGGACGACAGAGTTCATTATCATTGAAGTGCATGAACCACAAGATCTGCTCGTATCGTGCCCTGGCCATGGAGGCAGAGAACCTGGGCATATGGTGAATTGGGTCAGTGGACCAATATGACCGCAACTCACTCTTTTTTAGTTATGCCCATGAGGAGGAATAGGCCCAGAAAGGTCTTAAATTTGGAAACAGTAATAGGTTTCCATTCTCTGGCAAGGGTCAAATGGGGATTAGCGGCGATGAATTGACCACCATACAAATTGCTTTGGTTCACAATAGATCTATAGAGATCTTCCGTGAAAAACAGCGAATAAAAATCAAGTGACGTAAAAATCAACTGTTTCCACCTGAATTCCGGGTTGGCCAGTGAATAGGGGAAGTACGGGAGCTGCAGAAGTAGTGGGCTCTAAAATTACGATTGGCAAATGCAACAGGAAGGGCACTATGAGCTTGACGGGCCTGTGTTTGTCTTCTTCTTGGTGGCTGCAGGACACTAGTGCTAGCCACCTCACCAGTTTGAACTGCAGTGCTGGTTTGACTACGACCAGGGTGTACTAGGCCGCTGGTGCTTGCCAGTTCACCAGAAGGATGAGCGGCACTAGTACTGGCTCGCTGCTCCATATGAGAGCCCTGCGGTTCTTGCAGCTCAACAACAGCAGGAGAACTGGGTCGGGTATGCTTGACCTTGGCAGGGACCACACTTATTTCAGTCACAAATGACACCAATGCAGTGATCATTGAAATATCTGAAAACTGCAATTGGTGACACAGTGACAGGGAGTAAAGGGGTTAACTGGGAGGGGCAATCGGGGGGTGGCAAGTGTACCTGTGCATACTGGTGTTAGTGTAGTGTTGTGCAACTCACTGTTAGATGTCTTCTCTCCTCACTGGAATCGAAAAGACTCCACGAGGAGGGATGACATCACCTCCTCCTGTCTGTGTTTACACTTACACAGACAGGGGAAGGATTCCATTCGTTAGGACCAATCAGCAGGTCCAGGACAGAAAACATTGGTCGGGACCTGAGGACTGATCGGTCCTCTAACGAATCCGGCCACAGCGGGCAGGGGGGGGGCGATTGCGCCCCCCACCCCATGGGGAGGAAGGGATGTGCAGGTATGCCCATTTGCCCTCCCGTGCCATTCTGCCGACGGAAATCGGCGTGCGGCGGTTGGCACCTGGTTAAAGGTTCTATTATCTTCTCTAACATTCCTAATTTGAATCTATGTGACTAGTAGGGATGAGCCGAACACCCCGTTTGCACCAGAACCTGCGAACGGACTGAAACTTTGCACGAACGTTAGAACCCCATTGAAGTCTATGGGACTCGAATGTTCAAAATCAAAAGTGCTAATTTAAAAGGCTAGTTTGCATGGTATTGTCCTAAAAAGGGTTTGGGGACCCGGGTCAAAAAAAAAAAAAGGTTTAAAAACGGCCATTTTTTCGGGAGCAGTGATTTTAATGATGCTTAAAGTGAAAAAAAAAAGTGAAATATTCCTTTAAATATCATACCTGGGGGGTGTCTATAGTATGCCTGTAAAGTGGCGCGTGTTTCCTGTGCTTAGAACAGTCCCTGCACAAAATTACATTTTTAAAGGAATAAAAGTCATTTAAAACTGCTTGCAGCTTCAATGTTCCCAACAATATTGATGAAAATCAGTGAGACAAATGGCATGGGTACCCCCCCAGTCCATTACCAGGCGTGGGGCCCCCAGGCCCTATATACTCTGAACAGCAGTATACGGGCGGTGCAAACAAGACAGGGACTGTAGGTTTGTTGTTAAGTAGAATCTGTTTGTAATTTTGAACTGGTACATTTTTAAAGTGTAGCTCCAGCCAGAAAATCTATTTTTAAGCTTTTTGGAAAACATAGGGAAGGGCTATCACCCCTGTGACATTTGTTTTGCTGTCTGTGCTCCTCTTCAGAAGATTTTACCTCACTTTCTGTCACAATGACAAATGTTTTTAGTTAAACAAGGATTGGTGATAAAGCATCAGTGGAAAGGGGAAATGTTTTTCCCATATTAACTCTTACAGGAGAGAACTTCCCTTCCTAGGGGTAGATTTCATCTCACTTCCTGTTGTCTCCTTCAGTTTGCAATTAGGAGTTGTTTGTAAGTTGGATGTTTGAAAGTAGGGGCCTGCCCTATATACTCTGCAGAAATTGTGGCCTTAGTTGTTAGTGTTGCCACAACACTGTAAGCCCTCACAGGGCCCTGCTGTGAAATATTAGATCTAGAATTGTAATTACATGCCCCTGTTAAACAGGGGCAGAAAAATTGGGCCTTTGGTGATGGTGGTGGTGCTGGTGCCACAACACTGTAAGTCCTCACAGTTACTCTTGGTGGGCGCTGGAACGGGCCCTGCTGTGAAATATTAGATCAAGAATTGTAATTACATGTCCCTGTTGAACAGGGACAGAAAAATTGGGCCTTAGGCACTGGTGCTGGTGCCACAACACCGCAACCCCTCACAGATACTCTAGTTGGAGCGCAGGAATGAGCCCTGCTGCAAAGAATTGCATCAAAAATTGTAATTACACGTCCCTGTTAAACAGGGGCTGAAAAATTGGGCTTTAGGCACTGGTGCCACAACACTGCAACCCCTCACAGATACTCTAGTTGGAGCACAGAAATGAGCCCTGCTGCAAAGAATTGCATCAAAAATTGTAATTACATGCCCCTGTTAAACAGGGGCTGAAAAATTGGGCCTTAGGCACTGGTGTCACAACACTGCAACCCCTCACAGATACTCTAGTTGGACCGCAGGAACGAGCCCTGCTGCAAAAAATTGCATAAAAAATTGTAATTACAAGCCCCTGTTAAACAGGGGCTTAAAAATTGGGCCTTAGGCACTGGTGCTGGTGCCACAACATTGCAACCCCTCACAGATACTCTAGTTGGAGTGCAGGAACGAGCCCTGCTGCAAAGAATTGCATCAAAAATTGTAATTACACGCCCCTGTTAAACAGGGGCTGAAAAGTTGGTTCTTAGCCACTGGTGGCGGCGCCCAGAAACAAAAATATTCTTACAAGCTATCAGCATGATCATTGAGGAGGAAGAGGATAGTCACTCAGCATAACAGGATAGTCACTCAGCATCAGCATAGACAGTCTTGAAGGGATCTGACATATCAAAAAAAATGTATTCAGTTACATCAACATCAGGTGCTTGGTATCTGGTGGTGATCCAAGACTGATTCATTTTTTTGAAGGTCAGTCGATCGACCGAGTTGGTGGACAGGCACACCTTGTAATCGGTTACAAAGCCTCAAGCAGCACTGAATGTGCGTTCCAAAAGAACGCTGGATGCAGGACAGGCCAGTAGCTCAATTGCATACTGTGCAAGCTCTGGCCAGTGATCCATCCTCAAGACCCAGTAACCCAGAGGATTTTCGGTGGGAAAGGTGTCCAAGTCAGATCTTGCCCCTAGGTATTCCTGCACCATGTAAAACAGACGCTGGCGATAGTTGCTGGAACCGATCATACCTTGGGGCTGCGGACTAAAAAATTGTCTGAACGCATCGGTCAGATGGCCACCTTCTCCACTTCTCCTTCTTTGACTGACCGAAGCCTCGGAAACACGTTGTCCAGGAACAGGTGTTTGTAACCTCCCAGTCTCTGGGAACGCGTTGCACAGACCTTTCTGCAAGGCCTTCCGAAGATGTTTCATCCCCTGCTCCCTCTGCAACGGCAAGATAAAGTCTGCAACCTTACTTTTGTAACGTGGATCAAGGAGGGTTGCCAGCCAGTAACGATCCCTCTCCTTGATACCACAAATACGAGGATCCTTCCGCAGGCTTTGCAGGATCAGGGAGGCCATGCAGCGTAGGTTTGCTGAGGCATTCGGTCTGGAGTCCTCTGGGTCACTAAGGACGACATAATCTGTAGCCACCTCCTCGCAGCCATGTACAAGTCCATGGGTTTCTTGGGACTGTAAATGATCCCTTAAAGACTGCTGCTGATGCTGAGTGCCAGGCTCCACCTCCATGCTGACACAATCCTCCTCCTCCTCCTTGTCCTCTTCCTGTGTGATCGGCGGGCACGCAGGAACACTGTCTGGATAAAGGGGGCCTTGAGAGCTAAGGAAGTCCTCCTCTTTCTGCCTCTGTTCTGCCTCAAGTGCCCTGTCCATTATTCCATGCAGCATGTGCTCCAACAGGTGGACAAGGAGGACAGTGTCACTGATGCATGCACTGTCACTGCTCACCATCCTCGTGGCCTCCTCAAATGGTGACAGGACAGTGCATGCATCCCTGATCATGGCCCACTGGTGTGGGGAAAAAAACCAAGCTACCCTGACCCTGTCCTGGTGCCATAGTCGCACAGGTACTCATTGATGCCCATCTGCTGCGTGTGCAGCCTCTGCAGCATGGCCAACGTTGAGTTCCACCTGGTGGGCATGTCACAGATTAGGCGGTTCTTGGGCAGGTTAAATTCATTTTGAAGGTCAGCCAGCTGAGCACTGGCATTATATGACCGGCGGAAATGCACACAGACTTTCCTGGCCTGCCTCAGGACATCCTGTAAGCCCGCGTACCTGCCCAAGAACCGCTGCACCACCAAGTTAAGGACGTGAGCCAAACAGGGCACATGGGTCAGTTGTCCCTGTTGGAGGGCAGAGAGGAGGTTGGTGCCATTGTCGCAAACCACCATTCCTGGCTTAAGTTGGCGTGGCGTCAACCACCTCTGAACCTGCCCCTGCAGAGCTGAAAGAATTTCTGCCCCTGTGTGGCTCCTGTCCCCCAAGCACACCAGCTCAAGCACCGCATGGCATTTTTTGGCCTGCATACTTGCATAGCCCCTTGAACACCTACGGAGCACCGCTGGTTCCGAGGACAAAGCACAGGAAGAGGCCATGGAGGAAGAAGAAGAGGAGGGGGTGGAGGAGAGAGGTGTGTCTGAATCACCAGTACTGGAATTTTGGAGGCGTGGTGGCGGAACAACCTCCAACACTACTGCACCTTGTCCTACATCCTTTCCAGCTGCCAGCAGAGTCACCTAATGCGCCGTGAAACTTGGGTAACGTCCCTGGACCATGAGTCAGCGGTAATATGCACCTTACCGCTGACCGCCCTGTCCAGCGAGGCCAAAACATTGCCTTCCACATGCCGGTAGAGAGCCGGAATCGCCTTCCGTGAGAAAAAGTGGCGTTTGGGAACCTGCCACTGAGGAACTGCACATTCCACAAACTCACTGGAGGGGGCAGAGTCTACCAACTAAAAAGGTAGCAGTTGAAGTGCTAGCAATTTTGCCAAGATAGCATTCAACTGCTGGGCATGTGGATGGCTGGGAGCGAACTTCTTTCTGCGGTGCAGCAGCTGGGGCAGGGAAATTTGCCTGGTACAATCTGACGTCGGTGTACAAATAGCAGATTGCCCGCAAGTACTTGGCTGTGGTATAGGCAGGTATAGTGGGGTTGGAGATCCCAGCTGATGAGGAGCAAGGAGAGGTCCTCTTTGTTCTTTGGTGTAAGTCTTTTTGGTACGCTTGCCAACGAACTGCATGGCAGGTCAACATATGTCTGGTCAAGCATGTGGTGCCCAAGCGGGAGATGTTTTGGCCACGCGAAATACGCTTGAGACATATGTTGCAAATAGCAGCGGTGGGATCTGATGCACTCGTCTCAAAAAAGGCCCACACCAAAGAACTTTTGTAATAACGCGCAGAGACAGCAGCGCCCTGCACATGCAGAGCTCTGCGGTGTGATGCAGTCAGTGTGCTGCCCTTAGGCTGGCCCTTGGAGGGCATCCTGCCTCGTTGGTGATGTGCCTCCTCCTCCTCTCTACTATCAGGCACCCATGTGGAGTCAGTGACCTCATCATCCCCTCCCTCCTCATCACTGGAGCAAACCTGGCAGTATGCTGCAGCAGGGGGAACATGACTGCCAGATTGCTGTCCTTCTTGGGCACCCCCTCTGTCTGGGCTCACCTTACTGCATTCCTCTAGCTGAGTACCATCATCTGAGCCTCCAAAACGCTGGGCATCCTCCAGGTGCATGTACCCAACACTGTGGTCAAATAGTTCGGGGGATGCCTCAGGAGGACATGGTGGGGCTAGGGAAGGAGTCACTGATGCCATTGAGCCGAGGGAAGAGGCTGCGTTGGCAGCTGCTTTGCCAGACAAAGTACCCTAAGCCTGGGTGAGAGAGGATGAGGAGGATGAGGACAGCTTGGTCATTCACTCGACCAAGTCTTCCACATGTTGCGGCTCAACACGGCCAGCTGCCGAAAAAAGGCCGAGCGTGTCCCACGGCCACGTGCTGATGAGGATGCACCGTGTCTACAACCAGCACTGTTGCCTCTAGACACAGAGCCTGCTTGCCCTCTTTTATTGGCTTGTGACTGTCTGCCTCTCCTTGTTGGCCTTCCAGACATACTATTGGCCTGCACTGAGATGTAGCTGCACAAAACTGGGATGTATATATTACCGATTATACTGCAGCTAGCAGAATCAACTGCCTGCCTGTAGTATTATTAGTATGAGAACCCCTGCATTTGTCTTCAGGTAGCTATACTGTAGGTGCAACTGTGCAGGGTACACAGTACAGTAACTGGAAATACGTCAAGGGCCCACACAAGCACCTGGCTTCAGGTAGTTATAGTGTAGGTGCAACTGTGCAGGGTACACAGTAAAGTAACTGGAAATACGTCAAGAGCCTACATAAGCACCTGGCTTCAGGTAGTTATAGTGTAGGTGCAACTGTGCAGGGTACACAGTACAGTAACTGGAAATACGTCAAGAGCCTACACAAGCACCTGGCTTCAGGTAGTTATACTGTAGGTGCAACTGTGCAGGGTACACAGTACAGTAACTGGAAATATGTCAAGAGCCTACACAAGCACCTGACTTCAGGTAGTTATACTGTAGGTGCAACTGTGCAGGGTACACAGTACAGTAACTGGAAATACGTCAAGAGCCTACACAAGCACCTGACTTCAGGTAGTTATACTGTAGGTGCAACTGTGCAGGGTACACAGTACAGTAACTGGAAATACGTCAAGAGCCTACACAAGCACCTGGCTTCAGGTAGCTATACTGTAGGTACAACTGTGCAGGGTACAGAGTACAGTAACTGGAAATACGTCAAGAGCCTACACAAGCACCTGGCTTCAGGTAGCTATACTGTAGGTGCAACTGTGCAGGGTACACAGTACAATAACTGGAAATACTGTAAAAACACCTGCCTGCCTGTCAGTATATTAGGAAGAGAAGAACAGGATCTAGCTAAACTGAAAAACTGAATACAGTGTATGTAAGTATATATATATATATATATATATATATATATATATATATATATATATATATATACATATATACAACACCTGGGATGCATATATATATATATATATATATATATATATATATATATACACAATACACTGCAAGTGCAGCTAACTGACTCGACCTGCCTACTCTATCTAACTTAAATCAAATGACACTGTCTCTCTGTCTATCTATCTCTCTCCACCGCAACACACTACACAGGGCCGACGTGCGAGCAGCCTTATATAGTGTGGGGCATGTACTAAACCCACTGAGCCATAATTGGCCAAAGCCTCCCTGGCTTTGGCCAATTACAGCTCTCTGTACACACGGCGCTGTGATTGGCCAAGCATGCGGGTCATAGTGCATGCTTAGCCAATCATCAGCCAGCAATGCACTGCGATGCCACAGTGAATTATGGGCCGTGACGCACCACTCGAATTTGGCGCGAACGACCCATAACGTTCGTAATTTGGCAATTTGAGCACACGATGTTCGAGTCGAACATGAGTTCAACTCGAACACGAAGCTCATCCCTAGTCACTAGATCAGAATATGATAAGGATGATGTATTGGGAAACAGAACATGTGTCAGATTGCTAACGTAGCACTATCCCCTAGCGCGTTTTGGGTCCCACTATTCCTGCACTGCCAGGCAACATACATTTTCCAACTTACATCCAGAGACAGTAAACAGTCCATGGGCTTGTTTTTATTGTTGGGTGAAAAACAACCTGGGTAGGGAATGGGGATTATGGGGTGCCCAACTTGAACAACGATGAGGACAACTTCCTTCACTATGTACACCGCAAAAAAATAAATAAAAATAAATAAAAGACAAATCCCTGACTGTATCCCCTCTGGAACAGCAACAGTATTTCTGGAATTGGCAATTGAAATTCCCCTTGTAGGAGCTCTGTGTCCCCTGGGTGGAATTTCAGCAAATTCCCAACTTGTAGGAGCTCTATGTCCCCTCTGTTGAAAATACCAGCCCACCTGGCTGCTTGGTGAAATGTCCCAGAACAAGGGATTGGTTTTAGCTAGTGGACACTGTCCCAGAAAAGCTTGCTAGCTGTTGCATCAGGCAGCTTTTCTCCCTTTTATGCCCTGGGGGTGTAGAGGTATTTACACTGTCCCTGGAATCCTTCTGCTTTTGAGAAGACTGCTGTTCAGGCCTCTTGCTGTGCAGGTCCTCTCATGCTGGCCAGGGTGTCCCCTAGAAGTGACTGTAGGGTAGTGGAGATCCCTCTGTCCTTCTTCCTTCTTTTCCCAGCTCCCAGCCTAGAGGCAGAGCTCCCTCAGCCCCAGGGTCCCCTTCCATGCCACATAAAGCAGCCTTGGTACTCCATCTTCCACCCACTCCCCTTGCTGGCCAGGCGCCACAATATTTTTGGGGTGATCCAGCCACCCTGTCAGGCCTCCTGCCTGGGTATTGGCCAGATTCCCATAAATATGCAGATCATGGCCTCTTTGCCCCCATCCACTAGCTTATAGAAACTTTTCAAAGCTTCTAGAGATAGGGGGAGGCACCAGAGATCTGACCTGTATTATGGACCGCTAGATTATAGGTGGTCAAACAGGCATTATAGTAATCCACTGACATGTCTCCTCTCCTCTAAGGCAGCGTGCATTGTAAACACCTCTGTCAGTGGTAATTGGTTTGTCTCAAAAATGCAAGTGATATATTAACAGGAGGGCTTGTTTTGTTGAAAAACAGACTTACTGACTAGATCCACTAAGGGACCCCTGATGATGTTCTAATTTGATGAAAAGCGTAGGCTGGAGCCTGGTATCTGGTGTTACATTGCTACACACCTGGTATCTGGCGCCATGTCGCTACACGCGCAGACCGCGACCATCTTGTGGATTGGAAACTATTCGTCCATATGCTTTATGACACACTCGTTTTACTTGTTTTAAATGTGAGTATCCTGATTTACTTGGAATAAAAATTGTTTTACTGTGTTGATATATTGCACCACGAGGAGTTGTTTGTCTTTATTTTGATGCATGAGACCTTTGGATTTACCATCCTTGAGGGACATACAGGATCCATTTGCAAGCTGCCTTCGAGGAGAGGAGACCAGCCAGTGGATTACTATAATGCCTGTTTGACTAACTATAATCTATTGGTCAATACTTTGGGGTAAGAGGCCTGGCGCGTTGGTGCTCGGTGGATGATTTATTATTCACCTGTAGTCTATCTATACCTTGGGTGTCCTCTAAAGACTTAAGGGACTCTTTATGAACTCATGTGCTGTTTTATACACAAGTGTCTGAGGACACGTATTAATTACTGTGTGTATTTGTTTTTTAGCGCTGCATATATCTTCTTTTTATCATACATATAAAGTACTAATTTATAGTGCAGCCCATCCAGCTTATAACACCAATTTGATTTGAGGATTACAAATGGCTTTAAAGCATTTCCAGTTTTGTGTTGAATGCTTGTTACAAGGCTTAAAGTGGCATTAAACCCAAAAGCAAACATTTATTATATTGCAGCTTACCAATTCTTAGATGCGATGGCCGCATTCATTTTCTTTTTAAGATTTCTTTGTTTTATTTTCACCTGGTGATCTAGCCAGTAAGTCTGTTGTTTTTCAACAAAACAACCTCTCCTGCAAATGTATCACTTGCATTTTTGAGACAAACCAATTACCACTGACAGAGGTGCTTACAATGTTCAGCTTTTTATGTTGGGCGGCACAGTGGTGTAGTGGATAGCACTTACCTAGCAGTTCGTTGGTTCGAATCCCAACCACGACACTACCTGCCTGAAGTTTGCATGTTCTCCCTGTGCCTGCGTGGGTTTCCTCCGGGTACTCTGGTTTCCTCCCACACTCCAAAGACATGCTGGTAGGTTAATTGGATCCTGTCTAAATTGTCCCTTGTATGTATGAATGTGAGTTAGGGACCTTAGATTGTAAGCTCCTTGAGGGTAGGGACTGATGTGAATGTACAATGTATATGTAAAGTGCTGCGTAAATTGATGGCGCTATATAAGTACCTGAAATAAAATAAATGTAAAATCTTGTTCCAAAAGGAAAAAAAACTGTTGCTGTAACTGCAGTGTGAGAGTCTGGCTTCTGCAATAAACTACGACTACCTGTCTGCTAATAGTGGTTCCTGGAATGTAAACTGAGGTGCGCATTCGCAGTTGGGGTCATTAGGACAGTTGGCTGAAGAAACAATTTGTAGATAGACTCTTGTCTAGCATGGTAGGAGAAATCGTGCAAGAGAAAGATAGAAGCAACTCCAATTTGAAGTGACACATAGACAATCCAGTGGTTGCCTCTATAAAAGAGGCAATAATGTTAAGATAGTGGTTCATTACTAGAGACATATTGAAGATATTTCCAGAAACCAAACTGCAATACAAGCTGCTGAGTGAGTTGTCCCATCTTGTCCTAAAGGGTTGTTATATTGTTCCGCAAAATCATGTTCCCCTGTGACTCGTCAGTAACATGGCAGGTTGTACTGTCAAGAGAACTCGGATGACCGTACACCAATGTCACATGTAAAACATCTTTATTCAAAGTTCTAAAATCATCATACTGTTAGATAACATCACATGGAGCCCCAGAGAAACCTATTGATGCGTTTCATGCCGCTAGGTCGCTTAATCATCACGTGGCATGAAACACGTCAATAGACTTCCCTGGGGTTCCCTGTGATGTCTAACAATTTGATGATTTTAGAAGTTTGAATAAAGAGGATGTTTTATATGTGATATAAAACACAGTCACGAGCAGCTTTTTATATTTGTGTAGCCCCACCCCCGCAGGAGTAACTGGTGAATAAGGGATCCCACACCCTGCAGAGCCAGGCACACAACATTTTCCACAGCACTCTTGAGTCAAGAAACAGTCCTTGCAGCTTTGTTTTTGTATTTTTGGAGTATTGCGCTTGAATGGGGTCAAAGGTATTAAGGGATGCCCACTTGACTTTAGCTGAACTTTTCAGGGACAACTTCTTCTGTACAGTCTATTAACACACTCCTCAGCTCCTCCAGCACAACACTTGCTTAAAGCACAAAACTCCCAGGACCAGCTGGCACACTGTTAGGTGATCTGACAATAGGGCTCAGTCAGATTTTAGCAAATGCCCTTTACAGGTGGGGACAGCGGGCCCCTTGGTTGTGTAGCAAAGTCCTAGTGCCCAACTGTCCTTCTGTGGCTACTGATCCCAGCACCACCTCTTCAGGCACTGACAGCCCACCTGACTGCAGCTGCTTCTTTCTCAGGCCCTCCAGGCTAAGCCTCCACAGTCCTCCCAGACTGACTCTGCATCTATCTCACACTGCTCTTACCCAGTCCTCTCAGACTGCCTTTCAATCCTCCCCGACTGTAACACTCACCAGCCCCCCTGGCTGCCTTGCTGTCCTGACGTGCTCACTGGTTCCTGCTGTCTTCATACCTGCTCACATGCCACTGGACAAGACTCCTCCTTGGGATATCAGATAATCCCTCCTGCGCCTGAGACCTGAGCCCACCAACAGCTTCCTAGCACTCTATCTCCAACTTCCACCCAAATTCCCCTGCCCCGCTTGGCTGACCCTGAGTATTTGAGGGGGCCTGGCCCCTGCCAACCAATCTATTGGGCATTGGTCAGGGCCCTCATGAATACTCCAGGCAACTCCTCCTAACCTCCCCCCCATTCTTCTGGAAGTTTCCAGCAAGTTCCTGAAGTAGGGAGAGGCACCAGAGATGCTGTCTGATGAGTCATACCAGCCTCTCTGGATCACTCACCTGACCCAGATAAAACACAGGCTTGACTGCCAGCCAGGCCAAAAAACACTTTACCTACACTAACAAAAAACTAACATTTAGAGAGTGCTACTTGTATTTATACTGTTATAAGCCTTCAGGAGCCTGAGTCTTCTCAGTGGCAGAAAGAATCCCTGCGGAAGTGGGACACTGGGATGTTCACAAAATGTTCACCTGGTTCAAGAGACAAGCCATGTGTGTGGGTCTGTTCCAGTTGGTCAAACAAGTCTGCCAACACTGTATGATCTCTTCAGTGTCGAAAGGGGGCTGAAGTCTGAATTCCAAATCTGACTTGGCAGACATGTTCCATATTGGAAGTACAGGGGGTCCCCTAGTTACAAACATCCGACTTACAAACGACTCCTACTTACAAACGGAGGGAGACAACAGGAAGTGAGAGGAAATCTACCCCTAGGAAGGGAAATTCACTCCTGTAAGAGCTATTATGGGGAAAAGGTACCTCCACTGATGCTTTATCACCAAGGCTTGTTTCCACAACAACCCAAAATTTTCAAAATCCAATTGTCATTGGGACAGAAAGTGAGGTGAAATCTTCTTAACAGGGGCACAGACAGCAAAACAAATGTTATAGGGGTGTTAACCTCTCCCTATGCTATCCAAAAAGCTTAAAAATAGTTTTTTGGCTGGAGCTACACTTAAAAAATTTACCTGTTCCGACTTACAAACAGATTCAACTTAAGAACAAACCTACAGTCCCTAACTTGTTTGTAACCCGGGGACCCCCTGTACTGGCCATTGACTTTCAATGAGCTAGAAGACATAAACGTTATGTTTTGGTTATGGTGGACCATTTTACCGAGTTTGTGGTGGCAGTACTAATTTACAACCAGGGCACCGGGCACACTACCCAGATGGTGTGGAAACACGTCTGTCTTTCTTATGTCTACTTGCAGGAGATACAATCAGACCAGGAAAGCAAGTTATTCCAAGAATGGAGCCACTAACTGGTCATTAAGATGCCACACACTACCCCAAACCACCCACAAGGCATTAGGACATGTGAAAGGTTCAATCACAATATCATACAAATGTTGAGAGGTTTAGCTTGTGAGAAAAAATTGACCTATTACTTAGCTGAAGTTGTCTGGAAATACAACCCTACAGTACATTTCTCGAAAGGCCACTCACCCTACCATGTTATGTTTTGCTGTATTCTTAGGGACCTCAGAGACCTATGGGCCACAGTGCACACAAAAGAACTCAAAACACACTCCGACTTTGTAGATTTGGGAATGGAAACAAAGCCTGTATGAAGTCCAACAGTTTGTTGAGGACTGGTCATGGGTAGAATACAAGGAGTTGAAAGCATCAGACATGGACCTTCAACCTAGGGACAGAATTCTAGTCTGAGGTAAAGGAGTACAACAGCAAGGAAAATTGTAAGCACCATGGGAAGAAGTCCCTTGGGTTGTACTACAACTGCCCATTCCATGTTTGCCAGTCTACAATATGCAGAGAGAAGGAACACAAGAAAAATGCAATGTCTACACTGTCCTCTAGCTTTGAGAGACTCCCTGTGCACTTTGCGCAGGATGAATGTGAAAGGTCCAAAACTTGCCTGGGACAACAATTTCAAGTGGGGTGGAGGAAGTGTCCATTTATTTTTCATGCTTAGATGCAGGCACAGGCCTCTTTAACTCCATTTTCTCTCTCTGGGCTTCTGGAAATTTTGAGACAGTATAATTTCCTCAGCTTCCCTATGTGTGGAGCTCAGAGTGGCCACATCTAGTAAGTTAGAGGTAGTTGGCCAAGTGTACTGCACCAGGTGAGAGGCTCTCCACTGTCAGAAACAGCTTGCAGGCAGCCAAGCCAGAGTCAATAAACATGCAGCTTCTCCAGAAGACCTAGCTACTGTGGGGAGCCCCTGCCCAATTGCTACCAGAGTACTCTAGTTCAGTGGGATGCCTCTTTGCCCATGGATCCCTCTAACTGATCACCTGTGTTACCAGAGCTACCCTGGACTTTCCTGAGGATAACTGTAAGTAGCTGTGCTCTCAACTCTTTTACTGAAGTAGTGATCCCAGCCTGAGTCTCTGTTGTTATAATGTCCTATAAAGAATCAGAGACTATGCCATGCAAGCATTTGTTACTCTGAGTCACAGAGACATTGCCGTAAATAGTCTATGTTTGTGCAGCCTTCATATGTTTGAACATAAATGTTTTTTGTTATCATCCTGAAACTGTTTTGCATTATTTCTTTTAACATTGCACCTGTTTAGTGTTCTGGAAACTTATGGATACAGTGCCTTGAAAAAGTATTCATACCCCCTGAAATCTTCCACATTTTGCCATGTTACAACCAAAAACATAAATGTATTTTATTAGGATTTTATGTGATAGACCAACACAAAGTGGCACATAATTTTGAAGTGGAAGGAAAATGATAAATGGTTTTCAATATTTTTTTACAAATAAATGTCTAAAAAATGTTTCATGCATTTGTATTCAGACCTGCAAATAGCTCTCATTTTAGCTCCAGTGTCTTTTTTACATGGCGCTATAGAAGATACCAAAATGAGCGCTGAGTTAAAGCGGGATTCCGGCCAGCTAAAAAAAAATTTTAAAGTCAGCAGCTACAAACACTGTAGCTGCTGACTTTAAATAAGTAGACTTACCAGTCCTGGGTGCCCGCGATGTCGGCCGCCCAAGGCTGACCCATCCCTCGGCTCTCGGGTCCCGGCACTGCCATCCTAGGTAAGGGAAACAGGCAGTGGAGCCTTGTGGCTTCACTGCCAGTTTCCTACTGTGCACGCGCGAGCGGTGTGGCGATCTGTGAATGGCCCCGTGGTGTTCTGGGAACACACACAGTTCCCAGAAGACAACGGGGCCACTCACCGAGGAGAAGAACACACCGCAGAATAGGAAGAGGCAGATTAGGAAGACTGCCTAGCAACAAGGGTTTAGGTAAGTATAAACATTTTTTTTTTACAATTTTTTTAAAATTTTTTTTAGGATTTTTGGTAGAATTTTGTTTCCAGGGTGGCCCTCCACTTTAAAGAGCATTTTTTGGAAGTGAAAACCTGCGCTATTATAGTCCAATGCAAGTTTTAGCCATTGATTTTAATGGAACAATTGTAACTTTCACAAATAAATCCTTTTAATGTTGAGATGAAATGTATCTTTCTCTGAAATAAATTTTCCTTTGCAACATTGTTGCTTCTACTTAAAATATTTTGTTTTTAAGAATGCTAGAATGTGGAATGTTTTGATGTTTTTGTAAAATATATTTTTCTCTGTCAATTCCACTTGTTACTCTCAATCTCACAACAATCTTTGCCCAAACTCACACAGGTGTCTTTACAAACCACAAACAATACAATTCCTGATGCAAATTTAAAATGGGTCACAATTTTTTGTGCTTTTTATTACTTCCAAATAATCATAATTTGATCCCAAAAAATGTGATATGTGTACCAACATCAGAAATCAAAATGTAATTTCCAAAAATTTGAGGGTAATATCACTATTCTACACTCACCCACAAACAACCACCAAATATCACAAAATATATCAAGAAGAATAACTCTTGTGTAATGTAATTCCATCACCTGTATGTCCAAAGAAATGCAGTATTTATGTATATTTATGTGTAGGAGGTTTTCACATGTGTCAGCTCTGTGGCTTAGAGGTTAGAACTTCTGCTTAGCATCCCTGAGTGTCTGGGTTTAATTCCCAAACATGCTGCTTCATGTAGAGAAGTTGTTTCATCTCCCAGGTCCTAAAACTAAATGTAGTATTTATGTGTAGGAGGGTTCCATCACCATTGTAATAATTGCCAGATACACTATCTAATCAAAAGTATTGGGACGCCTGCCTTTACATATACATGAATTTTAATGGCCAGCCCCGTCTTAGTCTGTAGGGTTAAACATTGATTTGGCCCACCCTTTGCAGCTAGAACAGATTCTGGGAAGGCTAGGAAAGCTGTCCATAAGGTTTAGTGTGTCTATAGAAATGTTTGGCCATTATTCCAGAACTGCATATGTGAGGCCAGGCACTGATGTTGGATGAGAAGGCCTGGCTCGCTGTCTCTGCTCTAATTCAGCCAAAAGGTGTTTTATCAGGTTCAGGTCAGGACTCTTTGCAGCCAGTCAAGTTCCTCCACCCCAAACTTGCTCATGCATGTCTTTATGGACCTTGCTTTGTGCAGTCATGTTGGAACAGGAAGGGGCTATCCCCAAACTGTGCCCACAAAGTTGGGAGCATGAAATTGTCCAAAAAGTCTTGGTATGCTGATGCCTTAAGAGTTCCCTTCACTGGAACTAAGAGGCCAAGCCCAACCCCTGAAAAACAACCCGACATCATAATCCCCCCTCCATCAAATGATTTGGACCTGTGCACAAAGACATGGATGAGTGAGTTTGGGGTGGAGGAACTTGGCTGGCCTGGACAGAGTCCTGACCTCAGCACAACAGAACACCTTGGGGATGAATTAGAGCAGAGACTGTAAGCCAGGCCTTCTCATCCAACATCAGTGCCTTACCTCACAAATGCACTTGAAAGAATGGTCAAATATTCCCATAGACACACTCCTAAACCTTGTGGACAGCCTTCCCAGGAGAGTTGAAGCTGTTATAGCTGCAAAGGGTAGGCCAAATACATTTTGAACCCTACATACTAAGACTGGGATGTCATTACAATTCATGTGCATCTAAAGGCAGGCGTCCCAATACTTAGGCCAATATATTGTATATTGCTTGTGACACTGAGCATGGACTTAGGGCTGGTTCACGCCACAGAGATGCAGAGGAAAGCAGGAAAAGAGGGGGGAGAGAGAGCGCCCCCCCTCCTCCTGAACCATACCAGGCCACATGCCCTTAACATGGGGAGGGTGCTTTGGGGTCCCCCCAAAACACCTTGTCCCCATGTTGATGGGGACAAGGGCCTCATTCCCACAACCCTTGCCTGGTAGTTGTGGGGGTTTGCGGGGGGAGCTTACAGGAATCTGGAAGCCCCCTTTAACAAGGGGACCCCCAGATCCCGGGTCCCCCTATGTGAATGAGTATTGGGTACATTGTACCCCTACACATTCGCCAAAAAAGTAGTAAAATGTGACAAAAGACAATAGCCGGTTTTTGACAATTCCTTTATTAAAAATGTCTTCTTCTTTCCCTGCTTCTTCCTCCGGTCTTCTCCATCTTCCTCCGGCTTCTTCTTCCCCCCACTTCTTCCTCCATCTTCCTCCGCTTCTTCCTCCGGTCTTCTCCATCTTCCTCCAGTCTTTCATTTCCGCCGCTCCCGCCACCGACCTACTATGAAAATGAACCTACTCCGACGCTGTGTCCAGCTGATCTGTTCGCTTCCGTAGCGCCCATTTCATATATAACTATGGGGCGTGTCCGCCGGATGATGTTATCAGATGACCCCGCCCCACGGGGTCTTGGAGTCATGTCGTCCGCCCCAGCGCAGCATTGGAGGAGGTTCATTTTTTTAATGTTCAGTGGGAGCAGTGGAGGAGAAAGACCAGAGGACGGACCGGGGAAAGAAGAAGCCGGAGGAAGATGGACCCCCACAACCACCGGGCAAGGGTTGTGGGGATGAGGCCCTTGTCCTCATCAACATGGGGACAAGGTGTTTTGGGGGGGACCCCAAAGCACCCTCCCCATGTTGAGGGCATGTGGCCTGGTATGGTTCAGGAGGGGGGGTGCTCTCTCATCCCCCCTCTTCTTCAAGGCCTGCCAGGTTGCGTGCTTGGGTAAGGGTCTGGTATGGATTTTGAGGGGGGACCCCTACGTCAATTTTTTTTTAAATTTTGGCGCAGGGTTCCCCTTAATATCCATAGCAGACTCGAAGGGCCTGGTATAGACTGGTGGGGGGAACCTATGCCGTTATTTACTTTGATTTTAATTCTGTATTGCCGGGAACCGGCAATTCACTACAGCCGCAAGCAATTTTGAATGAAATTTTTTGCTTTAGAAATATCATTTTGCTGCGGGACAGTAATAAACACGGGAAAGGTGCGCTACTTTACAGGCATACTATAGACACCCCCCAGGCACGATATTTAAAGGAATTTTTCATTTTTATTGTTTCACTTTATTAAAGCATTATTAAAATCACTGCTCCCGAAAAGACGGCTGCTTTAAAAACATTTTTTCCAATTGATACATGTCCCCTGGGGCAGAATCCAGGTCTTTATACACTTTTTATGGCAAAGAACTTGCATATAAGCCTTCATATAAGCCTTCAGTAAGAACTCTGGATTTTGCAGGTTCAAGCTCCATTGACTTCCACTATTCCCGCATATGTGATCTGACAGGCATTTTTGCCCGCAATAGCGCTGCTTTCCATTTGTATTAGCGCTCAGTTTCTGACAGTTGAGGTCTTACTTGGCCTTATTTGGACGCTTTTTTATGGGACTGCAGGATCATATTTCAGTGCTATAGTAAATGACCCCCAGTGAGTGCAATGTGCAATACATAGGAAAAGCATACAAAATAAAATACAATTATATACAGAATGTATAATTTCCTTAACAATCCCCCCTCTTTGGAACAATATTTGTTCCCTAACCAAGCCTGTTATCCCCCTTAACCTGGAACCTCCACACAATTAGGTGGAGGTAGTCTCAGCCTTGGAGGTAAACTGCAAATTACAGTACTGTCTGATCATTTGGTCAATTACCTATACTGTTAGGCTTAATGCACACAGGATACTGAGGCAACCTCTTCTGAACGAATTTTTTGACAGCTTCAAACCAGCATTTAAAAATGCCATTTTGCCGCATTTGCATGCCGCGTTTTGCTGCATTTGCATCTAGAAGCGTTTATTTAAGATAACATCATAGGACCCTTCCAAAGCCCAATAAACAGTATTATTTAACTATTTCAGCCATTCTGTGAGACCAGAGTGAGTAGCAGCAGCTGAGAGAGCAGCAGTGTACTTGTATCTACCTCAGTTTTGGTGCTTTTACTATGGATCCCATAATGAGCATATGTGAGGAAAAAAATGCAATTTTTTTAATATATTTAATTTTTAAATTGCAATTGATTAGTATATATATATATATATATATATATATATATATATATATATATATATATATATATATATATTTATTTATAAGCTGTATATGTAATTTCATTTTTTAAATTTATTTATTTTGTCTTTTTTATGTAAAATTTTATTGCATTTTTTGAATATATTTAATTTTAAATTGCAATTGATTATTAGAATTTTTTGTTTAATTTTTTTTTCTAAAGCTGTATGTGTAATTTCATTTTTTTATTATTAATTTATTTTGTCTTTTTTATGCAAATGTTAATTGCAATTTTTTAAATAATTTTAAATAACCCTAACCGGAAACTCTAACCCTAACTTGTTCTTCAAGGGGAAAACCCTAACCATAACCCCCCTAACGGGAAACCCTAACCCCTAACCCTGACCGGAAACCCTAACCCTAACTGGAAACCCTAACCCGTTCTTCAAGGGGAAAACCCTAACTGGAAACCCTAACACTAACCAGAAACCCTAACTTGTTCTTCAAGGGGAAAACCCTAACCATAACCCCCTAACCCTAATGGGAAACCCTAACCGGAAACCCTAACGGGAGACCATAACCATATCCCTAACAACACTTACCATAACCCTAAACTTGTTCTTCAAGGGGAAAACCCTAACCATAACAACCTAACCCTAATGGGAAACCCTAACGGGAAACCATAACACTTACCATAACCCTAAACTTATTCAAGGGGAAAACCCTAAACATAACCCCCTAACCATAATGGGAAACCCTAACCCTTACACTAACCCTAACGGGAAACCATGACACTTACCATAACCCTAAACTTGCTCTTCAAGGCGAAAACCCTAACCATAACCATAACCCCCTATCCCTAATGGGAAACCCTAACCCCTAACCGGAAACCCTAACGGGAAACCATAACACTTACCATAACCCTAACCTTGTTCTTCAAGGGGAAAACCCTAACCATAACCCCCTAGCCCTAATGGGAAACCCTAACCAGAAACCCTAACAGGAAACCATAACACTTACCATAACCCTAAACTTGTTCTTCAAGGTGAGAACCCTAACCATAACCCCCTAACCCTAACCAGAAACCCTAACTCTAACGGGAAACCATAACACTTACCATAAACCTAAACTTGTTCTTCAAGGGGATAACCATAACCCCCTAACCCTAATGGGAAACCCTAACCAGAAACCCTAACCTCAATGGGAAACCATAACCCTTACTATAACCCTAAACTTGTTCTTCAAGGGGATAACCATAACCCCCTAAACCTAATAGAAAACACTAACCCTAACACCTAACCCTAAATTTCACGCAACTATGTTTGATCAAGTCGGGGGTGAAGTTCAATGGTGGGGTCATCTGGTTGAAATCTAACAACATATAGGTCAAATTCCAATTATACTTTGGCTAACAGCAATGCTAGTGGTGTATTGGATTGGATCATGCTCATTAGGGGTATATAAATCGTCTATGAAGCAATTACAAGTTGTTTTTTTTTAATTTGTGTCTTTTCATCATTTGCTATCATTTTTAAGTTTTGTAATGTTAAAAAATCGGGCACCTGTTAAAATGCTTACAAACTAAATCGCAGCAAAACACCGGTACCGTGTTTAGCAGCATTTAGCGGCGTTTTGTGACTGAAACGTCAGAAACTTCGGCGTCTGAACTCATTTTTTTGCCTGCCAGGAAAAGTCTATAAACGCAACTGCCTAAAAACGACATTAAATGAACCTGTGTACATGTACACATAAGATGACATTGGATGAGTTCAGGGGCAGCTGAAAAAAGCAGCCAACTGCCTGTGAACGTCCGTTTACCAGCAGCAGTGTACATGAGGCCTTGGGGCTCTCCTGAGATACAGACATGAATGAGGGTGTCATATGATTCTAAACTCCACCCCTACTGCTAGGTCCAACCCTTTTAAGCATTATGTTGCAGCTGATGCAAAATGGTACACCACTGATGTAAATATTGGGCCAGAAAAGGAACTATTCTTTTTACCTTGGGGCTAACAGTCATCTGCTCTGCCTTCTCTAATATGGTTGAGACTAGAATATTTCATACTTTATTTAATTAGTCTGAGCAGTGGGAAATCTCTCACACCAAGCTGCCTAGTTAAATTAATCAGTGTAGTAGGGGACTACCTACGTATAATACCAATATTATTCCCCTTATAAATGTAAACATGATGAAAATGTAAGTATGTAATGAAAGAAAACATACTCTTTCCAATCATTGGTGTGGAAACCCTGTAAAAAAAAAAAAACTGTTATTAAGGTAGAAGGGCAATGCTTGTTAAGTATACTTGATCGTCTAATCATCATGAAAACATTTTCTGTTGCCCAAGTAACCCCTCCTTTCCGTGAATCCCAGGGTTTCTCAGCTTTCCCTTTTCAATGTTTTTTCTCTCAGCAGCAAAGGCATGATCTGATTTACCCTGAGAGATCATTAATACTGACATGTGACCTATGTGGTTCTTCTCAGGAGCTCAACTCACACCATTTAATCACCAGCTCCAGAGTAGACAAGCTACATGACACTTGTTCTAATGTGACATCTGTGTCCCGCTTCAGTGCGGAGATTGGGAGATGTCCAAAATTTAGTCTGTCTCATGTTATTTGCATTCGTGTCTTCTGTAGATTAATCTTTTGCTTTCACGTTGCATTCTCCTGCTTCAGAATGTGTCCTTTCTTTGTTTACTCTCCAGCATGAGCTGCATATGTTTCACACAAATTAATTAAATAAAGGAATTGTGGTCAAACCAATCAACTGAAGGAAGACGAACATATTTATATATTTTATTAAAACTTTTTGAAGCATCTGAGGCAATGTTACTACAGAAAAGTACTTGTTGACAACTTTACCCAAAAAACAAGCTATCTATGGAATATTACTGACTGGTAGAAACCAGATAATTGAATAAAGGGTAGGTCACTTTTGGCTTGGATCAAACACCCAAACAACCACTAATAATTCCATGATCCTCTCTTACATAAATATCATCTCTAAAGTCAGTTACAATTAGCAGTTCTATTTAAAGTAGGTCTGACAAAGCATGCCCTGACAAACCCCAACCAGTAGGTACATTGAGTAGGTACATTTATCATACACACTATAAGAAAATCAGGGGGGAAAATTTTAGTCCGAGGAACAATCGTACAATTTTCTGATAGTGTGTACACAACTTTGACAGCTGATTCCGACCTTCCGAACGAAAATTTCCAAAGGGACTAACTCCAAAATGTTTCTTGTATGGGAACAGAACAAACAATTTTTGTTTAATGTGTACCTTTTTGTACAAGAAAAATCAGAAAAGAAAGACTGTGCATGGTCAGAAACAACAAAACAACAAAAAAAAGCCTTGGCCATACGAGAATTTTCACACATTATTTCCTTCCTCAGTTCCTACTTGCTGTGTAACATCGAGGAAATTAGGACGATCGTTCACTCCAAATTTCTTATAGTGTGTACCCCACTTCAAACTGTCACACACAGGAAACCTGGCAAAGATCATCCCAATTTACTGGCATTCCTATTACCTGACAATAAATGGTTAAAAAATTGTCATACATTACTGTTTAAATCGTTTTTTTTTTAAATCCTTGACCCCATTAACTGATTTTGAACTCTGGGCAGACCTAAAATGCACAAATTAAAGTGGTTGTAAATGTTTTTCTTGTTTTTTTAAAATAACAAATATGTACTTGCCTGCTCTGTGCAACATGACTGCGCACCAGTGCAAAACCAAGGTCCATTAAGGACATGGATGAGCGAGTTTAGCGTGGAGGTACTTGACTGGCCTGCACAGAGTCCTGACCTCAACCCGATAGAACACTTTTGGGATGAATTAGAGCGGAGACTGCGAGCCAGGCCTTCTCTCCCACATCAGTGCCTGACCTTACAAATGCGCTTCTGGAAGAATGGTCAAACACTCCCATAGACACACTCCTAAACCTTGTTTACAGCTTTCCCAGAGGAGTTGAAGCTGTTATAGCTGCAAAGGGTGGGCCAACTCAATATTGATCCCTACGGACTAAGACTGGGATGCTATTAAAGTTCATGTGTGTGTAAAGGCAGGCGTCCCAATACTTTTGGTAATATGGTGTAGTTCTGTATTCATTAATAAATACTTCTATAAACTATTTCAGTGCCTTAAAAGTCCATTTAGAGGATATATTTTCTTTGTGTATTCATTAATACACCATTAAAATTGTTTTTAATTGTATTCAGTACCTGAATTTAGCATACTGTCAACTTCTTGCAGTCTACTGTACAGTCTGTATAAAAGAGCTGAAAGAGGGGCAAGAGAAAAAGCATAAAGGGCCAATAAGGAGTGCAGGGAGCCATGCTGATAGGAAGAAAGAACAGAGTGACAGAAATATGAGCCTGTCCATGTGCTACTTCTCCTTTCACTGTCCAGTCACAGAATGAGGAGATCTGTAAGTTAAAGTGAAACTGTAGCAAATAAAGTTAGGGGCTGTGCTGTGGGGTAGGGCTGTGAACAATTCAGTACTAGATGGGGAGAAATACAAATCATTTGGCATGTATTTAATTTGTGTATTTAGCTGTTTGCCTGGAGTTCAACTTTAAAAATAAAGCAATATTATCCAGCAATATCTGGCATTTCCCAAGCCAGAGCCATATTTTGACAGCATGCTGTCCTAGGTACTGTACAATAAATTACTTTTCTACAAGGTCTGCCCAATATATCTTGCAATTTTGTTAATACAAGCTAAGTAACCGTAGAATGCACTATTGGTGAAATCACATGGTCTGCTTCATTTTAACAGCTACTTTGTCTAGTAAGGATCCTTTTACACAGGGCTGCTCCTCTCCATTCAGCAGAGGATCCAAGAGCAGATCTCTTGCTGAATCAGATCTGAAGAGGATGTATTTGAGTTTTGTGACATCTGTGCCATTGAGCTTTTTGTTCACATTTTGACAGTGGACTATGGCGGACCCTTGTTGGATCTCTGGGTTGCTGGATGTAAATGTGCGTATTCTGTATTTTTACATCAGGCTAACTCTGATCCATCTTGTTTAGGTCCGGAAAAATGGAAAAGGACACAGTCCTCTTCAGACCTGGAAGGACTCGTTAAACAGACACAAGTCACATAGACCACATAGACCTGCATGGAGCTTCCAATCACATCTGCCTGAAAAACTGACAGGTGGACCCGATCGGAAAGCATATATGAAAGGGCCATATCATACAAGAGAAATGAGCCTTTTGACTACTCGTAACCATTTCTGTGCTCCCCTCTCACTGCCTTAAAGTATTTTTTTTTACTGCATTAGGCCACACGTTTGGTGCAAGTGCCTTATGAGCCATGCCTGTAGGCAGGTGCAGTTTATTTTTATTCCTGTAGGTGGCACTGTGTTGTGAACCGGAGATGGAAAAGGAGAGGAGCCTTGTTTTTCTGTAGCCTACATAGGTGCCACCAGGGAAGCAGTAATCTGACTGGACACTAAAACCCTGGATGACCTCAGCAGACATCTTTAGTGTGGGCAATGCCTATAAATAACAGTGCTCTGCTGTGGTTGGGGCACAGTTGCCTTGTGGATATAGTGACAGGATAGCATATTTAGCCTTAGGGAAAGGTCCCTGGTGAGGAAGGACAAACTAGTGACACCCAGCCCATTTTATTGGATCTACAGACAACAGTGGTGTGATTAAGACTTGCACCGGTCTTTTGCTGCTGTTTGCACTGCACCTTGCCTATCAGCAAACCCCATCTCAGAAGCTGTTCTGGTAACGCAATATTTATAGAAGTGACTACTTTGAGGCTGGAAACTTGCCTCATGTGTAAATCTTGTATAACCTTCCTCACTTGGGTTGCCTGGGTACTGGTGCCGCTGTTTCCATGCTGTCTGGAACTTTCCTGAGCAGGTAGAAGGTGCTGATATCAAGGGCTGGTGTGTGCGGAAGATTGCTCTAGTTGTTATCTGTTACACTCCTCTAATCAAATAATACATTTACAACCCATCGTTGAACACTGTGTGCTATTCTTTCCACTGGGGTACCCCCCCACTAGGCCCCACCCACATGCTTACGTTGTCAATATAAATAAACCCATTTTGAATAAGTCTCGCTCTTCAACATGGCTTAAACTAAATATCTGACACGCCCAAAAATCATCCATTTCACTACTTAGAGCATTAGACATTACAGCTTTCTGATTAAGCGCCGAAATATCTTATTACTGTAATTTTATAATATTATATAATTGATAATTATTAGGAAGATAATTGTCAATCAGCATTTATGAAAATGAGAAATTTAGACATTAAACAAAATTCAGCAGAATCCACAAATAATTATTTAATTTTACAGTGTTCTGTTCTCCAGCTGTAGCAGATATTTCTAATCCAGTGCAAGCACTGAATCAGGAGTGAAGTTTTTCTACCCTGGCGGTTTCTCTCCTTCACGGCTCATTTGAAATTCTCCCATGTGGAGCAATGACTGCTAAGCTTTATAAGTCTGGAGCGGTTTCCTTCCCCTGTTGCCGAGCTGTTCTCACTACAATCTGTGGCCAGGGAGAGACATGCAATCACTAGAGTCTCAGGGGATAGAAAGAAGAGGATGTGCGTGCTTTTGTCCTGAGAACATTGTACTTGCCAAAAGACCCTAATTTCCACTGAAAGGTCTGAAAGAGGTTTTTATCTTGACAAAGCCTCGAAGGGCAGCCATACAGGGAATATTATGCATGTCATGTGCTCAGTGCAAGCATTGCTTGTGATACAATAGTGCCTTTTATGGGCTTCCTTGGAAAAAAAAAGGTAGCACAAGCATCAAAAGCACACATTATTCTTTGGCATTTTATCACCAGCTTGGAAATACCTGTGATTGCATGATTATTCATTTTTTCTGTGGAAAAAGGAACAATCTCTGACTGTGCCTACCCATGGTGTTGCATGGCCAAACTGAAATATGAAGTTGTCATAGTAAGTGCAATAAAAATAGGTCTCTCATCTCTTGTTATAGCTGATTAGAGATCTGCATGCGTGTGGCCATCATCATTGTCAATAAGTATAGTAATGTATACCCTTACATACAGTACATAAGAAGAAATTCTCATATGATAAGTTCAGCTTGGACTGTAGTTCTAAAGAGGACCTGTACTGTGCAAAGGCCAGGAAAGCGGAGGGCCTTTCGCCACACTATGCCTCTGTGTTAAGTCTAAAATAGGCAGAAGTTTGTCTGCCCAAGAACCACAAGCCAACATTTATCCATCCTTGAACATGCCACGCAGTGCTGGGGTAAGGTCCCTTAGCACTCCAGGCAAATAGGCTAAAGTGTGCCCTGTTCATGAGTTGTTATCTAACTGTGCAGAATAGGATGCAGGTCCTGACCTGGTACATGTGGGGTTAAGAGGTCCCTTATGGAATGAACTATAGACCACTGTAATAGTCATTTCTGATGGTGGAAAGTGCCCATCATTGTCTCCAAGGAGTCCAGTTGCCACCTTAGTGTTTTATAAAGCCATTCTTAAAGGGAAGTTTATGTCCATCAATATTTTTTTGTACTTACCTTTTTACCTTACTTACCTTTTCCAGATGTCTTCAGAGTGGTCACATGAAACTAAGGGTCCTCTTTAAATCTTCTCAGGCAATAGGTGGTATTCAACAATGTGGAGAGCAGTGCTGACTCTGCATCATTGTATGTAAGCGCAGAGCATTGTAGTGGCACCCCCTCACAGGATGTCCTTAGTCCTATGACTTTATTTATGTGGGGCTTCATTGAACCCAAAAAGCCTGAGGACATCTAGTGGCAGAAGTGAATTACTCAGGAGGACTGTGCTGGATAGGAGGTGAGCCGGAGCTTACGTTCAGAGGTTTTGCAGCCTGAGCTACTTCTTTTTTTGTTTTAAACCCTTGCTTGGAGCTATTTTCTATTTAGTCCAGAGTTGCTCTTTAAGTAATCAGCTGACTTGGTGAGCCTTTATTTTATTTTCTAACAATACAGATAGAAAGTACAATGTTATCCAGTGATAACACTTGCTGACAGTTCTGTTTAAAGGCAGACAATAAGATAATTTCCATGCCCAAAAAGATATAGTTATTGAAAGATGACGTATAATTATCCATATTTTAAGGCCTCTGCAATCTGAAGAAAGTTATCCGTTGGTAGGAATATTGAACATTTATGCCAATATCAAAGCAAGTGAGGATGGAAACAGCCAGGATTACTAACATCTATCTTGAAAGGTGTATTCTGTGATGATTCAGTATATGCAGATGGAAGAAGACCAAAAGTAGTATGTTAGAAGCAGGTTGCTTGAGGTGTGTGTGTGTGGGGGGGGGGGGGGGGGGGGGTGGCTGGAAAATGTGTTACAACTGAATAAGGGGACTTCTTTTTTTGCCTTAAAACCTTTCAAGTAAAACTTGAAAAACCTTTCAAGTTTTTATTTTGATGTGCATACCTGTCTGACAGCGATTGATAAAGGGCTGGAGTTACAGTTGTGAAATGTCTTGGCTTATACACGTGTACATTATAAATTCCAACTTTGGTTAAATTCTTGAGAGTATGTCAATGACTTTTATATTTTACCCCCTATGAGATGTATCCATTTAATGGTGGGCCCAATCAGGTAAAAACACAGCTAGAAGTGGAATGTATATTTGGGGCCTTATAACTTTGTGAGTAATGAGCTACAGTTTGCCCCTGAAAAACAGAACGTGTAAATTAGAAAATTAATGATGTGTAAAGATCCAGGACAGAGCTGGAGCTGTGTTTATTTAAGGCTGCCATCTTGTGTTCAAAGCAGAATTGCTATAAAAGGATCAGTAACTGACAAAGAGAGAAATTTGATCCGCGAATCTCGAGAAGCAAGCCGCATATTTACTGAAGCTGCTGTATTCTTTTGATGAATCCCATTACAGTCGTGCACATTTTTTTTTTTTTTTTTTTTTTATTGTCGCATGGATCATTAAAAAGAAACACAGCAGTTATGCCCATAAAAGCGCTCTGGGATGTTGGCTGCTCTATGCTCTTTTATTGATGTCTTATAAAGTCTCATCCAGGTTATTTCTACTGGTAAAATAATGTGTGAAAATTGGCAATCCTGTGTCTTCTGGCTATATGGATGTTCTAGAATCCAGCTGTCTGCTCATCAAAGGGTCCTCCCAAACAATAGAAACACCCATGGGAAGAGAAGGTATTTCCATAGTAACCTCTTATTTATAAAACATATGTTTTACCTGTTTACTTGCTTTGACATTATTTCAAAGAACTTTTAAAGTCTAGTATCCTGGTGCCCAATTTGCACATGTTGCTTTCTAGGACTTACTGTGTGGTCCCAATAAGCTAATATTGTTTTTGTTGTTGAAGCACACACCTAATTACATAGATGCCAACATTCTAAAAAAAATTCTAGGGACACTTTTTTAGTCTGTAGTTGGAGTATTATTTTAATTAAGGAGCATGGCATTCATTTGTAGGCGTGGTGCAGATAGAGAGGAAAAATGTGGCGCGTGAAAAATGGGTGTGGTTTAAACATTGCTAAATATTGGGCGTGGCTTAAAGGGGGTGTGGTTAAATAGAGTCTGGGGAGAAAGAAAGGAGGAAAGAAAAGTAAGAGGGAAAGAAAGGAGGAAAGACAGAAAAGGAAGAACGAAAGAACGAAAGAAAGGTGGAAAGAAAAAAAAAAGGAGGAAGGAAAGAAAGATAGAGAGAGGGAGGAAGAGAGAAAGAAAGGCAGAAAGAGGGATGGAGGGAGCGAAAGGGAGGGAAGGCGAGAGAAGGAAGGAAAAAAAGAAAAAAAAGAGGGATAGAGGGACAGTAGGCCCAGATCCTAAACCACAGTAGTAATAAGTGTATACCAATAAGTTGAACAATCAGCAGATTTGTCGACTAAATTAACACTATTTTAGTCTACTAAAATATGACTAAAACTAAAACAATTCAGATGACTAAAATACGACTAAAACTAAAATGGCATTTTAGTCATATAACTAAAATACGACTAAAACTAAAATGACATTTTAGTCAAAAGACTATGACTAAAACTAAATCGAAAATTGACATCATAATTAACACAACTCAGAGCCTGTAATAGCACATTAAAGTTTAAACATGTATTGTACTACCACATAAGGACAAGTAGGGGGCATCTACTAAGCTGCTGAAAGAGAAAAGAATTGTGAAAAAGGCTTGTCTTATATTTTATTTAATATTTAATGTTGGTAATATATTCAGGTAATATGTGCAATGGCATTACAGTCAATAGTTTACAGTTTTTGGGTTTTTTGTATTTTAAAGTTGCACTTCTGTTTGTCAAAAAGCAAGATTTTTGTTTGTTTATGAAACTTGGTTTACTTATAAAAACGTAATATATCACAACGGCTAAATCTGTGTCTGTAGCTCATGTTCAAACCTTAATACTATCAATAATAACATGTTATTAGATTTTTACTCCAGGAGTATATAATGAGTTTGGAAATTCTAGAGAAATGTTTAAATAATGCATTGCAATTGAACTAAATACATTCGATTTTAGTTGACTAAAATGTATGAGATTTTAGTCAACTAACATACGACTAAGGCTCGGTTCACACTTCAGCAATGCAGGAACCCTGCAAATCCACTGCGGGTTCCTGCATCCATGTCTCCCGGTGGCAGCTCGTACTGCCCTATGTAACACTCCCAAATCAGTTTGCATATCGAACATGGGTGTGAACACCCATGTGATCCGATTCTGCTGCCAACCAAAAAAGGGGTCCTGTGTGAGTTTGGTCCGAATGCAATGCAAATTCAGACATACTATCCATATGGCTGAAATTGCATCGCACAGAGATCGCATGTGATTTGCACTGTAGTGCAGTGTGAATCACATCCGACATCGCACCAGTGAGAACAGGCTCTAAAACTAAAACAATTCAAATGACTAAAATACGACTTAAACTAAAATGGCATTTTAGTCAAAAAGCTAAAATACGACTAAAACTAAAATGGAATTTTAGTCAAAAGACTGTGACTTAAAAGACTAAATCGAAATTTGCTGCCAAAATTAACACTGCTCTAAACACCATTCCCCCAGACAGATCCCATCAAACAGATACAGGAGATGGTCAGAAAGTGTGCAGACATGATACAAGAGATGTACAAAAACTAGGGGGTTTGGGGCTTTAAATAAGGTGAGTATTCGTGGCTAAGAGATGAGTTAATGATAAAAAACACGTTTTATTCAATGAAAAACATGACACAATAACATGGTATATGCAAAGATGAATGAACTTGTCAATCACATGTTACAGACCATATATGCATGAGAACAGTAAAAGCAGTATAGCAAAGTCTGGGAGCCGAGATGCGCGCGAGGGCGCCCTCCCCTCTCACCTGCATTGTCTTGATGCAGGGGATCGTTGGGCTTGTCCCACCGTGCATAGGCGCCACACCTCCACGCCATGCGAATGACATCCCTCCAGGCGTCCCGGCACTAGCGTTTTGGACATTCCATCTGGGTCACACATATGGATGGTGGTGTCTCCAGCCTCTGTGGGCAGTGGCTGCCAGTCTGACGGGGCACCCCCTTTCCTCCTTCGTTGCACCTGTGTGATGGTGGAAGGAGCCTGCGGGCCATGACGAGCGCATATAACATCCCCATTCAGTGCTGCCCAGTTTGCCTGGCAGCACCTCTTGTACACACTGCATATTACTGGACCATGCTTCCTCACAACAACAGAACGTAATCACTTGGTCAGTTCTCCTTTGTTCATGCTTCTAGAGCCTTCATTTTCACCTTTTCTTCCTTTCTTTTGTTTTTTTCAATTCATATTTTTGTTTCATGTTCTTTTCTCATCACCGAGCTCAGGGTCTTTTGAACATATACTATTTCACACTCTACTCACATTTTTGCTTTCACCTTGGTGTTGGGCTCTAGTTATCCCTTAGCATTATACTACAATATATAGTTATAGTACACTCAATTTAATTTTTAGGCTTGGAGACCACAAATACCACTATCTGGATACTTGTCTCTTTTCCCTTTGGGAATTATGTTGTGCGCCCGGTCATTCTTTTGCGGGTCCCTACCCCAGTTCCTGGGACAGACATCTCAAGCAGCACTCAGTTCCTGGTCTTACATGCCTCCGACTCTACTGTTATGTAAGTACTCAATAGGGATGAGTTATTCTCTCCCTCCCTTCATGTACATATTCTCCCCAATATATGGGTATAACATTGGATCACACTGGTTCACTCATGTTTTCTTGTAGATCTTAGTGCACCCACCCCTGGAGAGTGGAATATCCACGAAACGCATAGGGCCAATTGGATGCACCATTTTTTCTGTATACGGTTCTATTCATTTTAATTATTCTGAGTTCACCATACCATTGTGTATTTTTAAGTGTTTTTGTTACATGAAGGATAATTGTCCCACACCACATTATGGCTTTGCTATACTGCTATTACTGTTCTCATGCATATATGGTCTGTAACATGTGATTGACAAGTTTATTCATCTTTGCATGTACCATGGTATTGTGTCATGTTTTTCCATTGAATAAAAAATGTTTTTTTTAACATTGACTCATCTTTTAGCCACAAATACTCACCTCATTTAAAGTCCCAAACCCCCTCGTTTTTGTACACAAATACAGGGATGGAGACATGTGATCCCACATGTCTCATTTAAAGTCCCAAAAATCCCCCTTTAGTATATATGATAAAAGAGATGGTCAGAGACTGCAGACATAATACAAGAGATGGTCAGAGACTGCACACATGATACAAGAATCCTAAGACTCCCTGGCCAATCTGGTCTCAGGACCCGCTTCCGGGAGGAGAATCAGGAAAACAATAGCGAATATTAATGCGCTATTGTCACACAACTGGGTGGGCTCAGGGCGCAGTGCTCTGCGCCCCAAACCCACCCTTTTTTAAGCCGAATAGAGCCTCAGGCTCAGGGAGCCTTGGGAAACCGAGTGATCGGCGGTGTTTGATCACTTGGTTCTCAGTCTTAGAGCCAGCGGGGGACAGGTGCAGCATCAGATGGATGCTGCATCCACTTAGGTAAGTATGATTCTGAAAAAAATACTCTTTTTATCCAGCACTTTGTTCATTAAAATATCCTTAAATGTACTTTAAAATAGTACATCAGCCTGTCTCTAAATTAATCCCTGTAGTTCACTTTGCAGTATGATTCAGGGTGGGAGGAGACAGAACTGTAAGGGCTCCTTTACACTTGCTTCACCTTTAACACAAAAAGTGCCTACCGCTTCAACATGCTTTTTTTATGTGTTTTTGATGCTTCTGTGATGTTTCTGTGATGGTGATTTTTGAGGCTTTAATGAAGCGTGACAAATGCCCTTTGTATGTTAATTTTCTATTTGTTTTAAAGGAGCCCAGCAGAACCCCAAATCAGTAATACCCCCAATTACCATATTCCTCAGCTCATTAGTATCCCTGTTCAGCAGATCTCCAGCTTAGTGGTATCGTTGTTCAGCAAATCCCCAGCTTATCAGTACCCCGCTTTCAGCATATGCCCTGCTCAGTAGTACCTCCAGATCAGCTGATGCCCCACTCAGTAGTACCACCAGGTTTGCTGATCCCCCCTCTAATTAGTAACCCCCAGCTCTGCTGACCCCCCCCCATTTAGTAGTAACCTCCAGCTCTGCTGATCCCCCACTCAGTAGTAACCCACAGATCTGCTGATCCCCCACTCAGTTGTAACCCCAAGCTCTGCTGATCCTCCTCTCTCTCTGGTCCCCGCTCACCTCCTGCTATATTGCTTCCATGCTGTGCATCTGCTAGTTTCTCCTGCTCTGGTTCCCCAGCTCTGCTGATCCTCTGCCACTCAGTCTTCTCTCTCCGGTCCCTGCTAACCTTCTGCTATAGTGTTCCCATGTTGCACACTATGTGTGTGTTGCTATGGCTACTTTTTGGTGATTTTTTTTTTTTTTAGCATAGAAATGTGTTAGATTTTATGACCATGTGTTTTTAGAAGCTAGGCCTCCCCTATCGATATGCTAACAAACCTGTTGGGCTGCCTCGTGAAGATAGCTGGAGTAGGGGGAGAGAAAGAGGACTTTGGTGCCATGTGCTCAGGAACAACGGAACAGTTGTTTGCAGGACTTCGGAGAAGAAACAGTTTTGAGGATCCTGGGAGAAGACTCCATTAAAGGAAGGCCCAAGTTAAGTTGATGTTTAGTAAACTTATTGCATCTTACAGTATTTGTTAGGGAGGAGATAGCTTGTGCATGTTGTGGGCATATTTTGCAATATCTGTCAGTCTTGTACTGTATTCCACAAATTGTAATAGTTTGTATGTACAGCATTTCTATTTAGTAAAAGCAGATTAATACGCTACTTTATTGCTTCCTTGGGTTTACCGCAAGAACTTTAATAAAAGACAATGCTAAACAACATGTGCCATCTGCTTGTTGCTCCGTTCCAGTCCAGGCCCCACTCACCATCCTGCTGTACACCAGATGTACACCAGATGTCCCGATCAGAGCTCGTCCCGATTAATTTCCCGGGATTTTGCTTTTGTCCCGGGAAAATCGGGAATGTTTTAGGCAAAAAACGGATGGCGGGCTACAAAAAGATGGCCACCGCTGTAACGAGCCCCTGCTCCACTCTCCCGACACTCCTCTGCAGCTATGGAATCAGATTGCAGATCGCAACATCTGATGGTTCGGTCATGCGATGCTCTGGGACTAGAACTACAGCTATGTGCCCTTCTAATCCAGTTGTGTAGCTCAGAACAAACACCAGGCAGGCTGTATGAAAGTTCAACCAGGAATCTCCTTTATTGAAAAATACAGGCTCTTTTATACAATAAAAGAGGAGGTGTGTACCTCCGGCTCATATTACTCTGAACATACACCTGTGACCCGAAACCTAATTAACATGGGCTAATTAACTAATCCCTTTAGACAGCCTAGATGACTCAGACATGACCTTTAGGCCAGACTGGCTGTCTTGTAGCTCAGAGAACCCAATCAACATTATCACAATAGCAGAGTTAATTAACACAAACAACAATGGGGATCTAATGACTCTTAGATCCGATACTAGAGACTTATTTACAATACACATTCTAGCAGGCAACAGACAGACAGGCAGCTGGAATTGACATCAGCATCTCCTAACAGTATTTGTCCCAGCATTATGAATCAGCCACTATTTCTAATATGGCAAATCCAGGGTCCCCAGAGTCTGTGTGTCCTGGGGGACCAGGACCCGAATCCACAGTGATACCACCTCAAGGGTCCCCAGGCATACAGCTCACAAAGAGCACCGTTCCCCTAAATGCCAGGGCCCGCGATCGATCAACAAGAGGCTAGCATTCAGTCCCCTCCAAAAGTCTGTCTCCTGGCTAGGTCTGTCAAAGCCGCATTTCCCCTTGTGTTCAGTGGAGAGGGGAGGGGCAGCCAATCGGCTGCTCACTTCAGTGTACAGTTGACAATTCTCTTGTATGCTGAAGCCTATTGGCTGCACAGCCCCGCCCCTCTCCACTGAACATACGTGAAAGGAATTGTAGCTGCTACTGCTGGGGACATGATACACTGTAATGAAGGAGATCGCCACTGCCTGGGAATGCTGATGTGAGGAGGGCTCTCAGTGAGGAGGTTTGCAGAGCATTGCACCATTGCATGTGGGCTATATCACAGTGAGCTTGCAGAGCATTGCACCCTTGCCTGTGACTATATATTAATGACCTTTGCAGAGCATTGCACCCTTGTATGTTGGCTATATCACAGTGAGCTTTGCACCCTTGCATGTGACTATATATTAATGACCTTTGCAGAGCATTGCACCCTTGCATGTGACTAAATCTCAGTGAGGTTTGCAGAGCATTGCACCCTTGCTTGTGACTATAGCATAGTGAGCTTCGCAGAGCATTCCACCCTTGCATGTGGGCTATATCACAGTGAGCTTGTAGAGTATTGCACCCTTGAATGTGACTATATAATAGTGAGCTTTGCAGAGCATTGCATCTTTCTTAGTGGCTGATACTACAAGGTGCATTGCACACTTATATGTTTTTGGTGAGCCTGCAGAGCATTGCACCTCTGCCTTACACTATTATTGTCAGTCTTTCCCACCATTCACATACAATAGTGCAAGGTGATGTAAAAAAGCCATACAAATGTCACCTCCATTGGCAGTGGTGTCATCAGGGTGCCACGTCCTGTCATTAGCGAACGATTGTTTCCAGGAGTTGCTGACGCGTGATACCTCAATGATTGTCGCAGCATCATTGCTTCCCTTCTTACCCCCAGAGACCCCAGAAGTGTCTTATAATGAATCCAACACACACCTATTACCAGAACAAGGCCTCCCCTCCCCCCACCACCACCAAGATCCTTTTCCTGCTCCTAGCAGGCGGACACCCCTTTAAGAAAAATGATCAGAAAAGTAAATGTAGCTTCAGGAGGTTTTGTGCAGATTGTTCTGTAATTTTCCTGAGTTTTCTCTTAGGGAGTTGCCTGACTTCCTTCCACTACAAATATGAGATGAGCAAAACATCACAAGGTGGGAGGGAGGAGCCAGGAAGGGGTGAAATTAAGGTGGGGGAGGAGTTAGGGGAAGGTTGTCAGGGGGCGGAGACAAGGAGGAGAATCTGAGAATGAGACATATGGTGATTCATATATCACATGTCTTCTGAGTAATGTTTGTTTGGTGTCAGGGAGACAAGAATTTCCTGTAAGTCAGCCCTGGGATAAGCTGCACATGGTAAATAAAACACGTGTAAGGAACATGTAACCAGTCAGTGATGTCATACATATAGATGCTGCATGTTCCTGAATTCCGAATATAGACGGAGCAGAGAATTTTCCCCTTTTTATAGATTTAATATATTCATATAGCTCTGACATATACCGCAGTGCTGTACACAGACAACTGAGCCAATCACATCAGTCTCTGATTAAGAGCTTACACTCTAATGTCTTCCACAACAGTCATACATTATTATTATTATACATTTATATAGCTCTGACATATACCGCAGAGCTGTACAGAGAACACTGAGCCATTCATATCAGTAACCAGAAGAACTTACACTCTAATCTCCCTCCAGTTATACACTATTATTATACATTTATATAGCTCTGACATATACCGCAGTGCTGTACAGAGAACACTGAGCCATTAATATGAGCCATTCATATCAGTGCCCCAGGGTGCCCCAGGGTGCCCCAGGATGACGTCATTTGTGACGAAACGGCATAGGGAGGAGTGGCGTGCTGACGTCACCTAAAAACAACGCAAAGTCCCAGAAGCAACGGGCAGCTATTGAGAGCCGGCCGGCTCGAATATAACAGACACGCTTTTTTATATTCGGCTAAGTGTAAGTGCATCTCTGTTTTTAATACAATAAACGTTTATGGAATTACACTATGGTAGCCCTTTTTATCCTTACATGGGGATTTATTGACTGGTGTTAATACCGAGGAGTGGATGATCTGAAACACCTGGCTGCCAAGCACAGAGACCCGGGGCTGGGGTACAAGCCACAGGCGAATTTGATCTCCTTAAAAAGAGATCTATTTATCTGGTAAGCGGCAGTGTGGAGAACCCTGTCTATCATACCCCGTCACATCTTCTTGGGTGTTTTCTATCTTAAGTCACCGTGGAACAGTCGATTGAGGAATTTTTATATGAACTATAGTTTTCAGCCTTCTTATGTTCTTTTTTTAATAAAAGGACACTTATAGAGCACTTCAGTTCTTTTTATTTTTGGCTCATTTGCACATTTATGAGCTTCACCTATTTAATACTGTTTTACAATGGCCATTTGAAGGGTTGTCAGCCCTCATTGATGTCGGTGTATGCTCTAAAATTTATATGTCACTGTATATTATGCTTTCATTATTCATATAGCACAGCTTATTTTTTATTTTATTTTATTCATATCAGTGACCAGAAGAGCTTACACGCTAATCTCCCTCCAGTTATACACTATTATTATTATACATTTATATAGCTATGGCATATACCGCAGTGCTGTACAGAGAACACTGAGCCAGTCACATCAGTCTCTGTGCCAGAAGAGCTTACACCCAAATGTCCCCATAACAGTCACACACTATCATTATTATTATTATTATTATACAATTACATAGCTCTGACATATTCCATAGTGCTGTACAGAGAACACTGAGCCAGTCACATCAATCTCTGCACCAGAAGAGCTTACACTCCAATGTCCCCACAACAGTCACACACTATTATTATTATACATTTATATAGGTCTGACATATACCTCAGTGCTGTACAGAGAACACTGAGTCAGTCTATGATGATGCTATGGGGGCACTCAGCAGGGGGGAGGGACCAGGAGAGCCAGCAGGGGACCCGAGAAGAGGAGGATCGGGGCTGCTCTGTGCAAAACCACTGCAACAGAGCAGCATACTTACCAACTGTTCTGATTTTACCGGGACATTCCCGGGATTTAGGCCCTTTTCCTGGATTTCATGATTCCCGGGAAATGTCCCGGGAAATTTTTGTATTCCCGAATTTTCACTGACGCCATTTTCCTGAAGACTAGAAGACTAGAGCAAGACCCGGGTGGCTGCCAATAGAAATTGACCGCCCACCTCCCACCCCGCTGCCAGTCTGTCTGTGACCTGATGTTTGAAGGGGCGGGGGTGGGCGGCGCCGCAGCTCAATTTCTATTGGCAGCCACCCTGTCTATTTTGTTCCACTGACTGCCTGTGCGATCTGTTTTTCTGTAATGGCGGCGGAGAGAGTCTCCGCTGCTGGGGGACACCTAATGAGAGGGGGGCTTCACTGGGGGGCACCTGATGAGGGGGGCTCCACTAGGGGACACCTGATGAGAGGGGGGCTCCACTGGGGGACACCTGATGAGAGGAGGGCTCCACTGGGGGACACCTGATGTATGAAGGGACTCCGCTGGAAATGCCTGGTGTAAGGAGGGACTCCGCTGGGAATGCCTGGTGTAAGGAGGGACTCTACTTGGAAAGCCTGGTATAAGGAGGGACTGCGCTGGGATTGCCTGGTGTAAGGAGGGACTCCGTGGGAATGCCTGCTGTAAGGAGGGACTCTACTGGGATTGCCTGGTGTAAGGAGGGACTGCTCTGGGATTGCCTGGTGTAAGGAGGGACTGCGCTGGGATTGCCTGGTGTAAGGAGGGACTCCGCTGGGAATGCTTAGTGTAAGGAGGGACTCTACTGGGATTGCCTGGTGTGAGGAGGACTCCACTGGGAATGCCTGGTGTAATGAGGGACTCTACTGGGATTACCTGGTGTAAGGAGGGACTCCGCTGGGAATGCCTGATGTAAGGAGGGACTCTACTGGGGACATCTGATGTAAAGAGGGACTCTACTGGGATTGCCTGGTGTAAGGAGGGACTCTACTGGGAATGCCGGTGTAAAGAGGGACTGCACTGGGATTGCCTGGTGTAAGGAGGGATTCCACTGGGAATGCCTGGTGTAAGGAAGGACACCGCTGGGAATGCCCGGTGTAAGAAGGGACTCTACTGGGATTGCCTGGTGTAAGGAGGGACTGTACTGGGATTGCCTGGTGTAAGGAGGGACTGCGCTGGGATTGCCTGGTGTAAGGAGGGACTGCGCTGGGATTGACTGGTGTAAAGAAGGAACTCTACTGGGATTGCCTGGTGTAAGGAGGACTCCACTGGGAATGCCTGGTGTAAGGAGGGACTCTACTCGGATTGCCTGGTGTAAGGAGGGACTTAGCTGGGAATGCCTGATGTAAGGAGGGACTCTACTGGGGACATCTGATGTAAAGAGGGACTCTACTGGGATTGCCTGGTGTAAGGAGGGACTCTACTGGGATTGCCTGGTGTAAAGAGGGACTCCGCTGGGGACATCTGATGTAAGAGGGACTCCGCTTGGAATGCCTGATGTAAGGAAGGACTCTACTGGGCATACCTGGTTTAAGAGGGACTCCGCTGGGATTGCCTGGTGTATGGAGGGACTCTGCTGGGGACACCTGATGGCATCTGGTGGCAGGCGACGTGACAAGTGACACACTCAGGGCTTCCATTGATTCAACATTAATGCACAATAATGCGCTTCAATTATCCTGTCACCATAACAAACATGGTGCTGGGATGATTGAAGCGCTAACACCAGGTGTTTGGAGTATCTTTATCTGCTGATTTGTTAAACTCTTGAATACACATTTCTATTGTGGTGTAGGATCTGGGCCTGCTGTCCCTCCATCACTCTTTCCTTCCTTCTCGCTCCTTCGCTCCTTCATTCCTTCTTTCCTTCTTTCTCTCTCTCTCCCTCTCTCTTTTCCCCTTTATTTCTCCATCTCTCATTCATCTCAGACTCTAACCACGCCCCATTTGAACTACGCCCATATAGGCCACGTCCACTATTTTGCGTAAACCACGCCTATTTTTGGCACGGCACGCTGCGCACACAGCATTTTTCTTTTTTGCTATGTCGCGCCTACAAATGCATGTCCCCGCCCCCTAATTATAATAAGACTCCGCCTACAGCCAAAAAAAGTGTCCCTATGAATTTTTTTTACAATGTTGGCAACTATGCCATATATACACATGAACCAGACGTGACTGCTGATGACATCTTTCCGGTTTGATTGTTGGTTTATCATATCTGCAAAACCTCCAAAACAAAGCAAAGCTAACTCTGAATAAAAGCCTCTTAAAAGCTGCAGGTGCTGTTGGTGAGCATTGTGATAGACATCTATGGAAGCTTTGGAAATGTTTTGAAGCACCAAGAAGCAACATTGGGTATAATTTTTTAAAGCAAAGCAAACACAGCAGTGTGGACAGGACTGTAAGGTAACCATTTTTTTTTTAGTGAGAGATGCTTTGATCAGCATTCAGGGTGCTTTAAAAAAGTGTGTTTGGTGCCACATGTCACGGAACGTCCCACACTCCGCTTGAGTGCTTCCGTCTGTATACCGCTTCCTAAGTTCTGGAACACAAGTCCAATGGATCTGGCTATAGGAACCCCCAAGAACTAGACAACACCAGTCTTGGACTACATCAGGACTAACTTAATGTCACGGAACGTTCCACACTCCGCTTGAGTGCTTCCGTCATATACCACTTCCTCCCAGTCTGTATACAGATATCCCAACCTCTCTGAGCACAAACAAGGCGACACTTGCTTGTTGCTACCAAGAACTCACTTTATTTAGAATCAAAATTACAAGACTTTATATGCCGTTGGAACCTCCTCTAACAATACAACTGTAACCTAATTAACATGAGCTAATTATCTAATCCTTTATACAGCCTAGGTGACTGAGACATGACCTTTCGCCCAGACTTGTGGTCACCGAGCTTCACACAGTTATATCAACACAATAGCAGTCGTCCCGTCTCCTACATTGTATAGAGGACAATGTCATTAGCTCATTCAATTAACATAAACACAGGTAGTTGGAATTGATGACACCAGCATCTCCTCACAGGATGTGTCCCAACAGAATGAATCAGTCTTATCAGCAGGGGGCTGCTGGAGGAATCCCCCCTCCCTCTTCAGGGACACAAATCTACAGTAAGGAGTCCCCATACAATATATACATATATACACGACTGAGTCCGATTAGTACAGTTCAGCCTGGATTTCTCATTCACCTCACAAAGAGTATTGTTCCATTGAAAATCCAGGGCCCATAATCGAAAGGCAACAGACTTGCATACAGTCCTCTCCAACAGCCTCTGTTCTGGCTAGGTCTGTCACATTTCTCCCCTTTCGGCAGGAGACTAACACAGGAGGAGACCCCAGACGGGTTGACTCTGAAGTTAGTCCATAGTTCCAGTCCTCTACTGCCTGTACCCACACAGTACCCCAAACAAATTGTTCCAAACAGAGTATTACTCACGCAGCCATCCTCTGCCTCTCTCAGAGAACATATCCGCCGCTGGGGAGAGGCCCGGACTGGCCCTTCTCCCTAGAATCCTTTCTGCCGCTGGAGAGAAGACAGGGGGACTGGGCTCACTCCATCCTGCTGTTGGGGATCTGGGCCGACTGCCCAGCATCCCTGGGGTATACAGGTGGGGACTGAAGCCTCATCAACCGACACCAGATCAAGCTGCAGTTGTGAGTAGAGGTGCGCATCTTCACTGACCTCGCGATTCGATTCGATTACGATTATCCTGTCCACGATTCGATTCGATTCGATTCCGCGATGCATCACGATGCATCACGATTACTGCGCTCGGTTTTCATCCAAAAAATTCAAGCAGTCAGAAGAACTCAATTTTTTTATTTTATCTGTTCTTAAAAAAAAAAAAAAAAAAAAAAAGACAACACACCCTGCATGTAGCAAAGTGTAAATTACAGCAGACAACTTATAGAGGAGTTCCAGACTGCCCCCAAACTACTACAAGAGAGGGTCAGAGACTGCAGACATGATACAGGAGAGGGTCAGAGACTGCAGACATGATACAAGAGAGGGTCAGAGACTGCAGACATAATACAGCAGAGGGTCAGAGACTGCAGACATGATACAGCAGAGGGTCAGAGACTGCAGACATGATACAGCAGAGGATCAGAGACTGCAGACATGATACAGCAGAGGATCAGAGACTGCAGGCATGATACAGCAGAGGATCAGAGACTGCAGACATGATACAGCAGAGGGTCAGAGACTGCAGACATGATACAGCAGAGGGTCAGAGACTGCAGACATGATACAGCAGAGGGTCAGAGACTGCAGACATAATACAGGAGATGATCAGAGACTGCAGACATGTTACAGGAGATGGTCAGAGACTGCAGACATGATACAGGAAATGGTCAGAGACTGCAGACATGATACAGGAGATGGTCAGAGACTGCAGACTTAGTACAGGAGATGGTCAGAGACTGCAGACTTAGTACAGGAGATGGTCAGAGACTGCAGACTTAGTACAGGAGATGGTCCGAGACTGCAGACATGATACAAGAGAGGGTCATAGACTGCGGACAATGTCCCCATAACGTCCCCCCAAATGATAATGTATGTCATTTCATTAATTATGTTTTATATATGTCTTATTGTCTTAGTGATTGATTCACATCACAACTTCATTAATAACTTTTTTTTCTGTATGATTTATGGTTTCTCTCATCACAGATCCCACACATGCAACGCTGCATGTGTGGGGTCGGTGATGAGCGAAACCATAAATCATACAGAAAAAAAAGTTATTAATGAAGTTGTGATGTGAATCAATCACTAAGACAATAAGACATATATAAAACATAATTAATAAAATGGCACTGTCACTTGTTAGGTTAACCATCAAGTTTATTTTAACTTTATTTTTACTTGTGCATACAGTAACTAATGATTGCTGCAGGAGCACACAGGAGCCAGAGAGGAGACTACCTGCCTCCAATGGGGGAAACACAATGCCAGTCGAGTGGCAGAACTTGGGGGTGCTCACTGCTCAGTAGCAGTATCACTGGATCTAAGTATCAGGGGCGGGGGGGGGGACTGCGGTGTCCGCCAGCCGCACAGCACAGAACGCCAGGGGATGGAACAAGGGGGGCAACCATGTAGCCTAATGCTACCCGGGGAAAGCGGCAGCACCGGCACCGCTGCAGTTAGCTAGAGAGAGCAGAGGAAACCTCTCGCGGCTCGACTTCCGGGTTCCAGGAGCTACGGTCACCTGACCAGCCGCGTCACACCTCACACAGGCTCCAGCGAACGCTGTGTTTCCCGACGTGGCTGGGGATGACCTCATCGAAAGGGGGCGCGGCTAACGCCCACGGCTCAGTGTGGAGAGGCAGGGCACAGCGCTTTCAGCTCCCTTCGGAGGGGCGGGGCGGGGTGGGGCATAGCGCGGCAGGCAGATAGATCAGGTCATTTAAAAATCGATTTTTAGCGGTCGCAGCATCGATGCCGAATCGCAGACAGCCGAATCGCGATGCATCGATGCTGCGATTAAATTCAACACCCCTAGTTGTGAGGTGATGACTGCATTCTCTCCTTGGATCCTGATCTGCAGCTTGCGATAGCCTGCCACCTCCTCACCTTGGGCCTCCACAATTGCTGCAGGTGTGGGGCAGAGATCTTGGACCCTCTGTCCGGTTGCCAGCACTTCTGCTGGGGGTTTGCCAGGTGGTTCCTCCTCTACAGAAACGTCTATTAAATCCCCAGTCTCTGGAAGTGGTAAAAGTGTGGGACAGAGGTCTTGGACCCTCTGTTCAGTTACCAGATCTTCAGCTGGAAAAGTTTGATTTAACTCCATAGATGCTGCTGGCAGAAAATCACATGTCCCTGTCAGTGTTGTGGGAGAAAGGCCGACTACCTCTTCTCTCAAGAAGGCTGAAGCCACTGTTGGTGCTGGGCAGAACACAGTGAACTTTGGCCATGATAGCAGCTCTTCTGCTGGAGGCTCATCAGGTTGTTTTTCCTCAGCAGAAAAGTCTATCAAATCCCATGTCTCTGCAACTGATGTCTGGGGATAGAGGTTCACCATCTCCTGTCCATGGAACCCAGAAGATGCTATCATTTCTGGGCAGAGGTTAGCAGAGCTCTGCCCTGTTGTCAGCACTTCAGGTTTGGGGGCGGCAATCTCCGGATTTTCCACTGCCGATTCTCTGGCATGCTGCTGAACTTGTTCTAGCAGTTTCCTGTATGCCCTTTCCAGATGCTGTTCCTTCCTTAGCAAATGGTCCAGATCAGGTTTGAGCTCTGAGACCCCTGCAAGACCGAGCATAGACTCTCTATATTCTCTCAGGTCCTCAAGGTCAGGTTCCCCTTCATCGCCAAACATAAAAAGATCTGTAAGGTTCTCCCACAGCAATCCAGGGCCGCCAAAGTCATATCCCTCCGGAGAGCATTCTGTTGTCTCCCCTAAATATCCCTCCTCTGCGTGCCATTGCAGAGTCCGATAACGATTGTCCAGCTCTATCTCCTGCTGGACCAACCTGTCCAACTCAGTCACCCATTGCTCCTGGGGCTGCTCTCCCAGGAATGCCATCCGCAATGCCCGTTGGTCACTGGCCCGTTGCTCTTGGGTTGGAAAGCACTTGCCCTGTTTTATACCAGAGAGACGGAGGGCTGCAATCCAGAGCTCCACCCGAATTTGCTGCCTAAGCTCCAGGTATTCATCCTCAGACACAGTCCTGGTGTATGTTGAAAGGATGATCCGCAGCAGCCCCGGGAATTCTGATGCCAGGTCCATATCTCCGCTGGGGTGACTGAAGTCTGCTATCCTGATCTTGGATCCACATTTTGAAGCAAATGTAAACGAGGCTTAAGCTAGTCAGGTGTTACTACATTACACAGTAAGTTTGCTGACTGGAGGGGAAATCTCACAATTGACACCATCCACCACCACCAAGTGTGTTGGTTCTCTTTCACTATCCACTCACAAACACAGGAGGTCATTAACCAAGTTGTAATGCTTTAACTTTAAAGAGAAACATAAGCTGTCTTTCTGAATTGGGAAAAATTAAATTTTTGTGGCAGATAAAACAAATATTTCAACAGTAAATTGAGTTTGCCTTTAACCAGGTTTTAAAGTGGTTGTATACCTTTATTTGTAACTTTTACCTACAGGTGAGCCTATAATAAGGCTTACCTGTAGGTAAAAAAATATCTCCTAAACCTGCAAGGTTTAGGAGATATTCCCCTCGCAATGAGCCGCTGACTGCAGCGGTGCATGCGCACAGGGGACTCTCGGCTGACAGCCCGGCAAACTCCGGAGCTTGCCGGGCAGAAGTCTCCCGCGCGCATGCGCGGGAGTGATGACATCGCGGCTCCGGCCACTCACAGCGCCGGAGCCGCGATACCTGGAAGACACGCCGAGGGGAGATGTCAGCTGCTTTCCAGGCTGGGTGGACAATGGTTGGAGAATCTAACCATCACCGCTGATCTTAAAGGGGTTGTAAACCCTCGTGTTTTTTCACCTTAATGCATCCTATGCATTAAGGTGAAAAAACTTCTGACACTGACCGTCCCCCTAGCCGCCCCGTTTTACTCAATTGAGTCCGTTCATCCCCTCAGCCTGTTGTCTCAGCTCTTGATTGGATAGATTGATAGCAATGCAGCCATTGGCTCCCCCTGCTGTCAATCAAATCCAATGATGCAGGTACTGGGGGGCGGGGCTGAGTCCTGCATTCTGTGTGAATGTACACATATGCAGGACTCGGGAGCGTGCCTGCACCGGTGTCCACCTTAGGAGAGCCAGAAGTCGAGGATCAGGGCCACTCCGTGCAAAATTAACTACACAGTGGAGGTAAGTATGACATGTTTGTTATTTAAAAAAAAAAAAAGAGGGTTTACAACACCTTTAACTTTAGCACCATCACAGTGACTGCATCGCGATCATCCTTAAGGGCTCCTGCCACTGAACTTTCCTGCAACATTCATCTGGGGTTATCTTTAATAATAACTACTGTATTAATAACTACCCATATATATGTGCACAATTCCACCAGGACTCTTGTTGGGCCCTGCTTGCTGATAATATCTGTTTCTACATTGGAGGTATGTACTATTAATATTTGTTTCTTAATAAAGCATGTATTATTGCCACACTGGTGTGCATCTAAATATTTATGGTAAATGAGGCCCTGTCCTGGGTGTAGGCACTGCCAACCTTATTATTAAACCCACTCTTCCACTTAGTGAAGGTTCTGGTTCTCTTATTTACCTACAGGTTTGGTCCAATATCCTGTTTCTAGAGGACCATTTGTCATAACCCCCCTCTCCAAAAACAGGGCTACACACTTTATACTTTTAATTTTTATTTGAGAAATGAACATCTTTCCTCTTTTTGGCCTGGTATCTCAAGTATATAATAAACTTTTAATCCATCAGTAACTTGTGTAGCTGGAGACAAAATGATACAGAAGTTTGGTTTATTAAAAAATGACCAGTCTTGTGGTTTTCCAGCATAACTTTCATCTCTACAACTTTGAAATTGCTCTTCTAGCCTTCTAAAAGATTGATATGAATTAATAACAGGTTGCTATGAAAAGCAGTATTCGGAGAAATTCTGCTATTGTGCTCTTTTTGTTTTATGCAAAGCCATTAGCAATTACAGGTGGTTTGGCATTCTGAAGGGGAATCTGTCTTCAGAAATGTTATAATTCCATCTATCATTAAACGGACCCAGAAATAATGCAGTAGGCTCTGCCGGATCATACTTGTGTCTGCTATCTAGCTCTTTAGTCGATACTGCTGCTACTCTGGAAATCATATTCTTCTCTTTTACCCCTTAAATTGGAGAATACATGAAAGATTTCATATAAGGAATTAACCTTTGTCAGTTAGAACCTTATGAATGAAAAGCTTTGAAGGTGAATGACACAAGCACTAAAAGACCAGTACATGTAAAATACAAGTAAAGTACTCATACACAGGATGATTATCATGAGTGATTAGGCTGTTTAGATCTAATTAGCCTAAATGATTCCCAATTTCACTCTACATCTGATTTCCTGCCAATGTTTATCAACTACAATACATTGTCAACATCAGATGATGACAGCATCAATCTAATATTTTTCTATAATAAATTAGTGTAAAGTGCAATGATTAGGTGCAAATTGTGGTACCCAGAGCAGCCCTGCAGATAGACGTGAGAGACCTCAGTTTAATCCACGTATGTATTTATTAAAATGCTTAAAGATTAACTAGACCCTCTGATTCTTTACAGCCAGGGAAGCTGCCATCTTAGCCCCTGTTTGATCTGTATTTGCCAAGTTCCCACAGTGGTGACATGGCCATTTGATGGTTTGACACCTCAATTTTGACTGTTACAGTTATTATTCACAGCCTGCCTTGGATGTAGCTGTTTTCTGTAATGGTTAAATCAGTGGGTTTCGTTACACTTTAAATTGGTACTAAATGTTAGGTTTTTTTTACATGAATGCATTCTCTGCATTTTGGTAAAAAATGCCCCAGTGCCCTTATTTGCCCCCCTGTCCACAATTACTTTCCTGTGGTCAGGGGCACCATACAGCCTGTCTCACACGGCCCTTCCACCTCAATGTTTCTAATCAGCTGTACATGACAGCCCTGCAGGCTAATCCATCCCACAGAAGGGACTTTAAAAACCTTATTTCGCACACTCAGTAATTCTGCCAATAATCAACCCCCCCCCCCCAACCCCACTTACCCACATGCACAAAAACAAAATTGCTGAAAGAATGAAGTGTCACCAGCATGTCAAATTGTAGGTGTGGCCTAACTGCGCTAACAATGGCAGGAGTTTAAAGGGCCATGGTTAAATAAATTCTGAGCCTATTCACTGTATACAAGTGCACATATGCCACAGTAATTGTACCTACAAACTGAGGAGTGCATATTGCAGAGAGTGCAGGGCTCTGCACAGAATACACCCAAAAATTACCCTCTCCTGCCAGTACAAATCTCCCCCTTCCCAAGCCCATATCCCCTATAGTAAAGATCTCATACAACAGCCCCGATGTTCACCCAGTACACCACCTCAGTACAGACTCCCTTCATAGCCTAATCCCTCAGAACAGATGTATACACACCCCCTCAATACAGACATTTCCCAGTGCAGACACTTCCCCCAACCTACCTCTTTAGTACAAACTCCCCCCAGTACAGATCCCCCCTCCCATCTCAACCCCTAAGCACAGAGCCCTCATCTTAGCCTAACCCTGCTGTACAGACCCCCTCCCATTCTAATCCTTCAGTATAGACAACCCCACCCCCAAGTACAGTCTCCCCACCCAGCCTTTCCCCTCAATACAAACCCCCGTTCCAGGCTATAACCTAATCTCCCATTCTCCAACAGACTCCCCCATCTAACCCTTCAGTACAGATCCCCCCACCCATCTTAACTCCTCATTACAGAACCCTCCTCTCAGTCTAATCCTTCAATACAGACCCCCTCCCATTATAATCCTTCAGTACAGACCCTCCCCCACAGTTGACAAGACAAGGTGTGGCCAGGTATTGACAGAAAAGCTACAGGCTTGTGAATCAGAAGTGACAATGCTGATAGCCCCACCCTCAGCATGTTTTTATCTCCCACTGTAGTGCAAGTGCATCCTACATAAGAGTGGCAACTCTGCTTTCCATTCAGGAGCAGTGCAGCATCAGCGCCCTTCTTGGGAAGTTGCATTTTGTGGACTTCGCTGGTGTAATCAACATGTATCTGTGGGACTTTGCAGAGGGCCTAACAGAAAACCATAGGTGCATATGCAGTTAGAATTAAGTGCTGCAGCATATATTTTTTCATGGGAGGCCTAAGTTCTGCTTAACTGTGGAAAACTGAAATCGAATTTGTCACAAGAGGTTTTTGCAGCATACACTTATGTAATCGACTATTAAAGCAAGCATGAGGACCTTTACAATACAACATTTTAGGTTATGTTGAGCAAACTATCAATATAATTGCTAAAATTATAATTTTCTTCATTTTTACTAATCTGGTTTTTGGTTGTCTACAGTTACTCCAAGGCACCCTGCATATTGCACTGTGATCTATGCCTACCGGAAATTCCCCTTTTACCTAAGGTAGAGAGAGCAAGCTCAGCTTGTTCCATAACGTCTAATACTCAAGCTACTTGTTCCATAATGTCTAATACTCTAAAGCTTATTCAACAAGTCAATGCAAAGTACATTAATGACATGAAAAGATCTGTAACTAATAGCAGCAGTCAGAATCACATCACTGATGTGACTATCGTATACCAATACTTGATTGGCTTCTACAGATTCTGCATGTAGTGCATTGTCATTACATCTTGCGTGTGTTATAATCTACAATTCCAACAAGATGGTAAGAGGACCTTAAAGCTGAACAGCAGGCAGATATAAAAACACAAATGAATGCAGCTCTGTAATCATTAAATATATATATTTTTTTAATTCAGACAGTACAAGTACCTTAATGTGCCTTGGTATCAGCCTCTTGCAGTTCCTGTACACCAGAGCTCAGAGAGGGGGAAGAAGTATCTGCACATGGAGCCAATCTAGTGTGCTGCAGTGCATGGATCATGCTAATATGAGAAGAGAGCAGGGCGACAGATGAGCTCATCAATGTGCTGCTTCTTATTTCACTGTCTAGTCACAGAGAGGGGTTGGGGGGATACCTGTAAGTGAAAATGAAACTCCAGCAGAGAAAATTAAATTTCCCTTCCCTGGCAGGCAGGACTGTGATGTGCGGCAAAGCTGTGTAAATCTCAGGACTGGAAAAACAGAAATACAAATCATTTGGCAGGTTCCAAGTGTTTTGGAGTTTTTTGCCTAGAGTTCAGCTTTAAACATTTAGAAACAGCTTCCAATGGGAAGAAACCAGTCCTGTTATATATACAGTGCATTCATAAAGTATTTAGACCCCCTTCACTTTTTGTCAATTTTTTTATATAGCAGCCTGATTTAACAGTTGTTTCAATTCATTTTTTTCTCATTAATCTACACTCAGTACCCCATAATGACAAAGTTAAAACAGAAGCTTAGAAATGTCTGTGAATTTATTAAAAAAAAAACCCAAAAACTGAAATATCACATGTACTCAGACCCTTTACTCGAGTCTTTTTGGGTATGACTTCTTTGCAAATCCTCTTAAGCTCAGTCAGGTTAGATGGGGATCATTGGGGGAGCCATTTTCAGGTCACTCCAGGGTTCAAGTCAGAGCTCTGGCTGGGCCACTCTAGGACATTCACAGGGTTGACCCTAAGCCACTCCTGTGTTGTCCTGGCTGTGTGCTTAGGATCTTTGTCATGTTGGAAGGTGAACCTTTAGCCCAGTCTGAGGTCATGAGCACAGTGAAACAGGTTTTTATTGAGGATATCTCTTCACTTTGCTCCATTCAGCTTTCCATGACCAGTCTCCCAGTCCCTGCTGCTGAAAAACACCCCCACAGCATGATGCTGCCACCACCATGCTTAACTGTTGGGATGGTATTGGGCAGGTAATGAGCGGTGCCTGGTTTCCTCCAGACAAAACATTTAGAATTGAGACCAAACAGTTCAATCTTGTTGTTTTTTTCAGACCAGAGAATCTTGCTTCTTACAGTCTGAGTCCTCTTGGTGCTTTTTTGCAAACTACAAGTGGACTTTCATGTGTTTTGCATACATGGGGAGAGGCTTCTGTCTAACCACTCTGCCATAAAGCCCAGATCGATGGAGGGCTGCAGTGATGGTTGTCCTTCTGGAACTTTGTCCTATCTCCACACAGGATCTCTGGAGCTCAGTCAGAGTGACCATCAGGTTCTTGGTCACCTCTCTTACTAAGGCCCTTCTCTCCTGATTGCTCAGTTTGGCCGGGCGACCTGCTCTTGGAAGAGTCCTGGGTGTGCCAAACTGCTTCCATTTGAGAATTATGGAGGCCACTGTGCTCTTGGAAACCTTCAGTGCAGCAGACATTTTTTGTAGCCTTCCCAAGATCTGTGCCTTGCAATAATCCTGTCTCTGAGCTCTGCAGGCAGTTCCTTTGAACTCATTAATTTTGCTCTGATACAGTATGCATTGTCAGCTTTGAGGCCTTTTATGGAAAGGTGTGTTGTGTCTTTCGAAATCATGTCCAATCAATGTAATTTAGCATAGGTGGACTCCAATCAAGTTGTAGAAACATCTCTGCAACAATCAAGAGAAATGGGAGGCACCTGAGCTACATTTCAAGTGTTGTTGCAAAGGGTCTGAATACTTACACCTATGTGATATTTTCGTTTTTCCTTTTTCTTACATTTGCAAACATTTCTAAAATTCTGTTTTCACTTTTTTATTATGAGGTACTGAGTGTAGATTAATGAAAAACATGAATTTAAAAACCTGTAGTATCAGGCTGTAACATAACACATTTGGAAAAAGTGAAGGGGGTCTGAATACTTTAGGAATGCACTGTATTTATTTATGTGCGTGTGTGTATACTGTATGTGTGTAAGACATTGGCTAATTCGGAGCTGTGGTTTACGTTACTTCATCTTTTTATATTGGCTTACTAGTGCCTTAATATTCATGTTCAGCATTCTAAGCTCCAATGTGTTAATTCCAGAGGAATACTTCTGTATACATTGAGTCACGGTAAGGAAATCGGATGTCTGATTCTCAGAGCATCATATTCAGGCAGCACACAATTGAGATGCCTATATATTTAGAAGATAGGTTGTAGTAATCATATGCCTTTGTAATTAGCAAGAACTAAAGGAACTCAAAAACATGATGCAGTTTGGCTCATCAGACTTGAGTTGCATCATTAAGCCTCTGCTGCCCACTTCGTAATGATGAAGTTACATGAATCATTAAGCCACCTCTCAGCATTGCTACGGTGAACTGCTATGTATCATTATGTGAATGCGCTTCAGACAAATGAAGATTACATTACAGTCCTTGGTTGGACAGTTTCTGATGATGTCCAATACACCGACAAAGCAAAAGAGGAATACATTTAGTGCAAGATCATTTTTTTTTTCCATTTTTTGTTACAGTATGCTAAAGATGGACCGAACTCTGGAAGATATCGACAAAAAATGCAGGCAGAGGGCAAAGGACCAGTTTTGTCTGTGCTCTCCATGCAGCTGATCTTTACCCCATCACTGACTTACAAAACCTTGCTCTGCACGGTGTCTGTGCGGAGGTGGCCAACTTGGTTGAAGCAGGGTTTAGCTTCCTCATGTAGCACACACCCTGTAGTGTGCTACTAGTGTTAGTGCAGGCAAATCTATGTTATGACACATGGTAACTTGTGAGTCTAAAATTGGGTCAGGGTTCACTGCAGGTCAGGCTGGATGACTCACAGATGCAGGACTTTGGTGCCCCCCCCGATCTGGAAATTTGGAGAAACTTCAAAAACTTATTGGGCGGAGGCCAGGATAGCTGATCTGCAAACTTGAGGAAACTTGGCCAATCCCCAGGCAAAGGCTCTGGCAGGGTGGTTGAGTCAGCCCTTAAATATGGGAGAGCAATGTCAGTGGGGTAGTCGGGTGGAAGATGGAGTGCTGAGGAGATTGTGGCCAAGGATCCTGACAGCAGTGCCATGTGAAAGGAATCTTGCCTAAAGAGCAGCAGGGAGCAAAGAAGACAGTATGAGTACATTAGCACACCCAGGGATTCACAAGGGGAGAGTCTGCCACACGTAGCAAGCCTTTCGGGAGGACAGCATTGTGCTTAACCTTTCTTATCCCTTGCCCTGGGAGATCTTCGGGGGAAACAAGGTGGGCTGGTGCACAAGCAGCCTGGAGTGCGTTGTTTAGCACTTTTTCCAGCTCTTCAATAAAAGCCTCTTATTTAATTGATTCATGCCCTATGTGGAGATTTTTTGCTCTTGTCTCCTTTCATGAATGGGACCCTGCTGAGCCCTAGCTATTTTTTCTTCACACACTCCATCTATCTGAGAGAGGTATCCTGACCGACATCCTGATCGAGAACTTCCACACCCCTGAACGGTGACGGTCGCCTTGGACGTGACTCCTCGCCAGGACCTCTACAGCCAGATATCCCTGGGATAATTGGATCCCTCAAGTCTGTATGACACTCCACCGTACGGTGACTGTGTCCATTTGTTCTGGTAAGGATACCCATATTTACCATTCGCAGCCTTCTTTGAGCACGCAGATGATTCAAGTGTGAAGTGTCCCTATACAGAGTTGGTTCCAGTCTCCACCCCATGTGAAGTTGTGGCACCATCTATGCCTTAGAACCCCCATGTGTTGTTAATTAACATGTGATTTACCACATCTCTATGGACTTTTATTTTAATTTGTTGATGTGTTAAATAAACACACATATCACCTAATGGATATCTTCTATGTTTTCAGCACTTTTTTATTAATATGTGTTGAATATGTAAACGCATAATTCTAGCGCTGCATGTGTTTTTATTTTTATCCATTTGCACATTGTTTACCACATTGTTTCATGCCGGCAGCTACCACTTATATAATTTTGTAATAGCGCAATTATTGATTGGTTTTATTGATTGTCTGAATACTGGTAGGTGTGACTCTGGTCTTTCCCATAACCAGGGCACAGTGTATTTTTTCTTCTCCTATCACTCTGATGTAGGAGCACTGTCCATAACCATAACTACTGGCGTCTGAAAAGTGATGAAGTTCTATTTTCTTTTACTTTCTGAAATCATGAGGTACAAAACATCTAGGTATCTGAACTTCTTTAAAATTTTGTAAGTCTTTTATCCAAGTCTCCCACCTTGGCCTCAAATCTTCAGGTATGGGTTGATCCCATCCCAACTTCCGTCTAAATAATTCTTGTAGTATTTCTCTTGCATGGAGGATTACTGGTGCCAAGAATCCCAATGGATCATATATAGAAGCCACTGCCTAAAGAATGGTACGTCTAGTTGCAACCTTTTCTTTCAAGGATGTTTCAAAGAAGAACTCGTCATTCTCTACATTCCATCCCAAACCAAGTACATTCTGAAGTGGAAGATGATCATAATTGAGATCTACATTCTTCATTGTTGATGCGATTTCAGTGTCACTGATGGATTGGAGTACCTCTCTGTTGTTTGAGATGAATTTGTGAAGGCGCAAGTTTCCTCTTGCGCATAACTCTTGGCTTTCTTTCACTAGTTTGATTACAGATTCTGAGGACTCTAAACTTTTAAGACCATCATCTACGTAAAAGTTTTTCTTAAGAAAATTTGCTGCTAATGGGTAATTCTTCTCATTTTTATTGGCCAGGTACTTCATACCATAATTGGAGCAACCTGGAGATGACGCTGCTCCAAACAAGTGTACTTTCATTCTGTATTCTGCTGGCTCTGTATCTGAATTTCCATCCTCCCACCATAGGAATCCCAGGAAGTCTCTATCTTCATTCTTCACATGAAACTGGTGGAACATCTTTTCAATGTCACACATGACCGCTACGGGATACTTTCTGAATCTATAGAGTACTCCAGGCAGAGTGTTTGTAAGGTCTGGTCCTTTCAGTAGATGATCGTTCAATGCAACACCATCATACTTTGCTGAGCAATCAAATACTACTCTAATCTTATCTGGTTTCTTTGGGTGGTAAACACCTTGATGTGGGATGTACCACACTTCTCCTTCAATTGTTAGCACTTGTATATAGAGTGGTTCTCTCCACAGAGCATACACTTAAAGGTAGTTTGAGGATTTGTTGGTTCTGTCTCTCTACTGATCCCAGTAGGGACTTTGAACTTGCTCACGTAGGTATCTAGACCTTTAGCTGTTGTGTCCGTTGCAAAGCTAGTTGCTCTTGCACGTCTTATATCTCTTGCAGGCCTTTCTTCTAAGGATTTTAGGGCGTAAGATGCTGTTACTGGATTACATGCTATTTGTGCTTCCTTATTAACGAACTCAGAGAACTTTACAAAACTTGGGAAGTTCTTACTTAGATCTAACTGTTCAGTCACATAGCGATTCCATCCAGAAGCTACTTCTTCAGGTAGCTTAGCTAGTATCCTGTGATTTTCTAGATAGTCGTTCAGTACTTCTAGTCCTCTTCCCTGTGGGATGGCATTGCTGCATGCTTGCAGGAAGTCACCATACTCTTGGAGTTTGAAATGTTCTTTAGGACCTATTTTAGGCCAGTTATTCAATTTCTCCCTAAAGGCTCTTTGTACTAAGAAAGGATGACCATATCTTGCATTTAACTTTTCCCAAGCTTGCTTGTAGGCTTCTTCGTCTGTTCTATAAAAGTTACCTTCGAGAACTTTCTTTGCTTCTCCACCAACATATTTCTGAAGGTAGAATAACTTGTCAACTGGCCTGGAACAATAATGCTCAATGATCATTTCAAAACTTGCCTTCCACTCTATGAACTTCAGTATGTCTCCTGAAAATACAGTAGGTTCTGGAACAGGAAGTCTTGCTGGGACTGTTCTCTGTCGTCTTGCTGGGACAATAGTCGCAACATTCTCCTGATCATTGCAGTGACATCTAGTAAAAGAGTTATCCTGTTTTATTTTTTCACTTAGTTCTGAATTGGGTGAGTCTCTCTTTTGATTTTTCTGAGCAGGGATGGAAGGGCAATGACTTTTTTCTTCATTACATACTGGTGATTTCCTTCCATTTTCCTGGGCGTATAAAAGGAAGTAGGAGTCTGCATCTTCACTTAGTACAGATTTGGACTTATGATTACTATTCATGTCCTCTTCGTGTACTCTGAGTCTGGCTTCTATAATCTTAACTTCCTTCAGCCTTTCCATTTCTGCTATTCGTATACGCTGTGCCTCGATTGCGGATTACATCTCGATTTCTGCTTTCTTGACAGCAAGTTGTTCGACAAGTTCCTTTCTTTTTGCTATTAAAGTACTTGAGGACTCTGATATGTTACTGGTACTTCTGCTAGTGGAAGAAGTCCTACTTGTGATTGTGGTTCCTCCTAAAGACCTAGCATGGTCTTTCATTAAAAGCTCATTCATTCTCTTTCTTGCCTTAACTTCATCATATTTAGCTTCAGATGATAGTTCTCTCATGAGCTTTACTAAATCTTTAGTGACTGCAGTACATGTGTCCATATTCCTTACAATATCCTGGGAAGGTGTCGTAGATGACCGCAGGTTGACATATGCTGCCATAAGCTCTGATTCAGATTTACTACCGTCTCTATTATGTCACTCAAGTTTCCTTTTATACTTTCTTGCTTTAGCTTTCTACGAACATCTTTAATGTAAGATTTCCACTTATCATACATTCTGGTGAACCTTTTTCCTTTTAATGCTGCTTCTTGCTCCAAATTTTCCAGCATCTTTAGGTTCTGATACATTCTGAGCATCTTAGTTCATTTGTTTGGGCCATGGTTAATGCTGCATCAGACTCTTCTACCTCAGACAGGTTCACTTGCTCTTCACCTTTTATCTCATCTATCTTTGTATCCTCTAACAATGGCATAACAATACTAGACTTAGACATTTTACTTTAAGTGCTATAACAATCAATACGACTATTAAGGAGGCTTTCACTTTAAATGCAATAGCAATAGGTACAGGTAGTAAAAATTACTTTCACTTTAAATGCAATAGCAATAGGTACAGGCAGTAAAATGACTTTCACTTTAAATACTTTAGAGTCCTTGCACTACAAACTGTCCCTTGGTTTTTACTTACAGTCCTTTTATTTCTGAACACGAAAATGTCTTTCTTGTCAAGCTTATGTGCAATGATAGTAATAAAGGAAAGTTCTGACCTTATTCTGAAGAGCAGGATAGTCTTAAAGGAGACTTGTCTTTCTTGATCTGATGCTCTATTCTGACTTGCGATGCTTTATGCTGACTTGCGATGCTTTGTGCTGACTTGCCATGCTGTGTACTGACTTGCGATGCTTTGTGCTGACTTGTGACGCTTTGTACTGACTTGCGATGCTTTGTGCTGACTTGCGATGTTTTGTGCCGACGTGCGATGCTTTGTGCCGACGTGCGATGCTTTGTGCTGCAGGCTTCGGGCCTTGTGGTGGAAAACTAACTGGCTGCAGTACGGTGACCTCTTCGTGCGTATCGGTGTATGCGCTCTAGCTCTGGACTTTGGTCTCCCACCATGCATCTCCTTCTCTTTGTAGGGATCGCAGGAGGGTTGGCACTCTTTCTGTAACTATCTTGCCTTTGCCGTTCTGCCACTTTAAGAGTCGGCTGCAGATTGACTAAAACACACATTCTATGGCCTCTATGGTAACTCCGCTGCTCAAATGCGCTCTTTTCTGTGCAAGTTGAGGAGCACTATCGCTTCGCCCTCAAAGGCAACTAATAGTTCCACTGTGGCAGGCGCAGCACTATGAAGTGCCTTATGCGCTGTGGCATTAGAAGAATTGTAATGTCTGACCTTTTAGTCCAAACAAGACTATCTTTTACTTTATAATTCCTCTAGCGCTGTTCTATGGAAGCAGTAGGTTTAAAGAGCACACCAAACCTTTATGATATCTTCTTTATTAACTTCAGCTTTTCTTCATATATAACAGTGAAAATTTAGCAACAGGCAGTGCATGTACAAACGTGTTGAATAAAGTATAACAAAATGGCGATTCAACTGTTCAATCTTGTCATTTTACATAAAATGGTAGATGTATTTCTCTCTTCAGTATCTGTACTTTCACTTTAAAGTTCCTTAGACACGTTATGATCTCTCTGAGAGGTATATTTGAGGCTTAAAGGGGTTGTAAAGTTGTTTTTTTTTTTTTTTTTAAATAACAAACATGTTATACTTACCTTCACTGTGCAGCTCGTTCTGCACAGAGTGGCCCCGAACCTGGTCTTCTGGGGTCCCTCGGCGGCTGTTTCAGCTCCTTGGGAGCTCGCATGAAGGTGGTAAATGCTTGCGGGCGCGCTCCCGTGATACAGCTGGCGGCTATAGCCGCTCGCTGTATCACTCGGCCCCGGCGCACCGCGTCATCGGATGTGATTGACAGCAGCGCGAGCCAATGGCTGCGCTGCTTTCAATCCATCCACTGCAGCCAATCAGCGACCAGGCTGAGCTGCAATGAAGCTGACGAGGACGAGGAGCGAAGATTCGAGGCGTCAGGTAAGTAAAACGGGGGGGCTGGGGGCGGCGGTACTGTCAAAAGTTTTTTCACCTTAATGCATAGAATGCATTAAGGTGAAAAAATTTTTACCTTTACAACCCCTTTAAGAAATAATTTTACTTGTTTGATGTTGCAATTTGCAGTTTGCACGCTTATTTGCTTGTTTAAACGTTTGTTTGATTTGTTTATTTGCTTGATTTGATTTGTTTGGTTTGTTTGGTGGAACTACAAGTGAACACATAACTATTTCAGTATACAGTTCTAATCACATTATATAACAATAGTAACATATGTAACTGTATTAAATACCTATTTTGGCCACTTGCTTCCATAAAACTGAACTCTGGCTGGATCTGCAATCTGTTCAGATCCACTCTCTCTGATATAGTGAGATCTAGCAATGTGCTGGGTAATTTCTAGACAAAATAATAGGTGTAAGGCTGGCTGTGATTGGCCTAAACTCTTGCTCAGTGTGAGATTGGCTGTGACTGGCCAAAACTCCTGAGAGTCACAAAGGCTTAACTCTATGCTTTCTGGTTTGCTTCTGTGAACACAATATACAACTGTTATATGACATCCATATATAAAGTCACAGTAAATAACTCTGCTTTTTATCTCTCACATGTGAGCATATAAACTGTATTAAGGTTATTAGCAGGTCTAGCTGTATATGCATGTAAGTCACATTGGCAACCTAGGACAGGTCTTAACTGGCCAGCTATAAAAAAGAGAAAGAAGGACGGCGCCCTCTAAGTGCAGCATGTATGTTAAAAATATTTATTACAATAGATAAAAACACTCACATTTGAGTTGCTAAAAACCAGCATATAAAGTAGTTTCATCCGCGTGCTCTCGGGGGATGTGGGTGTCACGGGCCGGTGGGGGAGTTCCTGGGATGTGAGTCCTGTGACCTGGGTCCTGGTAGCTGTTCCGGTGGTGCCGAGGGTCCTCAGAGCCTCCGTGTGGCCAGGATGTCGGTCATGGATCCTCCATGGAGCGCATGCTGACCTGCGTCTTCACTTCCGGGAGCGGGGTGAGGCGGGCAGTGCTTCGCGTTCGGAGCATGCGTGCTCCTTTATCAGGCTATGCTGGTGGCCATATTCAGTGTGGGAATTTATACCATAGGCACTGGGAGGGGTGGAAAGGTGACTGAGAGGAGGGCGGGACTATGTATAATGATTGGGCACGTAGGTAACCATGGAGATGGGGTGTACTGTACACAATGTGGAAGGGGAGTGAAGGGAGATGGGGAGTGGGCGGGGCGGGATTGAGGAGGGGGGAAGGAGATATGCAAATGAGTATGTTGTGGTAAGAACATATATGTGTGTATATGGATCGTGGGGTAAGGAGAAGGCAGTCTATATGAAGAGGAATGTTGTATTGATCATAGTGGACGGGAACAAAATATATATATATATATATATATATATATATATATATATATACGTAAATATATATGAGAAGGGAATACAAAAATACAGAAAACGGTATATAATTAATGAGGTGTATAATTATAGAGAGAGATGGGTGGTATATATGAGAAGAAATGACGCAATGATGGAAAAGAAATAAAACATGTACAATGTATGTATGTATGTGTGTAAACATAAATAACCATTTATATAGGATCCTTTCACAATATATATATATATATATATATATATATATATATATATACACACATATATACACATTTAAATGACGCGTAAGTTTGGGACAAAGGGAGGGGGGGAGTGTGTTTCCAGATGGGTATTTGCGAATGAGAGGAATGTTATGGGGAAAACTGGGAAATGAGTAAAAATAATAATAAAAATAAAAATAAGAAGAAGAAGAATAAAAATAATAAAAATACAAATACAAATAAATTAACATAAAAATAAAAATAATAAAAACAAAGAAATTAAAAATAAAAATAAAAATAAAATTTTGTAATAAAAATAAAAATGAAATAAAAATAAAAATGGTATGTGTTATACAGTAAGACAGTAAGTTAATGGGGCAGTGACTAGATGATGGATAAACAGGTAGGACAATGGATGAATCAATACGCGGTGAATTGAGATGAGATGATGTGATGAGGCGGGGATGTGGTTGGGGTCACAGCAAAATGTTAATTTTGATGCCTTCATTGAGGCCTCCTGGCGATAAAGTGTCTAGTGTGTATATCCAGTAGTTTTCTCTTTCACACAACCTTTTGTAGCGTTCAGCGGTAGGGAGGGTGGGTGAAATAGACTCAATAACCCACACGCGTAGCCCTGAAGATGTTTGTCCATGATGTTCTTTAAAATGTCTCGGTACGCTATGTTCGTCAATGCCCTTCTCTACAAGGTTACGATGCTCACCAAACCTTTTGTGGAGCGGGCGTATAGTGCGGCCTACGTATAGTAGGCCGCAGGGGCATGTGAGGCAATAGACCACATAATTTGAACCACAATTGAAGAAGTCGGGGATGACATATAGTTTACCCTTATGATGGAAGTCTTTTTGCTTATGGGTAACATGAGCGCATGTGAGGTAGAGGGGCTTTCTACATTGATACATGCCTCTGATGTTGAAGGTTAATGGGGAACTGGCGGTGGGGCGTGCTGTTTTCACTTTGCTTGGTGCTATTTGGGCCTTTATATTCTTAGCCCGTCTGTAGGTGACCAGTGGTTTATCACTTATGGTGGGTTTTAGATGCAGATCCTCACGCAGAATGGACCAGTGTTTGGTGAAGATCTTTTCCATTTGCTTAAATCTGTTGTGATATTGTGTCACAAATCTGACGGGTTGGGTAGTGTCGTCTGTACTGGTTTGTCTCTTGTCCTTTGCGTTTTCACTGAGATAGTATTGGAAGGCATCTTCTATGATGTGGTCTGGGTAACCCTTGTCTTTGAATTTGGCTTTGAGTAGTAGACCGTGTGTTTCATAGTCCTGTAGGTGCATGCAATTGTGTTTTAGGTGGCAGAACTGGCTTTTTGGGATGTTTTTAACCCATCGTAGGTGATGGCAACTGTTGAAGTGTAGGTAAGAATTCCCTGAGGTGGATTTTGTATAATTCTGGGCGCAGATGGTGTTTTCATAGTGGAAGAGTTCCAGATCCAAAAAGGTCAGTTTGTTATTGTCTGTGACTGATGTGAATGATAGACCCATGGTGTTGTTGTTGCAGTGTTGGACGAAGGGTAGGATGGAGGTTTCTGGACCATCCCAGATAATGACCATGTCATCTATGTAGCCCGTAATAGACTATGTGGGGCGCATATGGGTTATTGTTGTGTGTATATATTGTAGCTCCCAGTAACCCATGGTAAGGTTCGCGTAGTTGGGGGCAAAATTGGCCCCCATGGCAGTTCCTTGTGTTTGAATGTAGAAGTCTCCGTGGGGTTCAAAATAATTGTGGGTTAGACAGAATTCTAATATTTCCAGTAAGAATTGGTTCTGACATGGTTTGAGTGATGGATCATTGTTGAGGTAGTGTTGTACAGCTTGTAAACCAATGTTGTGGGGAATGGACGTGTATAGTGAGACCACATCTAGTGAGAGCCAGCGATACGTGGGTTCCCAGGAGTAGTATTGTAGCATGTTCAGAAGGTGGATGCTGTCTTTGATGTAGGAAGGTAGGTTCTGTACTATACCTTGTAGAAAATGATCAATGTAGATGGAGAAGTAGCTGGTTACGCTTTCCATGGCCACCACTATTGATCTACCAGGAGGGTGTGTGGGGTCTTTGTGCACCTTCGGAAGGTGGTAAAAGTAGTGCCTATTGTAAAAGTCATGTTTAAGAAATGAGGCTTCGGATGCAGTAACTATACTCAATCTATTAGGTGCTTCAATAGAGAATTTGGGTAAGGGATCTCCGGAAAGTTTTTTGTATGTGGATGTGTCAGATAGGAGTCTAGTTGTTTCCAGCATGTAGTCTGCACGGTTCTGGACTACGATACCACCTCCTTTATCTGCGGGCTTAATAACCAGTTGCCTGTTGTTGGTGAGTGATTTAAGGGCCGTGCGTTCTGCTAGGGTTAAGTTGGATGGTGGATTGGAGCGTGAGTTGGACATTTGACACATTCGTAGTATATCTGCGTATACAACGTGATAGAAGGTCTGGACGTAGGGTCCTTTAGCAAATGTGGGATAAAAGATAGATTTCTGTTTGAAATTAGTGTGTAAGATGGGTGGAGAGGTAGGTGGATGTTGAGTTAGAGATTCAATCTGGTCGTCAATGCAGAGATCTTCTAACTGGTCTAGGGCTATGAGTTCTGCGGGTCCTAGGGTAGAGGAGTCTTCTGTAGTAGTATTGCATTCAGCGTGGTCATTAGTAGTATATGGAGTAGTGTTTGGGGTAATGTTTGGGGTTCCATTACCTTTCTTAGTGTCTTGAATGTTGAAATATCGTTTGATGTTGATATTTCTAATGAACCTATTGAGATCCAAGAAGAGAGTAAAAGGGTTGGGAGATGCTGTGAGGGCGAAGGTAAGCCCGCGTGCTAGTAGAGATTTTTCAGGCATGGATAAGGTGTGATCAGAGAGGTTGAAGATTTTTACAGTCTGCGCAATTTCTCCCTCCTTTTTGTGTCTGTGTCTCCCCCCTCTCCTGCCTCGTCGGTGTGCTTTCTTTTTGGGCAGGGTTGGGGGGTGATCACTAAAAAAGAGGGGGTAGGGGTGGGAGATATATGTTTATTGGTCGGACTGTAAGTGGGGGGTGATGAGATGGCGTGGATACTGGGGTGGTCCGTGGTGGGCCCCGATGCATGAGTGATCTTGGGCTGTGTGGTGTGTAGATTCCCAATACCAAAATCCAGAGTGTATGACTGGGGATCCTCATAGGTACTGTGATCTGATATGGCACTGCCGGTCTGTGTTTCTTTGAGGGTAATTGATAGGGAAGGGATTGAGGTAAGGATGCCAGTGTGGGGTTTCTTCTTTATACTCTTGGAAGTTTTGGGTGTACTGGAGGAAGAAACTGGCACAGGGGGTGGTGGACGATGATGGTCCTCTTTTGGTGTGGGTGTAGGCTGTGGTCATCTGGAAGGTGCCGGTGGCCTGTGTAGTTTATATGGCTTGGTGGAGGGGTCTTGACAGGATAAAAGGGCCGTGGTGGGCCTTGGTACGCATTCCATCAGGGGGACCGGGGTGTGGTTCTCTTGCCCTGATGGGGTGTGGAGATTGGGGTGGTTGTTAACTTTGGGGGGGTGTATTGCGTATTGTAACTGGCCAGCTACATATGTGTGTCAAAGTCAACAATCAAGAGAAGACTTCACCAGAGTGAATACAGAGGGTTCACCACAAGATGTAAACCATTGGTGAGCTTCAAAAACAGGAAGACCAGATTAGAGTTTGCCAAACAACATCTAAAAAAGCCTTCACAATTCTGGAACAACATCCTATGGACAGATGAGACCAAGATCAACTTGTATCAGAGTGATGGGAAGAGAAGAGTATGGAGAAGGAAAGGAACTGCTCATGATCCAAAGCATACCACCTCATCAGTGAAGCATGGTGGTGGTAGTGTCATGGTGTGGGCATGTATGGCTGCCAATGGAACTGGTTCTCTTGTATTTATTGATGATGTGACTGCTGACAAAAGCAGCAGGATGAATTCTGAAGTGTTTCGGGCAATATTATCTGGTCATATTCAGCAAAATGCTTCAGAACTCATTGGATTTGGATGGCGCTTCACATTGCAGATGGACAATGACCCGAAGCATACTGCGAAAGCAACCAAAGAGTTCTTTTAAGGGAAAGAAGTGGAATGTTATGCAATGGCCAAGTCAATCACCTGACCTGAATCCAATTGAGCATGCATTTTACTTGCTGAAGACAGAACTGAAGGGAAGATGCCCCAAGAACAAGCAGGAACTGAAGACAGTTGCAGTAGAGGCTTGGCAGAGCATCACTAGGGACGAAATCCAGCCTCTGGTGATGTCTATGTGTTCCAGACTTCAGGCTGTAATTGACTGCAAAGGATTTGCAACCAAGTATTAAAAAGTGAAAGTTTGATGGATGATTGTTAATCTGTCCCATTACTTTTGGTCCCTTAAAAAGTGGGAGGCACATATACAAACTGTGTGGCTCTATGTTTTTCTTTTGTTTTCTTTCAGATTTTCCTACTAGTCTTGTCTGGATCTTGGGGAATTCCTATGTTTTTTGGGGAGCTGTGAGGGCCGATGCTCAGCCCGAGGGGAGGCAACTTGGCATTCCAGTCTATTTACCTATTCCATGGACTGAAGCTATTCTGAAATAGCTGGGAATTTGGAGTATGATGTGGGGCTGGGTTCTTCCTGAATTCCATTACTACTCTAGAGTTGACAGGCCCCCGGATATTGTAGTGTTGCAGGTTGGGGGAAATGATTTGGGGGTCCAGGCCACCAGGGATCTGGTTAGGGATGTCAAATTTGACATTTTGCGCTTGCTGCGTAATTTTCCAGGAAGTATCATTGTATGGTCGGATATCGTGGCTAGAAAGGTTTGGCGCCTTGCTCGCTCCATTGGTCACCTGAACAAGCGAGAATTAAGTTGAACAAGGCGGTAGGCAGCTTTGTGGCCAAGCTCCGGGGCATAGTGTTTTGCCACCGGGAGCTGGATGATCAGTCTGTCCGCTATTGGAGAGACGATGGTGTTCACCTGAATGCGGTAGGCACAGATACCTGCTCTTTGGGCCTGCAGGAAGGGGTGCTGAGGCCGTTGCGGGTGTGGAGGGATTTGCTTGAATGAGGTGTCGCTCAAGCTCATGTGGCAGGTCAAAAGGGTCTTTGGGGGGTCAGTGAGTAATTACATGTTACAAAATTCTGGGGCCCATCGAAGGTATGGCGCTTTCACTTGGTTAGCGGTGGTTTCTCCCAGGAGGTTGGTCCCCTGGGGGAGGGGAATATGGAAGTATGTGTGATGTCGGAACGTCTTCAAGCCTGTTGGGGTGCGGCTGAGGACACAGACAATTCCAGGTAAAATTGTGCCTTAAGGACATCCAAAGACCTCTTGTTGTTGGGCATTACATTGTTGAATTTGCACTTATTGGTATGTTTTAATGTGATGTTAATTTATTCTTTAAAATTGGCTGCTGTGGCTGTATAAAACCCATGTCACTCAATCTGTGTCTTTATTCTATAATTGTGAGGACCCAGGTTGACAAATCCTTTACGCAAGAGGATGTAATAGCCCAAACAACAAAAGGCAAAGTAAAATTGTTAGCATTTTTATACCAAAACATTTTTAACACAATTTATATGATCTCCAGATTTGTGCTCTACACACCAAAAGGAAAAGTGCAGTTGGTTGTAAGTAGGTATGTACATAAGGTGGAAATGGTGTGAGACAAGTTACCTTATACTTGGGATTTGTACTGTAACATTTGAATGCTGTTATTTGTCACACTGTAATATTGTCATTTTTATTTACTTTGATGGAAGAAAAGGTCATTGTGATATTTCTGAGTTACAAAACAGACCTTTAAAGGGTCACAAGCTAAAGTATCATAGGTCTCAACATATACGGAAGCTGTATTTGCAGCAACATTATACATTGCCTACATTGTACTTGTTTTTAAATTTTATCCAGGTTTACATAATCTGTTAGCCAGTAACTTACTTATGTCTCGCAATGGTCAAAAAAGCCCTTTTCAGGGACTGGCTACATTTTCATTTCTACAAGAGCATCTGGTGATTTTATTAGAAAAGGTCAACCCCTTTGAACATCGCATTTTCACACAACATGAACATCAACTGTGCAGTACAGTTTGGACAAGCTTCCCATTGGAATTACTGTTAACCTTTTTAAGTAAGATGAATGAGACGTTGTCCACAAATTTTCAGCCCACCTGAATGCATCTTCATTGGTCAACCCAGAGTGATTGCTCTCACACAATCATGGATTCATGGTCAAACCAATGGTGACTTTGTTACAATCACACAAATAGTGTTTTGCATTTAACACTATGTATAGTGACGCTATTGCTGCTGTATCTGACATGCGTGTTTGAATCTTTTTATGTTACTGCATGCATGAAAACATTGCTGCAGACTGTAATCTCTGTAATAGTTATGAAACTAGTTAAAACTATTAATCTAAATACATTAAACCATCCAGAAAATACATTACATACATGTTTGCATATACTGACAAAAAACAATAAAGTACTCAATAGCAGAGCAATGGTATAGAAAGAAATAAAGGCTTCTATGGCTAGTGTCATACGGAAAAATGAGGCTATTACACCTACCAATACAAGATCATGCCCCTTTCCCAGTGTTATCTCTTTTCTTCTCCTATTAGAAGATGTAATACTGTGCATTGTTACTGTTAATGCAGATTTATATTTAACCACAAGATGGCAGTGTTTAGCAATAGCTAAATAGCAACAGCAAAAGCTGAAAGCAGAACTTTCTTCACAGTAAAGCTGCCACAAAACTACACAGTCCATGAGCAATTTTTAGGGGGCAGGAGCATATAAAAGCAAAAGCCATGGAACATGGAGGGGAGTTGGAGAAAGAAGCGTGTGTGAGAGCTGTGTTGAGCCGTGTGGGTTAGGCCAAGGAGTTAGGCCGAGGAGTTCAGAGCTGCTGGGGAAGTCGCAGTCATCACTGTTAAGCCAAGCATCAAGTGAAAAAAGCCGGCCTGTGGAGAACTGCCTGCTGCAGAAGTGCGAGAGTTGCCGCCATCACAGCCGCATCTTCAAAAGAAAAGGGGTCCCCCATCATCAGATGCTCATTGCTTCACTTATCATTACATAAGAACTGGGTGAGAGGGTCCCTGACCCACCTAACGTCATATTCAGGTACAAACAGTTGCTGATATTCAAGTTCAAAGACACTCTTCAGCATAGACCTTTACTAGTGACACATGTGCCAGTGCCTTTTATTACTACAGACTGACATCCTTTAACTGCTACCATGGTCACTGCCTACAGGTTACTGAACTACGTTAAGCCTAGGTAGAACCCTGTAGCTGCATACATTTATGTTCAAGCCATCTAAGGAGGGAATTTTGCCACTGAGGTTCAGCTTCATGCTTTAAAGGTAAACATGCTTACCAATCCCCCTTTTTTTAAAGAGACCACTAATCATAATTCAACCATTAAAGGGTAACTTGCTTACAATTCAGAATCTTAAAGTGACCTTAACCACCAACTTCACATATTAAAGTGTTGTTAAACCCAGTAATATGAAAATAGTTCATCCACCCAGACCCCCCCCCCCCCCCCCCAACAGTGCCCACAGCTTATAGATCTTTTTACAATAAAATATTTTCACTATATGCCTTTTTGGATGATCTGTATACCATGGTTACATCATAAACTGCACATTTTTTTCAGTGCTGAGAGTTCAGGAGGTTGGGATTTTCTCACTGCAGCCTGTATACACACCCACGTGTGTGATGCCAATATCATGTGACCTGGCTATCTCTGAGAACAAGTAAGAACAAGTAACTGTTTTCTCCAGCATGAAAGACACAACTGAGCATGTGCAGGTTGAGGTTGGCTACCTTGCCTGTTCTTTCCAAGGTAGACATTGCAAGAGGGGGAGGATCTATGCATACAGGATAAAACAGCCTTTTTACACAATGCAGAGGATTAACCCTAAAGTTCCACAGTGAGTATAACAAGCATGCTATTCTGCATATGCAGACTGATTTTTACTGTTGTGGGTTTAGTAACACTTTAAGGATAACTGTGCTAACCACTTTGCCTCTTAAAGGGAATATTCTTGTTTCTCCACATCTTAAAGGGACTTCACCCTTCACTGCGTGCCAACATAGGAGCCAGGGTTTGGAAGCCAGAGCGGGTAATCAGACAAGCCACAATCAGGGAACCAGAAGTCAGCATTGTCAGCAGCCAAAAATCAGGAGCAGGAATCAGAAGAGAAGTCAGCCAGACCAAGTCCTACACAGAAACACAGCAGGAACATACAGAAGATGTTGATCACGTGAGGGCATGGAGGGAATGAGCAAAGCTGTTTAAATAGCCAAAGTGGCTGCATGTAGGTTGAACTAATGAGGCAGGTAATGGTAACCAGGTGAGTCACTGTGGAAACGAGTGGCTGGTAATTATCAGAGAGTTGAGCAGCCTCTGTGCACTGAAAGAAAGAGTTGCTAGTAAATAGCATGAGCCCAGCCCTGACAGTACCCCCTCCTTAACGACCCCTCACTCCCAGGGGGGCACTAGACTTGAGGGGAAAATGTCTATGGAAAGCAAAGAGGAGGGCAGGAGCATGTACGTCTGAGGATGAGACCCAAGAGCATTCCCCAGGAACATAACTTTTCTAATGAACAAGGTATTGTATGCGTCCACGAAACCTATGGGAGTCAATGATAGATTGTATCTCATACATCTCATGGTTGTCAACCTTAACCAGGTGAGGGCATGGTACAGAGGTGTATAGCGGTTGCACACCAAAGGTTTTAATAAGGAAACATGGAATACATGGAATACATTGGAAATATGCATGTTGGAAGGAAGATCTAATACGTAGGCCACTGGGTAATCTTACGGATTATGAGGAAAGGTCCAATATACCAATGTACCAGTTTTCATGAGGGAACACAGAGTTGGAGGTTACGAGAAGACAGCCAGACCCTTTACCTAATTTGGTAGGAGGGTGCAGGTAGGCATCAGCAGTTAGCATGAAGTCTGTACCTCTCGCTGGCACATTGCAAGGATTCTTGGACCTGCACCCAAGTGGAATGGAGTTCCAGATGATGATCCTCTAACTCAGGAATGCCTTGTGGAACAAATGGGCCAGACAACATGGATGCCTAAAACCCATAGTATGCCATAAATTAGGGAGCAACATTGATGGCGCTATTGTGAGCAAACTCTACCCAAGGAAACAGGTCCAACTTGTTGTTATAGTGGTATAGCAACGTAGGAACTGCTCCAAGGCTTGATTAGCCCGTTCTGCTGCCCCATTGGACTGCGAGTGATATGCTGAGGACAAGGAAAGCTGAATTCTCAACTGTGCACAAAAGGTTCGCCAACACCTGGACACAAACTGGCTACCCCTGTCCAAGATGATAACTTTAGGTAACCCATGAAACTGAAAGACCTCCCGAGCGAAAACTGATGCCAGTTCTTTGGACGTAGGCAACTTCTTTAGCGGAATACAATGAGACATTTTCGAAAAACTGGTCAACCGCCATAAGAATAACTGTGTTGCCCTGGAAGTGGGTCCAAGGCCTCTCTCCACTGGGTATGGGTTGTAGGAGGCCCACTGGAAGGTGTTGGGGTGTTTTATTTTGAGCACACACGGGACAAATGGCTACAAAGGCGGCTACATCAGCACAAACTAGGCCACCAGAATTGTTGAGACATAGACCATATGAGTCTTCCCTGGGTGCCCAGCTGCTTTAGGAGAGTAATGGGGCCGGAGCAAAGCAGTGCAGAGATTCTTGGGAGCAGTAGTAGTAGTAGTAGTAGTAGTAGTAGCGGTCATGGGGTTTTTTAGGAGGAGAATGGATCTGAGAGGCCAGAATTCTCTCACCCAAAGGTGAAGTGAGACTAGTGCGACACGACAATGCATCAGCCCTTATATTGTTCATACCGGGTAAAAATGAGACTATGTAATTGAAGCTTCACAAAAAAAGGGCCCATCGAGCCCCTCTGGGAGATAAGCGTTTTGCCTCAGACAAAAATGTGAGATTCTTATGGTCAGTCATAATGAAGACTGGCACAGTAGCACCTTCGAGGATATGCTTTCATTCTTTAAGAGCTAAAATGATGGCTAACAATCCCCAATCTCGTAATTGCATTCTGCAAGAAACAATTTGTTAGAAAAAAAGCCACAGGGATGCAAAGCGCTCTCAGAAGTAGAATGTTGAGACCAGAGGCGCCTACTCCAGTCTCAGATGCATCAACCTTAAGAATAAAGGGTATCGTAGGATCAGGATGTGCCAGCATAGGAGCTGTAGCAAATGCGGCCTTGAGGGACTCAAAGGCTTTAATGGAATACGGGGACCAGTTCTGTGGATTGCTGTCCTTTCTGGTCATATCAGGGGTTTGACCAGAGAAGAGAAATTACGAATACGTTTCCGATAATGATTGGCAAAGCCAAGAAAACTTTGTAGGGGACGTAGACCTACGGGTCGAGGCCACTGTAAGACTGTAGTCCATCGAAAATCCAGCAGTAGAAATGACGTAACCCAACAATTTTACCTGTTCAAGATGGAAATCGCACTTCTCCAACTTGCAATATAGGTTATTTTCTCTCAACCTCTGTAGCACAGGGGAGACATCTGTGTGGTGGTTCTCTAGCGATTTCGAATATATGAGAATATCATTGAGGTAAACCACCACACATTGCTGCAGCATATCTCGGAACACATTGTTAATAAATTCCTGGAAAACTGCAGGAGCGTTAGGCAGGAGCGTAAGGGCATTACGAGATATTCGTAGTGTCTGGTCCTAGTATAAAACACAGATTTCCATGAGGACCTCTTTAATCCTCATGAGGTTCTACACCCCTCTCAAATTGAGCTTAATGAAGACTGTTGCTCCTTTGAGGCGGTCAAATAATTCTGTAATCAATGGGATCAGATAAGCATTCTTAACTGTAATGCGATTAAGACCCTTATAATCGATACAGAGTCTCAGAATCTGAATCTGCAACAAACTCCTCCATAGCCTGAACCTCTGAGACGGACAAAGGGTAAACCCGGCCACGAGGACCAATGGCAATAGGTTGAAGGTCAATTGTGCAATCATAAGGCCGATGAGGCGGAAAAATAACGGGACCGCGCAACTTAATCACAGGATAAATGTATTAAAGTGGAGTTCCACCCAAAAGTGGAACTTCCACTTATTCGTCTCCTCCCCCCCTCCAGTGCCACATTTGGCACCTTTCAGGGGGGAGGGGGAAATGGGGACCTGTTTTTCACAGGTCCCCTTCCCCACTTCTGGAGACGGCGCTGTAGCGCCATCTCTCGCAAGTTCTGTGCCCTCCTTCTTCCTCCGCTGCCGGGCCATTTAGAAAGCGCAGCGTGCTTCGCGCATGCACAGTAGGGAACCGGCTGTGAAGCCGAAAGGAATGGAGGAATGGTGGCAGCTGCACCTGCACCCGACAGCTGATCCGAAGATCGGCTGGGGTGCCGGCATCGTGGGTTCCCTGGACAGGTACAGTGGGGAAGGAAAGTATTCAGACCCCCTTAAATTTTTCACTCTGTTATATTGCAGCCATTTGCTAAAATCATTTAAGTTCATTTTTTTCCTCATTAATGTACACACAGCACCCCATATTGACAGAAAAACACAGAATTGTTGACATTTTTGCAGATTTATTAAAAAAGAAAAACTGAAATATCACATGGTCCTAAGTATTCAGACCCTTTGCTGTGACACTCATATATTTAACTCAGGTGCTGTCCATTTCTTCTGATCATCCTTGAGATGGTTCTACACCTTCATTTGAGTCCAGCTGTGTTTGATTATACTGATTGGACTTGATTACGAAAGCCACACACCTGTCTATATAAGACCTTACAGCTCACAGCGCATGTCAGAGCAAATGAGAATCAGGAGGTCAAAGGAACTGCCTGAAGAGCTCAGAGACAGAATTGTGGCAAGGCACAGATCTGGCCAAGGTTACAAAAAAAAATTCTGCTGCACTTAAGGTTCCTAAGAGCACAGTGGTCTCCATAATCCTTAAATGGAAAATGTTTGGGATGACCAAAACCCTTCCTAGAGCTGGCCGTCCGGCCAAACTGAGCTATCGGTCGCAGAAGAGCCTTAGTGACAGAGGTAAAGAAGAACCCAAATTTCACTGTGGCTGAGCTCCAGAGATGCATTCAGGAGATGGGAGAAAGTTGTAGACAGTCAACCATCACTGCAGGCCTCCACCAGTCAGGGCTTTATGGCAGAGTGGCCCGACGGAAGCCTCTCCTCAGTGCAGGACACATGAAAGCCCGCATGGAGTTTGCTAAAAAACACCTGAAGGACTCCAAGATGGTGAGAAATAAGATTCTCTGGTCTGATGAGACCAAGATAGAACTTTTTGGCCTTAATTCTAAGCGGTATGTGTGGAGAAACCAGGCACTGCTCATCACCTGTCCAAAACGGTCCCAACAGTGAAGCATGGTGGTGGCAGCATCATGCTATGGGGGTGTTTTTCAGCTGCAGGGACAGGACGACTGGTTGCAATCGAGGGAAACATGAATGAGGCCAAGTACAGGGATATCCTGGATGAAAACCTTCTCCAGAGTGCTCAGGACCTCAGACTGGGCCGAAGGTTTACCTTCCAACAAGACAATGACCCTAAGCACACAGCTAAAATAACGAAGGAATGGCTTCATAACAACTCAGTGACTGTTCTTGAATGGCCAAGCCAGAGCCCTGACTTAAACCCAATTGAGCATCTCTGGAAAGACCTAAAAATGGCTGTCCACCAACGTTTACCATCCAACCTGACAGAACTGGAGAGGCTCTGCAAGGAGGAATGGCAGAGGATCCCCAAATCCAGGTGTGAAAAACTTGTTGCATCTTTCCCAAAAAGACTCATGGCTGTATTAGATCAAAAGGGTGCGTCTACTAAATACTGAGCAAAGGGTCTGAATACTTAGGACCATGTGATATTTCAGTTTTTCTTTTTTAATAAATCTGCAAAAATGTCAACAATTCTGTGTTTTTCTGCCAATATGGGGTGCTGTGTGTACAATAATGAGGAAAAAAATTAACTTAAATGATTTTAGCAAATGGCTGCAATATGACAAAGATTGAAAAATTTAAGGGGGTCTGAATACTTTCCGTCCCCACTGTAAGTGTCCATATATTAAATGTCAGAAGCTGCAGTATTTGAAACTGCTGACCTTTTATTTTTCATGGGGAGGGCGAAACATGTAGGAGGTCACTACACCACATGAGTGACATTCTGACGTCACGGATTAGGCTGCTCCACACACCTGCACCTAAGACAGCGGACGCCATCTTATGTACAGGCACAGCAATGTTTATAGTGCGGATGTACTTTGTTGTTGCCTGCATTAGACCCCTTTCACACTGGGTCGGTTTTCAGGCGCTTTAGCTCTAGAAATAGCTTCTGCAAAGCACCTGAAAACCACCTCCCATTCATTCCAGTGTGTCTTTTCACACTGGGGCGGTGCTCTTGCAGGACATTCCGAAAAGTCCTGCAAGCAGCATCTTTGGGGTGGGTTGGGAGCACTGTATTTAGCGCTCTCAAAATGCCCTGCCCATTGGAATGAATGGGCAGAGCTTTGAAAACGCTGCAAAATGGGAGTTTTAACCCTTTTTTGTGGCTGAAAGTGGCGCAAAAACGCTGTTAAAACGAGCGGTGCTTTCAGTGTGAAAGCAGCCTTAGTGTATGAACCATCTGATTTTTATCAGCATATCACATGATTGAATCCTCACTGTCATCCCATGGTACTGAAGTCACAGGAGACTCTATTCACACAGTTGAGTCTCTATCTTCATTCAGTTTTACGCTTTATATTTACTATATCCAAATGAGGACTGATTATACTTGCATTGAGTGACTGGCTGACTGAATACCCTCTGTTTAATCTGGTGATTACACCTTACTTGCTGCAGATTTCAAGAGGCTACTACATCCTGTTATTATCAGTGTGCATTATTTGCTCTATTCCCTCTTGCTGACTAGCTTATGAGTGTGACTTGTATGTATGTGCACTGTGTGATGACAGCTGTGTCTACCCCAGACAACGTTGTCTTTTTAACTTTTCACCAAAGTGAAGGTAATGGTGGTGTTTTTATCCAAAAGTTTTATGTATTTGTTAAAGTTTAATAAAATGATTCCTTGATTAAGCTGCACGGTCCTGCTGTGACTTCTTATTGGGGTCCTTTCCCCCAACTCTTTTTATATGTATTTGGGTCACTTGGATCGCACCCTCCATGAGGCGAGTCAGCAATTACTAGGGATGCTGTCTTGCTGGCTTACCTAAGCCCGACAGTGTTAACCACTATTGAGATATTGGCAAATTTCCCCCCTTCTTTTTTTTTTTTTGTTGGCGGCAAAATACCCTTTGTAATACCCTTTGACCCTTGTCAAAGACATCACTGAAGTCACAGTAATCCTCTGGCAATGAAGAGAGTGAACACGTGCACATGACCGTAACCACTTTCTGAAAACATGTATTAGTGCATTGTGGCGACCATGACAGAACCTTGGCACTACGCCAATGAAAAGAGTGATTGTGCCCCTTGGATACCAAGGATAACCAATGACAACTGGGTAATGAGATGAGTAAAGGAATTGGAATATCTCATGGTGAAGAGCCCCCACAGCTACGGTCAACAGAGTGGTTTTGTGAATCTATTGGGCAGGCTATAAAGGTCTATCATCAATAGACTCAATGGCAAGTGGGGAGGCACGAGGCTGCACCAATATTGAGTGCTTCGTCACGAAGGCACTATCTATGAACAAGCCTGCAGCCCCAGAATCGATCAGTGCCTGGATATCGATGGAAAACTCAGACCAGGAATGGGTAACCGGAACTGGAGACTTATCCTTCAGGATAGTTAGGGACACAAAGACACTACCTAGGTCCCCTACAGGACCTCAGGTGCAGGCATTTCCCGGACGGAAGAACAAGACTTCAATAAGTGATCTGCCTGGCCATAGTAAAGGCACAATCTCTCCCTCTTCCTAAAGTTCCTCTCTTTGGCAGAGAGATGTGTGAAACTCAGCTGCATGAGCTCTACTTCACTGGAGGAGGATGTGGGAAAGCAAGGTCTCTCTTGGAGTCTGGTATCAATGAGAATCTCAAAGAAGATCAACTCCTCAAAATTCCTAGGTGTATCTCGAGCTACAATCTCATCTTTAATGTTATCAGAGAGAGAGACCATGGAAAAAAACAACCACTAGAGCTTCATCGTTCCAACCAACCTCTGCTGCCTGAGTACAGAATTCAATAGCATAGTGGGCAGCAGTTCTCATACGCTGTTTAATGGACACAAGGCTTTTGGCAGCAGAGGTGGAGCGATTGGGAATATAAAATACCCCGAGTTATCAAACTCAGGGTAATTCCAGACAATGGGAGTATTGGTAACTGTAAGCGCAAACACACAAGTCCATATATAACAGGAGATATAAAGGGCTGAGCAACTTAGTCCATAGGGGACAGGCTGGAAGTTCAAGGGTTAAATGGTAACCGGTAATGTAATGGTTAAAGTAGGCTGGTAGGCTAGGTGGCTGCTGTCCTCAGAGAGCTGGCTCTGTGATGGATGAGAGACGGGTAGAGAAGGAAGCGCCACCTGAGTGTAGTATTAACAAATGATGTTTAATGACACCAGGTAAAAACACACTTACAGGATAAAAACATATAAAAGGCTCATCTGTATAGGTATGTGGTCCTCGGTGTTCCCTCTGATCCTGTGGTGGTGGCGCTGCAGGGATGCTGGGCTGCAGAAGGTGGATTACCAGCCGGGAGTTCCTTCTGTGGCCATCAGGAAGAGACTAGGGGCCAGCGTGGAGCACACGTGGAGCGTGCATGACGTCACAGGTCGTCCGTCTGCTTCTGGGTTCGGTATCCAGGGGAGGGATCGTCCAGGGAGGAGGGCTAGCGGGGAGGTTGAGAGAAGGCTACGCGCTCGGAGCCACTGCTCCTTCAATAGGCCTAAATTAGGCTCTTCCTGATGGCCACAGAAGGAGCTCCAGGCTGGTAATCCACCTTCTGCAGCCCAGCATCCCTGCAGCGTCACCACCACAGGATCAGAGTGAACACCGAGGACCACATACCTATACAGATGAGCCTTTTATATGTTTTTATCCTGTAAGTGTGTTTTTACCTGGTGTCATTAAACATCATTTGTTAATACTACACTCAGGTGGCGCTTCCTTCTCTACCCCTCTCTCAATTCCAGACAATGGGTTTTGCCCTTGGTCTCCCATTGAGGGTTTGCCCAAGCCATGGCTCTGTCAGAAAGCACAAAAAGAATGAAGCCTACTAGACATGTGCATTCGTTTTTTTCCGAATGCATTTTCGTCCGAATTTCAGGTATTTTCGTTATTGTTTTAACAAACCATAACGAAAGTACAGAATCAGAAAAACGAAAGATCCGACATAAACAAATGCTTTATTTTTGTTTTCGTTGCTACAACAGTTCGATATAGATAGGAGATTCGACATGATGATGACAATAACAATCTGTGTCCATCAAACCTGTGGTCGAATGTGCCTAACCTTAACTCTATTAGTCCAAGATTATTCTACATAGAGTGAAAAGATTCGACATAGAGAGAAAAGATTCAACGTAGGGGAGAAAAGATTCGACGTAGGGGAGAAAAGATGAATAAAAATATTGATGATGATGAATGTTATTGGCTGATTGCAACCAAAGAGGAGGAGCAGTAAAATAGCTAGAACTAAGTACACACGTACTTTGGCTTATGGTGTCTGTTGAAAGTTCTAAGAAGATTCGACGGAGCAGGTAAACTATACGGCGTCGTGCAGTTTAGCTGCTCCGTCGAATCTTCTTTGAAAATTCGACAGACACCATAAGCCTTCAATGACAGATTCGACCTTAATTTTGATTTTCGGACGAATGCAATTTTTAACAAAAAACTAAATAAATAAAAACGAATTTCGGGAGTAACTACATAAATTTATTTTCCGGCCGAAAACGAAATTCCGAAACGAAATATTTCAGTGTGCACGTCTAAAGCCTACTTTTTTTCTACCTGTAGGGAACACCTGGGGCAGTATCTCAAAATATATTCCAAACTGGTTGAGAAACCCTTTGAAGTGAGCTGGATCCTCCAAAATGCTGGGGAAGCGGAGCAGAACAGGTCATACCTCTTATGCCGTGTACACACGGTCGGACTTTTCGACCAAACTTGTCCGACGGAACGAATCCGTCGGACAATTCGACCGTGTGTGGGCTTCATTGGACCTGCAGCGGACCTTTTCTGTCAAAAATGTGATGGACTTTAGATTTAGAACATGTTTCAAATCTTTCTGACGGACTCGAGTCCAGTTGAAAAATCAGTTTGTCTGCATGCTAGTCCGACAGACGAAAACCAACGCTAGGGCAGCTATTGGCTACTGGCTATGAACTTCCTTATTCCAGTCCGGTCGTACGTCATCACGCTCGAATGTGTCGGACTTTGGTGTGATTGTGTGTAGACAAGTCCGTCGAAAAGTTCGTCGAAAGTCCGTCGAAAAGCCCGACATGATTCAGTCTGTCGAAAGTCCGGTTGTATGTACACAGCATTACAGAGGTAGTATTAGAGGCAGGTGCCTGCACAGAGACCGGAGCAGCAGGGATGGCTTGCAACACTGGTTGTACCATAGCAGCCGGAGTGGGAGGATCCAGATGAGCAGGATCCAGATGAGGCAAACTGATCCATGGGGTGGTCCTGGCCATCCAATCTGGAAAAAATATTACAACTAGGTGGATTGCCTGCATTTTCTGAATTCATGGCCCTCGCGTAATTGTCAGGATGGAACCAGGAACCAGGCAGAGACAGAAAATACAGTTGAAATCACACCTGTATTGTAAGGGCACTTTCACGCTGCCAGCGCCTGGGCATGGGCGGTAAAGTGCCACTATTTTAAGCGACGCTTTACCATAGTTTTTGCAGCGCCGCTCAAGCTGTGCTTTTCCGGCACTTTTCCCGCAGTTCGGCGGCGCTGCCCATTGATTTCAATGGGTGGGGGCACTTTAGGAGCGGTGTATTACTACAGCGCTGCAAAGAAGCTGCTTGCAGGACTTTTTTTACGTCCTGCCAGCGCAGCACCCCAGTGTGAAAGCACTTGGGCTTTCACACTGGGATTGCAGCTGAGACTTTTTTCAGGCGCTTTACAGGCGCTATTTTTAGCGCTAAAACGCCTGAAAAACGCCTCCAGTGTGAAAGGGGTCTTATAGCAAAAAATAACAACAGTTCAGGAATTTAGTCAAAAACAGAAGCCAGGGTTTTTAAGCCAGAGCGGGTAATCATGAGAAGGAAGTGTCACCAGCACACCAGGATCTCCAAAATTGGGTCCAAAATTATAATCACATAGTATCAAAAAAATAAATAGAAGTGACATTTCGGAGCCATGCAGAACCTCTTCATCAGGCATGTGACAAATTGTGATACAAACAGTCCACCATTTAAAGAACCATTCACCAATCAGTGCAAAGAGGAAATAACCCCCAGCCACCCCCAGACATCATACCTTGTCCATAAACCTGTGTGTTTGCTTCCTATTTACATAAAACAGCCATCAGGCTGTCAAAACCACTTTGGCCAAAGTGGATCAGTGTACTAGTATTCTGTTCATACTTGTCTGTTCCTTTCCTTAATTGTGTACTTCCACCTGGCCATTTACTACCGTTGCTAGGGGCTTGACTTTCTACTCCAATCCGGGGACACACTATGCACATGCGCCCTAGGGGATCAATACATCAATGCAGATGGCTGCGGTCTGCAATTAGACAGTGAGCACTCTGGGCCTAAGTGAAAAGAAGAAGGAAAAAAAAATGAAAACCGAGGGTGAAAGTGAGTTATGGCCGCTGTACCTCGAAGATATGGAAAGTGAAAAAAAGCCAAAAATTAAAATAAAATATAAAAATAAAGGAAAAGAGAAAGAAAAAAGAATAAGAAAAATGAAAAGAAAAATATACAAGTTATAAGAAGGAAACAAAACAAAAAAAAATAGAAATAATTAACACTTTAGAAAAAAAGTTAAAAAACTAAACACTTTAGAAAAAATGAAATAACAAATAAAAAATGAAAAAAGAAAAAAAATGATAGAAAAAGAAACATAATAGCTGCAAAATAGATGCACAAATAAATTGTTGATTCGAGAAAACACAGAGAGGATAGAGTGGTATTAAGGCCCCCTGGCTGGACTGTGCCCAAGGTATATGTCCAGTATGCCTCGCGGCGAAGGGGGAGACGATTACGGTCTCCCACCCTCACTGGTCGTGACATTTGTTCAATGACCATGTACCTTAATTTGTGTACTTGATGCTTCTTAGCGACAAAGTGTATTGCGGCAGGTTTGTGTAAATCGGGGATTTCACCTTTCAGGGTCCTCTCCAGCGCTACTCTTATATCACTCTTATGTTTCTGGAATCGTCATTTAAAAGGGTCAACTGTTTTCCCTATGTACACCAATGACCAGGGACATTTCAAAATGTAGACACAAAATTCTGTGTTGGAGTTCATATATCCTTGTATGCAATATTGTCTGCCATTATGTGGGTGGGTTCACCACATATCATAGAGTTGCAAACGTTACAATTACAACATCTGTAAACAAACGCTTTTTTGTGAGATTCTAACCTTTTGGCTTACCATATTTAGATCTCGAGTTTGCCTGTACCAATATGTTGCACAAGGACCTACTTCGTTTGTGGACTAGTAATGGTGGATTCTTGATACTTGCAGTCAACGTACCGTCAGTTCTGAAAATGTTAATGTTGCATGTGGTCGCCTGCTTAATATGATCTGATTCCTTGTTAGAACCATGTATGAACAAAGTCCTATCGGCTGTTTTATTCGTTTTAACCAAATTTGAAGTGGCTCTGCTAAGCGCTTTGTCAAGTGTCATGATGGGATACCCTCGCTCAATGAATTTCCTGTACATGGCCTTTAGTTGTATATTCCTCTCACTTTCATCAGAACAGATACGCATTACCGTTTTAAACTGAGAAATGGGTAAGCTATCACGGAGATGTTTTGGGTGTGCACTCTGATAGTGTAAGAACGTGTTCCTGTCAGTTGGTTTTGCAAATAATGATGCATGTAATGTACCCTGCTCATTGGTAATTCTGACGTCCAAATGGCTAATACTATCCTGGGGAATTTCTGGATTAAATATTATGCCCAGGAATATCCTATTCAAATGCCCCACAAACGCATGAAAAATGCAAACTTCACCATCGCAGATTAAAAAAAATGTTGTCAATATATCTTAACCAACATTTGACGTGCTGAGAAAAAAGAGTCATAGGATAAATGTGATGTTCCTCCATGTATCCAACGAACAGGTTTGCAAACAAAGGGGCTGCTGAACTGCCTGTGGCTATACTACGTATTTGGGCAAACTTCGTTCCTTCGAACGAGAAAAATTACTCACCAGAATAAAATGTAAACCTTCGATAAGAAATTCATTTGGGGGATTATGAACTATCAGTTTGGATAAGTAAAATATCACCACCATCAAGCCAGCTTTGTTTGGTATGCTTGTGTACAAGGACGGTCACCAATGTCACCAATTACCAATTAGCATCAAAGGTGAGGAAACTTCTTAATTTCTCTAAAAAGTCACTCGTATCCCTGACGCACGATGATACATTTTTTACCAGTGGCTGTAGATGAAAGTCAATCAACTGGGCCAAGAGCTGCGTAATCGATCCTGTTCCTGAAACTATCGGCCTAAACTTCAAGGGTGTTGTTCCCTTGTGAACCTTTAGTAGCCCACATATAACGGGCAGTCTAGGATGCTCAGGAATTCAGCTGTCTCTTTAGAGATCCAATTGTTTGAGAGACCAATAGTAATAAGGAAAGACAGGGCATTGATTGTGCTTTGTGTGGGATCGCTATCAAGTTGTATATAGCTGGCAGTATCTGCTAGCATCAGCAACATGCCATCCCTATAGTCCATGTAATTCATTGCCACAATAGCCCCGCCTTTGTCAGCGGGTTTAAGAATGAGATTTTTATCATCCCTCAATGATTTCAAAACCTTATATTCCGCTGGACTCAAGTTGGTGTATTTTTTCATAGTGGAGGCACTCGAGCAAACATCATGCTTCAGAGTGCGAATGTAACGTTCTATAGACTGATATTGGCCAGGAGGCATGAATTTACTTTTCATCTTAAATGCTTGGCCCTTAGACCCAGTTACAGTTCCTGCTTGCGTATAGAAAAATTGTTTTATCTTTAGTGCCCTTTCAAACTTGAACAATTCTATTTCAAAGTTTAAACAATCAAATTTTGCTGTAAGACAAAATGAAAGACCTTTGGATAGAAGGCCTATCTCACCCTCTGTGATGATTCTAGACGACAGGTTGATCACTGGGCTCGTCTGCCTGTTTGTTGATGGCCCCTGCGAGTCTGATAGGTGCTGCGACCTCTTGATGCCCCTCCTCGTTCTTTTTCCTCTCCCACCTTCGGAAAAGGGGAATTACTGTTCCCAGTACTGGGCACTGTGGGGTTACTGTTTACCCCGCCCTCACTGTCGGTTGAAGGATTTTCAGTTGGTCGTTCTATCGATGAGGTCTGCGGATCGTCCCTTTATGATCTACCAAACAGTAGATAGGTGCGTGGTCGTCTTCTCGACCTTGAAATACCAGTCAACCATGGGTACACCCTTCCATCTTGATAATCCTGATTCACTTGTTTAAATTTCTCCAGTTTGGCTTGCCTTTGTCTTGTGGTATATGCTGCAATTTCTTTGTCGATCTCCTAAAATACGTTGGTTTGTTTATCTTTATCTTGCACTGTCAATTCCAAAATTGTTAGCTCCTGGTTCACCTGACACAGCTGCACTTTGACCTCCTCGATAACTAATAGCATATAATTCAAAGAGTTCTGAGTGGATACTTCACACCATTTGTCACAGAAATCACGTTTATGCTTCCCAATCGTGGGCTGATTTCTTATCCAAAAACCCCTTGGAATTTTCCTCACTCTGTAGTACTCGGATAAAGTCTGTCCATGCAATTCCAGATCAATTTGTCTCTTCCTTAATCGTTTAATCTCTCTGGATCGATCGGTTGCTGTGTCAGTATCAAAAGCCTTATCCGTATCTGGTGGAAAAAGAATTGTTTCAATTTCATCCTGGCTGTATACACATCCTGGATTCCTGTCCCCTTGGGTAAACGGTATTTCATCTGTAGCCATCTTATCAAAGGTTTACAGTTTGTTCTGGAGAGTCATTTTTCTCATTCGAAGGAACGAAGTTTGCCCAAATCCGTGGTACAGGCATGGGCAGTTCAGCAGCCCCTTTGTTTGCAAACCTGTTAGTTGGATACATGGAGGAACATCACATTTATCCTATGACTCTTTTTTCTCAGCACGTTAAATGTTGGTTAAGATATATTGACAACATTTTTTTAATCTGGGATGGTGAAGTTTGCATTTTTCATGCGTTTGTGGGGCATTTGAATAGGCTATTCCCGGTCATAATATTTTATCCAGAAATTTCCCAGGATAGTATTACCTATCTGGAGGTCAGAATTACCAATGCGCAGGGTATACTACATACATCATTATTTGCAAAACCAACTGACAGGAACACGTTGTTAAATTATCAGAGTGCACACCCAAAACATCTCCATGATAGCCTACCCATTTCTCAGTTTAAAAGGGTAATACGTATCTGCTCTGATGAAAGTGAGAGGAATATAGAACTAGTGGCCATGTACAGGAAATTCATTGAGCGAGGATATCCCATCACGACACTTGACAAAGCGCTTAGCAGAGCCACTTCAAATTCGGTTAAAATTAATAAAACAGCCAATAGGACTTTGTTCATACAAGGTTCTAACCAGGAATCAGATTGTATTAAGCAGGCGACCACACCCAACATTAACATTTTGAGACCTGACGGTACGTTGACCGCAAGTATCAAGAATCCACCATTACTAGTCCACAAAAGAAGTAGGCCCTTGCGCAACATATTGGTACAGGCAGACCCGAGATCTAAATATGTTAAGCCAAAGGTTAGAATCTCACAAAAAAGCGTTTGTTACCGATGTTATAATTGTAATGTTTGCAACTCTATGATAGGTGGTGAACATTTCACCCATCCACATAATGGCAGACAATATCGCATACAAGGATATATGAACTGCAACACAGAGTTTTGTGTCTACATTTTGAAATGTCCCTGCTCATTGGTGTACGTAGGGAAAACAGTTGGCCCTTTTAAATGACAATTCCAGAAACATAGGCGTGATATAAGAGTAGCGCTGGAGAGGACCCTGAAAGGTAAAACCCCCCATTTAAACAAACCTGTAGCAATACACTTTGTAGCGAAGAAGCATCAAGTACACGAATTAAGGTGCATGGTCATTGAACAAATATCCTGACCAGTGAGGGGGGAGACCGTGATCGTCTCCTCCTTCGCCGTGAGGCATTCTGGACATATACCTTGGGCACAGTCCAGCCAGGGGGCCTTAATACCACTCTATCCTATCTGTGTTTTCTTGAAAACAGATAATTTGGATTGTGATGTTGCTTATGGTTGTAATGTATCAACAATTTTAAGCTTGTATTCTATACTTTATTTGCGCATCTATTTTGCAGCTATTCTGTTTCTTTTTCTATCATGGCAGCTGGCACAGGGAATTATTATTATTATTATTTTTTTTTTGTGTTTTTCATTTTTTCTAAAGTGTTTCGTTTTTAAATTTTTTTTGTAAAGTGTTAATTATTTCTGTTTTTTTTTGTTTCCTTTTTATAACTTGTATATTTTTCTTTTCGTTTTTCTTATTCTTTTTTCTTTCTCTTTTCCTTTATTTTTATATTTTATTTTAATTTTTTCGGCTTTTTTTCACTTTCCATATCTTTGAGGTGCAGCGGCCATGACGCACTTTCACACTCGGTTTTCATTTGTTTTTTATTCTTCTTTTCACTTAGCCCCAGAGTGCTCCCTGTCTAATTGCAGACTGCCGTCATCTGCATTGATGTATTGATCCTCTAGGGCGCATGTGCATAGCGTGTCGCCAGATTGGAGTAGAAAGGCAAGCCCCTAATGGTTACCTAGCAACAGTAGTAAACGACCAGGTGGAAGTACACAATTAAGCAAAGGAACAGACATGTTTGATAAGGCTGCAATTGCAGGTTAGTTCTCTGTGCAAATAGGATTCATTTTAGTATGAACAGAATACTAGTACACTAATCCACTTTGGCCAAAGTGGTTATGACAGCCTGATGGCTGTTTTATGTAAATAGGAAGCAAACACACAGGTTTATGGACGGGATACTATGTCATTGGATGTCAGGGGGCGGGCTGGGGGTTATTTCCTCTTTACACTGATTGGTGAATGGTTCTTTAAATGGTGGACTGTTTGTGTCACAATTTTTCACATGCCTGATGAAGGGGTCCTGCGTGGCTCCGAAACGTCGCTTCTATTTATTTTCTTGATACTATGTGATTAAACTTTTGAACCCAATTTTGGAGATCCTGGTGTGCTGGTGATACTTCCTTCTTATGATTGCAGTTGGTTCCAGCCGTTGGTCATTTCAGCACCCAATTTAAGATACAGCAGTTTGTGCAGGAACACGTGCGTTGGGAGTATTGCATTGGAGAGCGGGTATTCAGACGAGCGAGGATCAGGGAACCAGGAGTCAGCATTGTCAGGAGCAGGAATCAGAAGAGAATTCAGCCAGGCCAAGTCATGTACAGGAACACAGCAGGAACATACAAGAGATGTTGATCATGCGAGGGCACGGAGATAATGAGTAAAACTGTTTAAATAGCCAAAAGGGGCTGGCTGTAGGCTGGACTAATGGGGCAGGTAATGGTAACCAGTTGAGTCACTGTGGAAACAATGAGTGGCTGGTAGTTAACAGACAGCTGAGCAGCCTCTGTGCACTGAAAGAAAGAGCTGCTAGTAAATAACATGAGTTCAGCCCTGACACACCCTCAGTTATGTCAAGCAAACCAGTTGTCAAAGAGCAGAGGGCTCCAGAGGAGGAAGTAGGGAGATTCAGAAAGAGCGAGCCTAAAGAGAAGGTACTTCAGCCAGGTGAAGTTGTCTGCATGAAACCCAGAGTAATGCCCCGTACACACGGTCGGATTTTCCGAAGGAAAATGTCCGATCGGAGCGTGTTGTCGGAAATTCCGACCGTGTGTGGGCTCCATCGGACATTTTCCATCGGATTTTCCGGCACACAAAGTTGGAGAGCAGGAGATAAAATTTTCAGACAACAAAATCCGATCGCATCAATTCCGACCGCGTGTGGCCTGTTCCGACGCACAAAGTGCCACGCATGCTCAGAAGAAATTCCGACACGGAACAGCTCGGTCTGGTAAACTTAGCGTTCGCAATGGATACAGCACTTTCGTCACGCTGCAATGTTAAAAATGGTTTAATACAGCGCACTCTCTTCTTCTTTATAATGTGACAAGAATTAAGTAGTTTTGCTGCTCATATTCACACACATTTCTCACAAACTTATTTTGTTACTATTTATCGTGATTCAGTCAATATATTTTGATTTCTCACATCTGACCACATTATTTTGGTGTTTATTTTTTATTTTTTTGGGTTTAATGTAGATTTTTTTTTTGTGTTTGTATTTTTTGGAAGGGTTTTTTTTTTTTTTAGGATTTTTATTTGTACTCCCTAAAATTTTTGAGTGTGTTTTTTGTGTCAAGTTACCGCAACACCATTGATATGTTGTTATATTTAATCTGTAGGAGATTGTTTGGTGTTGTTGTCCCTTGTTAATTTCACATTTTATGTTAGAAATGTACCTGAATCCTCACCAACAAACTGTCTTTTCTGGTTGAAAACACACACAGGAGAGTAGAATTTCACAACAAAAAACTTTTATTAAGGGCTCACAACTAAACAAAGAGGGAGAAACAACGCTGGAGAAACTGCAGAAATTGGCGAAGCCTTGGACCCCCAGGGCAGACATCAATTATTTTAAAGCAAAATTGGTGGCCTGAGGAGTCCTTATATAAGGGAGTGCAGTCTGGTCCAGAAGTCCCAGAGATCCGGAAAGCAGCAGATGACATCTGTGTCCCCAGGCTGTGGTCATACGAGAGACTGCAGCTTCTGTCAGACCAGACTGAACCCAGGGCAATCACTCTCTGGTCTTCCTTCCACGCTTCCTTCCACGTTGTGGCTGTGGTGGAGTTGTGGCAACAGGAGGAGGAGGAGGAGGAGGAGGAGGATGGTCCAACTCAACCACGTCGGTCTTGGGTGTTAGTTCCCCACTCACCCCCTTAGTACTTTATAAAGCAGTTGCTCACACAGGAGGCGTTGACTCTCCTGCATGCGGTTCAGTTTGGTGGCAGCCATGCAGGCAAAGGCCTCTTCAGGAGTGGGTAAGGCTCGTAGGGACGCCGAAGCCTCCTGAATTAGCCTGAACGCTGAATCCTGCATGGGAGTCGTCTTCCTGGCTCTTTTATATGGAAGGCGGAGGGGAGGAACCTGAGATTCAGTCAAGCTTCGACTTGTCCCAGGCTTCTCTTGGCTGACACTTAGCCCCGACTCCTGGCTGCAACTAATCCCCGCCTCCTCCTGGCTGCCACATTCCACAGCCTCCTCCTGGCTGAGGTCTTCCTGTGTATGAAAAAGGGACATAGTTTTAGTATTTTCTTCATCAATCACACACAATTGTCACCTCCTGACTGTTGCAAATTGAATGTTAACAAATATAACAGACTATCATTCTGAGCCCAGCATTTTTGTTTCTTTTTTACCAATTTTGGGTGCCCACTACTGTCTATTAATATGTAAAACACTTTTTTTCAATCAGCAATTAGTGATTAATAATAACATCTATAGTAAACATCATTTCTTTATTGACCAGAAATCTGTAGAGGAATGCTATACCTGACTCCAGCTGGGCTCCTCCACTTCTTCCTGGCTGGAAGGCCCAGGTTGGACATCGGAAGCCTCAGCTGGGGTGGAAGGAAGCATGGAAGGAAGAGTAGAGAGGGATTCCCTGACTTCAGTGTGGTCTGACAGAAATCGCAGTCTCTCATAGTACCACAGCCTGGGGACATAAATGTCATCTGCTGCAGCTCCTGATCTCTGGGAATCTGTGACCTTCTTGCGCTCCCTAAGATAAGTGCTCCTCAGGCCACCAATTTTGGTTTTTAAATAAGGGATGGTTGCCGTGGGGACCACCGGCTTCACCAACTCCAGCAGTTTCTCCAGCGCTGCCTGCCTCTTTTGTTTATTATTGTAATGGGGATGTCTCACTTGCCACAGACAGGGCAGCTCCCTGTATTTGTCAATAGAACAGGGGGAGGAAATTGTGGTCGTTGAACCCATCCATATTCTCTGCAAGACACAACACAAGACAAACCCTAAGGTCAGGCCAAACTCCCCTAATCTTGTTAAAATATAGGCTTCCATTTCAAAGCAGTAGAGGTGCAAGTTTAGATCTTACCTTCGTTATTACGATCGGCGCCTCCGATGCTCCTTCCTCCGCTCACAGATCGTACGTAATACGCACGCGTGTTACGCTTTATACACACTGCGCATGCATGTAACTCCGCCTGCCCCTGACGTTCTTTCTAGTCTATTCCCCGCCCCTTTTCGATCAGCACAGTGGGGGAAGAGCACATGGCGGAGACACAGCAGGATCGTGCTAATTGTAGCAACGAGGAGGAGGAGGAGGAAAGGCCGGATCCGGAAACGTCCCAATCCAGAAGGAGTAGATTTAAGGCCTCAAATATGTCCTTTGGGGAGATGTTGGAGATGGTGGACATCCTGAAGAGGGCCGACTATGATGGGAAGTATGGACCTTACCCCAACCCCAATGTCAGAAAGGCCAAGATCATTGCGAAAGTGGTCAAGAGTCTGCACCGGAAATTCGGGGTACGTCGATCGAAAGATCAGCTCAGGAAGTGGTGGTCGGACCTCAAATTACGAGAACACGAGCAGTACAGAAAGATCCGGAGAGTGCTGCAAAAAAGTAAGTAGTTGTGCTGTGTTCCTATTCTTTTTGTGTTTATTACGTTCGTGGTGCTCCACGTGCTTTTATTACAAGTGTATATTTTAAAATGGCAACTTTCTGGTTCATGGGCACATTATTCGTTCGTATCAAACATTTTTCTTTTGGCCTATAAAACACCATTGTTTAGGCCATATGCATTTGGCCACCATTTTTACGCCCTATACTTGTCTGAAACGAATTTGGTTGTGTAGATGGCTTTGTTACTAGAATGAAATGCAAACTAGATTCTGTTTAAGGAGAGGACACTGAGCAGCTGTTTTCACATCTGGACACTGGAGCACTAGTGTGGGACAAAAGAACACCATTTTTATTAGGGGGCCACACAGGTGCTCCAGTGTATACTATAGGGGGGGGGGCTATATCTGTGAAGCTTGTACCAAACAGGTAAAGTATTGAAGCTTGACAAAGGACACTGAAAATGCTACATTTTTGAACTCTGCTAAAATTGACAATTGTACCCCACTTCCAAGCAATGTTTCCTATTTATAGTTCTGCCATCAAATATCTATGTGCTAATTATACCATTTTGTTTTACATAGGGGAGAAAAGACTCAGAGGACACCCCTCATCCGAGGAGACCAGAGCCCACCCCCCTCTGGAAGAAGGGGAAATCCCCCCAACACAAGCTGAGCAGGAGGAAGAAGACGTGGTGGAACTAGTCACCACAACAGGTGAGTGTTTGCAACCACAGGCTCAGGTAAGAGATGTATGGCGGCATATTTTTGATACCTATTTTTTTTGTGGGTTCCTCTCTTTTTAGGTGATCGTGAGGTTGTGGATCCAGATCCTTTCACATCCGAAAGTGCCCAGATCCTGATCGGGGAGATCATGGGGTGTAATTTACAATTGGAAAACCTCAAGAAAAACATCAATGATGTTATTCAAAAAAATAAAAACATCATTGATGTTTTGGGGCGAGTTTGAAGCCCCTCCAAATCCCTTTGTTTTTTGGTGTGCTACAATGTGAAAAATGTTTTTGTGATTTTTCCAAAAGCCAAATTTGGAGGATACACACAGTGTGTCAACATGTGCTATCTGCCATCACGGGAGATCAATGGAGGCGTTTTGGGGGTGCAAACCCTTCCTCAATAATAAAGTAGCTGAAAGGAAGGGGTTTCTCCCCAAAACACGTCCCTTGATCCCCTGTGATGGCAGCTAGCACATGTTGACATTCGTAAATTGGTGTGCATCTTCCAAATTTGGCTTTTCCTGGGGTGACTTCACCCCATCTGAACGCAATATCAAACACAGTTCCTAAATACTCATGTGTGATATTGCCTTCAAATTCTACCAAATGTGAACGTTGTAAGTTCAAGATTTGTGTCTTTCTTGTTGGTTTTACACAGGCTTGTTTTATCTTAAATGGACATTTCTATTTGTGATAATGCCACCCCAAAAATTGTTATACAACAAACATGTTGGTTTGTTAGAAAAACCTTTGATAAATGCACATGTGATTGTGCAGGTATTAAAAATTGAGAACGAAAATTGTAGCGCTAATAAACTCTTATATCAATAGTCTCTGTGCACATGAACATAATGTCCCAAATGATGACGTGTTGTGAAAACAACATAAACAGTCCACAGAGAGTATGTCTGATCCGTGTGGCAGTTCCTTCAGCTTCTCAACAGTCAGCTCAGGTATCAACAAGATAAACGAATAGATGGAATACGCTTACCGAATACGTTGGATTCTACTGCCATAAGCATAGAATCAAAGAGGCTTTGTGCCACCAAGGGCAAAGATGTGAAGTGATGGAGGCAAGGGTAGAGCCTCTGCCCGACCTGGACGTCCCTCTCGGTCCACCGGAACAGGAAACAGGATCCAAACAGTTCCCAAAGGAGAGTGATTCACCAGGGCATGTGGATAGAAGAGAGATGCTTCCACATAGTGTGACTCGAGTAGTTTTATTGTTAAAAAAAAAACCACAATACATAAAACAAAGCGTGATCACGAAATAAACGGGTATATCCCATTTGATAGTTGCCATCATGCTCAGTGGTTACAATCAGTTCCACGCAGTCAGTTTTTACGACTGAGTCGTAATTGTTCAAAAATATCTGACTATTACGCTCAATCCCGGATATTAAAAGAGAGATTTGTAGCTAAAGGCTATAATGCAGGAGATCTGGATGTAGAGATTAATAAAGTGTCACAAATCGATAGGAATTCTACCCTTGTAGAACGGCCCACCAACACTTCAGATTCCAGAGCTAAATGGTCCTTTTTTACTACATACTCTACACAGTTTAGGGAAATAAAGGCCATTTTTAGAAAACACTGGAAAGTGCTTAAGAGTGACCGACTTCTGGGCCCCGAACTACCTGAAAATGCGGGAGTTATTTTTAGAGGGGCTCGTTCTATACAAGGACAAATTGCCCCCAACATCATAGACCCCCCAAAGAAAATTCCTTTTTTTCAGCAGTGCCAAGGTTTTTATCAGTGCCGTAGATGTAATGTATGTGCACACAATACTTTAATAGGACGTAAAATTGACACCTTTAGATCTACCATTACTTCACGGATCTACCGTATGAAGGAGTTTGCCACCTGTGCCACTCAATACGTAGTATACTTGATTACTTGCCCTTGCAAGAAACAATATGTGGGTAGGACCATTAGAACGTTCACCACACGTGTCAATGAGCATATTGCAGGCATTAAAGGCGGCAAGGATAAACATACAGTACCCCAACACTACTTACTCCATCATAATAGGGACCCTAGGGGAAGTATATTTCAGGTGATTGATAGGTTTGTCCCTCATTGGCGGGGGGAGTCGCGCTTACGGGGGTATCCAAGTTGGAAACTTATTGGATACATGAGCTTAGATCATATTTTCCCTTCGGGCTCAATGTAGAGTGGGATCTAAATTCATTTATCAATCTTTCATAACATCACCACTTTTTTTTTTTTTTTCTCGCAATTCCATTTGACACATCTCATGTTTGCCACTTTTGTTATTTATTATAGCACACCATTTATTTTAGTTTATTATATATTCACCACACATGTTTTTATTTATCCCCGTCTGGTTGTGTTACAACACATCAGGCTGCAATTCTTTCCCTATGTACTCACTTCACACCATGCATTTTAATATGCCATTAGCACAATTTAGTATTTGAACATTATTATCTTGTGCCCATATGTATCCTATTTTTATGTTTTTCACCCGTTTTTCAGTGGGTATATTATTTCTTACTTTTTCATTTTATTTTTCATTTTTTGTTTTCCCCAGCACCCAGATGTGCAATTGTGGACTTGGGGTTGGGTCGCACACTCGCAGAGAGTCAGGTGGTCGGCAGTGCGGACCGGCCCACTGTGTGTGGTCCTTTCCGACGCTGCGTCGCGTTGCCTTGGGACCTGTGCGTATTGCCCAATCCTAAATGACGGCATACGTCATTGGGGACGGGCACTGGGATCACATGACGGCCGCGCGAACACGTGGTTTGTGTTCGCGGGCTTTCCCGACGTAGCGTGTAGGGTTGCTAGGCAACCTCCACGTGCGTCCGCATATCCCCAGGTCGCGGCATCACAGGACGGCCGCGTGAACATGTTGTTTCAGGTTCGCGGGCTTTCTGGACGCTACGTGTATGGTTGCCAGGCAACCTCCACGTGCATTCCGTACTTGTTTCGTTTTTGGCATTACATGCGGAAGTCCCGCCCAGTTCCTGGACTCCCAGCATGCTAATGCCTAATGACAATTCCACCAATAAAAATGGATTTAGGTGGGAAGTGCCTGTTACTAGCTGCTCAAGGCTAGATGTTCATTTTGTCACAGACACAGTGATTGGCCAAGAGGAGAAGGTGGGCCTTATATTATCAGATGACCTCCTTCTCTGTCCAATAGGATTAACCATTGTTTAAACGTTGACAGCTGATTGGTCTTGTATTATGTTTGATTACATACACTATTTTATAAATATTGGCAGTGTTATGGGGGTCCCATATGCCCCTGTTGAAGATCTTTAGATCGAAACGCGTAGGGCGTTTTTATACCCCATACACTGCTTTTTATTTCGTGATCACGCTTTGTTTTATGTATTGTGGTTTTTTTTTTAACAATAAAACTACTCGAGTCACACTATGTGGAAGCATCTCTCTTCTATCCACATGCCCTGGTGAATCACTCTCCTTTGGGAACTGTTTGGATCCTGTTTCCTGTTCCGGTGGACCGAGAGGGATGTCCAGGTCGGGCAGAGGCTCTACCCTTGCCTCCATCACTTCACATCTTTGCCCTTGGTGGCACAAAGCCTCTTTGATTCTATGCTTATGGCAGTAGAATCCAACGTATTCGGTAAGCGTATTCCATCTATTCGTTTATCTTGTTGATACCTGAGCTGACTGTTGAGAAGCTGAAGGAACTGCCACACGGATCAGACATACTCTCTGTGGACTGTTTATGTTGTTTTCACAACACGTCATCATTTGGGACATTATGTTCATGTGCACAGAGACTATTGATATAAGAGTTTATTAGCGCTACAATTTTCGTTCTCAATTCCAGTTTACATTTTTGTCACATGTTTGTAGCAGCTCACTTATATATAGAATTTTTTTGGGTAGCGCATTAATCATCCCCCCTTTTTCTGCACTTTATATTTTTGACACATTTGTTTTTTGCTGCTCCTATTATATATATTTTTTTTTTCTCACTTTGGTTTATTGCATTGTTCACACATGGATGTATTCGAGTATAGGACTACCAGGTCCTTAAACACAGAAGGTGTCTTTGTGGTCACCAACCCAGACTCGGAAATAGGAGGCCTTTTTATGAGACTTAAAAATCTAATGATAAGTGAAATTCACCTTCAATGGGATACTGCCTTTCTCGAACAATACACTAGAGAACGGATGGTACCCAGGGGTCTCCGCTGGGATGTTTACCCACAGCAGGATGAACCAGATGTTGAATCCTGGTTCAATTATTTTAACGATGTAGGGATTCAATTGCTAGATTTTTTAATTAAAAGAAAATGGACAAAGTTATCTCTGATTGATCAAGAAATTAAAGATCTCAGAGACAAACTTTCCGTACATAAGACCACAGCTGAATATATTTCCCTCTCCTCCACTCTTAAAAATAACTTGGAGAAGGAGGAGAAGGATCAGAGAAATAAAAAACAAAAGAAATACAATAGAGACTTTTCTGATTATAGTACGCATATGGTTTTCAATTGGCAAAAAAAGATGGCTTCTTCCCTTTCAGAAAACCAGTCTCTTCCCATGGAGACCCAACATAAAACCAACATTGATAGGAGATTGGTGTACGAGCCACCACCCAACACAGGAGGAACCTTGGGGCCACCTTATCAAACCCCTAGACGCCCCCGTGACCCTAAACATAATACTGCTATAAATCCTGGCCCTAGAAAAGCCCCCTTACGTCCATTACTTCCCTTGTACCCGCCCTCTAACCATAGAGGCGGAGGACCAAAAAATAGAGGTAGAGGCCATTCACGGGGATATCCGGGTGAATTATCTCACCGTGGAGTTCCCGGACCATCACCATATAATCGGCGACATTGGGAGGGTAACCAAAGATCTAGGTCACAAAGTCGTGATTATTCTTATGAGGCCCAGATATCCACCCAAAATCGCTATCTTCCCTTACAGGAATACCCAATGTATGACACGTATCATGAGGCGTACCCTCAATATGATAGAGAAGAAGATGTATACAATAGGTCTCCATATAATTATAACCAAAGAGGCTTAAATTTCGAACAAACATCGGGTTTTCAGAGGTCTATAGAAAACCAGTCTGGGCGCCAAGAAGGAAAAGAGGGACCAGAGGGGGGTGGAAGGCTAGAAGCCAAAAGAAAAAGAGTCTGAGAGGTGTCGGTATTTTTAATCTTAGTTCCGTCCATTTGACAGAAGCCGAGAAATCGGTTCTAGACAAAGGACTCAAGTTCGTTCCCCCAAGACCTTTAAATAAATTTAGTACATTTATTGATGTACTTAAATTTACCAGAAAATTGAGTATACACAGACACTTTTTAAACCAACCCTCTCTTCCCCCCCCATTACTAATCATAGCTCTAATAATAATGATTATGTACATTCTGGTCTAACCAATCCTTCTCTATTCAATCCCCCGGGGAATTTAGCCCCGTCCCTCCAAGTTTTTAAGAGTCTAGTCCTACAAGATCTAGACAAACTCCCCAAATACAGAAGGAAGACCCACATGGACCCCTTAGTCAAAGCAGGACTTAAAGAACTCTGCGATAGGAAGGATCTTGTTATAAGACCCTCTGATAAGGGCGGGGGTATTGTGGTTCTTAATAAAGAAGATTACATTGGAGAAATGCTTAGGATTCTTCAGGATAGAGATACTTATACCCCCATTAATTTTAATCCCACCCACCAATTCAAACGCACCTTGGTTGAACTAGTCAACGAAGGGTATTCTTTGGGGATCCTTAATAAAAAAGAGAAAAACCATTTGGTACCTCTTGTCCCACGGATCCCAGCGATTTATTACCTCCCCAAAGTCCATAAGGACCCAGTCAATCCCCCTGGCAGACCTATTGTCAGTGGGATTGACTCGGTCACCTCTAGGATAGGGAGATATGTTGATTTTTTTCTCCAACCATTGGTTCGGATGACTCCATCATATCTTAAAGATACTAGAGACGTTATTCAACGTCTTGAACGAGTAAGGCTTAAAGAGGGTACTTTATTAGTCACAGCCGATGTAGCGGCCCTTTATACATGCATACCACATCATCTAGGGTTTAATGCAGTTGAAAAACATTTGTCCAGGAATAATACTCTACCAATATTGCAACGCAACTTCATCATGCAGCTCCTACGTTTTGCCACGGGCCATAATTACTTCTGGTTTCAGAACCAGTTTTATGTACAACAAAAGGGTGTGGCCATGGGGGCCAAATTTGCCCCCAGTTTGGCCAACCTTTTTATGGCCCAATGGGAGGAGGATGTCGTCTATGCCCACCAGAGACCAGAATTAGTTCTTTGGGCCAGGTATATTGACGACATCCTCCTCTTATGGCAGGGAAATCGTGTGACCTTAGATGAGTTCATGGGAACTTTGAACGCTAACGACCGTGGGATTTCCCTCAGTTATGAGGCTAGTTTGAGCTCCATCCACTTTTTAGATCTGGAAATTATGGTTGTGGATCAACATCTGGAGTTCAAGACCTACTTTAAGCCCACGGATCGAAACGGGTATATCCCGTTTGATAGTTGCCATCATGCTCAGTGGTTACAATCAGTTCCGCGCAGTCAGTTTTTACGACTGCGTCGTAATTGTTCAAAAATATCTGACTATTACGCTCAATCCCGGATATTAAAAGAGAGATTTGTAGCTAAAGGCTATAATGCAGGAGATCTGGATGTAGAGATTAATAAAGTGTCACAAATCGATAGGAATTCTACCCTTGTAGAACGGCCCACCAACACTTCAGATTCCAGAGCTAAATGGTCCTTTTTTACTACATACTCTACACAGTTTAGGGAAATAAAGGCCATTTTTAGAAAACACTGGAAAGTGCTTAAGAGTGACCGACTTCTGGGCCCCGAACTACCTGAAAATGCGGGAGTTATTTTTAGAGGGGCTCGTTCTATACAAGGACAAATTGCCCCCAACATCATAGACCCCCCAAAGAAAATTCCTTTTTTTCAGCAGTGCCAAGGTTTTTATCAGTGCCGTAGATGTAATGTATGTGCACACAATACTTTAATAGGACGTAAAATTGACACCTTTAGTTCTACCATTACTTCACGGATCTACCGTATGAAGGAGTTTGCCACCTGTGCCACTCAATACGTAGTATACTTGATTACTTGCCCTTGCAAGAAACAATATGTGGGTAGGACCATTAGAACGTTCACCACACGTGTCAATGAGCATATTGCAGGCATTAAAGGCGGCAAAGATAAACATACAGTACCCCGACACTACTTACTCCATCATAATAGGGACCCTAGGGGAAGTATATTTCAGGTGATTGATAGGTTTGTCCCTCATTGGCGGGGGGAGTCGCGCTTACGGGGGGTATCCAAGTTGGAAACTTATTGGATACATGAGCTTAGATCATATTTTCCCTTCGGGCTCAATGTAGAGTGGGATCTAAATTCATTTATCAATCTTTCATAACATCACCACTTTTTTTTTTTTTTTTTTCTCGCAATTCCATTTGACACATCTCATGTTTGCCACTTTTGTTATTTATTATAGCACACCATTTATTTTAGTTTATTATATATTCACCACACATGTTTTTATTTATCCCCGTCTGGTTGTGTTACAACACATCAGGCTGCAATTCTTTCCCTATGTACTCACTTCACACCATGCATTTTAATATGCCATTAGCACAATTTAGTATTTGAACATTATTATCTTGTGCCCATATGTATCCTATTTTTATGTTTTTCACCCGTTTTTCAGTGGGTATATTATTTCTTACTTTTTCATTTTATTTTTCATTTTTTGTTTTCCCCAGCACCCAGATGTGCAATTGTGGACTTGGGGTTGGGTCGCACACTCGCAGAGAGTCAGGTGGTCGGCAGTGCGGACCGGCCCACTGTGTGTGGTCCTTTCCGACGCTGCGTCGCGTTGCCTTGGGACCTGTGCGTATTGCCCAATCCTAAATGACGGCATACGTCATTGGGGACGGGCACTGGGATCACATGACGGCCGCGCGAACACGTGGTTTGTGTTCGCGGGCTTTCCCGACGTAGCGTGTAGGGTTGCTAGGCAACCTCCACGTGCGTCCGCATATCCCCAGGTCGCGGCATCACAGGACGGCCGCGTGAACATGTTGTTTCAGGTTCGCGGGCTTTCTGGACGCTACGTGTATGGTTGCCAGGCAACCTCCACGTGCATTCCGTACTTGTTTCGTTTTTGGCATTACATGCGGAAGTCCCGCCCAGTTCCTGGACTCCCAGCATGCTAATGCCTAATGACAATTCCACCAATAAAAATGGATTTAGGTGGGAAGTGCCTGTTACTAGCTGCTCAAGGCTAGATGTTCATTTTGTCACAGACACAGTGATTGGCCAAGAGGAGAAGGTGGGCCTTATATTATCAGATGACCTCCTTCTCTGTCCAATAGGATTAACCATTGTTTAAACGTTGACAGCTGATTGGTCTTGTATTATGTTTGATTACATACACTATTTTATAAATATTGGCAGTGTTATGGGGGTCCCATATGCCCCTGTTGAAGATCTTTAGATCGAAACGCGTAGGGCGTTTTTATACCCCATACACTGCTTTTTATTTCGTGATCACGCTTTGTTTTATGTATTGTGGTTTTTTTTTTAACAATAAAACTACTCGAGTCACACTATGTGGAAGCATCTCTCTTCTATCCACATGCCCTGGTGAATCACTCTCCTTTGGGAACTGTTTGGATCCTGTTTCCTGTTCCGGTGGACCGAGAGGGACGTCCAGGTCGGGCAGAGGCTCTACCCTTGCCTCCATCACTTCACATCTTTGCCCTTGGTGGCACAAAGCCTCTTTGATTCTATGCTTATGGCAGTAGAATCCAACGTATTCGGTAAGCGTATTCCATCTATTCGTTTATCTTGTTGATACCTGAGCTGACTGTTGAGAAGCTGAAGGAACTGCCACACGGATCAGACATACTCTCTGTGGACTGTCTATGTTGTTTTCACAACACGTCATCATTTGGGACATTAGACTATTGATATAAGAGTTTATTAGCGCTACAATTTTCGTTCTCAATTCCAGTTTACATTTTTGTCACATGTTTGTAGCAGCTCACTTATATATAGAATTTTTTTGGGTAGCGCATTAATCATCCCCCCTTTTTCTGCAGGTATTAAAAAGTGTGTTAATCAAGAATGTGTGGATTATTGTGTCAACGCTAAAACACTTTGGTGGTGATGTAATTGGTTTTTTCTGTGAAAATGGGGGTTATTTCCTAAGGGCAAATCCTCTTGGCACTACAAGTGCAGTTTCAGTGCAGTTGCAACTGCACTTGTAGTGAAAAGTGTCTTTGCATTTAGTAAATAACACCCAACAGTGCTTTGTATAAGGTTACACAATCACGCCATTTTCTGGACTCAACACATTTCTGTCAGGGTCAGCTAAAACAAACACAAGCAGTAAATGTCCACAAATATTTTCTTTTTTTTGCTTTTTAATTTGAAAAAGGCTTCACATATTTGCTGGCATATTGATGGCCCCCCTACCCGCAAAGAACTCCAGGTATCGTAACCGGACATCAGGGGCACTCAGGGAGGGCAAGCCAGGACGGCCGCTTTCAAGCGCCGTCAGTGTTGTTTCAGGTATCACTCCAGCCTCAGGCCCAACAGAGCCAGCATAGTTGGCCGAATGTTTCCTTAAAAAGTTATGGAGAATACAGCACGCCATGATGATATGATTAAGTTTATACTCCGCCATATGGATAGGTGTCAGAAATAGGCAGAACCGGCTGGCCAGGATTCCAAATGTGCTCTCCACCACTCTTCGGGCTCTGGCCAGCCGGTTATTAAAAACCCTCTGTTCCGGGGTGAGGGTCCTCATAGGGAATGGCCGCATAAGATGGTCCCCCAGCACAAAAGCTTCATCAGCAACGAACACAAATGGGAGTCCTTCCACTTTGTCCTCTGGAGCTGGCAAGTCCAAGCTGCCATTCTGGAGATGCCTGTAGAACTCCGTCTGGGCGATGACTCCACCATCGGAAATCCGCCCATTCTTCCCCACGTCCACATACAAGAAGTCATAATTAGCCGACACCACCGCCAACATCACTATACTATTGAACCCCTTATAGTTGAAATAGTACGACCCCGAGTTGGGTGGTGGGACGATGTGGACGTGTTTCCCATCAATTGCCCCTCCGCAGTTAGGAAAGTCCCACCGCTGGGCAAAGTGGGAGGCCACAGTCTGCCATTCCTGTGGCGTGGAAGGAAACTGTTGAGGAAAAAATAAAAAAATTTGTATTTTTGCACATAAACATGGCAAGCAGATTAGACACAAACATTCTTGGCCAACCTCCAGATAGCATTTAGTAAGGGGAATTTAACAACGCCAAAGTATAAGGTACACCTATCATATTCCCCCCCCCCTCTCATGGGCCATTTCTAACATTATGGGGGGGATCTTGGACAGGTAACCCTCTTCACTTCATTGAGAGATGAATGCCTAAATACAGGGTATTACTTTGAACAGCCCCTCCTTAGTTACACTATTGGCAGCCCACTGGACAGGTAGGAAGTGTCATAATACAAAGATATAAATACGCACTGTACACATTTGAGGACATTTGGACATTCTGCTATTACCTGTCAAGATAATGATAGGATACAAAAACTTTAAACAGTACCATTTGAAAGTATACAGGCAGGCCCTTGCACTACATGCTTTGGGGAATTCATCCCTAAATCTGACCACAAAAGAGATGGGTATAGTGTGTATGGGTTTGTCAAAGTCAGCAGATAGATGATTGAGGATAGAGAATTGGGATCAGCTGACTTAGCAGTTGGGGGAGGGAGGGTTACTAAAAATGATTTGGGGACACCACACAAAAAAAGCCTCTGCCACTCTGCCTGAATTTAAAGCTCAAATAACATTTACAAACATTTTAGGGGGTGTTTGGGGTAAAGCACTACTATGGAGCTGATAAAATACATTGTTAAGTGACTACATGAGGTGAATATAGGGCCAGGAGAGAACATGCTGTAGAGGTTAGTGAAGGACAATCTGTATGAAGGACCTAAAAAATTAATTACATAAAAATCCAGCATGCATGAGGACAAAGGGGACATTCACAGCATATTACAATCATGGTAATTAGGGAATGAGGAAAGAAATACAATATATTAGCAAACATTAAATACAATAAAATGTGAGATTAAAGGATACAAATCTTACCTTCATATACTCCTTCTGCAGGACCTGGATGATGGCAGAACAGGTCTCTGGGATAATGATCCCCAGAGCCTGGGGGGAGAACTTCAAGTCCTGCAGACTTCTCCCTGTCGCCAAATACTGCAGGGTAGCGACCAACCTCTGCTCCGGAGTGATGGCTTGCCTCATGCAGGTATCCTGCCTGCTAATATAAGGGGTCAGCGAAGCCAACAAACGGTGAAATACGGGGTCCGTCATCCTGAGAAAGTTCCTGAAATCATCAGGATTATTCTCACGGATCTCACGGAGCAAAGGCATATGAGAGAACTGGTCACGCTGAAGCAACCAATTCTTGGTCCATGAACTCCTCCCCACCCTGTTCATGGACTGGACTTGTGTCAAGGTCAGGACCCCAACACCAAGCCCCCACACAGCACGAACTCTACGAGGAGTACGCATACGCAACATGGCTAGAAAACGGTCGGCTGCTCAGAACGAAGTAACAGAACGCACTGAAGAACAGCAAGGCCTGTGAAGAGCGACCTGAAAAACAGCAACGAACGAACAAGAATACAATAAAAAATTCAAAAAGTGTGGCGCTATGAACTATATATAAAGGTGATAAGTAGATAATATGAAAAAATTAAATTACATATACAGTGACTTCAAAAGCAGATATTCCGGTATGAGTCAGAAGAAATCTACGTGGATGGATGTGATAGTGACAAATGGTAACACTTAAATACATAAAATAAATTAGGTAGTGTAAAAAGTCACAAAATAATATTAAATATAAAATATAAAGTCCAAATGAGTGAACAAACAAAAGCAAAAAGTCTGTGATGACAGTGCAAAAATCGATGATAAACAGGTGTCTCCTGGGCATGCAGGGGGATTGTTCAGACCCGGCAACTTGGTAGATAGGTAGACCGTAGGGAGACCAAAGGTGCACAGAGGATTGAAATCAGTGCCAGAACCATCACCAAAAACCGAGGAGGCTTACTGGAAAGATTGGCCTGAAATGGCGTATGCCATACAGGTCAAAAAGGCTTTATGACCGACCGGTCAGGGGATTATATCTGGTCAGATGGCATCACACAGATGGGGGGAAGAAATCAGCACGGCTTCCTCGTCAATGGGTACACCATGGGCCAAGCAAATAATTTATATAACATGTGAGGGATAAAAACACTCACATAGCGTGATAACGTTTCATAACGTTTCAACTTGGATTTATCAACAGATGATGACTGTTTAGTTGAAACATGTCGGGTGGACCCCTCATGACTACCGCTACAAGATTACATGCCTGTTTTACCTTCTGAAAATGTGAGTTGATCTTGATTTAACATTTTTAAATAAATCCAAGTTGAAACGTTATCACGCTATGTGAGTGTTTTTATCCCTCACATGTTATATAAATTATTCGCTTGGCCCATGGTGTACCCATTGACGAGGAAGCCGTGCTGATTTCTTCCCCCCATCTGTGTGATGCCATCTGACCAGATACAATCCCCTTACCGGTCGGTCATAAAGCCTTTTTGACCTGTATGGCATACGCCATTTCAGGCCAATCTTTCCGGTAAGCCTCCTCGGTTTTTGGTGATGGTTCTGGCACTGATTTCAATCCTCTGTGCACCTTTGGTCTCCCTACGGTCTACCTATCTACCAAGTTGCCGGGTCTGAACAATCCCCCTGCATGCCCAGGAGACACCTGTTTATCATCGATTTTTGCACTGTCATCACAGACTTTTTGCTTTTGTTTGTTCACTCATTTGGACTTTATATTTTATATTTAATATTATTTTGTGACTTTTTACACTACCTAATTTATTTTATGTATTTAAGTGTTACCATTTGTCACTATCACATCCATCCACGTAGATTTCTTCTGACTCATACCGGAATATCTGCTTTTGAAGTCACTGTATATGTAATTTAATTTTTTCATATTATCTACTTATCACCTTTATATATAGTTCATAGCGCCACACTTTTTGAATTTTTTATTGTCTATTTTGATCCTGAGTCTACGGGTGTGTTGGCCGCTGTTCATATTTTCTAGCGCAGCGCTGTACTTGATCTTTACATATCTATGAACAAGAATACAATGACTAAGTCACGCGGAACTTGCTTGCACGCACTGAAGAGCAGATACAAACCCACAAGCACAAACTGAACGGCAGAAAACGATCTGAAAACCACGAGTCTGAAAAAGCGTGAATCGTCTCTCACCAAACTTTTACTAACACGAGATTAGCAAAAGGAGCCCAAAGGGTGCCGCGCTTGCTTCTGAACTGGCCTTTTCTAGTCTCGTCGTACGTGCTTGACATCACCGCGTTCTTGGCGATCGGAAATTCCGACAACGTGTGTGCGCAAAACAATTTTGAGCCAACATCCGTCGGAAAAAAACCTAGGATTTTGTTGTTGGAATGTCCGAACAAAGTCCGACCGTGTGTACGGGGCATTAGACTGACCTGGGACCAACCTGGCCCATTTGTCGTCCTTAAATCAGATCCTTGTAAGGGAGAGAATGGGGTGGACGTAGTACCTGAAGTAATTTCTACTAGGGCCCTGCAGCGCTATGATTGCAAAGTGCTTGTTAAATTCTGCAACAATACAGAATCATCAAGCTAAAGCCTTGGATGCTTCTGGGCATAGGTGTCACCAGAGGGGTGGCTATTGAGGCTATACCCCGAATCTGGAGCCCATAGCCCCAAGTCTCTTGCCGAAGGGTCCCTGCCTAACCAGCAGGTCGCGGCTGCGGTGGGCGGGCTGCATTAGAGGTGGATGAGAGAAGAGAGACGAGTGGGTGGACGAGCAGAGATGACATCATCGCTCTCCGCCCGCTCCACGTCACCACTCTTCTGCCCTCACAGCCGGGCCTCTTCAATGTTGGAGGTTCGGCGGGGAGCAGAGAGATTACATCATCTCTCACTGCCTGCCCCGCATCTCCGCTCTCCTGCCCTCACTAAATGAACCAGTGCTGCCAGCCTGCCACCAATGCAGCGACAATGCATATTTGGTGGCACTGGCTGGCATGGCAAGTGACAATCCACATCAGTTGGCAAGTGACAACCCCCATCTAGTGGCAGGTGACGTGGCAAGTGACAATCTGCTAATGGTGGCAGGTGACGTGGCAAGTGACAGTCTGCAAATGGTGGCAGGCAATGTGGCAAGTGATAATCCGCATCAGGTGGCAGGTGACATGGCAAGTGACAATCTGCAAATGGTGGCAGGTGACGTGACAAGTGATGTCATAAGTGACGTGACAAGTGACGTGAGAAGTGACAATCTCCAAATGGTGGCAGGTGACGTGGCAATCTGCAAATGGTGGCAGGTGATGTGGCAAGTGACAATTCACATCTGGTGGCAGATGACATGGCAAGTGACAATCCACATCTAGTGGCAGGTGATGGTGGCAAGTTAAAAACCTGCATCTGGTGACAGGCAACAGTGGCAAGTGACACACTGCATCTGGTGATAGGTGATGGTGGCAGGTGACATGCTGCATCTGGTGGCAGGAGATGTGGCAAGTGACAGGCCCAGGGTTCCCACTGATTCTGCATTATGGTGAGTTGAAGCACTTCATTATATATTAGAATATAACAATAGAAACAATGCGCTTCAATCTCCCTGACACCATATCAACCATGATGCCATGATGATTGAAATGCCAACACCAGCCTTTGCCCACGAAAAATTGCTTACCACCAGCGTGCCCCTCCTGGGCCTGCAAAATGGTTGGGGACCGCTGCTATGAGCTCTAGCCCCAGATCTTTTGCAGACCTAGCAACGCCCCTGCTTCTGGGGCAAGTAAATACAGCCACACCCATGAATGCTATCAGCCTAACAAAAGACACTCCAAAGGGGGGCTTCACCTCCAGGATTCCTCTCTGCCAGATAAATGGAGGCAAAGTGTTCACAAACAACTACTGAACTGGCAGATCTTTTCAAAGAACAATTATGATGTTGGATGCGCCAAAAGTGCACAAAATTGAATCTGACTCAGTGAGGATAAACCGTTCAGAGAGGCCTGGTGGATCCTATTTGAGGACCTTGAGGATCTCAGGGAACAGCTGGTAGAGCTGAAGAAGGCAGATATTCTAAGAGAGTCCAGAAGCCCCTATGCGTCCTGCATTGTTGTGGTGAGGAAGAAGAATGGGTCTCTGCCGATGTGTATTGATTACTGGACTCTCAACAGGAAAACAATCCCCAACCAATACACCGCCCCGAAGATGTGCTGCAGTGTTTGTCAGATGCCAAGTAGTTTAGCATGTTGGATCTAAAGAGTGGATACTAACAGATCCCAATGCACCCTGATGACAGGTAGAAGACCGCTTTTATTAGTCCACTTGGCTGTAACCATGTGGCCCAGGCCCAAAAACGTTACAGAGCTAAGAACATTCTTGGGGTTCTGTTCCTACCATCACAAATACATTGAAGGGTTCAACAAGATGGCTACCCCTTTAACTGAGCTACTGAAGAATAATGAGGAGGATGCTTGCAATGCAGCCAGGACTCAACAGAAGAAAGTCCTAAGAAAACCCTGTTATTTATTCATAACTTTTATTAGCTTGTCGATGGAACTTAATGATAACACAGATTTCCCTGATTTTTTTCCCCTTGAAACAAAAGTAAATCTTGAGGGCTATTTTTCAGCCTCAAATAAACTTTCTTCTGGGATTTTTTTTTTTTTTTGCTGTATCCCTAACTGAGGAACTGGTCTCTCAACTGTCGGGCTTGAGTTTCAAACTCTGCATCATTTAAACAATTCTGTCCTATTCATAAATATTGGTCCACTGGAATCCCACAGATTACATGTCGATGGTGTGCACTATGACTATGTGGTACAGTAGTCCCAGCCCTTGGTTTACGATACAAGTTTGTTACATTTATGCAATTAGCATCCTTAGAGATTATTATGCCAAGAAATGGTAAGGAGGACTGGTCAAAGTTTAAAGTAAAACTTAAATTGAAATTGTTGGTATTGAATATGTCCAGAAAATCAAAATATTGTCAATCTCCTCTAAAGAGTTATGCTGACAATTCTTCTGAGGAAAAATGTGTTGCTCCCACCCCCCCAGGAACAGGTTGGCATACAATGGGGCACAAGTAGTCCCCATGACCAACCCCTGCACCTGGAGGTAGTGGGAGCCATGGAACATGAATATATTATGTGTCAAAATAAACCATAGAATGTCTAAGACAAAGAAGTTATATCTAGAGTATTTAATGATTCTTTCCTGGAGGAAGGTTTTCACCACATGAATTCCTTTGGAGTGAGGGATGCTAGAATAGAGGGCTTGTCATTACCTGGGTCACCTGCTGGTGGCACCGTTGTTCCCAGAGTCGAAGGGCACAGTTCCGGTTGCCACCAGTGGGTGTCTCCCAGCAGCCAGGCTTTCCAAGTAAATAGGCTGCACCTGACATGGGCTGCTGGGAGGTATTTAAGCTCGCTTATAACTGAGAATCAGTTCTTGAGTGTTCTTCCTGTGAGCTGTGTCCCTACCTGATCCTAGTCCTGTAATCTTGATCCTGGTCCCTGTACCTGCTCCTGTGTCTGATCCTGATCCTTGTTCCTAGTTCCTGCACCTGATCCTGTGACCTGTTCCCTATACCCTGCTCCCTGCTTCCAACTCTTAGTACCTTGCTCCCTGCTTCCCTTGTTTTTTGTCTCAGCCCTGATCTTGCCCCACTTATGTGTGCTCCCTACATTTTGTTCATAGCTAGATTATCATTTGGGTTTCTGCAATGTTATTTTAATTTTGGTAATTCACATTGTTTATGGTTTACTGGTGTTGGGATTGGTGTTGGAAGTGTGTTATTTACCTCAATAAATTTCATTTAACTTCATTCAGTCTGATTCCTGATTTCTTAAGGTACAGCCCACTGATCTGGTCATCCTTGCTGGATACCTGGTATCCCTGACAGGGCTTCCACATCAGTTGAGGCAAGGATGGTCTTTTCCCCAACAGACATTATCTCGGATAGTCAAGTTTAAAGGAAGCCCCTCCGCATGGGGTGTAGATAATCATCCACTAACATGCATTCTTTATGAGTCAGACTTTGAATACCTGAAAAAATGGGTCTACCAGATGGTTTTGTTATATTTTTATGCATTTTCGGAAGGGAGTAAAAAGTAGGAGTAACTGTGAACTTAACTTGTAAAAAGTCCCTTGTTTCTTTATTGATGAGTTGTTCATCATAAGCCTGGTTAATCAGGCTAAAAAATTTCATTTGAAATTCTGGGACAATAATTTTGTGGGACGATGCCAAGAAGAATCTCCAAATATTGTTCACATGTCATCACCACCACATTTCCGCCTTTATCAGACGGTTTAACCACCAAAGTCTCTAGTTTAATTAAAGATTGTAACTCTAGGATTTGGTGAGCGGGCAAATTGGAGCTAGTCCTCTCAAAGGTGGAAGCCTCTATTTCCTTAATGACCAAAACTGCAAACACTGCAATTCGATAGTTTTTTGGGAAGGGACTTTTTAGATTTATTTCTATATCCCTGGACTGCTGACTCAGATCCAGGTCTTTCATCTGGAAATGATTGTTACCTTTGGTGATTGGATTATCTTTCTCCTCACAATTTATTGAGTTTTCATTCTATAATTCTGTAAGGATTTTAAGCATCTTACAATCAGTGCATGAAGGATCATGCAAATGAGATGGTAATGGTAACGCAGAAGGTGATGGTTAGGGTAAAACAAACAAACCCTAACCATCACCTACTGCGCTATCCAGCTCATTTTTGAGCCTAGTTTTTACAGCTCAATTTTTATTATTTGTTGGATATAAGAAAAATTTTTTACCAATAAATTCCTTCAACGCTTCAAACGGATTTACACTATGTGGAAGTTTTTCTTTTGTTACTTGCCCCTTTATATGGATGGTCGTTGTTGAGGTGGTATCTGGCTGATGATCAAAGCTGGTTCGAAAGGACACCTGGGTCCGGTCCAACCCACTCAGGGATACACCATTTGGTGATACTCTCTGCTCCTTCAAACCAAGTCTACCGGCAGGATCCAAATCCGAACAACTCTACTTTTTGACCTACTACACCGTTTGCCGGTACAAGCCTTTTTGACTCACCGCCAACGGCCTGTGAGTCCACCAGTTCTGGTAAGGGCATTTTATGTTTACTTGCCTGAGATGATATTGTCATGCTGAGAGAAGAGCTTACCCCACATGCAGAGATGTTCCTGATAGTCCCTTTTTAACACTTATGAGGACCGGGAGCACCTATAGTGTCACCTAGACACCGTGACCAACCCATTTTGTAGTGATGGACATTGATATTCTATATACTTATTTGTCTGATACACTCATGATGTGTGATTATGCAATTAATTTGATAGACACATATTGTTGAGCTTACCTATACTATATTTAGGTGTTTTTTATAATATATATATTTGGATTTGGTTTTTTAGTTCATCCAATTATTTGGGTTGCCCCCATCACAATATATTCACCGTATCACGAATGAATATTACGAGTTATATGTAGTTTTATTCTTCAATACTCCTCATATATATTTTTCACCAAGTTATTTATTTTTCATTGTTTGTGTGGAGATACCTCTGGGTATATACTCCTTGGGAATATCTCGGGTTCAACACCATTTATTTTAGGGTAATGACCCCCCTTTTCTTTATATATATTATCACTACTTATTGTGTTTTGTTGCTTTCCCACCATACCTTACCAGCGCCACACTTTGTTGTTCCTTATATATCCACAATAGTCAGATTGTTGTGTTGATTACATGCTGCAAAGACTCAGCTCTTCACATAGCAGAGTGAATAGAGCTGCAGGAACAGAACCAGAAGGATCTGGGTTCAAAACCACCCAGATACATGACAGTGGTTCCTACATTTCCTTGGTGGCTACCTCCTGTGTGATTTTATATGCCCTCCTACAGGCTGGGTAGGGGGACCTGGTGAGAGCACAACTATCACTCTGGCTTGGTATTTTATTTACCAGGCTGGTCTTGTTCCAGGCAGGTTGTCCTTATTTGTGTGTTTTTTTGTGTTTGACCCTCTGTTGTGCGTGTGTTTGTGGTTATTTGTGTGTGTGTGTGTGTGTGTTTGGCTCTCGGTTGTGTGTTTTTTTTTGTCCTAAAGGGTGGACCCTGGATAGCCTTTTTTTTGCTATTTGCCAATTGGTAATAATAGTCAGCCTGCTTCCAGATGGAATATTGCCTCTTCTTATCCTGTTGACACAAAACAGCTCTCTTTGTATGTCCTGAAGAAGCGGAATTTTCTTGAAGCGCATAGACATTTGCTCAAGGGTCTAAACTGTGATTTTAATATTGTTGTATGAATTTTTGTTTTGTGGTTGCTTTTTTATTTTGTACAAGATAACATATGTTTTTATGAAAAATAGTCCATTGTGACAACTCCTATATATAACACTGGTGAGGTACATTTAAAGTCCCACTTATCCCTTGGGGGGGGGGTTTCATTTTATTTATGATTACATCTCTGAACTGCAGGTAAATATTGCAACAAATGCTGGTTTTATTTTATCTTTTAATGGGCTATTCATTTTGTTGTGTTATTTTTTTGGCTGGATTTCTGTTTTAAGGATGAAATTACTTCACAATGGCTGCAGCTATAAAGGTTAGCGAAGATTATTTACTAAGAATATAGAGATTTTATAATACAGTTTACTTTAACCCTACATTCACAACTATGTGTTTTTTTAGTGCGTTTTGCAGTTTGCAGAAATGCACTACAGTCCATTTAACATGATTTGCTATGGTACTAGTTCACATCTATGCATTTTTCGCCCGGTGCATTTTAGAAAAGGGTCAGGGACTTTTTTCCTGCGATTTGCAGCAAATAGACTTCAATGGAGCTGCACCAGAAATGCAAGTGGTGCATTTTTGATGTGTTTTGTGTTTTGCGGTTGATATTTTACCACTGTATATAGCTGGTTGCTAAGCAGGGGGCCGCGTCCTTAGCAATCGATGAGTTTGTGAAAAAAATGGCCTGGGGTTCCCCCCCAGGTCCATAACAGGCCCTTCAGGTCTAGTATGGATTTGGAAGGGACCCCCCCGGCCAATTTTTTTTTTTAAAATGGCCTGGGGTCCCCCCAAAATCCATACCGGAAACTTATCCAAGCATAAAAAGAAAGGGAGGGGATGAGCGAGCGCCCCCCCCCCCAAGTCATACCAGGTCGCATGCCCTCAACATGGGGAGGTGGATGCTTTGGGGCAGGGGGGCTCTGCGCCCCATACCTCAAAGCACCTTGCCCCCATGTTGATGAGGATAAGGGTCTCTTCCAAATGTCCATAGTCGGTGGTTGTCGGGGTCTGTGGGTGGGGGGGCTAATCGGAATCCCTGAAGGACCTGGTATGGACGTGGGAGGGAACCCCACGCCGTTTTTTTTTCTTTGCACATTTTTTTTTTTTTTACATTCAGCTTTCAGCAGGGAACCCCACTGACAGCTGATGACTCATTGGTTGCTTAGGACGCAGGGGCTGGCTTCCTGGCTCCTCCTTAGCAACAAGCTATATACAGTGTGTTTTACAATGCGTCTTAAAGAGAAAAAAAAGTAAAACGCAAAATGCATGAAAACTGAAAGAAAAAACGCATAAAAAACACTGGTTTAAAATCGCAAAATGCACTGGAAAAACGCATCAAGAGCAGCCACATAGGTGTGAACATAGACTAAGAAATACTTCAGAAAACATCTGCATTTTTACAGATTCTTCTTTAACCACTTCCGGACCAGCCGACGAGGTTGAAAAAATGGCCTGGTCATTGAGCAGCATTCTTCCGGGGCTACAGTACAGTATAAAAAAATGTCCTCTCAATAATAAAGTAAAAGAACGCTACAGCTAACTTATACAATCCATGTAATAAAGTAGAGCTATAATACTAATAAGGGCAGAAAAAACAGTGAACGAGTTACACCACCCAAGGGATATATTTGTTTTAATGAATCTGGTAGCGTGACTTAAAAGTAAGTGTCATTTACAATGTCTGTGTATATTACCTAAGAAAGACAAGTAGCGTTAATGCCTCAGTAAGTATGAGATCTCTAATTTCCACAAACATGTATGCCTTGTTCCCTTGTGGTTTGACTAATAAAACAAGACGCTTATAGGTTACGTCTTTTTTGCTGTGAAAATACATCAGAATGTGGAGACCACGAATGATGTAATTAATGATCATGCTTAACAGGCAGGTGTCCTATGTTGTTTACATCAGTATTCAACTACGTGAAGTGTGCTGCTTGTAGTTTAGAACTCCGTAATGGAAAACTCAGTAATCCAGTGATTAGATATTTCTGTTCATGTCATGCCAATCATATGGCAAAAGATTACACTTCTACTTTTAATAATTATGTAATGATTGCTTTATTAGCCAATAACTGCAAATATATATTTATTGTATATATTAATTTTGTATTAAATATATATTTATTATATCATTAGGTGTTGGAAAACACCTAATTCTATTATGTGTATAAATTATCATGCATGTCAAGTACTGTATATAGATTCTCCTTTCTATTCTACTGTAAATGCTAAATAAATGGATTTAAATCTGCATAGAAAGTATTGTACCTTACTTACATCATTACTATGATTCTCTTTCAAGCACTGCGGGAGACTCCACATCATCCTTTGAAAATAATGACTTTCAGAAAAGTAGAGGATTTGTCACGCCCCTATCCCCATGTGACACTGTTTGGGCCTGACAATTGTCTATCGTGGGTGGTAGGGGCATGACTACTGAGGTAGGAGCTTTTCAGAGGGCCTTGGTGAGGATGAAAGAGGGTTACTGAATAGTTGCAACTAGGTTCTAGTCATTTAAGTTGCCTACTATGCCTCTCCTAATGTCCTCCATGAGCATCCTAAACCTCACTTTAGTGTGCTTGGAATGAGCAGTGCACATTAGTTGCATTCAGGCGCATTTCTCGATGCACACTACAGATCCCATAGACCAGGAGTCTCCAAATTTTCTAAACAAAGGGCCAGTTTACTGTCCTTCAGACTGTGGCCATTGACAGTAAAAAAAATTCCTGGCATTAGTGGGAGTAAATAACACATCTTTGGTATTAGGGAGAGGAATAGCGCCCTGTCCTTGGTGTCATTAGGAAGGAATAGTGACCCATCATGAGCGTCAGTGGGAGCAATAGCGCCCCATCATGTGCGTCAGTGGGAGGAATAGTGCCCCATCATTGGTGTCAGTGGGAGAAATAGTGACCTATCATTGGTGTCAGTGGAGGAATTGTGCTACATCATTGGTATCAATGGGATGAATAGTGCCCCATCATTGGTGTCAGTGAGAGGAATACTGACCCATCATTGGTGCCAGTGGGAGGAATAGTGCCCCATCATTGGTATTGGTGGGAGGAATATTCCCCCATCATTGGTGTCAGTGGAAAGAATAGTGCACCATCATTGGTATCAGTTGAGGAAATTGTGCCCTATTGTTGGTATCGGTGGAAGGAATAGTTCACCAAGGGCTGGATAGAGGCAAGCAAAGGGCCGCATTCAGCCCCCGGGCTGCAGTTTGGAGACCACTGCCATAGACCATAGTTTCTAGTCCATGCTGGGAGTGAGCAAGAGAGAGTGGCTACATTCCTGCATACAGTGGGACCATGGAGCATGATCATAGCCACCCTGTAACAGGAAGTCAGATCACCGTAGCAAAAAATAAATATGGAGAAGGTTGACAGCAATAGAAAGTACTTTTTTTATAGTTAAAGTGGTATTGAACCCAAAAGCAAACATTTATTATATTGCAGCTTTTTTAGACGTTCTTTCCTTTATTTTCACCTGGTGATCTGGCCAGTAAGTTTGTTATTTTTCAACAGAACAAGCTGCCCTGCAGATGTAACAGTTAGAAAGTTTAAACAAACCACTTATCATTGGCAGGGGTGCTTACAATGGTCAGCTTTTATTTATTTATTTGTGTGTCTAAAGCCTCGTATACACGATCGGATTTTCCAATGGGAAATGTTTGATGACAGGCTGTTGGCGGAAAATCCGACCGTTTGTATGCTCCATCGGACAATTGTTGTCTGATTTTCCGCGGACAAATGTGTGTTGTCGGATTTTCCGAGCGTGTGTTCACAAGTCCGTTGGACAAAAGTCCAAAGTACAAACACGCATGCTCAAAAGCAAGGACGAGCCAGAAGCGGTCGGTCTTGTAAACTAGCGATCGGCATGGAGAATTAACATTCGTGACATGGCAAATTATGAAATCTCGAAATGCAGCGCACATTCTCTTCTTCTTTAATGGGATAATAATGAAGCTGCTTTGCTGGTGATACTGATGGAGTTATTGCAAACAAATTTTCAAAGGCTTTTTTTTCTAGTGATATCAAGAATAACATTATTATGTTTTTTTGTTTTTTTTTAAATTTGGGCAAGTTACCACAACACCATTATCCCATAGTTTTTAAGATCAAAGATACAACTATGTTGGTGTCCCTTGTCAATTTTACATTGTATTTTTTAAATATAACTGCCTACTCCCAAACTGTCATTTGAAGTAAAACGCATAGCCAAGTATTATTCTACACGATTTTTTTATTGTGCATTTAAAAAAGAAAACAAATAACATCTGACACGCTATCTGCCAATAGAACTTAACCAAAAAATGCATTCAATGCATCTAAAAATGTAGAAAATATATCAAATCAAATCATTATTATTCAACCAAAAAATAAAATAAAAACCTCATGCATGTGTCCTGCTTCTTAATATAGGGGTCAACAATGCCAAGAGTTGGTAAAGCAGGGGTCCGTCGTCCGGAGATAATTCCGAAAATCACCTGGATTATTCTCCTGGAGCTCCCACAGCAAAGGCATATGACATAATTGGTCACGATTAATAAAGCAACAAATTTTTGGTCCAAGAACTCCTCCTGCTGGACTGGACTTGGGTCAAAGCAATAACTCCAAGGCCAATAATAAATAACGCGTTATCTCCTCCGATTCCGCAACATGTCTGGTTGACGAACGGCCATTCAGAAACGAACTGAAAAGCAAGAAGTGAAAATCGCAAAGTGAAAAGCGCAAAATGAAAAGCCCGAAATGAAAGCGCGAATCCACACTCACCAAACTTCTACTAACACAAAATTAGCAGAAGGAGTCCAAAGGGTGGCGCTAAAGAGCTGAAAAACCACATAGTACAGTACATTTGTGTTTGTTGGCTGACGATTCCTTGCCATTTGTATGCAAGACAAAATCCAGGCACACGCCTTCGGGCAAAAGTCCAAGGTTTTGTCGGCGGAAAATCCGATCGTGTGTACAAGCTTAAATCTGCTGGTACATCCAACACTCCCCTCCCTTCAGACTAAGAATGCTGCTGTACAAAAGCGTCTCTGTTGCGCCTTCATTCAAAGTGTAGGCACCCTAATACAGGCGATGTGTTACTGGCCAGATCACCAAGAAAACAGGGAAAAAAAGCCTTTTTAAGAAAACTGATGCAGCCACCACATCTAATGATTGGTCAGCTGCAATATATTACAATTTTGGTTTTGGATATAATACTGCTTTAAGAATACAAACTTGAATAGATGTATTTCTTTTTTACCAGGATTTAGTACCCATCCCAACTGTGTGATTGCTGAAAAGAAAATTTAAATGCCAAAATTCTAAATTCAATTTTAACATCCTAAAGCTGCAGTCATGTGACAATCTGACCTGAACCCACATTTACATCCAGCAGGGTCCTTCTTTGGGTGTCTATGTCAAGGCCTGCATGACATGGACACATCTTACAGGTGGCAGCAACACTTTTCACTGATCCTTTCACGGTGCTTCAGAGGCAGAAGACCTACATGGTGGCAGTGAGAGGACCGGTCCCCAAAGAGATAATGATCAGGGACAAGTGCCGAGTCCTCGGGGCAGGAAATGAGCTATGCACATACAGGAAACTGACCTTGAGTGATTACACTGCAGGCTGGCTAGGAAGATGTGTTTGCAAGCAACACTAAGAAGCGAGGTTAGTCATGCACAATCCACTATTAAAATTAGATTTTTGTCTGGAGTTGGGCTTTAAGCCAGTCAGCCAGCCACAAAAAAAAAGATGGTGCAGCGAGCATATTTGCAAACTACCTACTAGTCTCCTGTCTAGTAGTTTAATATTAAAAAACTACCAGCTCTCATTTTGGTGCCCCTTTTTTCTTATATTATTATTATTATTTATTATTATTATACAGGATTTATATAGCGCCAACAGTTTACGTATCGCTTTACAACTTGAGGGTAGACAGTACAAATACAATACACTTTAATACAGTAGGAATCAGAGGGCCCTGCTCCTTAGAGCTTACAATCTAAGAGGGAAGGTCAAGAGATACAAGAGGTAATAACTGTGGGTGATGTGCTGATTGAGAAGATAAATGTACAGATTTTAGGTGGGGGCCAGATAGGCTTCTCTGAAGAGATGAGTTTTCAGGGATCGTCTGAAAGTGGATAAAGTAGGAGAAAATCGGACGGATTGGGGTAGAGCATTCCAGAGGATGGGGGAGGCTCTGGAGAAGTCCTGAAGGCGAGCATGGGATGAGGTGACAAGGAAGTTTGAGAGCAGGAGGTCTTGGGAGGAGCGAAGAGAACGATTAGGTTGGTATTTTGTGACTAGGTTAGAGATGTAGCTGGGGGCCAGGTTGTGGATGGCTTTGTAAGTTATAGTTAGTATCTTGAATTTAATTCGGTGACTGAGTGGCAGCCAATGGAGGGATTGGCAGAGGGGTGTAGCAGAGGCTGAGCGGTTTGTGAGGTGGATGAGCCTGGCAACAGCGTTCATGATGGACTGAAGTGGGCCACTAACATAGTCATTTCTGATTTGTTTGATAGACATATGTGCTTTCATACAAAATGATCATAATTATTAGGAGCTCTTTTACAATGAATCCGAAAAGTATTCACAGCACTTCACTTTTTCCACATTTTGTGATGTTATAGCCTTAATCCAAAATTGATTAAATGTATTATTTTCCTCTCAAAATTCTACAAACAATACCCCATGACAACACGAAAGAAGTTTGTTTGAAATCTTTGCAAATTTATAAAAAAAATTAAAAACTAAAAAAATCACATGTGCATAAGTATTCACAGCCTTTGCCATGACACTCAAAATTGAGCTCAGGTGTATCCTGTTTCCCCTGATCATCCTTGAGATGTTTCTACAACTTGATTGGAGTCCACCTGTGGTAAATTTAGTTGACTGGACATGATTTGGAAAGGCACACACCTGTTTATATAAGGTCCCACAGTTAACAGTGCATGTCAGAGCACAAACCAAGCCATGAAGTCCAAGGAATTGTCTGTAGACCTCCGAGACAGGATTGTATCGAGGCACAGATCTGGGGAAGGGTACAGAAAATTTTCTGCAGCATTGAAGGTCCTGATGAGCACAGTGGCCTCCATCATCCATAAATGAAATGAAAGTCTTAAGAACAAAGTTACATTTTGTTAGGACAACAAAATCCTAATTAACAAGAATGTAAGTACAGGTGAGTCTAATTATTAATTATACAGGTGTCCAGCAGAAAGTTGATTATAAAAGGGTGATACCTAACAAAGAAAATCCCTTCCCATTTCATGCTGTCAGCAATGGCACCACATGGAAGAGAAATGTCACAAGGCCAAAATAAATAATTTCTTTACACAAGAAAGGTGAAGGCTACAAGAAAATCAGCAAAGCTTTATTTGTCAGTTAGAATACTGTAGCAAAAGTGATACAAAAATGTAATAATCTCTTACAGAGATGTGCAGGCTGTCCATGGGAGTTAACACCTCGACAGGAACGTCTTCTGATGAGAAGGGTTGAAGTAAATCACCATGAAAGTTCACTGCAGAAAAAGTCACACTGGGGTGATTGTTTCCCCTGACACAATATGGCGTACAGTGCAGAGGAATGGCATGCATGGGTGTTGTCAATGAAGGAAGCCTCTCCTCAAGCCCATGCACAATGAAGCCCTCCTAGAATTTGCCAGGGCCCATGCTGAAAAAGAAGAAGACTACTGGGACTCTCTACTCTGGAGATGAGACCAAAATTAATGTTTTTGGAACTGATGGCTTCAAAACTGTATGGCGTCGCAAAGGTGAGGAGTACGAAGAAAATTGCATGGTGGCAGTGTCCTTCTACAGGGCTGCATGAGTGCTGAGATGCCCCTGTAGATGTCCAATTAGGATGAAATGCGTCGGACAAGGCTTATCGCTCTCCACATTGCTTTTATTTTTATGTGATCACTATTTTAAACGTTTTATAGTTGTTGGTTTCAATAAACCTACTTTTTTTTACCTGCACCATTGGAGCACTCCTTCTCTTCTTTTCCCCTTACTTTGGTTGGATAAGAGTTTTTGTGGTGTTCCTACTGGATTTATCGCCTTTCCGGTTTGGTGGATACTGCTGAGATTGTTGCAGCCGAGAGGAGATGCCATCCGAGATCCGGGGTCCCCACTTCCATCTGGGAGAGCCAACTATCTGGATTTCCAAGCTTGTCTGATTCGGTGTTGCTGACATCTGGATCCACCTGTTCCGGTAAGAGTGTTCAATCTCTTTCACTTTAAGGATTCACCAATTTTGGAATTACATTTTATGTTGGAAGATCTTTACTTCACAGTTGGACTTCTTATTTTTGTTTCACAGAATTGAATTTCATTACGGGACTTTAATTATATTTGTATTATTTTAGTTTTTCACATTTCTTCATTGCATTGGTTGGACTTCAATATTCACCAATTTTTGAACACTAGTATGTTTTAGTATTATGTGTTAATACTACACCATCTTGTCATAGCGCTACATTTTTTACACTACCCTATCTGAATATTTGGCACATTCCTGTGTAGCAGCCTTGATTTCTTTTCATTTCTATTCATTGGGTTAGCGCAGTTATATTATATTTTTCACATTTTTATTTTAAACTTTTTTTTATTAGTAATGGCGGCGATCTGTGATTTTTATCGGACTGCGACATTATGGCGGACGCATCGGACATTTTTGACACATTTCTGGGACCATTGTCATTTATACAATGATCAGTGCGACTAAAAATGCATTGATTAAAAATGCATTGATTACTGTGTAAATGACACTGGCAGTGAAGAGGATAAGTGTGTCCTAGGGAGTGATTCTAACTGTGAGGGGGCTGGGCTTGAACACACAGGACAGTGATCACTGCTCCCGATCACAGAGATCAGTAGATCACTGTCCTGTCACTAGGCAGAATGGGGAATGCTTTGTTTACATAAGCATCTCCCCGTTCTTCCTCTCTGTGACACGAACGCAGGCACCCAGCGGACACCGAGTCCGTGGGACCTGCGGTCACGGAGACCATGGCGGCGCGCACACGCTCGCGACAACGCTTCTTACGCCCTTTTGCCGACATACATCGGCGTGTGCTGGTCGGCAAGCGGTTATAATGTTATTAAAGGTTCGGCTTTAAAAAAAATAACAAACATGTTATACTTACCTGCCCTTTGCGGTGGTTTTGCACAGAGCAGCCCCGATCCTCCTCTTCTCGGGTCCCCTGCTGGTGCTCCTGACTCCTCCCCCTTGATCAGTGCTCCCAATAGCATGCCATTTGCTATGGGGGCACTGGTGCATGCTTGCTCCTGAGCCCCGCCCTATACATCCATAAGACACATAGAGCTGTGGCTCGGCCCCGCTCCCTGCTCTCTCCTCATTGGCTCACTGGCTATGATTGACAGCAGTGGGAGCCAGTGAGGAGAGAGAGTCCTGTGACAGCCGAGGCTCTCATGCACATTGCTGGTTCGAGAGGGGGCTCAAGTAAGTATTAAAAGGTTTACAACTACTTTACCAAGAAACCTTAGAAAACATTATACTCAGTTGCAAATACATACATGGAAAAATAAACAGCAAGGATTACAAACTCCCCTCCCTATTACACTGTATGTTGTAAATTGAGTCAAGCCGCCATAGGAAAAAGAGATACAATGATATGAGCAAGAGTTGATGTGTCAAATCCACCATTCAATCCAGTGCAGATTTCTTTGAGTTCTTCTGAAAAGGCTGTTATTTAAGGTATAGTAAAAAAAAATTAAAAAAATAACGTACATGTTATAAGTGAATAATAATTGGTGGTGACAGATGCACTTTAAATACTCTGTGCCCTTAAGACAATGCTGAACTTTGTCTATTGTGAAGATTGCTCTGAGCGTAGCAATATGTAATCTAAACCCCATCACAGAAGCCCTTCGTTACATTATAATACAGGGTCAAACTCAGCTTGACTAGACACTTGAACCGCTGTTTATGTCAAAGTAATTTGCATTTTATGAAGATTCATAAACCATTTATTGTTCGGGAGTATTTTGTGTGATAATAGAATTCTATAATTTCTCAATTTTAAAGGTGCTACTATTTTTTCACACCCAGGTCTTTACCCAATGCCTGCATATTCCTTGTACAAAGAAAAAAATTCAGTTTTTCTCTGTGTGTTGTTTTCGCAGCTGGGGAACAGTGCGTTGCTTTTTTACAACACAGGTCACCTGTTCCCCCCCCCCCCCCCTTTTTTTTTAAACTTTAATGAAATGTCACAAAGTGACTCATCCGCCATGCATAGAAACGAGGGTCATACAGACAGCTGCGCAGCAGTGCAGAAAGATGCAGGCATGTTGTATTTGTCCTCACTTCTCTGTCTTGCAATGTGGAAGTGTGAATGGGGCACACAGAAAACCATTGTTTTCTGTGTGACTTTGCAGAGAGTTGTGTTTTTCTTATACAGAAAAACACATCTCTCTGCACAAGTTTAAACCTGCCCTAAAGGTAAGCTCTACCCAAAATATTTTAATGCGTGGGTGGTAGTTGGACAGCTGAATTACATGCTGCCTTTTCACAACACCCAGAGTCTTCAGTAGCTGTTGATTATTGATCAGTTGCGCACCAATTGACCCCCAGAAAGGTTTTACCCCATTCATGACCAGGGTGTTTTTTGCCTTTTCGACACTGCGCTACTTTATAAACAGTAGAAAGAGCCAGCAACACTGAAATCCTTGAAGTTTAGTTTATTGGTACATCAGAGTGACAATAAAACAATAGTCCTGACGTGTTTCTGCAGAATCCTTAGTCGTATTAGCTAGTTTAAAACAGTTATGGCAATATATATACACATATATAGATATCTATAGATATAAATATCTATATATAGATATAGATATCTATATATAGAGTATCTCACAAAAGTGAGTACACCCCTTACATTTTTGTAATATTTTATTCTATCTTTTCATGTGACAACACTGAAGAAATGACACTTTGCTACAATGTAACATAGTGAGTGTAGAGCTTGTATAACAGTGTAAATTTGCTCTCCCCTCAAAATAAAGCAACATACAACCATTAATGTCTAAACCGCTGGCAACAAAAGTGAGTACACCCCTTAGTAAAAATGTCCTAATTGGGCACAATTAGCCATTTTTCAGCTCTGGTGTCATGTGACTCATTAGTGTTACAAGGTCTCAGGTGTGAATGGGGAGCAGGTGTGTTAAATTTGGTGTTATCGCTCTCACTCTCTCATACTGGTCACTGGAAGTTCAACATGGCACCTCATGGCAAACAACTCTCTGAGGATCTGAAAAAAGAATTGTTGCGCTACATAAAGATGGCCTAGGCCATAAGAAGATTGCCAAGACCCTGACACTGAGCTGCAGCACGGTGGCCAAGACCATACAACGGTTTAACAGGACAGGTTCAACTCAGCACAGGCCTTGCCATGGTCGACCAAAGTGGTTGAGTGCACATGCCCAGTGTCATATCCAGAGGGAAATAGTTGTATGAGTGCTGCCAGCATTGCTGCAGAGGTTGAAGGGGTAGGGGGGCAGCCTGTCAGTGCTCAGACCATACGCTGCACACTGCATCAAATTGGTCTGCATGGCTGTTGACCCAGATGGAAGCCTCTTCTAAAGATGATGCACAAGAAAGTCCGCAAACAGTTTACTGAAGACAAGCAGACTAAGGACACGGATTACTGGAACCAAGTCCTGAGGTCTGATGAGACCAAGATCAACTTATTTGGTTCAGATGGTGTCAAGCATGTGTGGCGGCAGCCAAGTGTGTCTTGCCTACAGTTAAGCAGTGTGGTGGGAGTGTCATGGTCTGGGGCTGCCGGCACTGGGGAGCTACAGTTCATTGAGGAAACCATGAATGCCAACATGTACTGTGACATACTGAAGCAGAACATGATTCCCTCCCTTCAGAGACTGGGCCACACGGCAGTATTACAACATGATAATGACCCCAAACACACCACCAAAATGACCACTGCCTTGCTAAAGAAGCTGAGGGTAAAGGTGATGGACTGGCCAAGCATGTCTCCAGACCTAAACCCTATTGAGCATCTGCGGGGCATCCTCAAACGGAAGGTGGAGGATCGCAAAGTCTCTAACATCCACCAGCTCTGTGATGTCATCATGGAGGTGTGGAAGAGGACTCCAGTGGCAACCTGTGAAGCTCTGGTGAACTCCATGCCAAAGAGGGTTAAGGCAGTGCCGGAAAATAATGGTGACCACACAAAATATTGACACTTTGAGCCCAATTTTGACATTTTCACTTAGGGGTTTACTCACTTTTGTTGCCAGCAGTTTAGGCATTAATGGCTGTGTGTTGAGTTATTTTGAGGGAACAGCAAATTTACACTGTTATACAAGCTGTACACTCACTACTTTACATTGTAGCAAAGTGTCAATTCTTCAGTGCTGTCACACGAAAAGATATAATGAAATATTTACAAAAACGTGAGGGGTGTACTCACTTTTGTGAGATGCTGTATATAGATCTATATATCTATATATAGATCTATATATATAGATATATATAGATAGATATATATTTATATACAGTGGGGATGGAAAGTATTCAGACCCCCTTAAATTTTTCACTCTTTGTTATATTGCAGCCATTTGCTAAAATCATTTAACCGATTCTCGACCGGCGCACGACGATGTACGTCGGCAGAATGGCATGGCTGGGCAAATGGGCGTACCTGTACGTCCATTTGAATTCCCCACCGTGCCATTGCGTGCGTGCCGGCCGGGAGCTCCGTGAGTCGGGTCGCGGGTCCCGCGGACTCGATCGCCGCGGGGATACCCGCGATCGCCTCACGGAGAGGACGAACGGGGAGATGTTGATGTAAACAGCATCTCCCCGTTCTGCCTAGTGACAAGTGTCACTGATCACTGCTCCCTGTCATCGGGAGCAGTGATCAGTCTAGTGACATACACAGCCCAACCCCCCCTACAGTTAGAAAACACTCCCCTAGTACTGATTAACCCCTCCCCGCCCCCTAGTGGTTAACCCCTTCACTGCCAGTGTCATTTACACAGTAATCAGTGCAATTTTAATCGCACTGATCGCTGTATAAATGACAATGGTCCCAAAAATGTGTCAAAAAAGTCCGACATGTCCGCCATAACGTCGCAGTCACAATAAAAATTGCTAATAAAAATGCCATAAAACTATCCCCTATTTAGTAAACGCTATAACTTTTGCGCAAACCAATCAATAAACGCTTATTGCCATTTTTTTTACCAAAAATATGTTGAAGAATACGTATCGTAGCCTAAACTGAGGAAAAAAAATGTTTTTTTTATATATTTTTGGGGGATATTTATTATAGCAAAATGTAAAAAATAATGCGTTTTTTTCAAAATTGGCGCTCTTATTTTGTTTATAGCGCAAAAAAAAATTTTGCAGAGGTGATTAAATACCACCAAAAGAAAGCTCTTATTTGTGGGAAAAAAAGGACGTCAATTTTGTTTGGGAGCCACGTCGCACGACCGCGCAATTGTCAGTTAAAGCGACGCAGTACCGAATCACAAAAAACGCTCTGGTCAGGAAGGGGGTAAATTCTTCCGGGGCTGAAGCGTTTAAGTTATTTTTTTTTCCTCATTAATGTACATATATATATATATATATATATATATATATATATAAATGAACATCAGGTGGGTTACCCTCTTATCTTGATATCCTTGTTCAATCAAGGCACCGTCAAGGTGGACTCCCAAAACTCCACCATAAATGATAGAAAAAACACATGGAACGATGCTTGATGCCAAAAAGTGTCCTTTTACTGAAAAGTTAATCCATTGAATATTTCAAAATACAAGCAAGCCACTGTACAGTTCCGAGCACAAATCGCTCTTCGTCAGGCTTTTCAGGCTGTGTGTGAAAAGCCAAACCACACTATGTTCTTTTATCCACACCCAGTCTGATACACACCTGTGTCACTTAACCAATTATCCTATACAAAACACCTAAAACCATTCTGATATTTAACCCTACTGAATAAACCTACTATCCTAAAACCATCCTAAATTCCCCAATAGGGGATAATTTACAAGACAGGTTCATCATATTATATCTCAAATGTCATCATCATATCACTTGTGAACCAATTATATTATCTCATTTCATTAGCTCGGTGTTTTGCAAATATTTCTCATGAATATACATATGTTACTATTCTTATTCATGTCTCAAAATTCTTCATGGATTCCAGTTGATATTCTGCTATCTAGTATTTCCAACGGGAGCCTTTGTGATCAATCAAAAGAAAATATAACATATTCAAAAATAGTCATACCTTCTAATCAATCTCGCACTGTAAATCTCTAAACAAACAAAAATAAATCATAATCCCTATTCATACCATCAGGGTGCAGGGAATGTAATTTGTTAATCCACCAAACTTCACGTCTTTTTAGTTTCAAAATCCTATCACCCCCTCTTTTGTCATGGGGAATCTCTTCTAAAACCATAAAACGTAGATCGGTGTCTTTGTGGCCCATTTCTGAGAAGTGACGCGATACAGGTAAACTTGATTGGGGATGTCTAATTGTACTACGGTGTTGTGCGATACGGTCTTTAATTATTTGGGTTGTTTCCCCCACGTAAAGGAGATTGCAAGGGCATGTGAGAATGTAAATCACATATGATGACTGACAGGTAAAAAAGCCGTTAATTATTATTTTCTTATAATATATGATGACTGACAGGTAAAAAAGCCGTTAATTACTGACAGGTAAAAAAGCCGTTAATTATTATTTTCTTATTAATAATAATTAACGGCTTTTTTACCTGTCAGTCATCATATGTGATTTACATTCTCACATGCCCTTGCAATCTCCTTTACGTGGGGGAAACAACCCAAAAAATTAAAGACCGTATCGCACAACACCGTAGTACAATTAGACATCCCCAATCAAGTTTACCTGTATCGCGTCACTTCTCAGAAATGGGCCACAAAGACACCGATCTACGTTTTATGGTTTTAGAAGAGATTCCCCATGACAAAAGAGGGGGTGATAGGATTTTGAAACTAAAAAGACGTGAAGTTTGGTGGATTAACAAATTACAGTCCCTGCACCCTGATGGTATGAATAGGGATTATGATTTATTTTTGTTTGTTTAGAGATTTACAGTGCGAGATTGATTAGAAGGTATGACTATTTTTGAATATGTTATATTTTCTTTTGATTGATCACAAAGGCTCCCGTTGGAAATACTAGATAGCAGAATATCAACTGGAATCCATGAAGAATTTTGAGACATGAATAAGAATAGTAACATATGTATATTCATGAGAAATATTTGCAAAACACCGAGCTAATGAAATGAGATAATATAATTGGTTCACAAGTGATATGATGATGACATTTGAGATATAATATGATGAACCTGTCTTGTAAATTATCCCCTATTGGGGAATTTAGGATGGTTTTAGGATAGTAGGTTTATTCAGTAGGGTTAAATATCAGAATGGTTTTAGGTGTTTTGTATAGGATAATTGGTTAAGTGACACAGGTGTGTATCAGACTGGGTGTGGATAAAAGAACATAGTGTGGTTTGGCTTTTCACACACAGCCTGAAAAGCCTGACGAAGAGCGATTTGTGCTCGGAACTGTACAGTGGCTTGCTTGTATTTTGAAATATTCAATGGATTAACTTTTCAGTAAAAGGACACTTTTTGGCATCAAGCATCGTTCCATGTGTTTTTTCTATATATATATATATATATATATACATACACACTTTATCCAGTTTAGCTAGATCTGGCTGCAGGCTGTTCCTGGTGTACTGTTTCTAATATACTTCAGGCAGGCAGGTGATTCAGTTAGCTGCAGTGTATTTAATATATATATATATATATATATATATATATATATATATATATATATAGAGTCAGTGTCATATATATGTATATATATTATATATATATATATATATATATATATATATCCACTGCATACAGTGACTGCAGGTCATTCAAGGTATATGTTTTCAAATATACTTTCAGTCAGGCAAGTGATTCAGTGAGCTGCAGTGCATAAAATATATATACAGTCTCCTACATATATATATATATAGATATCCACTGCATTCTAGTCTAGCCAAGCCTATATCTGACTGCAGGCCATTCCTGGTGTAGGTTTTCAAATACACTTTCGGGCAGGCAGGCAGGCAGGCAGGCGATTCAGTGATTTGCAGTGCATAAAATATATATACAGTCTCCTACATATATATATATCCACTACATTCCAGTCTAGCCAAGCCTATATCTGACTGCAGGCCATTCCTGGTGTACGTTTTCAAATATACTTTCAGGCAGGCAGGTGATTCAGTGATCTGCAGTGCATAAAATATATATACAGTCTCCTACATATATATCCACTGCATTCTAGTCTAGCCAAGACTATATCTGACTGCAGGCTATTCCTGGTGTACGTTTTCAAATATACTTTCAGGCAGGCAGGTAGGCAGGTGATTCAGTGATCTGCAGTGCATTAAATATATATACATACATACAGTGGGGACAGAAAGTATTCAGACCCCCTTAAATTTTTCACTCTTTGTTATATTGCAGCCATTTGTTAAAATCATTTAAGTTAATTTTTTTCCTCATTAATGTACACACAGCACCCCATATTTACAGAAAAACACAGAATTGTTGACATTTTTGCAGATTTATTAAAAAAGAAAAACTGAAATATCACATGGTCCTAAGTATTCAGACCCTTTGCTCAGTATTTAGTAGAAGCATCCTTTTGATCTAATACAGCCATGAGTCTTTTTGGGAAAGATGCAACAAGTTTTTCACACCTGGATTTGGGGATCCTCTGCAATTCTTTCTTGCAGATCCTCTCCAGTTCTGTCAGGTTGGATGATAAACGTTGGTGGACAGCCATTTTTAGGTCTCTCCAGAGATGCTCAATTGGGTTTAAGTGAGGGCTCTGGCTGGGCCATTCAAGAACAGTCACGGAGTTGTTGTGAAGCCACTCCTTCATTATTTTAGCTGTGTGCTTAGGGTCATTGTCTTGTTGGAAGGTAAACCTTCCACCCAGTTCAACCCTCGATATCCCTGTACTTGGCCGCATTCATCTTTCCGTCGATTGCAACCAGTCGTGCTGTCCCTGCAGCTGAAAAACACCCCCTCAGCATGATGCTGCCACCACCATGCTTCACTGTTGGGACTGTATTGGACAGGTAATGAGCAGTGCCTGGTTTTCTCCACACATACCGCTTAGAATTAAGGCCAAAAAGTTCTATCTTGGTCTCATCAGACCAAAGAATCTTATTTCTCACCATCTTGAAGTCCTCCAGGTGTTTTTTTAGCAAACTCTATGCGGGCTTTCATGTGTCTTGCACTGAGGAGAGGCTTCTGTCGGGCCACTCTGCCATAAAGCCCCGACTGGTGGAGGGCTGCAGTGGTTGACTTTCTACAACTTTCTCCCATCTCTCGACTGCATCTTTCAGCCACAGTGATGTTTAGGTTCTTCTTTACCTCTCTCACCAAGGCTCTTCTCCCCCAATAGCTCAGTTTGGCCGGACGGCCAGCTCTAGGAAGGGTTCTGGTCGTCCCAAACGTCTTCCAGTTAAGGATTATGGAGGCCACTGTGCTCTTAGGAACCTTAAGTGCAGCAGAAATGTTTATGTAATCCTGGCCAGATCTGTGCCTTGCCACAATTCTGTCTCTGAGCTCTTCAGGCAGTTCCTTTGACCTCATGATTCTCATTTGCTCTGACATGCACTGTGAGCTGTAAGGTCTTATATAGACAGGTGTGTGGCTTTCCTAATCAAGTCCAATCAGTATAATCAAACACAGCTGGACTCAAATGAAGGTGTTGAACCATCTCAAGGATGATCAGAAGAAATGGACAGCACCTGAGTTAAATATATGAGTGTCACAGCAAAGGGTCTGAATACTTAGGACCATGTGATATTTCAGTTTTTCTTTTTTAATAAATCTGCAAAAATGTCAACAATTCTGTGTTTTTCTGTCAATATGGGGTGCTGTGTGTACATTATTGAGGAAAAAAATGAACTTAAATGAAAATGGCTGCAACATAACAAATAGTGAAAACTTTAAGGGGGGTCTGAATACTACATATACCACATATTTAATTGTTACCACATATCATTAAAGTGGATGGTGACTACACCTATGCCAAAAGAAAAAAGGGGATTTGAAATGGTTAACCAAAAATAGAAAAAAGTGTGGAAGAAAATGATGGAAAATGCTGCATAAGATGTTATAAAGAAAAGAAAAAATATACATCAGTCATATATATACATAGTGATGATAGCACAATGTAAGGGCAAGATAAATGACAGAACTGCTCTTAGAAAATTAAATCAAATATAAACAAATGACCAGAAATGGCAAGAAGGAGAGATAAAAAAAACTTTAACTGGCAATTACTCAGTCATGTAACATTGTATGCAAATTAGCTTTATATCATTTTTTTCACACAAGTAGAGCTTTTTTTGGTGGTATTTGATCACCACTGGGCTTTTTATTTTTTAATATATAAACAAAAAGATTTAAAATGTTGAACAAAAAAAAACAAAACAATATTTTCTACTTTCTGTTATAAAACATATCCAATAATAAAAATTAAAAAAATGAATTTCTTTATAAATGTAGACCAAAATGTGCTACATGTGTTTGGTAAAACAAAATCCCAGTGAGTGCATATTAATTGGTTTGTGCGGAAGTTTTAGTTATTATATACTGGAAAGCTATGATGCTTTACTGGTAATGGTGGGACTGCGATAGGGTGGCATGGCATCAGACACTATCTGGGAGAGTCACTAACTGACACTGATGTTGCTAGTGACACTAATACAGTAATCAGTGATATTACTGTACACTGACACTATACGAATGACATTGGCTGGGAAGGGGTTACCATCTAGAGGCAATCGAGGGGTTAACTGTGTGCCTAACAATGTGTAATGTGTGCTGCTTTTACTTTACTATCTGGCTGTTTCTTCTCCCTGCTTTGTGGGGAGAAGAAACAGACAGATTTCGGGTGCAACTTCAACAGATCTGTGCACGAAGTCGCACAGTTTCAATGCCATGTTCAATTGCGAACGAGGGCTAAAGGTGAATTCTAGGCAAACAGCTAGATACACAGATAAAATACATATATGAAAGCGTTTTTACTTGCCAAAAGATTTGTACTTCTGTCCATTGAATCTTGATATTTACACAGCTCTGCCATACATTACATACAGGTTGCTGAACTGACTTTTTCTTCTACTAAAAACCAATGAAACTAGGTATCTTCCCTGCCCCAGGCTGTGATTGGACAGTGAAGAGGCAGCAACAGGCTGATGAGGTAATTTCTCTACTCATTCCTCCCATCAGCATGCTCTTTGCCAGCACAAGTGCACACAGAACACCACATTGGCTGCAAGTGCGATTTCTCCTTCTCCCAGTCCAAATATTGCTGTAGAAGAGTTTAACAAAAGCCTGGAATCAAGTAAAATGCAAGTACTTATTATAGTTACATTGAAATTGAATTGTGTATTATTTTATATATGACTGATGTTCAGCTTTAATACACAATTGTAGAGGGGCCCAAGTTGGCCTTATCATGACAGTGAAAGTACACAGCCACCTAGTATCTTAATACAACATGATTATGCAATTGAATGGAAGTGTACTATATATAAGTAGAAATATGCTAGTACAGAGACATGTCATCTAACAGATAAGTTGAATTTCACTACATATGGAGAGATACCAGCGGTTATCAGGTAGTAGAAGATCAGTTAAAGTCTGCTGACAACCCTTCTTTAAACATTCCTCAAGATTCTATACGTGCTCTGCAATGAATTCTCTCAAAATGTCAAATGTAACGCAGACCTGATACTGTATACCAGGGAAACTGAAGACGATCCGCAGTGCATACCTTCATGACTAAAGGATTCATCAACCTTGGTCCTTACCATTAAATTAAAGACACAGACCGCGTGACATGGGTTTTATATGGCCACAGCAGCCCAATTTATTAACCAAATAATTAAATAACATCACGTAAAACATGTAACACATACCCGTAAGTGCCAATTTTAACAAAATAATGTCCAACAGCAAGAGGTCTTTAGGTGTCTAAAAAAGGCACAATTTATAACTGGAATGGTCTATGTCCTCAGCTGTGCCCCAACTGGCTCGAGGACGCTCCGACATCACACATACTTCCATATTCCCCTCCCCCAGGGGACCTATCTCCTGGGAGAGCCACCGCTAACCAAATGTAAGCGCCATACCTTAGATGGGCCCCACTAATCCTGTAACCATGTAATTCCTCACTGACCCCCCAAAGACCCTTTGAACCGCCGACTGCTTTGACAAAATTGAACAGTATACCCCAACATTAAATATATACCCATACACAATGTGCTTTTCCTCTTTTTTTTTTTAAATTTTATTTATTAATTTAATAATTTATTTTATTTATTTATTTTTTTTTTATTCAAACAAAACATCAACGACAAAACAAATTCACTCACCATTATAAACACCAATACGCCCCCTACCTGTCTAGCGTGCTGACTTCTAACACCAGGGTGGGAGGGTGGGAAGATGCTTCCTCTCCAAACTTCTCGGAATGATGAATAATCCACCCCTACACAGGACCCTCACCTCTGGACCCTGCCCCTTCTGACTTCTACCTCCAATCAGGTAAGAGCTACGCCCATGCCCCCACCACTGACCCGACTGACCGTTCCCTGACCCCTGTTCCTCCCCTAGTCATGCAGCCCCTCCGTCCATTCTCTCCTACGGGTCTCACTTTTCTTGTTTGTTCTTTCAATGTAGATAAAATTCATATGTAAAAGAATCTTTTAAAATGCAATGCATGAGAAACATAATAAAATGGGGCATGCATGTAGAAAGTATAAAATATTAGGACTATAGGGATCATGACTATGGTAAGACAGATGCAAGCTGGCCTGATACCTTTGCACAAACCCTACTATTATGTTTACCATCTTAAATAACCAGACAACACCCTTTTGGAGTAAACTTGGCCGTACCAGCCATTTTATTAACAATAAACCTTAAATATATTATTTACAAACAATACTTTTTCAGATCAATCGTAACCATGTTGTAGATCTTTTAAGGCACTGGAAAGACCCCAAATTTATATAGTATCAGCATGACACACCAGGTCCCCAGTCACAGCACGCCAACTCAGGGACAATACCAACTCTTCAACTTCCAAAACTGATACTCATATCCAAATGCCCAGTTAAACCTCAGTTTACTGGCATCTTTCACATCCCACACCAAGATGGTTCCCCACTATGCAATACTGGTCTTAATTTAGAAGGCCTCCAAAGATCTCAACCGCTATAACTTACAACAATCAATGCAAACGTTCCAGATGTAATACAAACAACAGGACTGGAGGGTGCTTCTGTTTCTTCGTCCGGTGACCTCCAACTGACCACCGGACACTGGCCCCTCCCCAACGATGTATCCTGGCCTAGGCCAACAAGGACCAGGCCTAGGGCAGCACTTTGCAGGGGGGCAGCATGGAAAGAGTCCCCGCCGGCTTGTGTTACACTGTTATGCCCCGTACACATGGTCGGACATTGATCGGACATTCCGACAACAAAATCCTAGGATTTTTTCCGACGGATGTTGGCTCAAACTTGTCTTGCATACACACGGTCACACAAAGTTGTCAGAAAATCTGATCGTTCTGAACGCGGTGACATAAAGCACGTATGTCGGGACTCTAAACGGGGCAGTAGCCAATAGCTTTCATCTTTTTATTTATTCTGAGCATGCGTGGCACTTTGTGCATCGGATTTGTGTACACACGATCGGAAATTCCGACAACGGATTTTGTTGTCGGAAAATTTTATAGCCTGCTCTCAAACTTTGTGTGTCGGAAAATCCGATGGAAAATGTGTGATGGAGCCTACACACGGTCGGAATTTCCGACAACAAGGTCCTATCACACATTTTCCTTCGGAAAATCCGACCGTGTGTACGGGGCATTAGTGTAGCACCAGTCTTATGGGGCGGACTGGGCTGAGAGGCAAATTAGTCTAGCACCCCATAAAGCGGCCGCACTGCTTCCGGTAAGCGGGCAGCCGGCATTACGCAACTGTGGGGGGGGGGCTCCGCTTCTAATTTTGACTGTCATATCATCCTGGACCACAAACCTTCCTCACTGTGCTATGTTTTCTGCTGCACCATTGGCATGGTTATATCATCTTAATCCTCTCCATAAAATTATCAGAAATGTGTGCTTAAAGTAGAACTATAGGCAACTCTTTTTTTTCATTTTGAATAGAGTAAGGGAGGGTTATTATAGCCCCTGTCAGTTTATTTTTTTACCATCCCTGTCCCATTGCAGAGATTTCCCTTCACTCCCTGCCCCATAGCCAAACAGGAAGTGAGAGGAAATCTATGCAAATTAAGGGAATCCATTGCCCCCCCACCCCCACCAGGCCCTCAGAACTAGTGTCCCCACTCGCAAATTTTAGTGCAGCAAGGGGTGTGGCCTTGACAGGAAGGGGTGGGTCATAATTAAATTAGGGGGTACACGAGTTTAGTCATGCCTAGGGCAGCACAAAACCTAAATATACTACTGCCCCTCCCTAACTATGCAGCATACTATTCTGGCCACCCCCTCTACACTGACCAACTAAAAACACCCAGTTAACCCTTAATTGGCAAGCTAGCCCTGCTACCCTGTCATGCCAGCCCTGCGCCTATTCCTAGGTCTTTTGCTATGGGCTTCTCTGTAATGGTAAAAGTAATGCCATGAGTCAAGACTCAAAGGACACTTTTTTTGTGAACCCAGAATGTTTCCCTCGCTTTCCTCCAGTGTTCAAAGGTACAGGGGTTAGACAAAAATATGGAAACACTACATGATTTGCACATGTGAAAGTGACATTTCGCATTGAAAGTGGAAGTGATGTAACATTCTTTTGCTTCCACTTTGTGATGAGACATCTAGCTAACAGGTGGGAAGCCCCACTTTCTTCGTTAACTGTATGCACGGCTACAAATACGGAGTCATGTTAGAGCTTACTAGGTTTCAAAGAGCGAAGCTGTAGTACTCAAAGTGGAGCTTTCACTATTTACTGACCATCTGTTCTTGGAGCTATGCTTTGTGTGCATGCTACTGTTAACCAGTTAACAACCATGCCATAGCTGAATGACGGCTACAGTGCGCCTTAATAACTCTGGGAGGATGTACATTGACGTCCTCCCAGAATCCCGCTCCCGCGCACAGCCTGGGGCACGCACCCGGGAATATCCGTGACCCGGCGCATCACGGATCATGGTAAATGGCCGGTAACAGTGGCCGCTTACCATGTGATCGCTCCGTCAAATGACGGAGAGATCACTTGTAAACAAACCGGCGTCATGTCCAGTCCCTCTCTCCTCTCTCTGTACCAATCGGTACAGTGTGAGCGGAAAGGGGAGAGATCGGGTGCAGCAGCGCTGTGGGCACTACAGATCCAGCCCACAGCGCTGCTGCACCCGATCTCTCCCCTTTCCGCTAACACTGCTCAGCCATCCCATCCATACTCAACCATACCCAGCAATACTCAGCCATACCCAGCAATACTCAGCCATAGTCAGCCATACCCAGCAATATTCATCCATACCCAGCTGTACTCACTCGTACTCAGCCATACCCAGCCATACCCAGCAATACTCAGCCATACTCAGCCATAGTCAGCCATACCCAGCAATATTCATCCATACCCAGCTGTACTCACTTGTACTCAGACATACTCAGCCATACTCAGCCATACTCAGCCGTACCCAACCATACTCAGCCATACCCAGCCATCCCAGCCGTACTCAGCCATACCCAGCCATACTCAGCCGTACCAAGCCATCCCAACTATACCCAGCCATACTCAGCGTACTCAGCCGTACCCAGCCATACTCAGCTGTACTCAGCCATACCCAGTCGTACTCAGCCATACCCAGCAATACTCAGCCATACCCAGCCATACTCAGCCGTACTCAGCTGTACCCAACCATACTCAGCCATACCCAGCCATCCCAGCCATACTCAGCCATACCCAGCCGTACTCAGCCATACCCATTTGTACCCAGCCATACTCAGCCGTACCCAGCCATCCCAACTCTACCCAGCCATACTCAGCGTACTCAGCTGTACCCAGCCATACCCAGCAATACTCAGCCATACCCAGCCATACTCAGCCGTACTCAGCTGTACCCAACCATACTCAGCCATACCCAGCCATCCCAGCCATACTCAGCCATACCCAGCCGTACTCAGCCATACCCATTTGTACCCAGCCATACTCAGCCGTACCCAGCCATCCCAACTCTACCCAGCCATACTCAGCGTACTCAGCTGTACCCAGCCATACCCAGCAATACTCAGCCATACCCAGCCATCCCAACTATACCCAGCCATACTCAGCCGTACCCAGCCGTACTCAGCCATACTCAGCTGTACTCAGCCATACCCAGTCGTACTCAGCCATGCCCATTGCAGCCTCATCCAGCCATTCATGCTCAGCCATCCATGATGTCACACTCATCCAGCAATCCATCCATGTTCATCCCTCCATCCATACTGGGCAATACTCATCCATCCATGCTCAGCCATCCATCCATACTCAGTAATACTCATCCATCCATCCATGCTCATCCATCCATCCTCAGCAATACTCATCCATCCATCCATACTCAGCAATACTCATCCATCCATCCCTAACCATCAATACTCATCTATGCTCAGCCATACCCAGCCATACTCAGCAATACTCATCCATCCATCCATGCTCAGCCATCCCATCCATACTCAACCATACCCAGCAACACTCAGCCATACCCAGCCATACTCAGCAATACTCAGCCATACTCAGCAATACTCAGCCATACCCAGCCATACTCAGCCATAGTCAGCCATACTCACTCGTACTCAGCCATACCCAGCCATATCCAGCAATACTCAGCCATACCCAGCCATACTCAGCCGTACTCAGCCATATTCAGCCGTACCCAGCCATACTCAGCCATACCCAGCCATCCCAGCCGTAATCAGCCATACCCAGCCATACTCAGCCGTACCCAGCCATCCCAACTATACCCAGCCATACTCAGCCGTACTCAGTAATACTCAGCCGTACTCAGCCGTACTCAGCCGTATTCAGCCGTACTCAGCTGTACTCAGCTGTACTCAGCCATACCCAGTCGTACTCAGCCATGCCCGTTGCAGCCTCATCCAGCCATTCATGCTCAGCCATCCATGATGTCACACTCATCCAGCAATCCATCCATGTTCATCCCTCCATCCATACTGAGCAATACTCATCCATCCATGCTCAGCCATCCATCCATACTCAGTAATACTCATCCATCCATCCATGCTCATCCATCCATCCTTAGCAATACTCATCCATCCATCCATACTCAGCAATACTCATCCATCCCTAACCATCAATACTCATCTATGCTCAGCCATCCATCCATACTCAGCAATACTCATCCATCCATCCATGCTCAGCCATCCCATCCATACTCAACCATACCCAGCAATACTCAGCCATACCCAGCAATACTCAGCCATACCCAGCCATACTCAGCCATAGTCAGCCATACCCAGCAATATTCATCCATACCCAGCTGTACTCACTCATACTCAGCCATACCCAGCAATACTCAGCCATACCCAGCCATACTCAGCCGTACTCAGCCGTACCCAACCATACTCAGCCATACCCAGCCATCCCAGCCTTACTCAGCCATACCCAGTCGTACCCAGCCATACTCAGCCGTACCCAGCCATCCCAACTATACCCAGCCATACTCAGCGTACTCAGCCGTACCCAGCCATACTCAGCTGTTCCCTGCCATACCCAGTTGTACTCAGCCATACCCAGCAATACTCAGCCATACCCAGCCGTACTCAGCCATACCCAGCCGTGCCCAACCATATTCAGCCATACCCAGCCATCCCATCCGTACTCAGCCATACCCTGCCATACTCAGCCGTACCCAGCTATCCCAACTATACCCAGCCATACTCAGCGTACTCAGCCATACACAGCCATACCCAGTCGTACTTAGCCATACCCAGCAGTACTCAGCCATACCCAGCCATCCCATCCATACCCAGCCATACTCAGCCATATCCAGCCGTACTCAGCTGTACCCAGTCATACTCATTCATGCTCAGTCATCCCATCCATACTCAGCCATCCCCATCCACTGCTCATCCATCCACATTCATGCTCATCCATGCCACTACATTGCCTCACAAAAGTGTAAGGTAGTCAAATTAGATTTGACATCTATGCCCCTTAAACACCTGATTGTGCTCCCTGCATGTTGGGCCTCTTTATGTGGTTAGGCTGTGTAAAAGTCTCCCATATGTGGTATCGCTGTACTCAGGAGTAGTAGGAGAATCTATTTTGGGGTGTAATTTTGGTATGTACATGCTATTTGTTAGAAATATTGTATAAATGGACAACTTTGTGTAAAAAAAAAAAAGCGTTTTCATTTTCTTCACACATTTTCCAAAAACTTGTAGAAAAAAATGACATGTTCAAAAGACTCATTATGCCTCATAGATTATATCTTGGGTTGTTTTCTTTCCAAAATTGGATCATTTTTGGGGGGTGTTCATTGTCCTGGTGCTCCAGGGCCTTCAAAAGTGTAATAGGTAGTCAAGAAATTATATGTGTAATTTATGCTCCAAGAACGCCTGATGGCGCTCCCTGCATGTTGGGCCTCTGAATGTGGCCACGCTGTGTAAAAGTCTCACACGTGTGGTATAGTAGAATGTGTTTTGGGATGTAATTTGTGCTATGCATATGCTGTGTGTGAGAAATAACCTGCTAATATAACAATTTTGTGAAAAAAAAAGGAAAAAAAATCTTGATTTTGCAAAGAATTCTGGGAAAAAATTACAACTTCAAAAAACTCACCATGCCTCTTACTAAATACCTTGTAATGTCTACTTTCCAAAAAGGGGTCATTTGGGGGGTATTTGTACTTTCCTGGCTTGTTAGGGTCTTAAGAAATGAGATAGGCCGTCAGTGCATCAGGTGTGATCAATTTTCAGAGATTGGCACCATAGCTTGTGGACTCTATAACTTTCACAAAGACCAAATAATATACACCGTTTTGGGTTATTTTTACCAAAGATATGTAGCAGTATAAATTTTGGCCAAAATTTATGAAGAAAAATTACTAATTTGCAAAATTTTATAACAGAAAATAAGAAAAATGCATTTTTTTTACAGAATTGTCGGTCTTTTTTCTTTTATAGCGCAAAAAATAAAAATGATAATAAAAGTGATCCGCGCAGACTTCTAACACATTAATATTCAGGTGAAATAATCTAAATCATTGGTAAAAAAGTAAACACAGTAATTGAAATCCAAAATGAGTGTGTATACATCAAAAAAAGTCCAAATCAAAGTGATAAATTAGTGACTATATTGGATTGGATTGGAGGATTTCCAAGTAGTTTTGAATAAGTTGATTCATCTTGAAGCTAATGGTGAATCTCTTCCTGATATTGTTCTTTAGACTGGATGACTACTGTTCCCCCTTTATCGGCTGGATGTATCACGATATTGTTCCTTTTCATCAATGTTTGTATTCCTTTCTTTATATGGATCGGATCCGCACCTTTTCTCAATTTCAGTGCTTCCAAGTCTTCTAGCACCAATCTTTTAAATACCTCAATGTGTTGACCATCACGTATTTGAAGGTTATAGAGGGAGTTATTTCTCAATGTGCTGTGCTGAATGTTCTCTTCTTCATTCAATTTTCTTTTATGGGTTTTGAATTGATTGCCTAAGATGTATTTTTTTTAATGTTGATTTTTCTGCCGTATTTTTGAATACTAATGTAAGTGTCAAATTTATTAAGATTTCTTGTGGGGGCATATTTGAGGCCGTTATCTAACACAGCTATCTCCTCAGTTGCTAACGTTTTTCCACTTATGTTGATTATATTTCCTCCTACTAATCTCTTTCATTCTCTTTCCTGCTCTGCATCCCCTCATTTTTTGGGGCTTCTTCTCGGTTTGTGTTCTTCTTCTCGGCGATTGTTGGGGTTCCTGTGGTCTCCTTCTAGGGGACCAGCGATCTTCCTGTATGTATCGTCTCGGTGTGTGGTCCCTCCTCTCCCTGTCTAAAAAAGATCTTTGAGATGACTGGGTTTCTTGATTTTGATAATAGTATGGATTAGGATCAATGTAGTTCCTAATCGGTTCATACCTATTGTAGGTGGGGATGGGGCTTCTTTCTTGTCGTCTATATTGATCTTGTTGATACGTTGAGCCTCCATTATCTCTATTATTCCTTTCGTTATTCTTCCAATATGTTTTTTTAATAAAAATTTTAAAAGGTTTTTTAGGATAGTGTCGTGGGGTTTGTTGCCAATTATCTCGATTTTTATATGGTTGTCTTGAATTCAATGTATGTGGATCTCTATTCTCCAATCTTTGTAAAGATTGGGGTATGGTAACTTCTGGATGCTGAATTCGAACCTCTTTTTCTGGAGTTGAATATGTTGAGGTTGGTTATGGATCCACTTATTTGGTTTGCCATTTAAATACTTGGTCCGCTTTATAATCTGCAATGTCCCGTTGATATTTTTTCATTTCTTTGTTGTACTTCGAGGTCCTTGGCCATCAAATCTTCATTCAATTGGGAGGAAAGTTTATTGAATTCCATTGATTCTTTATATGGATCTAGTTTGGTTTTAGTTTCTTCTATCTGTTGATCAATAATTCTCATCTTCTTCTGTTTTCTTTTAAGTAAAAAGGTTAAACCCTCCAAAAACTTATCATTAAAAAAGTGAAACCACTCATCGATTGATTCCTTATCCATCAAGCCATCGTTTGGTGGTAATTCCCACCGAAGTCTTCTTGGTACAATTTTCTCCCTTATATACCGGTCAAAGGTGTTTGTGTCCCACCATAAGTTGACCTTTTTTTCCATGTTATGTCCTAGTTTTCTAACAATAAAATTTAAAAATAAAAAACCCAGTGGTGATTAAATACCACCAAAATAAAGCTCTATTTGTGTGAAAAAAGTACAAAAATGTTATATAGGTACAGTGTTGCATGACTGAGTAATTGTCATTCAAAATGTGAAAATACCGAAAGCTGAAAATTGGTCTGGGTAGGAAGGGGGTTTAAGTGCCCAGTGGTTAAAGTCCCAACACTAGGAAAAAACACATTAACATCATCACAGTCAAGCCCTTCCACCTACCCCAGCTAGGATCTTAAAAGCCTGATGGTTTGGAACTTTGGGGTGTAGCATTGTGTTGCTATGGTTATTTTAGTGATTTTTTTATAGCATAGATATATGGAATAATACATTTTAGTTACCATGTACTATTATTTTTAGAAGCTATTCCTTCTCTATTCATATGCTAATACATTGTTTGACTGGTTTCATGGAGACTAGAAAAACAGGAAGTGTTGTTGGCAGGAAATGGGGAGGGAGTGAAGAAACACAATCATGTGCTAAACCCAAAGAAAGCAGTAGTCTTGATAAATGTGTGTTTTTAGCCCCCCAGGTGCATAACTTTACATTTATCAACATTAAACCTCATTTGCTACCTAGTTGCCCAATTAAACAGTGCATTGAGCTCAGCTTGTAAGTTGGAGACTTCCTGTAAGGATGTATTTCCACTGCATAGCTTGGTGTCATCTGCAAACACTAAGGCTGGGTTCACACCTATGCAAATTGGTTGCGGGTTCCACCGCATCTAATTCGCATAACAGGAGATTGTGACTGGCCCTCTATGGAGCCGGTTTACATATCTCCATTGCGTCTGTGGACAGCTTGTGCGTCTTTGGCTCCGTTTCAGGGCCGAATTCAGGCAAAAATTTGTCCCCGATTCGTCCCTGAAACAGAGAACAGGGACGCACCGGACCCCTACTGTGAGCCGCATCTGTCATAGGTGTGAACCCAGCCTGAAAGGATACTCTTAATCCCTGACCCTATATCATTTAAAAATATGTTAAAAAGTATGGGTTCCAACACAGAACCTTGGGGTACACCACTAATGACCTTAGACTATTCAGAATTTGAATCAATAATCACTACTATCTGACTACAGTCTTTTAGACAGTTTTCTATACATTTACAAACATAATTTTCTAAGTCTGTAGACTTTAATTTACACATTAGCCGCCTGTGGGAAACTGTGTCAAACTCTTTGGCAAAATCCATGTATACTACATCCACGGCAACTCCTTTGTCTAAGTTTTTGCTACCTCCTCATAAAAATATATCCGATTTCTTTCACAGCTTCAGTCTTTCATGAATCCATGCTGACTGTTGTTTAATATATTATTTTCTAGCAAAAACTCTTCTGTACTGTCATTTATTAATCTCACAAGTATCTTTGCGACTACAGAAGTTAAACGAACTAGTCTATAGTTACTTGATCTTTGATCCCTTTTTAAATATAGGCACCACAATGGCCTTACACCAATTCATTGGTACCATGCCACTCATTAAAGAGTCTCTAAAAATTACAAACACTAGCTTAGTTTTAACAGAGTTCAGCTCCTTGAGGACCCATTGGCAGGGCCCCTGATAGAAATCATGGGGCCCTGTATAGCCTACCTGACGGGGCCCCCTTCAGCCCCACCCCTGGACCCTCCCCAGACCCTGCCTTGAAACAAAGTGAAGGATTGTCTTTAAGTGATCATTTATCATGCCACACCATGCCATCCATTGTAAATATGTGCAGTGCAATGCAGTACAATCACCACACCATACCATTTTGCCATCCGTAGTAACTACGTGCAGTCAGTGTGCAGTGCAATGCAGTATAATATTCACTCCCAATCAGGCTGTGCTGCAGCAGCCACAATCCGCTTCCCCTCTGCTCCTGGACTCAGACTGTCAGCTGCTTCTGTCTGCTTCCGCCGCCCGCCTTAAAGCCTCTGTCTCAGGCCCAACTCAGAGCGGAGCAGAGGAAGATCACTCTGCCAGGGAAGGAATTAGGCAGCTGCAGAGGCAGGCGGCCGGGACTTGAAGTTAAGCCACCATGCAGAGTGGGCCCGGAATACACATGCGCCCAAAATTGATAAAAAAGTCCCTCCACTCCCACCAGCACAGAGATCAGGGAGGGGCCCAGAAAATAGCAATTACACCCACACTAGTAGGAGCGGCTGAGCGGGAGCAGTGGCATCACTAGAGTTGGGTCACCTGGTGTGGTAAACTATGGTGTTACAACCCCTCCAGGCTCTCTCTTGCCACAGAGACTGCAGGCAGGCTACAGAAGATGGTAAGAGACTGCAAGCAAGCTACAGGAGATGGTCAGAGACTACATTATACAGGAGACGGTCGGAGACTGCAGACATTATACAGGAGACAGCCAGAGACTGCAGACATTATACAGGAGACAGTCAGAGACTGCAGGCATTATACAAGAGACAGTCAGAGACTGCAGGCATTATACAGGAGACAGTCAGAGACTGCAGACATCATACAGGAGACAGTCAGAGACCGCAGACATCATACAGGAGACGGTCAGAGACTGCAGACATTATATAGGAGACAGTCAGAGACTGCAGACATCAGCTGACTTATACTAGATCTGACTAATCACTGCCTATTTGAGCCAAGACTGCAAAGCTGGTGGTCTATGATTTCTGGTGAGTGGGGTCACAAAAGGGAGTGTGGCACACAGCACCAGCCATCTTCTTTGGAGCACCTGTGCACTTTATTTGGAGCACTTTATTTGGAGCACTTATCACTTTAATTATTGATTACCTTTGTATATTTTGACAAATTATTTTTATCATCATGTTGAAAGCAACTCTGTAAAGTTACATCAATTAGGTATTGTCACTTAATTCTTTTGATATAGCCTAAATACATTTAAATAAAACATTTAATATTTAAGAGGATAAAGCCTTGGCGGCACCTTTTTACACCATTTCCATATTTTAATACTGCAAAATTTCTAAAGTGACGGTGACTGTCTAAAGTATGAAACATACCCTGTTAGGCATTTTTCTCATAAGTCCATCAGTTCTTTTTATTTGTTAATTTGACTCTTATTTATTGTAGCAAAACAAAACTTGCCTGTATTCTTTTCCTCTAGTACATGTTCACTAATTCTGTCTCAATAAAAATGTCCTGCTGTTGGCCAGTTTTACACCGCTGTAGCTGTATCATCTGCCTTTGCTTAATTCTTCATGAGTACTCAATAGAAATAAAAGCAGAAGGACAGTTCTGCATCAGTGAGAAAAAGAGCAGACACAGTGAACTACTGGGCAATTTTTATCTATTGGTCAGTGTTGGTTTATTATCTTCTGCTGAAAATGCACGTATCCCAGCTCCGGAGTTCCGGACGTTTTTCAGTTTATTAAAAGCTAGCAGCTACAAAAGTGTAGCTGCTGACTTTTAATAACCAGACACTCACCTGTCCCACTGTCCAGCGATGTGAGTGCCTGAAGCCTCGCTCCTCTCCTCCTCCTCTCTTCCGCACTGTCATTGCAAGTGTGGGCACCCAGCTGTAATAGCTTAAGGCTTCACAGCCGGGTGCGCACTGCGCATGCGTGAGTCACACTGCACTCTTCTAGTGGCCAGACAATCTTCTGGGACCTGTGACGTGTCCCAGAAGATTGCAGAGAGGGAGGGGAAGAAGAGGAGTCGCCCAGGCAGCCAAGCGAATGAAGGAGGAAGTGGAACAGGCAGTACCTGTCAAAACCAGGTACCCCCCCCCCCCAAAAAAAATTACAAGACAAATGTGACATGTAAGGGGGTGAGAAGTGCTTAAAGCGGAAGCCCCACTTTTGGGTAAAACTCCGTTTTAAGCTACTTGGAAAAAAGGTTTCTTTTGAATTTGAAATGAAGCAGATTGGGCTGCTGCTGTATATCAGTCAAACAAATTGTAAAAGACAAAAAAATCAGTTCCACAACCAAATATGCACTATGACTGAGACTGTCTGTGAAAATCATGCTAGTCCATAATACCATGTACAGAGCCCCATGCATGTTATTTAAACAATCTGCCCTAGAACACAAATTAAAAGACCTCCTTTCTGCTGTATGATATTTAAAAATGTTTTTCATTAATACATGTCCTTCATGGCAGTGCACAACTTTCCATGCCTTTTTTTGGCAGTAGCTTGTCTCCTAGAAATGTCCGGAATTTAAAGATTCACCCCCAATAAATTTCAATGGGATTCACTTCTAAGTTTGGGTTTGCTAAATTTCAAAGCCAACCTTCAGTTGCCCATCACTAAGTCCGACAGACACTGAGAGGCCTGACACCACTTTGTCCATAAAAAAGCTCTGTGAACCAGCTCATAACAGGGCTTAACAGTAGAGTGCATTTTTGGCAGGTCAACTGGTATTTTTCTATACTTAGAGTCTTTAAAGTGATAAGGCACAGGGAAATGTGCATGTGTTGCAGAGATGTATTGCATGTTTTGTATTTTTTGCCTTGATATATTTTTAACACCTCAAAAATAAAACTTCTAACACTTCTAGCACTTCTAAATTTATCTGCGCCATGAAGTCATTTCTTCATTGAACTGCAAAATCAATTTTCAAACATGAAATAAGTAAATAATGCATGGCAATGAAAATATGGCATGCTTTATGATTTTTTAAATTGTGCCTATTGCAATATGTTGCAGGTTTTCCTATGAATTATTACTTTCACCACATGTGATGGAGAGGCAGACCTGGACAGAGATAGAGAAGACAAAAAACCCTTTTGGATTTGTTTTCTAAAAAAAAAAAAAAGTTGAAAAATAGTAGTGGGTTATTTTATTTAGAATATTTAAAAACAATGATCTTTTCTTTTTTGACATCTCACTTATAGTAAATAGACAACTTCTTTGGAGCAGCTGGTGAGGTAAGATGTACATGAGCCCCTCATATTTGTGCAACTCCTCTAAGTCTGTTAGATACAGAATGGTTTGCGCTTATCACCATCTCAGCTCACATAAATTAGTTCACTCATTTCTAATTATCAACATGATTTCCATTTTTCTGCTCACTAGATATGGAAGCAGGCATATATAGATAAAGCCTATGCTTGTACATGTGGATTGCAGAAATCCTGTATGGAGCCAGGGTTATTACAATTATCTATGTATTTACCTGGTCAACTAAAAATTCAGATTTTAAAATATCCTAAGGGGACACAGTCTACGTGCTAAGTGATCTAATTTTCAATCCAGCATTTTATGCAGCTGGCACTTCCACTCGTCAGATTCTCAGTTTTTGATGTCCTTACTTTTTGAATGGCCTTGCATCTGATTATGAGAAAATGCAGCCAGTTTTCCTGCTTGCAAGCACTGTACTTAAAGGGAATGTATAGTAGTTTTGTGCATATGTTCTTTATTTATTATAGACAGCTTCAAGAAATTTTTTTTTTTTTAAATGTCTTTATTTAGCTAAATATGAAATACCACATATTTATTCTTTGTACTGGATCAAGCAGGTGAAGCTCTAGGCTATTATTCACTTTCCAGTTCTTCTTATCTTACTTACCATAAAAACAGTATTTTTTAACTTAACATAAAATCCTTTTCTTGGAATTCAATGAGTCACCCAGAATTCAGAAACAGGTTGGGTTGTAATGCCTCCTACAGGACAATGTGGACACTGGCAAAAAAAAAAACAGTATTCAAAAAGCTCAAAGAACTATCTGAGGAGCCTTATGTTCAAAGCTGACATCAGCTGAGGCCTGAATATCCATCTTGCAGAACTTAGAGAACATTTGAACAGAAGACCAGGTGGCAGCCATATAGAGATATGGAAGACCAATGTCCTGGTTGAAGTGAAAAGCTTAGAAAGGAAAGATGCTCTGGACCTCAACACTACCTAGTCTCTAGGTTCTTTCCAAGTCAAGGTCACCAGTTTAGATACATGCTTTGCAGAGGTGTTGGCAAAAATAAAAAACCTTGTGAATACAAGTGGGAGGGGAATTATTCCCAATAGGTCAAAAGCACAGTTTTTGAAGAGCTAAGTTCAGATCCCACACATGAGCACATGAGAGACATCTTGTTTAAAAGTTTTAATCAAAGAATGGTAGGGTAGCGGTCTTTGGAACAAGATCCCAAGTGACGAGATTTGACCCTTGATGGTAACTGTTTGCTTGTTTAGACCTAATTGTAAAAAGGTCAGGATACGCCTCACAGAATATTTTCTGGGGTGAAAGTGTACTGTTTTGTACCAAGCAAAATAAGTCTTCCATGCTTTATTCAAGCATTTTGGATGTACTACCATCTCAATATTGTCTACCATATAGGATGGAAACAAGTGCTCTCCTTCTAGGACAGGTATCGGTCTTTAAACATAATCTTATGTTTGTATCTCATTGCTGTTTACCATGCTGTTTTTCATTGCAGCTTAATCTCAAACCTAAGAGTACATCCTGTTTTGTAATATGTCTCTGAAAACGTAATAAAAATCTTATGATTAAAAAAAAAAAGTCCTACATGTGCGAAGGCAGACCTTCCAGGAAGTGGACTTTCTGGCTTTTATCATTGTACGAATCATAGATTCAGAGATGTCTCTGTCTCTCAAGACCAGCCATCCTGTTAAAGCCAGAGGCTATGAAGCTGGATTGTAAACTGATCTATGGGAGAGAAGATCCTGACAATCTAGAAGGGCCCACAGAGTACCTGTCACAAGCCTGTTTCAGTGAGGAAAAGCATAGATAAGACTGCACTGATCTCACTGAGACACCAGAGCATCCACTGCTTCTGCCAGAGGATCTGTGCACCTGGAGGCAAACCTATCCATTTTTTTTAGTTGAACCCAGAGGCCAGTATATCTATATCCAGCATCCCTCTGCTTTACCTTCCTGTGACACAGATCCTGGAACTCCTCTGGGTGTAGAGCTCTTTCCCCCAGATCCAGGAACTTCTGGCTGAGGAAGTCTGTCTGCCAACTGTCCACACCTGGAATGTAAATGGTAGACAAGGCTGGAATAAGAAGTTCTACCTAGGACAGAATTTGTTCTACTTTGACCTTGTGACAAGACTCTTGGGCCCCTCCTGATGGTTGACGTATGCCACTCTGTGGCATTATCTGACTGAATCTTTTTTTGACTACCCATTATATAAGATGTCCAGCATTGTAGGGACAACCAAATTGCTTGGAGCTTCAGAATGTTGATTTGGAGATGAGATGCCTCTGGAAATCAAGTCTCCTGCACCAACAAGGTGTATAGAATTCCTCCCAAGCCTGTCAGGATGGCATTTGTTTTGAAGATCCTCCAGGAGGTCAGAAGGAAGGATTTCCCCAACTCCAGAGATGAATTTGTGAGCTGCCAGGCCAGGGACAGTCTAGTTCTCTGCGGCAGGCTAATTAGTTTGTCCAGAGGTTAAACCAATTTTTCCACTGATGACAGAATGTTGAGTTGTAAATTTCCCAGCAACAGGACTGTTGTACAAAAGTCAGTCGACTTTTGGACAGAAGAGTCTAGGAACAGAGAGTTTCTCCTGGAAAAAAATAACTTTTGCTTGAGCTGTGTCTAGGATAAGGCCCAAATACTGCAAATGAGTCAGCTCCAACAGTGACTTTTAAAGGATCCAACCAAATCTTTTTGGGATTTGAACTTTCTGTATCACATTGTCGATTAAGACTTGTTCCGACTGTTTCCTCTACAAAAGGTTGTCCAGATATCCCACAATGGTGATGTTCTGGAAGTGTAACAAGACAAGCACAGGCTCCACAACCTTAGTGAACACATGGGGTGTGGAAGAGGTCAAATGGCAGGACCATGAACTGAAAATGTTGGGGACCCACAGCAAAGTGAAGAAATCACTTTCTTGTGCTGTAAAAATCTATGACTGACTTGGTGGACTTGATGCAAAATTTTAGGGTTCTGAATTAAGACATTTAAAGCCTTCAGATTCAAGATGGGACAAATGTCCCTTTTTGTTTGAGAACTGTGAATAGGTTGGAATAAAATCCCTAAAACCTTTCCACTACAGGAACTAATCAAAGAAAACCTGCAAGGGCTAAATGGTTATTCGCTAACCTGTGAAAGCTTGGAAGATATAAAGCAGGGAGGGGCTGAGGGCTGAACTCTAGCTTGTAGCCCTTGTAAACCCCCTCCCTTACCCAGGCATCTGAGATGCTGTCTTTCCAGATGTCTGCAAAGACTAACAGACATCTCCCCACTATAGAATGTGGGAGCATCCCTTCATGCTGATGAGGGCTTATCTGAACGGGCAATGCAGAAGTCCAGGGTGTGCAGTTAGATAAAGTAAATAATAGATGCGCAACCAAAAAAAAGAAAAAAGAAGGACTGATGTGTACAAAGACACAAAAAACAAAAAAGTGAAATATGTGCACCTTAAAGATCAAATTGAAACAAATGAAATAAAATATATAAATATATTATAAAAATATACTGAATGTCCGGATAAATCTCAAATAAATTCTATCCGCGTATATATGAATAAACCTGTACTGAAACAAAAAAGGGGAAAAACCTCAGTGCTAGCAAAAACACAAAGAGAAGTCTATAGTGCATTCAATAAAGTTCATATGTAAATGAATTATTCCGGTGAAGAGCCCCAATATGTCCTTTTCTGCAAATGGTCCCACAGAATGGTCTAGGAATGAAAAAAGGTGGAGGCCAGGTGGCCGATTACCAGAACCGTAGGACCCCTATTACAGAGATCTAATAGGCACAGACAGGAGGGAACAGTTAGTCATGGGCGGCAACTTCAAACGTCCGTCCGGATTCTTTCACCCACCGGTATATTGGACTCAGATATGTTCCATAGGACCCGCGTTCAGCAAATGGAAATAGGGGCTTCCAAGGGATAACTATGTAAAAACAAAGTGAAACGGCTAGGACAGCAGCATTTTCTGGAGGAGTTCAGCAGTGGCAGCTCCTGGATTTCTCTTGGTACAGGTCTCCTTCCTCTGCTTCTGCTGCTGTATGTTCCCCAAGCAGGTCCTTCCTGAGCCTGATTGCTGAATGATAAAAACCTGAACAGAAGGACCTGCTTGGGGAACATACAGCAGCAGCAGCAGAAGCAGAGGAAGGAGACCTGTACCAAGAGAAATCAAGGAGCTGCCACTGCTGAACTCCTCCAGAAAATGCTGCTGTCCTGGCCATTTCACTTTGTTTTAACATAGTTATCCCTTGGAAGCCCCTATTTCCATTTGCTGAACCCGCGGGTTTTCATGTGTCTTGCACTGAGGAGAAGCTTCCGTCGGGCCACTCTGCCATAAAGCCCTGACTGGTGGAGGGCTGCAGTGATGGGTGACTTTCTACAACTTTCTCCCACCTCTCGACTGCATCTCTGGAGCTCAGCCACAGTGATGTTTGGGTTCTTCTTTACCTCTCTCACCAAGCTTCTTCTCCCCCGATAGCTCTAGGAAGGGTTCTGGTCATCCCAAACGTCTTCCATTTAAGGATTATGGAGGCCACTGTGCTCTTAGGAACCTTAAGTGGAGCAGAATTTTTTTGTAACCTTGGTCAGATATGTGCCTTGCCACAATTCTGTCTCTGAGTTCTTCAGGCAGTTCCTTTGACTTCATTATTCTCATTTGCTCTGACATGCACTGTGAGCTGAAAGGTCTTATATAGACAGGTGTGTGGCTTTCCTAATCAAGTACAATCAGTATAATCAAACACAGCTGGATTCAAATGAAGGTTTAGAACCATCTCAAGGATGATGAGAAGAAATGGACAGCACCTGAGTTAAATATATGAGTGTCACAGCAAAGGGTCTGAATACTTAGGACCATGTGATATTTCAGTTTTTCTTTTTTAATAAATCTGCAAAAATGTCAACAATTCTGTGTTTTTCTGTCAATATGGGGTGCTGTGTGTACATTAATGAGGAAAAAAAATGAACTTAAATGATTTTAGCAAATGGCTGCAATAAAACAAAGAGTGAAACATTTAAGGGGTCTGAATACTTTCCGTCCCCACTGTATATCTGACTGCAGGCCATTCCTGGTGTACTTTTTCTAGTAAACTTCAGGCGGTGTTTTGCTAATAAAATTTGACAGCATGTCTGGAAGGCCACCAAGGAGAGGCAAACGCTCACAGGCCACTAAAAGAGGGCAAGCAGGATCTGTGTCTACAGCCAGCAGTGCTGGTCGTGCACACAGTGCATCCTCAGCACGTGGCAGTGGGGCACGCTTGTCCTTTTTTTTGGCAGCTGGCCGTGTTGATCCACAACATGCAGAAGAGTTGGTAGAGTGGATAACTAAGCCGTCCTCATCCTTCTCATCCTCTATCACCCAGGCTCAGAGTAGTTTGCCTGCCACTGCAGCTGGCAATGCGGCCTATTCCATCAGCTCAATGTCATCAGTCACTCCTTCCCTAGCCCCACCATCATGCACGGAGGAATCCCCAGAACTGTGCGACCACAGTGTCGGGTACATGCTGCAGGAGGATGCGCAGCGCTTTGAAGGCTCCAATTATAGTACCCAGGTTAAGGAAGGCAGTAACGTGAGCCCAGAGAGAGGGGGTGCCCAAGAAGGACAAGAAACTGGCAGTCATGTTCCCCCAGCTGCAGCATACTGCCAGGTTTGCTCCAGTGACGAGGAGGGAGAGTATGATGAGGTCACTGACTCTACGTGGGTGCCTGATAGAAGTGAGGAGGAGGAGGAGGCACATCTCCAATGATGCAGGATGCCCTCCAGTTGCCAGCTTAAGGGCAGCCACCCGACTGCATCACATCACAGAGCTCCACATGTGCAGGGCGCTGCTGACTCCCCGCGTATTTTGAAAAGTTCTTTGGCGTGGGCCTTTTTTGATACATGTGCAGCAGATCGCACCGTTGCTGTTTGCAACATATGTCTGAAGCGTATCAATCGTAGCCAAAACAGCAGCCTCTTGGGCACCACATGCTTGACCAGACATATGTCGACCTCCCATGCAGTCCATTGGCAACAGTACTTAAAAGAACCAAAGAACAAGGCGGACCTCTCCTTGCTCCTCATCAGCTGGGATCTCCAACCCCACTATACCTTCAGTCCTCTCAGAAACCCGCACTGAGAGGAATGAAGGTGTAGAATTAGGTGTGCCAAGTACTTGCAGGCAATCTGCTATCGCTACACCAACATCTGATTGTAGCAGGCAAATTTCCCTACCCCAGTTACTAAACCTTCGAAAGAAATTTGGTCCCAGCCATCCACATGCTAAACGGCTGAATGCTAGCTTGACTAAATTGCTAGCACTTCAACTGTTGCCTTTTCAGCTGGTAGACTCTACCCCCTTTCGTGAATTTGTGGAATGTGCAGTACCTCAGTGGCAGGTTCCCAAACACAATTTCTTTTCACGGAGGCCATTCCGGCTCTCTACCGGCATGTGGAAGGCAATGTCTTGACCTCGTTGGACAGGGTGGTCAGCGGTAAAGTGCATATTACCCCTGACTTATGGTCCAGCAGGCATGGACAGGGATGTTACCTTTCTTTCATGACGCACTGGGTAACTCTGCTGGCAGCTGGGAAGAATGCAGGACAGGGTGCAGTATTGTTGGAGCTTGTTCCACCACCATGCCTCCAAAATGCTAGTAGTGGTGATTCTGCCACACCTCTCTCCTCCACCATCTCCTCTTCTTCTTCCTCTATGGCTTCTTCCTCTGCAGATTTGTCCTTGGAACCAGTGGTGCTCCGTAGGCGTTCAAGGGGCTATGCAAGCACTCAGGCAAAAAGATGCCATGCGGTGCTTGAGTTGGTCTGCTTAGGGGACAGGAGCCACACTGGGGCAGAGATTCTGTCAGCTCTGCAGGGGCAGACTCAGAGGTGGTTGACGCCACGCCAGCTTCGGCCAGGAATGGTGGTTTGCGACAATGGCACCAACCTCCTCTCCGCCCTCCGACAGGGACACTTGACTCATGTTCCCTGTTTGGCTCACGTCCTTAATTTGGTGGTGCAACGGTTCTTGTGCAGGTACCCGGGCTTACAGGATCTCCTGAGGCAGGCCAGGAAAATCTGTGGGCATTTCCGCCAGTCATATAATGCCAGTGCTCGGCTGGCTGACCTTCAAAAAGGAATGCAACCTGCCAAAGAACCGCCTCATTTGTGACATGCCCACCAGGTGGAACTCAACGTTGGCAATGCTGCAGCAGCTGCACACGCAGCAGAGGGCCATCAATGAGTACCTGTGTGAGTATGGCACCAGGACAGGGTCAGGGGAGCTTGGCTTTTTTTTGCCACGCCAGTGGCTACTGATCAAGGATGCATGCACTGTCCTGTCACCATTTGAGGAGGCCACGAGGATGGTGAGCAGTGACAGTGCATGCATCAGTGATACTGTTCCTCTTGTCTTCCTGTTGGAGCACATGCTTCGTGGAATAATGAACAGGGCACTAGAGGCAGAACAGAGGTAGGAAGAGGAGGACTTCCTTACCTCTCAAGGCCCCCTTTATCCAGACAGTATTCCTGCGGACCTGCCGATCACACAGGAAGAGGAATTCTTTAGTCTGCAGCCCCAAGGTCTGATCAGTTCCAGCAACCATTGCCAGCGTCTGATTTACATGGTGCAGGAATACCTAGGGGCAAGATCAGACTTGGAGACCTTTCCAACTAAAAATCCACTGGGTTACTGGGTCATGAGGATGGCTCACTGGCCAGAGCTTGCACAATATGCAATTGGGCTACTGGCCTGTCCTGCATCCAGCGTTCTTTCTGAACGCACATTCAGTGCTGCTTTGTAAACGATCACAGAGTGCGCCTGTCCACAGACTCAGTTGATCGGCTCACCTTCATAAAAATGAATCAGTCTTGGATCACCAGCTACCAAGCACCTGATGCTGATGTAACCAATTAATTTTTCTATGAATGTGAGATCCCTTGAAGACTGCCTATGCTGAGTGACTATCCTGTTATGCTGAGTGACTATCCTATTCCTCCTCAATGTTCATGTTGATAGCTTCTAAGAACATTTTTGTTTCAGGGCACCAACACCAGTGCCTAAAGCCCAATTTTTCTGCCCGTTTAACAGGGGCGTATAATTATAATTTTTGCTGTAATATTTTGCAGCAGGGCTCGTTCTTGGGCTCAACTAGAGTATCTGTGAGGGGTTGCAGTATTGTGGCACCACCACCAGTGCCTAAGGCCCAATTTTTCTGCCCCTGTTTAACAGGGGTGTGTAATTACAACTTTTGATCAAATATTTAACAGCAGGGCTTGTTCCTGTGCTCAACTAGAGTATCTGTGAGGGGTTGCAGTGTTGTGGCACCACCACCAGTGCCTAAGGCCCAACTTTTCTGCCCCTGTTTAACAGGGGCATGTAATTACAATATTTGCTTTAATATTTCACAGCATGGCCTGTTCCTGCGCTCAACAAGAGTATCTGTGAGGCTTTACAGTGCTGTGCCACCACCACTACCAAAGGCCTAATTTTTCTGCCCCTGTTCAACAGGGGCATGTAATTACAAATCTTGATATAATATTTCACAGCAAGGCCCGTTCCAGCACCCACCAAGAGAAACTGTGAGGGCTTACAGTGTTCTGGTACCACCAACACCTAAGGCCCAATTTTCTGCAGAGTATATAGGGCAGGCTGTATAGTATATACAGGCGGTCCCCTACTTTCAAACATCCAACTTACAAACGACTCCTACTTACAAAATGGAGGGAGACAACAGGAAGTGAGAGGAAATCTACCCCTAGGAAGGGAAATTCTCTCCTGTAAGAGTTAATATGGGAAAAAGGTGTCTCCACTGATGCTTTATCACCAATCCTTTTTTCCCTAATAACCCCAAAATTTTCAAAATCCGATTGTCATTGGGACAGAAAGTGAGGTGAAATCTTCTTAACAGGGGAACAGACAGCAAAACAAATGTTACAGGGGTGATAACCCTTCCCTATGTTATCCAAAAAGATAAAAAATTTATATTTTGGCTGGAGCTACACTTACAAAATGTACCTGTTTCAAATTACAAACAGATTCAACTTAAAAACAAACCTACAGTCCCTGTCTTGTTTGGACTGCCTGTATACTGCTGTTCAGAGTATATAGGGCATATAGGGCCTGGGGGCCCCACGCCTTTTCTTTTTTAATTTTGGTGTGGGGTTCCCCTTAATATCCATACAAGACCCAAAGGGCCTGGAAATGGGCTGGGGGGGGGGGGGGGTACCCATGCCATTTTTCTCAATAATTTTCATCCATATTGCCAGGACCTGACATTACATTACAGCCACAAGCAGTTTTGAATGACTTTTATTCCTTTAGAAATGTAATTTTGTGCAGGGACTGTTCTAAACACGGGAAACACGTGCCACTTTACAGGCATACTATAGTCACCCCTCAGGTACGATATTTAAAGGAATATTTCACTTTTATTTTTTCACTTTAAGCATTATTAAAATCATTGCTCCCGAAAAAACGTCAATTTTTTTGCATTGATACATGTCCCCTGGGGCAGGACCCGAGTCCCCAAACCCTTTTTAGGACAATAACTTGCATATTAGCCTTTAAAATTCGCATTTTTGTTTGTTCGGGTCTCATAGACTTTAATGGTGTTCGAATGTTCGTGCAAACTTTCGGTCCGTTCGCATGTTCTGCCGTGAACCAAACCGGGGGGTGTTCAGCTCATCCCTAGGTTTTATCTTCTAGGCTGAGGTCTGGAAGTAACAGGGAAGGTGGAGGATTGAGGTTGAGTCCTCCCAGCTTGGGGCTTAAGCTTTCTTTTGCTGGGGTATATGAGTACTCTTACCCCCAGTGACAGTGACTTGATTAGGATGCCCAATGCAGCTTTGAAGAGACGCTGACCCTGAAATGGCATGCACACATGCTTGCTCTGCAGGCCAACATTTCAATAAAAGAGTTCTCTATCTATTGACTAATAGGAGACTCATTCATGAAATAAGACGGTGACATCCACTAACCCCTTTACACAGTACTGTAGAGCAGCTGGTATGAGTTAAAAGTGCACTATTAATAGGGGATCATTGTAAATGGGAACTGGATTTTTTCAATGATTTTAATGCATCTCCTCATTGGCTGCAATGCAAGGCCTGCCAGAGAAACAAGTGTGTGGAAAGAATTCTCAAATATTTATCTATAGGATCCATAAACACTGGCACATCCATGACACTATGAAAAAAAGGTTTCCTGAAATAGATTTTGGGCTGTGAAACATTTGGAAGGTGAGAATAGTTTTTCAGGACTTTCCCAGTCTCCATACAAGACATACTGTAGTAAGATGTGCAGTGGAAATTCGCAGGGGTTCTAACGGTTTCCGGACTTGCAAAAGTGCTAGTAAAAACTACAGGCTGTTAATCCATTTAAAGGTGGCAAGCTCCACATCAATTGTAGTTGAAATGGTCTCTCTACGTCTAATGCCCTGTACACACGATCGGACTTTCCGACAACAAAACCATGGATTTTAGTTCGAAGGTTGTTGGCTCCAACTCCTGTCTTGCGTACACACGGTCACACAAATGTTGGTCAACAATTACGAACGTAGTGACGTACAAGACGTATATGATATCTCCATTACGAACGCTAGTTTTACAAGACTGAGCGCTTCCGGCTCGTACTTGATTCTGAGCATGCGTGGACTTTTGTCCAACGGACTTGAGTACACATGATCGGAAAGTCCGACAACAAAAATTTTTTGGCGGAAAATTTGAGAACCTGCTAGCCAACATTTGTTGGCGGAAAGTCTGACAACAAATGTTCGATGGAGCATACACACGGTTGGACAAGCTCACATCCAACATTTGTTATCGGAAAATCTGATCGTGTGTATGGGGCATAAGAGCTATGAAAGATTCCTTCAACTCCTCAGGGGCAATATCATCAGGCAAAGATTTTTAAGACTCCTCATCAGATACAGGTTCTGCATCAGAATGCTATAGCTGTAGGCAGATCAGATAATGGCTCTGGAGGGGGAGATGTTGTGGTATGGTGTAAGCCTCTGTGGTTAGAATCAGCAATCCAAGTTCAAATTTGGCTCATGAAATCTGCATAACTGCAGTGAAATTCTCCCGGGATAAGGTTGAGGGATGGGCGACACCAGAGGGAGCTAAAAAAGACGCAGAGGCATTTAGGCACTCAAGCAGAGGACAACATTTCATGCTGTCAGTATCAGGCCCTTGAAAGGTAGCACTGCAGGCCAACCAAAAACTGTTGATGGATCATGAGCTGGGGGGACCCAAAAGAGCAGGTCAGACCATTCTGGAACTGTTATGCTGCGTACACACGACCGGACTTTACGGCATACTTTGCCCGGCGGACTTTTCTACAGACTTTACGACTGACTTTCCAAATGAACGGACTTGCCTACACACGATCAACCAGAGTCCGACGGATTCGTACGTGATGACGTACGACCGGACTAAAACAAGGAAGTTCATAGCCAGTAGCCATTTGCTGCCCTAGCATCGGTTTTTGTCCGTCGGAATAGCATACAGACTTTTCGACCGGACTCGAGTCCGTCGGATAGATTTGAAACATGTTTCAAATCTAAGTCCGTCAAACTTTTGATAAAACAAAGTCCGCTGGAGCCCACACACGATCGAATTGTCAGACGAAATCCGGTACGCCTGACCAAGTATGCCGTAAAGTCCGATCGTGTGTACGCGGCATTAGTAGATTGTAAGTTGGAGGGACCAAATACAGCATGACTGCTTCCTCTTGTGTTTGGTCTAAAATGGTCCAAAATGTTCCACTGCTTGGCAGAGACCCCTCAAAAGGGCAGGAGGGGTTCAAATGGCTAGAGGTGACTAGGTCACTGAGGGTAGCAGCAAAAACGAATCCAAATGGAACACGTGTCTTTTGCAATTAGAAGCAGTGGTGGGAAGGTGCTAAGCTCATAGCATGTGGCAGGAACAGTGTGCAGAATGCGAGAGTTCACCCAGTACTTAACATTTTAATCCTGTCCTTGGAAATTAACAGAAAAGAGGGGATAGTAATAGTGCCCAATGGTGTAAGTAGTTTGCTAAGCTTAGCTCACACAGCCTATTCATAAATGAGTGCTTCAGAGACAGGGACATGCCAGAGGCTGTGCCATGATTCTGGACCTGGAAAGCACTCTGTGGCTCATTAACACAGTACACATGACTCCAGACTCCAGAGATGAGACCAGTACCCCAGTTGTCTGGTCCAGCGGGGTCTGGGTACGGCCTCCAACATAAATCTTGAGCAAAAGAAAAAATGCTAGTACAAATTGGTTAAACTTTTCTCAGGAGAGAAAAGACATTTATCTCCCTAGTACACAAGCAAAAAATTGAGTGTGAGGGGTTATACAAGGTGGCAATGTAACCTAAATGACTCAGAAACCTATCTCTATTAATAAATGAGGGAAAAAAAATTGTTTACAAAGCCCAATAGCTCAAACAGAAATATACCCATTTAAGTCAATGAATCAGAAAATAATTTTTTCGTCATACTTACCTGTAAAATCCTTTTCTTTGAGTACATCATGTGATACAGAGTCAGGCTAATATTCATTACCTGCTGGGTTATACTCCATCTCCAGGTGAATGGGACACTGGTAGACCAAAGGTCTTTAGACAGGAAGTGATCCCCTATATAACCCCTCCCACACAGGAAGCACTTCTGTTTTGTAGTAAGTACTGAATCCCCAAAAAAGAGGGGAGGGATCTCTTTGTCCCATGATGTACTGAAAAAAAAAAAGGATTTTACAGGTAAGTATGACAAAAAAAAATATTTTTCATACATCATGGGACACAGAGTCAGGCTAATATTCATTACCTGCTGGGACATTCCAGAGCAATAGCCTTGAGGGAAGGGAGACACCCTGGCAAAAAATAGCCATCAGAACTAATACGGCAGCCCGCAGTACACTGCGGCTGAAAGCCAAATCCTCGGCTGCTTGAACATCCACTTTTTGTGAAAGTATGCACTGAAAACCAGGTAGCAGCCTTACAAATCTGAGCTACAGATACCTGATGGCGAAAAGCCCAGGAACTTCCTACACCCCTGGTAGAATGAGCTCTCACCCTAATGGGAGGAGCTTTATGTTTCAGACCGTAGGCCTGAATGATCAATTAATTGACGGACACAATTGGCAATGGAAGCCTTGGAAGCTGCCTGCCCCTTCTTGGGTCCTTTTGGTAAAACAAAAAAAGAGTCTGATCCTCGGATCTCCGCAGATCTGGACAGATCTCCGCAGTCTCTCTTCCACCGAACGAGGCTGAGAGAAAAAAGAATGCAAAATAATGTCCTGATTTACATGAAAGGCCGACACCACTTTTGGCAAAAAGGATGGAGCAGGTCGTAACACGACCCTGTCGTGGTGAAGGATCAAGTGTGGTTCCCTGCAGGAAAGGGCCGCCAACTCCGACACCCTTCTAGCCGAGGTGATGGCCATCAGGAAGGCTAGCTTGCGTGACAGCAAGTCAAATGGAATTTCCTTAATAGGTTCAAATGGTTGCTTCTGTAACACAGACAGCAGCACATTCAAGTCCCAAGGACACATACTGTAGGTAACCTAATGGGGGGAGGTAAGCGAGTTGCCCCGTGCATATAAATTTGGATCAGTGAATGGGAGGCTAAAGGCCTTTGGAAGAATACTGATAGGGCCAAAACTTGACCTCTTATTGTACTCAAAGCCAATTTGATTTCCACAGCTGACTGTAGAAAAGAGAGAATTCTCCCAATCACGTATTTCTGAGGATGCCATTTTCTGGCTTCACACCAAGCAATATAAATCTTCCAGACCTTATGATAAATCTTCCTAGCATTCACTATGGTAGATACTACTGGCCCCGAGATGCCACGGTCCTTCAGCACCCTGGCTTCAATAGCCATGCTTTCAAATTTCGAGACTGTAAATTGGGGTGGAATATAGGACCTTGAGACAGTAGATTGGGATGACGTGGAAGCGTCCATGGCCCGTCTATTGTCAGTCTCACAATCTCCAGGAACCAGGGCCTTCTGGGCCAGGCTGGTGCCACCAGAATGACAGGAACCCCTTCTGCGCAACAAATGTGGAAGGAGAGGGATCGGAGCGAAAGCATTAACTAGGGAGTACTGGCTCCATGGAACTATCAGAGTATCTGCTCCAATTGCCAGAGGATCTCTTGCTCGGGACACAAACTGCTGTAGTTTGTTGTTTAACCTGGATGCCAGTAGGTCGACCTCAGGCCATCCCCAACATTGGCAAATTTCTTGGAACACCTCTGGGTGTAGGGACCATTCCCCCGGGCAGATTTGCTGGCAGCCAAGATAATCTGCCTTCCAGTTATCTACTCCCGGGATATGGACTGCTGATATAATCGACACATGTCCCTCTGCCCAGGCTAGTATGTGGTTCACCTCCTTCAGAACTGAACGACTCCTGGTACCGCCTTAGTGGTTTATATAGGCCACTGCAGTGGCATTGTCAAATTGAACCCTGATAGGGCAGTCCTGAAGCTCCACCGTCCAGGACCGTAGGGCCAGACGTACTGCCCGTGATTGATGGGCAGGATCTGTTCTGTCCCTGACAATTTCCCCTGAGCTGTGAGTCCTTTCTAGAGTTGCTCCCCAGCCTGTGAGGCTGGCATCTGTAGTCAGTACTCTCCAAGTTACCGGGAGAAAGGATTTTCCCTTTCACAGGTTCTGATCCTGCAACCACCAGTTTAGGCTTAAGCGTGCCTGAGGAGATAAGCACATTGGATATGTGGAGGAAGGGGGGGGGGGGGGGGAGGCACCAGCAATGATAGTCCTATTGTGCAGATAAAAATTAGTGTAGTAAATACACTTACTGGTTCACAGGGTGGGGGCGTCCTTTAAGGGTGGCGGTGTCCTGGGATGTGCGGGTTTTACATTGCCGGCTCGGGTCTCGTCCCTTCGGCCGTCAGGGTGTAAGATTTGGTCACAGGCTGGTCCACTGCATCCACTGAATGGAGAGCTCCACGCTGACTCTGGAGCGCGGAAGCAGAAATGATGTCACCAGTGCACGGTGAGTATCCAGGCAGAGAATGGGGATAGTACTGTATGTGGAGCTCTCCATTCAGTGGATGCAGCGGACCAGCCTGTGACCAAATCCTACACCCTGATGGCCAAAGGGATGAGACCCGAGCCGGCAATGTAATATCAGCACATCCCAGGACACCGCCACCCTTAAAGGACACCCCCACCCTGCGAATCAGTAAGTGTATTTACTGGTGCCTCCACACCCCCCCTTCCTCCACATTCACTGCTAACAGAGGTAATAGACACCCTCTGAGGATGGCCGCCTCCTTGTTCCACATGACATTGACTGATGTAAATGTGCTATTAAAGCTACCATTGCACTATCCATTCTAGACATCACATCATGCGGAGCGCCGGAACCCCCCTCTTTCTTTACTAAGCACATTGGATAAGCCAGGGCTTTTCCTCTTCTGTTCCAAGCTAACAAGATGTCTTGTTATAAAGGCCTGGAATGGAACTGGGCATAGAGTACTGCCTCGAAGGAGGATACCATCCTCCCTAAAAGACAAATACAGAGCCGAATGGAGGGTTGGCTGGTGCCCCTTATCTGATGCACCTGAACCGTCAGGGCACAGATCTTACAGGTGGCAAGAATACTCTTGCTTGGACCATGTCTAGGATCAGACCTAAATACTTTAGATTTTGAGCTGGTTTCAAGGCTGACTTTTCGGTATTTATAATCCAGTCTAAGCTTTTCAAATACCGCATTGTGTATATTATGCTCTGCTCTAGAGCCGGTAATGAGTGATCCCTGAGCAGGAGGTCATTCAGATACCCGAGCACCAGGATCCCTTGGGGTCTTAAAAGACCCAGTATTGGTGCCAGGACCTTTGTGAACACCCTGGGAGCTGTAGCAAGCCCGAAGGGTAGAGCCGCAAACTGAAAAAGATGTTCCTCTACTGCAAAACAAAGGAACCTCTGATGAGGCTGAAAGATAGGTATGTGTAAATACGTGTCTTTTATATCGATGGAGGCTAGAAAGTCTCCCCTCTGGAGTGAGGTTACTACAGAGCGGACAGACTCCATCCGAAAGGACTGTATCAATAGATAATTGTTCAGGGATCTTAGATCAAAATGGGCCTTGTGTCCCCATTTGGTTTCTAAACCATAAACAGGTTTGAGTAAAATACAGGAATACAGGAACCTCTACAATCACTCCTTGATGCACTAGATGGTGAAGTGCATGAAGCAATAAGTTTCTTTTTGGAGGATCTGAGGGAACGCTGGATCTTAAAAACTCCAAACTCCAGCTTGTAACCGCAAGATATAATTGAGTTGACCCACTCGTCCTGAATTGTTTTTCTGGCCCTGGCCTTGCGGCTTGCCCCTGGCCCTAGCGCCCTGTTGGTGAAGGAACCGCCTTGACGCTGAGACATTTCAGGAAGCAGTCTTTTAAACGAGGGACGTCAGGTTTTAAACAAGGGATATCTGGTGCTTTTCTTCACAGGAAGTAGAGAACTTTTCCCTCCGGAAATCTTTTGGATATATTTGTCCAAATTATCACCAAAAAAAAGTTCCCCATGAAAAGGGAAACCTGCCAATAACTTTTTACAAGGAAGCTCGGCTGACCAGTTCTTAAGCCATAAAAGTCTGCACATATGTACAGACAAGAGAGCCAAAAGAGAAACCTGCTGTAATAAATCCTTCAAAACACAGCGCTCGAGAAATATCTGTCTTACTTTCAGGCAGATCATCCTCATGGTTAGGCCTATCAGGCCATTTGACCTGGTCCTTTAGGGACTGGCAACTACCAATTGCTGCAACAGCTGACTGAATAGCTGAACTGGCCAAAGAAAATGAATCCTTTAAATACTCCAATTTCTTGTCAACAGGGTCTTTCAAGCCCTGTGTGTTATCTACCGGACAAGTTAAGTTCCTGTTTAAGAAAGAGACTGCTGCATCTACAGCTGACATGCTTCATTTTTTTAACACACTTTTCATCCATGGGATATAAAAGGGAAACCCTTTTAGGAGGAACAAAAATCCTGTCAGGATGTTCCCAATCAGCATACACCGCCTGTTCCAACAGGGGGTGTAGGAGGAAAGTCTGTGCGGTCTGAAGAGGCCTCAGGGATCCCAAAGATGACCAGGGGGGCTCAGTCACCTCTGCAAGAGGCAACTTAAAGGCAGAATGAACCATTTCGGTCAAAGTCAGGATAGAAAGCCTCTATGACACCAACTGGATATCTTCTTGTCCAGATTGCTCAGAAGCAGACTCATCTGCCGGGCACTCCACTGAATCCTGAGCTTTTAGCTCTTCCCCATCCTCAACCCACTCCTGCTCTAGAGTAGGAGGCTCCAGGGAGGGGGAACTGTCACACTTTTTACCACCCTGTGGGATGGAGGCAATCATGCCAGCAATCCTGTGCTCTAACTTGGCTAGGGCCAAGGACAGTTCATCCTTGGTGATAATGGGTGAAGCAGCATTGACTGTAGGCACAATACCAGATAGGAGCAGCAGCTCAGATTGCCCGGAAGCCTCTGGTCCTTCAGGGGATACAACACTAGGGATACAACTAGGTTCATCAGGAACTAATGATGACATAGGTGTGCCCTTCTCTGTAGTGTTAGTCCCGCTCCTCTTTTTTGAAGACATTTACTAGCCACAAAAAAGAGAGTACTTAGGTGTAGTATTAAAACACCTCAGAAGGGAGACCCTTTAATAGGGCTCACCAAGCCCCTATGTAAGATTCCTGCTAAGCACCTTTAGTCTGCCAAGCAACACTTGGTGACTCACATGACCCGGGTAAGGAAAAATGAACCGCTGCAAGTGTCTGTTCAGATACTGCTCTGAGTCCCACAGCTGCCTTCTGGAAGCACCGCATGCTTGGCCTACACAACTTAAATAACCTGGGTGTGCGCCGGAACGTTCTGTGCGTGTGTGCGCACAGGCGTGGCTGTATTCATGTAAGACACAAATCTTCGTGCGCCCATATAACAATTGCTAAGTACAGCGGCACTTTAGCAAATGCACATGCGCCATGGCCACCAAACAACAACTGCTGAGCACAGTGGCGCTTTTGCGAATGCACGTGCGCCATGGCCACTAAACAACTGCTGAGCACAGCGCACTCTTGTGAATGCATGTGCGCCATGGTGAACCAGGGCGAAATGGTGCACCGTCGTGCGCCATCATACAGGTAAAAAACAGCCAGACACAAGCAAAAAAAAGGTACACTTTGCAAACACCCACAGCTAGCCCAAAACTCCCCTGTATGATTACCGCACACAGGTGTCCAGCCTTTAGCTAGCTTGACTGATTGTTACAATCACTGGGACACCCACAATAAAAAATAAAGCAGTTTTACTTAGCCATCCAGGCGCAGGGCCACTGTCAGGAGACTGAGAGGGTCTCCGCTCGCTGGGCTCCGGGGCGCGTGCGGGTGCACGGCGGTCCCCATGTGCGCGCCGTGGCCCGTGCGGGTACCTGGTAGCGTGTCACGCTGACGCGCTCGCCGGGGGGAGACTATTTCTGACGGCTCCAGCGCCCAGTCGGGTTGCTGGTTCGTCGTCAGCTAATCCTGATCCCTGTGCCTATTTGTTCCTGTGAGACCTGTCTACTGCTCTGTGTACCGAACCCCTGGCTTGTTTAACTCCTACTCCGCTGATTGCCTGACACCCTGACCTCTGCCTGCATAACGGACTTTGCCTCTGCTTGACTGCCTGATACCCTAACCTCTGCCTGTATAACGGACTTTGCCTCTGCCTGATTGCCTGATACCCTGACCTCTGCCTGCATAACGGACTTTGCCTCTGCCTGATTGCCTGATACCCTGACCTCTGCCTGCATAACGGACTTTGCCTTTGCCTGATACCCTGACCTCTGCCTGCATAACGGACTTTGCTCTGCCTGATTGCCTGATACCCTGACCTCTGCCTGCATAACGGACTTGCCTTTGCCTGATTGCCTGATACCCATCTGACCTCTGCCTGTTATTCGGACCTGCCTCTGCCTGATACCCAGTTCTGACCTTTGGCCTAATATATACGGATTTCAGTTTCACACCTACGGATCTCCTGCATACCGGAAGCCCGTGCCTCCGCGTGCCCCCAGCTCCCTGTACCAACTTCGGGAGCCTGGGTGCGCGTGGTCGTAAGGGTGAGCCGCTCTCTGCATCTCGGCCTCGGTGAGTATTAGTCGTGACAGTACGAACCAGCCAGATGTCCAAGGCCGACAGAGCGCGCTCTCCTCTGGAGATCCTGTGTCAACAGGTATCCACTCTCGCTGACTCAGTACAGAAGTTACAGGAAGGCTATACCCAAATTGATAACCGCCTTCAGCAAATCACAGGGTCACTGCCCTCTGCAGCCGCAGCTCCCGCACCCAGCAGTGGGGGCTTGCTTCCTTAGGCTTCCGCCAACCCCACCGTCATCATGGCACTCCCGGAACCCAGGGTCCCCACACCGGAATGGTTCTCAGGGGACCGTAAGAAGTTCAGGGCCTTCAAAAACGCATGCTCCCTCTACTTCGCCCTCCAGCCTAGAACCTTTTCTTCAGAAATCGTTAAAGTGGGATTTGCGATTTCTCTATTGTCTGAAGAACCTCAAGCCTGGGCCCATGGCTTGATGGAACAGAGCAGTCCAGTTCTGAATACAATCGATGCCTTCTTTGAGAGTATGTCCCAGCTCTATGATGACCCGCAGCGTATCTTGCACCATCTGTCCCAAGGAAGAAGACCTATTGAGGACTACACAGTGGAATTTCGTAAATGGGCGGCCGATACAAATTGGAACGAGCCGGCCCTACGCTATCAGTACCGTCAAGGCTTGTCCGACTTACTCAAGGACGAATTAGCTAGGATGGAAACCCCTGCTTCTTTGGAAGAACTAATTCAAGCAGCCACGAAATTGGATAGGCGACTGCGGGAGCGACGCTCAGAGCGCTTTCTAAGCCCGCGCCCCACCTGGGCGCTACCAAGACCCCACTCAGCTCAGACCCCGACCTCAACTACGGCTGCTGCTACACCAGTTCCTGAGGTCGAACCTATGCAGCTCGGCCTGGTCCGGGGCCCGCTAACCTCTGAAGAGAAGCAACGCAGACGGCAGTCCAACCTGTGTCTCTACTGCGGAGGAGCCGGACACTTCCTGCGCAACTGTCCGATCAGGCCCAGTAAGTCCCCTCAGCCAAATGTGTTGAACTATCCAAACAACAGTATCCCAAAGACTTACGTGATGTTGTTTATTTCCCTACAGCTTCCGGAAGGGGAGACCCGCTTGCAGGCCATCATTGATTCCGGAGCATGCAGTTGCTTCATAGATGCTGCCTTGGCTCACAGTCTGAATATCCCTCTGCAAACCAAAAATCAAGGTTTACGGGTACATCTGGCCGACGGATCTCTTCCTCGCTCAGGACCCATCACCCAGGAAACCCAACCTATTCCGGTAACCACCGATTCCGGCCACCGGGAGTTTCTACGGCTCGACCTGATTTATTCACCCATCTTCCCTGTTATACTGGGCTTGCCCTGGTTACAGGCTCATGACCCACAGATTAAATGAAGCACCAAGGTGGTATCCTTCTCCTCTCAGTATTGCTCTCAACATTGTCTTCTCACGGCTCCCAAAGTTTGTGCTACGATTGCTGCTCCATCAGGCAACCTCCAACATGTCCCCTCCGAGTACCTTGAGTTTCAAGAGGTCTTCAGTAAACAGATGGCTGACCGCCTACCACCTCATCGGTCTTACGACTGTCCGATCGACCTCCTGCCCGGATCCGAGATCCCGTTCGGCCGTATATTCCCTCTCTCAGAAACTGAACTAGAAGCTCTTAAACAATATATCGATGAAAATCTCAAAAAAGGCTTCATCCGTCCCTCGTCCTCACCTGCCGGAGCCGGTATTTTTTCGTTGGAAAGGAGGATGGTACTTTGAGAGCTTGTGTGGATTATCAGCAGCTCAACAACATCACTATTAAAAACTGGTATCCACTACCACTCATTCCCGAGCTATTTCAACGGTTCTGATCAGCTAAAGTGTTCTCTAAACTCGACCTCCGGGGGGCCTATAATCTCGTCAGGATCAGGGCTGGGGACGAGTGGAAGACGGCTTTTAGGTCCAGATTCGGGCATTTCGAGTACCTAGTGATGCCATTCGGACTCTGTAATGCCCCGGCCACCTTTCAACATCTGGTGAATGATATATTCCGAGAATACCTGGATGATTTCCTTGTATACCTGGATACTCCCCACGACGGCGGCCATGACAAAATATACCTCCACGCAGGGAGCCACGCCACAGCTATCAAACTCCCTCAAACTATACTCAATTAACATAAGAGGGCTTAATACCCCTGAAAAAAGATCCCAACTACTAGCATCCCTCAAACAATTCAAAGCACACGTAGTGTTAATTCAGGAAACACACTTTCGCACAGATTCCATTCCTAAATTTCACAGCCGCTACTTTCCCACGATAATTAACGCCTCCAACGTAGAGTCGAAATCTAAAGGGGTCACAACACTCATCTCCAATCAATGTCCATTCTTGATCACAGATACGCTAAAGGACCCAAACGGAAGATACCTTTTCATAAAAGGTACTCTCCACCAGCTACCCTACACTATCGCTAACATTTACGCGCCAAACTCGGGCCAGGTCTCCTTTTTCAAAACAACCTTGCAATTGTTGACTAGTTTCCAAGTCGGTACACTTATTGTCGGCGGGGATTTCAATGTCCCACTGAACCCATCTCTAGACCTCCAACGGGTCATCATTCCTCACCCATAGGGCCTTAAGGGCAATTAAATTACAACTCAATAATTTACTCCTCCATGACACGTGGCGTACACTGCACCCCAAGGAAAGGGATTACTCGTGCTACTCACCGTCACATGACAAGTATTCCAGACTTGACCACTTCTTCCTATCTCAAAACGACTTGACCAACCTCACGAAAGCGACCATTGAACCGTCCATACTGTCAGACCACAACCCTATCTCCATGACCTTACTGTTACCGACCAAGAACACGAAAACGCGCATTTGGCGTCTTGATAGTTCCCTACTAACGGATGAACTTAACATAAATAGACTATCCAAATGCCTGACTGACTTTTTTGCCAATAACGACACTCCTGACGTTACGCCGCTGACCACCTGGAATGCGCATAAATGTGTCATTAGGGGTGAACTCCTCTCTATCGCCGCTAACCGCAACAAACTCAACCGCACACGCATAGCCGAGCTAACTGCGCGCGTACACACGCTCGAACAGGCACACAAAGCCTCCGTCACTTCTGCTTTACTAACCGATTTAACAAGAGCGAGGGAGGAACTTTTAGATGTACTTAACAAATCGCTGAAACGCAAATTCATGCTGACACAAAAACTATGTTATGAATTTGAGAACAAATCCAGCAAACTATTAGCAAGGGCACTTCACTCTAAAAAGGCCTCCCATACTATTCATAAAATTTCTGACTCAAATGGGGCATCGTTCTCTAAAAACGAAGATATCTCGACACAATTTGTCCAATACTTCACCAAATTGTACAATTTGTCCCCGCCACAACACGCTGACGACTCACTTAATCGGAAAACCGCCCTCCTAAATTTCCTTCAACAATATGGACCGCAACCACTATCCACTGAGGACGCTCAATCGCTAGACACCCCAATTTCAACAGATGAACTCCTTCTAGCACTACGACAAATGAAGACAGGCAAAAGCCCTGGCCCTGACGGCTTCTCGACCTGTTATTATAAGGCCTTCCCTTCCACCCTCCTTACACACCTAACGAAAGCCCTCAACACTCTCTCCCCTTCAACACACGCGCACACTGAAATGCTCGCAGCCCACATTATGCTCATCCCCAAAAAAGACAAAGACCCCACGCAAGTGACCAACTACCGCCCCATCTCTCTGCTTAACGTAGACCTCAAGCTATACACGAAAGCATTAGCTAACCGACTCTTACCTTTCATACCATCTCTAATTTCACTAGAACAGGTTGGCTTTGTCCCCGGCCGTGAGGCCAGGGACAACACTACTAAAGCATTGAACATACACCACTGGCTCACAAGAACATCCACCAAAGGGTTTTTTCTTTCGTTGGATGCAGAGAAGGCGTTCGACAGGGTGGCTTGGGACTACATGGAGGCCACCCTTCTGGCGATAGGGTTGCCCCCGCGCATGCTCACAATGATCATGGCCCTCTATGCCTCCCCAACTGCCAGATTACGAATTAACGACACGCTGTCGGACGCCTTCTCTGTTTCCAATGGAACCCGTCAAGGGTGTCCATTGTCACCACTCATATTCATACTAACCCTTGAACCCATGCTCCGCAAATTGAGAGATAACCCCACCATCAGAGGTGTCGACATGCACCATAAGTCCTACAAATTAGCCGCATACGCGGACGATATACTACTATTCCTGACTGACCCCATCACAACCATCCCCAATCTTCTAGCTGATTTCGAATTCTTCAAAACTCTCTCTAACCTGAGAATCAATTTCAACAAATCCAAAGCCCTCAACATTACTCTACCCCCTGACACGGTAAACCTCTGCAAACTTAACTTCCCCTTCAGCTGGGAACCCTCGGCCATCTCTTACCTCGGAATCAAAATCACCCCAGACCTAAAAAATCTATATACCAGTAACTTTGCACCCTTGATGCTGTCCATCCGAGAGGATCTTCAGAAGTGGCATCTGGGATCCTTCTCTTGGCTGGGCAGGATCGCCATACTAAAGATGAACATCCTGCCCAGAATCCTGTACCTCCTTCAAGCCATACCAATAAAGCTGCCCCCCGCACTCTTCTTATCCTATAAACGCATGTGCAGGTCCTTCATATGGGCATCGAAACAACCAAGACTTAGCTGGGACAGATTAGTCCTTCCCAAACAATTAGGAGGCCTGGGACTTCCGGATCTACGCAAATACCATTGGGCCTGCCACTTGACCAGATTGGTGGACTGGCACAAACACCGGACGGCCAAAGACTGGGTGGAATTAGAAGACTCATTTGCGAGCCTTCCGATTGTGAACTCTCCCTGGGTCGATAGCAGACACATACCAGAAGCCTTCTCCTCTCACCCCTTCATTGGCGCCACCCTCGCAATTTTCAAAAGGGCTTGCAATACACTCAACATGCTTCTAACGCCGGGTCCCATGACCCCACTAACTAACAACCCAGAATTCCCCCCGGGTCTAATACATACAGACCCTGCCCATGACTCGGTCACCACCCCAGTAAGAGCTCATAGCTGCTTTCGCAATGGCTCACTACTCACTCACACGGAACTTGGATCGACACTTTCGGGCTTTCACTTACCTTTTTTTAAGTACCTACAATTGAGACATTTTTTCCAGACACATAGCAGGGACTCCCCTTACAGCAGAGACCTAACCCCACTGGAACTATCTTGCCTAGACACCGAACCCCAGGGTCACCTCATTTCCACCACCTACTCTCTCCTGTTCTCACAGCACGTAGTCAAAAATGATAAACTGGTTCGGCAATGGGAATCGGACCTCTCGCTGGATCTATCCCCGCAGGAATGGGATTCCATCTTTACCCTCATGCATAAGGGATCTATAAATGTCTTAACGCAAGAAAACCGATATAAAGTATTCTCTAAATGGTACAGAACACCCGACAGAGTACACCATTTTCACCCATCCATCCCCCCAACCTGTTGGAGGTGCGGTTCTGCCAAAGGCACCTTATTGCACATTTGGTGGAACTGCAGCCTCATCCAACCATTCTGGCAGGCAATACACCAGCTAATTACCCAAATAACCACTTTTCCACCGGCATTCACCCCTGAAAGATACCTACTCCATCACACTCCTGTCGCCCCAGGCACCTACAAAAAAATCACTTACCATACACTTAGTCAATGCAGCCAATCTATGCGTCCCCGCTTTCTGGAGGAACACGGCACCCCCATCGGTTCAAGACTGGATCCGGAGGGTCGACAAAATAGCAGAAATGGAGAATCTTATCTGTCAAGCCAACGACAACCCTACCAAATTTAACACCACCTGGGCGAGCTGGCTACACTTCCGCCAATCATCCTCGACAACCTCCCAACCTACCACTCTCCCACACACCATGATCTGAACACATCTTGCAGAATAACCTTAACTCCCCGACTTGGCCTGGCCGCCTTACCCCCTGGTCCTTCCCACACCCCTCTCCCCGTCTCAGTCGAGACCCTACCCCCACCCCTCTCACAGACAACATGGACAATTATCCACTTGCGCATACTCTCTCATCTTACATCCCTGTGACACAGGGGTACGACTACCCCAGCCAATCTATACTGCACAACACTCGGCTGTAGAGAGCCAGGTCACTCAGTGGCACCGTGTCATAATCCACATTACTCATTAGTCTTTGGTGCCACTGACATAACAACTTAAGCTCCCGACCCATTCACAGAAATGATCCCCTTTCGGGGGTGAATGGACTCGGGGTTTCTTCACTTGCCATATCCGGACGTGACCGTGGACTCTACGCAGACCCACACCCCCAGCAGCAATATCTTATCACAAGTTTACTGCTTTCAGTACGGGAATTCTAATTGTTGACTGTTGTTTTTTAGAACGTTATCTTTTCGCTTTACAGTGGCTTACATATTGCCCGTCTGTGAATGTGCTACTTTGAACACTGCTTATACGCTATGAGTTTGTATACACACAGACTGAGATGTATGTTACATATACTTTGTAAACCTGTAAAACTCAATAAACTTTATTGAAAAAAAAAATAAAAATTCAGTTCATGCCTCTACTAACCAAACACCCTTCTGGGCAAATTGTGGGTTCCACCCCACGTTCTTTTCTAACGACGTCCCCGAAATGACAGTTCCTGCAGTCCAGGACAGGATAACCTCGTTGCAATCCAACTTTCAAAAAATTCAAGACATGTTACACAAAGCGCAGGAAGACTACAAAAAACAGTACGATCGGGGCAGGAGGGTGAACCCAAAGTTTGACTTAGGAGAGGAGGTCTGGCTATCCACCACTAACCTTAAATTACCTTTGCCATCTCGAAAACTTGGACCCAAGTTCATTGGTCCTTTCCAAGTCAAGAGAATCATTAACCCTGTGGCTGTTGAGCTAGCACTACCCAAGACATACCGGATTCATCCTGTCTTCCACGTATCATTGTTGAAACCTGTTGTGCCTAGCCCTTTTCTGGGAAGAGGAGAGCCTCCTCCTCCGCCAATCAGGGTAGATGGCGAAAATGAGTTCGAGGTGGAGTCCATCCTGAACTGTAGAAAGAAGGGCAGGCAGCTACAGTACCTGATCCAGTGGAAGGGTTACCCACCTGAAGACAATTCTTGGGAACCCGCTAGGAACCTGCATGCTCCACGGCTAATCCAAGCCTTCCACCAAGATCACCCGGAATTGATGGCTAGCCTGGGCATCCAGTGTCCGCCTTTAGGAGGGGGGCACTGTCAGGAGACTGAGAGCGTCTCCGCTTGCCGGGCTCCGGAGCGCATGCGCGGCGGACTGGCGCTTCGCCGCACACCCGTCCGTGGCCTGATGGTGCGGCGCGTGTGGGTGCACGGCGGTCCCCGTGTGCGCGCCGTCGCCCGTGTGGGTACCCGGTAGCGCGTCACGCTGACGCGCTCGCCGGGGGGAGACTATTTCTGACGGCTCCAGCGCCCAGTCGGGTTGCTGGTTCGTCATCAGCTCCTCCTGATCACTGTGCCTATTTGTTCCTGTGAGACTTGTCTACTGCTCTGTGTACCGAACCCCTGGCTTGTTTAACTCCTACTCCGCTGACTGCCTGACACCCTGACCTCTGCCTGCATAACGGACTTTGCCTCTGCTTGACTGCCTGATACCCTGACCTCTGCCTGCATAACGGACTTTGCCTCTGCCTGATTGCCTGATAGTTTAGTAGGAAGTGGATGGAAGGCGCGTGATCAGACGCTTACATCAAGAAATGTATGGTTTATTTATGTAAAAGAATACAGACATATAGTCATATAGATATAAAATCATACAAATACTACATAATATTATAAAAAAAAAAAAAAAGGAAAAACGGGTAACAAAATAAGTACTAGGAAGTTAAAATTGGGGTGTGCCCATATTGAGGCAGGTAGTTAAGAAATGCTGACGCGTTTCGAGGAAAACCTCTTCATCAGAGCCAGGAGAACTGGAGCACAGTCTGTATGGGCCGGTAGGCCGACATGTGTACATGGGGAGAGGTGGTGTGGCTAGTAGGGGGATGTGTCCTGTGATGGACAATTGATTATTCCAAGTTCCATACCCAGGTGTTCTAGATGGGGTATAAATAAGAACAATATATACCGTACACTACAGACTGGAGAAGTAAGATAAGTTTACATTGAAAAATGCATTCGTAAAATGATAAAAAGTATATAATATAAATATATTAGAAATAAAAATTACCATATCAGTACAAAGAATTAATGATAGTTAGTGGGATTTTGAAGCACAGAACATGAGATTGTAGTCTAAATACATACAAATGAAAAAATCTACGCATACATAAGTGTACACACACACACATACTCGTGTACACATACATGCATATACATACACGTGCATAATACAAACGCATGTAAATGCATTAAAAAAAAAAAAAAGAAAAAAGCCAAAAAAATACATATATGCATATGAGGGGGGGGGGGGGGGGCGATGGTAAATGAAGTAGAAAGTGCACTGAGACACATTGAGAGATATTGTCTCTCCGCATGGTAAAACCGGTTGTGCTTTTGTCCAAAGGACATGCGCATGCGTGTAAAAACTCTGCCAGCACGTAAAACGCTGTGCTGGAACAGATATGTGGAGGTATGCCCCTGTTCACGGAAAGCACAAATGGGGGCACAAAGATGGCCATGTGGTTTGTGCAAAAACAGAAATGTGTTCATTCAAATGGAAATCCACAAAAATATATACAAAAATGCATATATCAAATGTACATAAAAATCTAAAACGCATATGCATATATATATATATATCTAGATAAAGAAACAATATGCACAAAATAAATATATGTATATATTCACATAAATCTGCACACACACACATATATATATATATATACACATATGCACACATATATATATACATGCACACATATACATGTCCACATGCATACACACACATGTGGAGACCACCCCTACACAGCATGTATTGTGCCTATGTAGAACCAGTGTCATGGCGGTAGGGTGGGAATGTGTAGTTTGTGCAACGCAATAGCGGAGAGTGGCGGATACGTTAGGGGGATAATCTGGTGTTGGTGACCAAATATTGGAGGTGGCAGACAGGTGGGCTGATGACAGAATGCACCTACCTATGGATGAAATTAGAATGTAAATAGATTGTATTTTCTTTTTGCGGTCCTGTTAGGCTGTCAGATGTGCCTGTAGTGAAACATAAGTTGAGCAGGGAAAGTAAGCAAGCTCTTATGGACACTGCTGGGTTTAACAGGATAAGGAAGTTACAAAGACCATTGTGGCTAACCTGTCTCAGGAGAAATGTGTAGACACAGCTGTAAACTGTAGAGATCCTTTGGAGTGGAGAGCCGTGTGATCCTGGCAGCAGAAGGGGGGGGGGGAGGAGGGAGGAGGTGTCCTTGAGGCAGCTGATGGCTGGATAGAAAGCGTTTTGCTGCCTAGGGATAGGAAAGATTTTGTGATGAGGTTGTGCTGGGGGTTTAAAAGACTCTGGGGGGCGGGTCCGAGGGCATGAATGAAAAGGCTATTATTGAATCCAATTAAGCCATATAAAGTAATGTGATATGAAAAGTGTGACTATGATTTGAATAGTGAACCGGAGGTATTTCGTGCAGAACATGTACATATATATATACATATATACACATACACACATACACACATATATATATATATATATATATATATATATATATATATATATATATATATTTATATATATACATATATACATATATACACATATACACACACATGTACACACACAGGTTTATATGGGATGTATAACAGCAGAGGTGGATAATATGAGGAGAAATGGTGTACATGAAACTGCGGGGACAGGAGAGGGTATACAGGGTTTACCGTATGGTGGAATGATGGTGATGATATGAAGGGGATCACAGGTAATAAGGGGGGGGGGGGGCTGGGGATGGCTAGGATAAAGGGGGGAGCAAAGCATGATAGTGATATTCTGTATCTAGATGGCACCGTGGATATCTAGATCTTCATTCATTCCATCGGGAACCAATGACCCAAGAGTGAAAATCCACTTTTTTTTTTTAATGCATTTACATGCGTTTGTATTATGCACGTGTATGTATATGTATGTATGTGTACACGAGTATGTGTGTGTGTACACTTATGTATGCGTAGATTTTTTCATTTGTATGTATTTAGACTACAATCTCATGTTCTGTGCTTCAAAATCCCACTACCTATCATTAATTCTTTGTACTGATATGGTAATTTTTATTTCTAATATATTTATATTATATACTTTTTATCATTTTATGAATGCATTTTTCAATGTAAACTTATCTTACGTCTCCAGTCTGTAGTGTACGGTATATATTGTTCTTATTTATACCCCATCTAGAACACCTGGGTATGGAACTTGGAATAATCAATTGTCCATCACAGGACACATCCTCCTACTAGCCACACCACCTCTCCCCATGTACACATGTCGGCCTACCGGCCCATACAGACTGTGCTCCAGTTCTCCTGGCTCTGATGAAGAGGTTTTCCTCGAAACGCGTCAGCATTTCTTAAATACCTGCCTCAATATGGGCACACCCCAATTTTAACTTCCTAGTACTTATTTTGTTACCTGTTTTTCCTTTTTTTTATAATATTATGTAGTATTTGTATGATTTTATATCTATATGACTATATGTCTGTATTCTTTTACATAAATAAACCATACATTTCTTGATGTAAGCGTCTGATCACGCGCCTTCCATCCACTTCCTACTAAACAGTCCTTTGCAGACCACCCCTGGTCAGCTAAGGCAGCGGGACACGCTCCATCATCTCCCCCAGTCCTATCTCTGACTACAATACTACCTTTGTTTTACAGCAAACGATCTCACAAGCGCAGGAGTATTTTTCACCATATCTTGTTCACACTTTTGCATTAGCCTCCAGGGGTCTCCCGCAGCTCGAGTGAGACGTGCCTTTTGCCCAGTTCATTCTCTGAACACTACCAAGGTCAGCAGACCCTACAACACAACAGGTCACAAAATATTCTACTACTAGACCAGCATGGTCTTATCTATTGAACAAAGAGAACTGAGATGGACCTCTCTGGCAAGAGGTTTCTCCAATAGCATTGAAGCACATGAAACATGCCACAAACCAACAGAAATTTCCACTACACCAGAAATCACTCCCACAAGGGAGGAACTCATGATAGCACTTTTTTCCAAATTGAGAAACATTCTGCAGAAAGAGATGACACAATGGTGGGACATTCTACTATTAGAAAATTATATCAAAACAAACCGTGTGCCAAGAGGCCTAAGACTAACTAAGACTTGCATATGGCTAGACGATGATCTTAAGGATGCATGGGCAATCCAAATGAGAGAACTAAATAAAAAATTACTCTCATCAATCATCACTCAAAGGGAGAGAAACCTACTTAAAATCCGCAATGACTTGAAAAATGTCCAGGATGATTTGGCCCCCTTCACTGATCTCACGTCTTTCAACGATTGGGATAAGAAGATAAATGACCACATGGTCACTTTTGAAACCAATCTCATCAGTAAGAAGTCAGGCAAATTTGAGAGGGACAGATTAGACTATCTGTATGGGCGCGAATTTGAATGGAAAAGACCAACCGATGGCGCTGGCCCTCTCACAAACAAGTCAAAATCACTCCCTCGTAATGACATATGCCCTATGGGCCCTCCACGCCACAAAAAAACAAATAAGGGCAACACCACAAGACAGAGATCGCACAGAAACTCCCAACCACAGAAACATCCCACCAATAATATTCAAGGGAAAAGGAAAGAGGGGCAACTCCCGAACCAGAGATACCACCAGGCGACAGCAGCCTACTATCCTTCATCCCACAACAATAAAAACAAATGGGCCAATAAACTGGAAAATGGCCGAACTCCACCATCAGGAGCCAAAGCCCAGCAAACACAAGGTCATACTTATGACTCTGTCACTACCTCAACAAAAAGCATGAACCACACTCTACTGCCAGATACCACCACAACCAACCACCACACCAGCTACCAGATGAACAATACACCCATTCAGCAAATACCGATGGAAAACACACAACCATGTATTTTTTTAGAAGAGGGAGCTGTGGGAAACTGGAACCTCACGGCACAACAACAACAAAAAACCCGTCTGGAATTCCAACAGAGGTCGGTAAGAAAAAGAGAAGATGGAGAAGAAGAGGTAGACGAGGAGGAAAGAGCACCAAAAAAAGGGAAAAGATAATTCCAACACATACTACAATTAAGATCTTCAATCTATCTAGTTCAGTCTTCGATGACACAGAACTCAACATCCTTCGCAAAGGTCTCAACTTTGCCCCAAAAAACCCTCCAAACCTTTTTGAGATCTTTTTAGACCTAAATAGGTATATAAGAAATCTCACCCTGAAAAGGTATTTTGCACTTCGCAAATCACCCTCTGAAGCACCATCCTTATCCACAAGCCCCCCATCTGACAATATTGCACTAAATACGGACAACGCACTCGAAAACTTGGAGAGTCTTTTTCAGGAGGGAGCCTGCGAGGACTATGAAACTGAACCAGAACTCTTAGCCCTCATGGAAAAACAGATCACACACACCGACTTCAAACCCAAGTCTTCCTTCCATCCCCACTGGGCAAAAGGAAAATTCATTCCAATATTCTATGAGATAGTGCTGGACGAAATTAAAAGGATCTGTCAAAAAAATTGTCTCAGTGACAAATCCATAAACATTAAGAACAAAGACCACGAAGTCCCCAAAGAGATCCTTAAGAAATTCCAGAATAGAGAAGACATCATTATTAGGCAAGCTGATAAAGGTGGTGGTCTAGTAATTCAAAATCAAGCTGACTATCTGGCAGAGGCCCTGAGACTCCTTAGAGATACCGACACATATGAGAAACTCCCTGCTGGCCCACTACCATCTTTTGCAACCTCCCTCGAAGTCCTGTTAAATCAAGCTAAGGATAATGGAGTCATCACGAAAAGCGAACTCCTTTTCCTTAACAAACAGCATCCACTGACTCCCCATTTCTACCGTATCCCCAAAATTCACAAGAATCAGACAAATCCACTGGGCAGACCTATTATTGCTGGGATCGACAGCTTAACCAGCAATCTAGGTTGTTATATCGACCACTTCCTACAAGACTTAGTAATACAACTACCATCATACGTAAAAGATTCCGGACACATGCTCGACATCCTTTCATCATTTTTTTGGCAACCGCATTTCAAATGGCTCTCATTGGATGTCTCTTCTCTCTATACCTCCATCGAACACAAATATGGCATAGAAGCAGCCAAACACTTTCTCTCCAAGAGTAACATACACCCTCTACAGACCAAATTCCTCCTCAACTCCATCGAATTCTGCTTCACTCACAACTACTTCTCCTTCGTGGGCGAGTATTTTCGCCAAACCAAGGGAACTGCCATGGGAGCAAAATTTGGACCTAGCTACGCAAACCTCTTCATGGGCATGTGGGAAGATCTGTTCATCTGGGCCAACAATCCTTTTAAAGATCAGCTCGCCCTCTACACCCGATACATTGATGACATCCTGATCATTTGGAACGGATCACATATGGATCTAAACAAATTTCTGGAATACTGCAACTCCAATCCTTATGGTATCTCTTTTACCCATGTGGTCGACAACACATCACTCGTCTTTCTGGATTTAGACCTGCAAATCGAGGAAGGCAGCATTATATCCAAAACCCATTTCAAACCTAGTGCTGGAAATTCCTACCTCCACGCCAAAAGTCACCACCATCCCAAATGGATCCGTAACATACCCCACGGGCAATTCTGCAGGCTGAAGAAAACCTACACTAAGAAAAGTGACTATGAAAAACAGGGATCCATCTTAAAAAAGAAATTTCTTGAGAAGGGTTATGAAGAATCACTCATCAAACAGGCCTTTTACAAATATTGGACCCAGTATGACGAACATCCCTCTGTGACTATGGCAATGGAGGCTAACAAAACAAGCGTCAATAAAAGGTCCACCGACAGCAATATCTCCAACCCCATCAGATTCAGTACACAATATAACACCAAAGCATTCGACATACAGAGAGCCATCGAGAAAAATTGGAACATTCTCAAGCAGGATCCCATCCTCAATCCAGTTCTACCACCCAAACCAGTAGTTGTGTTTCGAAAATCCAAAGATCTTAGAAGCCTAATAGCTCCGAGTAGAGTACGAAAACCTCAGAACCAAACCAAGACCCCCACTGGCAATTGGGCATCCATCTTCCACCAGAAAGGCAACTACAAGTGTGGAACCAAAAACTGTGGAGCCTGTGCCTTCATGGCACACCGCAAAAAAGAAATCATGGGGTCCGACGGCCAGTACCACAAAATCAAACAGTTCATCAATTGCGGTACCTCCTATGTAGTCTATGGTCTTATCTGTCCATGCGGTCTTCTGTATGTTGGGCGCACAATACGTCCACTCAGGACAAGATTTAGCGAACACAAATGCAGCATAATCAATAGTAACACGTACCATCAGAGTAAAAATAAAAAATGCCACAGCTATTCAGTACCTAGGCATTTCAGAGAATGTCATAACAGCAATCCAACAGGCATCAAAGTGTTTGGCATTGAAGCTATCAAAAAAAAATGCTGACAATGGGAGGAGATTCAGAAGACTCTGTAAACAAGAATCATTCTGGATTTTCACTCTTGGGTCATTGGTTCCCGATGGAATGAATGAAGATCTAGATATCCACAGTGCCATCTAGATACAGAATATCACCACCATGCTTTGCCCCCCCCCTCTATCCTAGCCATCCCCAGCCCCCCCCCCTTATTACCTGTGATCCCCTTCATATCATCACCATCATTCCACCATACGGTAAACCCTGTATACCCTCTCCTGTCCCCGCAGTTTCACGTACACCATTTCTCCTCATATTATCCACCTCTGCTGTTATACAACCCATATAAACCTGTGTGTGTACATGTGTGTGTATGTGTATGTATATATGTGTATATATGTATATATATATATATATGTGTGTATGTGTGTGTGTATGTGTATATATATATATATATATATATATATATATATATATGTACATGTTCTGCACGAAATACCTCCGGTTCACTATTCAAATCATAGTCACACTTTTCATATCACATTACTTTATATGGCTTAATTGGATTCAATAATAGCCTTTTCATTCATGCCCTCGGACCCGCCCCCCAGAGTCTTTTAAACCCCCAGCACAACCTCATCACAAAACCTTTCCTATCCCTAGATAGCAAGATGCTTTCTATCCAGCCATCAGCTGCCTCAAGGACACCTCCTCCCTCCTCCCCCCCCCCCCCCCCTTCTGCTGCCAGGATCGCACGGCTCTCCACTCCAAAGGATCTCTACAGTTTACAGCTGTGTCTACACACTTCTCCTGAGACAGGTTAGCCACAATGGTCTTTGTAACTTCCTTATCCTGTTAAACCCAGCAGTGTCCATAAGAGCTTGCTTACTTTCCCTGCTCAACTTATGTTTCACTACAGGCACATCTGACAGCCTAACAGGACCGCAAAAAGAAAATACAATCTATTTACATTCTAATTTCATCCATAGGTAGGCGCGTTCTGTCATCAGCCCACCTGTCTGCCACCTCCAATATTTGGTCACCAACACCAGATTATCCCCCTAACGTATCCGCCACTCTCCGCTATTGCGTTGCACAAACTACACATTCCCACCCTACCGCCATGACACTGGTTCTACATAGGCACAATACATGCTGTGTAGGGGTGGTCTCCACATGTGTGTGTATGCATGTGGACATGTATATGTGTGCATGTATATATATATATGTGTGCATATGTGTATATATATATATATATATATATATATATATATATATGTGTACAGATTTATGTGAATATATACATATATTTATTTTGTGCATATTGTTTCTTTATCTATATATATATATATATATATATATATATATATATATATATATATATATATATATATATGCATATGCGTTTTAGATTTTTATGTACATTTGATATATGCATTTTGTATATATTTTTGTGGATTTCCATTTGAATGAACACATTTCTGTTTTTGCACAAACCACATGGCCATCTTTGTGCCCCCATTTGTGCTTTCCGTGAACTGGGGCATACCTCCACATATCTGTTCCAGCACAGCGTTTTACGTGCTGGCAGAGTTTTTACACGCACGCTTTGGACAAAAGCACAACCGGTTTTACCATGCGGAGAGACAATATCTCTCAATGTGTCTCAGTGCACTTTCTACTTCATTTACCATCGCCCCCCCCCCCCCCCCTCATATGCATATATGTTTTTTTTTTTTGTTTTTTTTAATGCATTTACATGCGTTTGTATTATGCATGTATGTGTACACGAGTATGTGTGTGTACACTTATGTATGCGTAGATTTTTTCATTTGTATGTATTTAGACTACAATCTCATGTTCTGTGCTTCAAAATCCCACTACCTATCATTAATTCTTTGTACTGATATGGTAATTTTTAGCGCAGGAGTATTTTTCACCATATCTTGTTCACACTGATTGCCTGATACCCTGACCTCTGCCTGCATAACGGACTTGCCTTTGCCTGATTGCCTGATACCCATCTGACCTCTGCCTGTTATTCGGACCTGCCTCTGCCTGATACCCGATTCTGACCTTTGGCCTAATATATACGGACTCCAGTGCATCAGTTTCACACCTATGGATCTCCTGCATACTGGAAGCCCGTGCCTCCGCGTGCCCCCAGCTCCCTGTACCAACTTCGGGGGTCTGGTTGCGCGTGGTCGTAAGGGTGAGCCGCTCTCGGCATCTCGGCCTCGGTGAGTATTAGTCGTGACAGCCACTTAGAAAATAAGAGCCCAATCTTCACCCTTCACAGCGGGTTCCTGTCACTTGAGGACCTTCAGGGACTGGGTACCCTTTTCATGTTTAGGGTACACTCCCTTTGACCTGTACAGCATCCTGCAGGAATGCCTTAGCGCTGTATTTTCCATGATTCCACTTCGCAGGGTCCAGCGCCGAAGACTGCATTACAGGCAAAACCTTGCATGATCTTGAGTACCATTTATCTAAGCATATAAAGCCTGTGTCATATGGATCCGATCAGTCAATCCCTTGATTCATTTTAAGAACCGTTTGGGGGACTAGAGACCTGGAGCTCAGAGAGCTCAAACAAACCGTGCCATCCACCTTGCAGACACTAGTAAAAAACTGAAGTGCTTCCTGTGTGGGAGGGGTTATATAGGGGATCACTTCCTGTCTAAAGACCTTTGGTCTACCAGTGTCCATTCACCTGGAGATGGAGTATAACTCAGCAGGTAATGAATATTAGCCTGACTCTGTGTCCCATTGTGTATGAAAAAGAAAAGAGACACTCTCTACGCGTCTCTGTTTTTAAAACTTAAGAATGAAAATAAATATATTGCAGCATACTGGTCCTTAGATGAGGTGCATTCGTTTTTTTTCTGACTTCTTACTCTAATGATCACCTGGTGATAATGTCAGTAACACACTTCCTGTCCTGTCTGGCTCACTCATTGTACTGTATGAAGGGAGAACAGTTATCTCCCTAGGACACGAACTGTGTTAGGACTATAGCATAACTCCCTCATCTCCATAACCTAGGGAGGAGAGGTGTTCTGTAGACCACAGAGGTGAACTGGGCATGGCTGATAACATTGCTGGAGATTTCAGGGACGTACAAAGAGTACAGGAAGCAGAATCAACAGGTATTTTTTGGACTTATTAAACAGATATAACAAAACAACTTTCAAGTGTAATTCCAGTCAAAAACCTAAGCCTAAACCTGCTCCCACCCCCATTATAAGCCTATTCTATCTACTCTGTAAAAGAAAAGATGCCTATACTCACCTATTCTGAAGTCGCTCCAGTCAGGTCACATTATCGGGTTCCACAGCTGGCTTCAGTGTAGAGGAGCGACAGCTGACAATGGCTGCCCCATAGTAAGCCTATAGGTGGCTTTATAGCCCAGGCTTTGCTTCCGTGGCCAGTGATCTCTCCTCTACACTGAAGCTGCTGTTGGAGAGATCATGTGACTGGACCTTCATGTGATCAGAATGGAACGACTTCAGAATAGGTAAGAACAGGCATCTTTCCTTTTACAAGGTAGCTAGAATAGGCTTAGAATGGGGTTGGGGAAGTAGATTTAAAGTGGTTGTACACCCTGTACAACCACTTTTACCTATAGGTAAGCCTATATTAAGGCTTACCTGTAGGTGCTTGAAATATCTCCTAAACCTCCACGGTTTAGGAGATATTTACTAAAAAGAAGATCACCGATGACTACAGCGATGTCATCGGCACATGCGCCCTTTAGAAAGGGCACATCGTGCCTTTTTTTAATAGGGGTCATGCCGTGACTGGCGGCTTCCACTCGCATGCGCGGGAGTGAGGTCACGCGACTCGGGTCAGTCACAGAGCTGTAGTTCGCGGCCCCCGGAAGGAAGAGGGGCGAAGATGGAAGCTCCCTGCTCATGGGGACAACGGTGACAGGGCGGGCTTCGGTGTCAGGTAAGTGACACATAATGGGCTACTATGTGATGCATAATAGCCCATTATGCTTTACCTTTGCAGGGAAATAGAGGAAGTAAAACCCACCAGGGTTTACTTCCTCTTTAAGCTTAGTGAGGTTTTGACTGGAATTACTGTACACTATCTATTTATATAAAATATACAGCATATTTAACAGACCATAAATAGGTAAATAAGGGAGGCTCACTCTTTAAGAGGACTCTGTATAAAGTTTCAGTTAGTAATAAATTCTGAAGGCAAGCAGCTTCTGCCATGCGCTCACTTTAGAAAACCCTTAGAATTTTGTGAATCTTTGTTTAAATGTTTCACGGCCTGCCCTAATTACATTTTTTTTGTAAAAGAGAGATTTTACATACCAAGCAAAAGAAATGTATAAAACATCAGTTTTAAAGCTTATAAATGCAAATAAATATATATTAGTACAGCTTCCCTTTTAGATGGCCCATAAACATTAGATGACAGCCTCACCTAGGCATCAGGCAACAATTTACTGTTTACAGTATGAGCTACCTGCAGATGCTGACAGACAAGGCTCATATGGGGTTATGGTGATTGGGAGAACACGTACATCTGAAAGGTAGGACATTCTGATCAGTCACAAAGATTTTCAGGGATGTTGGTAAATCTCTGCAACCAACATACTGTAATAGCTGATAACAAGCTCCCTGAATTGTAGGTTCGGTAAGGACTAGCCTGTATTTACCTTTTATATGCCTTCCTACCATCCTGCTTGCCCACAGGAGACTATCACTGGATGGGAACTAACACAGATCTAAGACTCTTCCCCTGCTCACATGTGACAATGCCTGGGCCTGGCAATTGACTGTTCAGGCACTGAGTGCTATTGGAGGTTGAGGAGAGAGTTCCCATATTTGGATATTACAGAGATTACCCCGGAGCTCCGACAGGTAAATGGAACAATACATTTGTGTGAGGAAAGAGAGTACTGTAAAGACTTACCGAGACTGTTGTACAGAAAACCTATTGCTTTGACCTAAATGCGCGAAGCGCACATTGGTTTTGAGTTCAGCGCTCCTTTAAACAAAATACTAGAACAGAAAAAACTGCAATCAGTTACAACTGTTGTATTCATGCCTGTTCAAGTATACTCAGTATTTAGGTCCTGTCCACTTTTAATGGGTCATTTTTATTATCAGTTGTATTGTACTGGAGATCATAAAAAAATAATGTAACTTAACAGCAGACACAAAAATAAATACTTTCAACTACTGAGGGGCTTAAAGTCAGCCCTGCTTACATAGATCTCACAGGAGAATGTTTATAAGATTTGTGTGTGTTTTTGTGTAAAGCGCAGGATTGTTTTTGTTCATTAAATTTGAGAGACATGTTTATCCTTAGGACTGGTAGATAACAAAATGCTGGGCATGCACCTCACAACATTTCCAGGTAGGTAAGGCTACCAAATGTTCAATCCTAAGATTTGCAGTTGGTATGACCCCAGCGAGTCTTGTGGCTGTGTTGCAGTCAGAAGCTCCGGTTCTACGGCATTAAATATTTACAAGTTAGTATTAATAATGGAGGATGACAGCTCCTTAATCAGGCATTCCAAGGTTGTCTTTTGCCTTCTGCTTTTTTTTTTCAAGCAGTGCATATTCAGTGAGGACTGGTGCATTCTTTTAACCTTTGGTTTCATTCAAACAGAGATGGTCAGGGCCCTTTGTCCCTTAATGTCATGGATGGCATGGAGAATAATACTGTGGTATCATCGCCAGAATCTGAATCTTCTTCATCTATGCGATTCATATACCGCACATTGGCGGGATGATATTCCTTGATCTTTGTGCTGTCACAGAGTCTAGACTGGAAAGCCACCTGCAAAACCAGAAAAAGAAATATATGTTTCAGTCTGTTAAGAACTGCTGTATGTACAGTATTTAGACTGATGTACCCTTGTCATCATTTGTGGCTCAGCTTGTACAAAGGAAACCTATTTCTGTTGTAAAACACCATCATTTCAAAAGCATGTTAATATAAAAAAAAAATACATATTAACTTGTTTGTGTATAATCATCCTGATAGGCAGGGTGTTTCTCTACCAGTCCATTGAGTGCCCCAGAGTTATCTGTAAAAGGCAGTACAGGGAGAACTGTTAAAGGCATTCTCCTTTTTTGCTGTGCAACCATTAGAAATAAAGCTTAACTTCGGGTAAACAGCTAAATACAGAGCTAAAAAAGCATGTACAGTTTATGACTTGGTACCTGCCAAACAATGTATAATACTGTTCAGTCAGCTGGGCTCCAGGCGTAGCCTAACAAACAGCACAGTCAGGTCTGTGACCACTTTGCAGACTACCCTGCAGATAAGTAATACAGTAATACAAAAGTTGCACAACCAACAATTGATCAGGTAATAAAGGAGCAGCAGCACTCTAATCCCTGCGCTTATATGGTCACTGTGCTACAACAGAGTACTGATTTGCTAAGCTTCCCTTTGATTTTTAATTTTTGAGGGTGACTCTGAAGATGGTAACAGGAGGCTAATATCAAGACATATTTTGGTACACAATTTGCTAGCTATGCGTAAAAAATGCATTCATTTTTATTGCATACAAAAGTGGATTAATTTGTGTTTGACTAATTTAAATATCTTATACGTTGGCAGCAGCAGGGGTTTTACACACATTTCTGGCTGATGTGGCATATAAAATCTATGTATATCTAACAAGCTGACTGTTGGCTGAAGGGGTGTAAGTGATCTTGGGGCTGTGCAGCCACGGATCGCTTCCAAAGTCCCCCCGGTCTCGCCTTGTTTTCCAGGCTCTGCTATCCAACATGCGGGCCTAAGACCCCCATGGCAGATCATGACAGGTAGAGGGGAAAGAGACGAGTGAATGTCCATTCACTGATTTTCTCTAGCTAGAGGGATCACGAAAGCAATGTGCATTACATCACTTCTGGGTTCAGCTGTCACTTCTGCTGTGGCCAGGGAAGAAGCTAAAACAGAATCTGTACATCGCTAGCTTTAGTGGAAGGCAGGAAAAATATCAGGGGTCCAATGTCTCAACAAAATGATATTGCATAAGCAATTGATCCCCTATGTGATAAAATAAAGTTTAGTTTATAAAAGTGTAAAAAATGTAAGTTTCATTCAAGCAGTTGAAGAGGAAATTTAGTCAGAAAATTAAGTACTGATAAATCACTTCCTGCTAGCCCCTTTCACAGATAAGACACTGTCTTACCCTGCTCTGCGCATGTCCAGTTGCTCTCTTTTATTGGCACTGTACGTAAAATCAGAGCCACTAGAGGCTGATCAGCTGACAACTTTAAGATTTACTGTTGCTGAAGGGAGAAAAAAGCAACAGGAATGACACAGACTGCGCTGAGGGAACACAAATGACTGAGGGAAAAAATAAAAGGAGGAGAGGTGACAGAACAAACCCTACTGCTGGGGAGACACACAAGAGGTAAACTTACAAGGATGTCTTATTTATCCCCCTGATATTCTCTCCTTTCTCCCTAGGCCAGGGTTACTCAACTCCAATCCTCAAGGCGCACCAACAGGTCATGTTTTCAGAATTTCCTGCAGATGAAACAGCTATGGTAATTACTAAGGCAGTGACACTGATCAAATCACCTGTGCAAAATAATGGAGAGTCTGAAAACATGACCCCTTAGGGTGCCTTGAAGACTGGAGTTGAGAAACACTGCCTTAGGCAGTGGCAGGGCTAGGAGACTGAGCACTATAAAACTTATGTTATCTTTCCTTTCTATCTGAGCCAAGACATACAATCAAGGCTGAAAATGTGCATATTTTAATTGAAGAAAGTGACAATAGTGTTTGAGACCAAGGAAAGGGAGAGTGTTTCCAATAGGGAAGTGTCTACTCTGGGCTTCAACAAAATGGCAGCCTCCAGCAGGAAGAAACAGGAGCAATGCTGGAGGCAATTTATAGCATAAACAAATTTTGGTAGCACAATTATTAATGTGGAATGTATATTCTTTTGTTAAAGAACATTAATTGTTATCAAGCTGTTATGGGTAAAGTTCTGCTTTAAACTCCCCCCCCCCCCTCAATTTTTCAGCCCCCATCTACATATGAAAGTAAAATCATGCTTTGGGTGTGCATATGTGCAAAAAAGTCAGTTATGCTACACATGTTACATATTACTGTCCATCCCAGAGTAAGATAAATAATTCTAGGGCTATTACTCACAGTTAATTTCAAACTGATGACCTATAAGCGTTTTTAAAGCATTGCCGATGAAAAATGTTGGGTACTGAAGTTTAACACGTTGGGTGTCTAGTCACTTGGCGCAATCTCAAGTTTTATATTTTACAAAAAATTTAATGATATGTTGCATTTGTGTACCCAAAAAATGTACTTTAATTTAACTAAAGGAACAGCCACCATTTTATTCTCCAGTGTCTCTGTTTCCAGGAAATATATACTGTTTGGGGGTGTTAACTAAGCCTCAGGCCTAACATAATTTTATAAACACATGTTCAAAAAAGTTCAAAAACAGTTCTGGTAGCAAGGTACTGAGGTAGTGCTCAGTATTTTACAATAAGGCCATGAGCATCAACTCCAGATCTTATCAAATTTCTTGAGGCAGTTACAGCTGGCATAAGTAATTTTGTACAAGGAGAGTACCTCATGAATTGCAGTCTTCCACCCTGACATGGAAGAGGGGGCTGTAATTTCCATTTTAACAGAATCTCCCTTCTAGCATAAAATGTATTAAAGAAAGTAAACAACCTCATATAACAGAAAATATTATCGATGATGTCCAAAAAAAATATAAGAGGATCAGCTGGTACATAAAGACTTCCCATGGAATTCACTACATTGATTACCTCTTTCCAGTACTCTTGTAACCAAGGGCAGGCCCAGAAGACATGGTAGGAGAGGTACCTACATCCATGCCACATTTAGGGCAACCTGCTAATTGTTTACAATACATGCCTGTCATACATGTGGTGCAATAGAAAGTAATAAGGAAAGAACTAGGATTTCAAAGAACTTTGAAAACTAAAAGAGCTCTATGTTTACACCATACACTTTAATTTTATAACATCACAATTATAATAATACAATCAACAATTATATTTGACATGATACAAAAAATTATACTCAGCGCTGCTGAGTATAATTTTTTGTATCACTACTAGGTTATTTTACCTTACACTATAGCAGCAGCCCATTAATACAATGCATTTATTTATTAATTATTATCATCCTTTATATTGTATTTACCATAGCGTGGGTACCTATATATATTAGTTATATTTGACAATCCAATATAAGCTTACTTTAAAAATCTCCTTTCATGTTTTGAGTGCTGCCTGTCTCCTGGCCATCTCTTTACACAACTTCCTGGATTCCCAGCATGCTTTGCAGCTTCTCATTTGCTGTTTGCTTTCAAGTTCTAAGGACTACATATCCCATGGTACCTTTCTGCCTGCAAGAAGTGATCCCTGTACTAAGCCCGCCTCCAGAAACTCCTCCTCTCAGCACCTTTATAGTTCAGAAGGCAGGCTTTGTGAAATGCGTGACACAGCAGTGCCTACTCACATGGCATAGAGACTATGGGGTTGATTTACTAAAGCCGGAGAGTGAAAAACACGGTGCAGCCCAGCATAGAAGCCAATCAGCTTCCAGGTTTTTTTTTTGTCAAAGCTTAATTGAACAAGCTGAAGTTATAAGGTGATAGGCTACCATGCACAGATGAAGCAGATTTTTGTACTCTCCAGTTTTAGTAAATGAACCCCTATGTGTCACAGAATTTAAATACATAAATGTAAAACTCCGGGCACAATAAGCTTACCCAGGTTAAAGCTGTTAAACACTCTTTTGCCTCAAAAGCTACCTTCTGTCATGTATGCTTTTGTCTACATCCTGCAAATACGCTTGTTTACATGCCCAGATTAGTAAAGCTCTCACTGTACTTCTGAGCCACTTGGTAAGTGCCTCAGGTTTAATAGACCCCAGTCCTGTGGTTGTGTCCCTTTCCTTTTGGCCATTCACAAAACACACAGCCTTCCTTTTATGAATGGTCAGAAGCTGATGAAGGCAGGACATCAGCGCTGGGGTCTTTCAGACCTGCAGCACTTACAGTACAACCAAGCGGTCCCTTTGGTACAGCGACCTGGAAGTGCAATATCACATGATTAAGTTGAAAGATCATGCCTTCACATATGGAACAAATGATAACATCTGGTAAACATTATCTACATTGCAACACATCCTATGAAAAATGTGGTTTGGTTTCCTATTCACCTTTGCAAGATAAACTGTCTCCATAGAGATCTGAATCTCAGATGAGCACTTATATTCAGCGGTCGCAAAAAAAAAAAAAAAAAAAAAGGCTGAAGAATAGCTGTGTCACTTATAGCAGACAACCAGCAGACACTTGGTTTAATTTCATGTCTTGTAGTAAAAAAAAAAAAACGACAATAAGAAATTGATGAATTGGGTGTTGTGGTCAACACATTTACTATTCTTTGCACCAGTTTTTGTATGTGCAGCATTCGTTCTGTCAAGACAGTTCTTTCATTAGCTGAAAGCTATATTATTTTAAAGTTACAGAATACTACTTTGCTTCAGAATTCTGTGTTTCTCTCTTTTTTCACGAAACAATCCGTTAGCAGCCAGTAACAGTACCCATTCCTGAACTACAACATTTGTAATAGCCATCACTAAGCCCAGGGGAAAATAAAGCAACCTGCATTGAACAGTGGATGAGCCTGTCCTTTGCACAAAGGGATTTTCACTGCTCCATCAGAAACAGAAGCCCTTATGTATGGTTCCTTTTAACACAATTCCACTTTGGAGGCTGAATAGTTTTGAATCACCATTAAGTCAAACCTTAAATGTACTACAGATAGTATATATAACTATAAAGTGTGCCTGGCCTACCTGCCAGACTTTTTTGTTTTTAACCCTGATGATGCTTCCATAGTTGCCAACATTGTAAAAAATTTTCAGGGAAACTTTTTTGGCTGTAAGCAGTCTTGTTATAATTAGGGGGTGGGGCATGCATTTGTGGGCGTGGCACAGGGGAAAAGCAAAAATGTGGCGCGCGAAGTGCAAAAAATAGGCGTGGTTTTTGCGAAATAGTGGGAGTGTCTTAAATGGGAGTGGCTCAAAGGGGGTGTGGTTAGAGTCCGAGATGAATGAGGGATGGAGAGGTAAAGGGGGGGAGAGGGATGGAGGGATAGCAGCCCCAGATCCTACACAACAATGGAAATATGTGTATTCTAGAAAGTTTAACAATCAGCAGATAAAGATACTCCAAACACCTGGTGTTAGCACTTCAATCATCCTGGCACCATTGTTGTTATGGTGTCAGGATAATTGAAGTGCATTATTTCTATTATTACATTGTAATATAAAATAAAATCATTCAACTCACCATAATGCTGAATTAGTGGGATCCCTGAGTGTGTCACCTGCCACGTCGCCTGCCACCAGCCGTCCGTCCTTGCATCAGGAGTCCCAGCAGAGTCCGTCCTTGCATCAGGTGCCCCCAGAGTCCGTCCTTGCATCAGGTGCCCCCAGCGGAGCCCCCCTTACATCAGGTGCCCCCAGCGGAGCCCCCCCTTACATCAGGATTCCCCAGCGGAGCCCCCCTTTACATCAGATGTCCCCAGCGGAGCCCCCCTCACATCAGGAGTCCCCAGCGGAGCCCCCCTTTACATCAGATGTCCCCAGCGGAGCCCCCCTCACATCAGGTGTCCCCAGCGGAGCCCCCCTCACATCAGGAGTCTCCAGCGGAGCCCCCTCTAACATCAGGAGTCCCCAGCGGAGCCCCCACTCACATCAGGAGTCCCCAGCGGAGCCCCCCTCACATCAGGAGTCCCCAGTGGAGCACCCCTTTACATCAGTTGTCCCCAGCGGAGCCCCACCTCACATCAGGTGTCCCCAGCAGAGCCCCACCTCATATCAGGTGTCCCCAGCGGATCCCCTCTCACATTAGGGGTACCCAGTGGAGCCCCCCTCACATCAGGAGTCCCCAGCGGAGCTCATTCTCAAATCAGGTGTCCCCAGCGGAGCCCCCCTCACATCAGGTGTCCCCAGCGGAGCCCCCCTCACATCAGGAGTCTCCAGCGGAGCCCCCCTTCACATCAGGAGTCCCCATCGGAGCCCCCCTCACACCAGGAGTCCCCAGCGGAGCCCCTTCACATCAGGAGTCCTCAACGGAGCCCCCCTCACATCAGGAGTCCCCAGCGGAGCCCCCCTCACATCAGGAGTCCCCAACAGAGCCCCTCTCACATCAGGTGTCTCAGCGGAGCCCCCCTTTACATCAGGTGTCCCCAGCGGAGCCCCCCCTCACATCAGGTGTCCCCAGCGGAGCCCCTCTCACATCAGGAGTCTCCAGCGGAGTCCCCCTTCACATCAGGAGTCCCCATCGGAGCCACCCCTCACATCAGGAGTCCCCAGCGGAGCCCCCCCTCACATCAGGAGTCCCCAGCGGAGCCCCCCTCACATCAGGAGTCCCCAGCGGAGCCCCCCCTCACATCAGGAGTCCCCAGTGGAGCCCCCCTCACATCAGGAGTCCCCAGCGGAGCCCCCCTCACATCAGGAGTCCCCAGCGGAGCCCCCTTTACATCAGGAGTCCCCAGCAGAGCCCCACTCACATCAGGTGTCCCCAGCGGAGCCCCCCCTCACATCAGGAGTCCCCAGCGGAGCCCCCCTCACATCAGGAGTCCCCAGCGGAGCCCCACCTCACATCAGGTGTCCCCAGCAGAGCCCCCCTCACATCAGGTGTCCCCAGCGGAGCCCCCCTCACATCAGGAGTCCCCAGCGGAGCCTCCCTCACATCAGGAGTCCCCAGCGGAGCCCCCTCTCACATCAGGAGTCCCCAGCGGAGCCCCCCTCACACCAGGAGTCCCCAGCAGAGCCCCCCCTCACACCAGGAGTCCCCAGCGGAGCCCGCTCACATCAGGAGTCCTCAACGGAGCCCCCCTCACATCAGGAGTCCCCAGCGGAGCCCCCCTCACATCAGGAGTCCCCAGCGGAGCCCCCCTCACATCAGGTGTCCCCAGCGGAACCCCCCTTTACATCAGGTGTCCCCAGCAGAGCCCCCCTCACATCAGGTGTCCCCAGCGGAGCCTCCCTTCACATCAGGAGTCCCCAGTGGAGCCCCCCCTCACATCAGGTGTCCCCAGTGGTGCCCCCCCTTACCTCAGGTGTCCTAGTAGCAGGGCCGTTTTTAAAGCAGGGCAAAAGGGGCAGCTGCCCTGGGCCCTCTCATTGTTGTGGGGCCCAAAGCAGCTGCCACATATTTGCCAACTATCCTGGTTTAAATTCCCTTGTCCTTTGAAGTTTTAGTCCTGTGCTGTGTCCCAATATCTCAGTGTGAAGTGCTGCTACTAATGCTGCCCAGCTCTGTCCTATTTTGTACAGATGACTCACCTGCAGACCCTGTGTTTACATGTAAATAACCGGCATTGATATGTAAATAGCAACGGCATTCATATGTAAATAGCCGCAGAGCGGTGGCACTCATATGTAAATAGAGGCAGCATTTATATGTATATCATGCCCCCATGAGGTCATATCCACCATCACCTATACTGAATACTGTCCACTGGGGAGATAAAGGGGCATGCTTGTAAGTCCTGCCTACAACTCTGGTCGTTAAGCCTACCATCAGCCTGTTCTGCAAAGGTAAGCAAATTAGTGGGGGGAGGGTAGTGTGGGGTGTGCAGAGGTAGGCAGAGAAGGAATTACAGTTTGGGGTGCACAGGTGAGCAAGGAGGGGATGTATGGAGGTAAGGAAGGTGGGTGCAAAGATGAGCAGAGGAGGCAGGTAGAGTTAAAGGGGAGGGGGATTGGAGTGAAGAGGATGGCGGAGGTTTGGGGTGCAGAGGATAGTATGTATTTTAGGATGCAAAGGTGTACTGAGAGAGTGGATAAAGATGTGGGTCGAGTGCAGGGCAGCCTATTCATTTCAATGGGCTGCTCTATGCGCTACAAATGTGGAAGAAAGTCTCTAATGGCGCGTAAACGCGACCGGACTTTCCGGCAGAAAAGGTCCGACGGAATCATTCCATCGGACATTCTGATCGTGTGTGGGCTTCATTAGAATTTTCCTTTCGAAAATTCTGACGGACCTAGAAATAGAACATGTTTTAAATCTTTCCGACGGAATCAGTTCCTATCGGGAAAACCGTTCGTCTGTATGCTATTCCGATGGACCAAAAACAACGCAAGGGCAGCTATTGGCTATTGAACTTCCTTTTTCTAGTCCCGTCGTACGTCATCACGTTCTAAACTATTGGACTTTGGTGTGATTGTGTGTAGGCAAGTCCGTTTCAGCAGAACTCCATCGGAACTCCGTAGAAAAAACCGTCAGAGTTCATTCCGATGGAAAACCTGGTCGTGTGTACGCGGCATTAAGCGTTTTTCAAAATCACATGGTTGCACAGCACATGTCAGCAGATGTGTGAGGGTGTCATTAACAATTAATGGCACCGCTGTGTATCTGCTAAAGGGCAGCACATTTTTGTGGTGTCAGGAAAGTGATTTTGTATGCGTTCCCGACACACACAAATGTGAACGCAGGCTAAATGTCTCAGTTACATTGGCGGCCAGTGTAAATTTTCTTATTACATTGGGGCTTGGTGTAGAATCCTTTCATTCACACTAGTGGGCAGTATGAATGTCCCCCTTACATTGGTGGTCAGTGTAAATCCCTCCTTACATTGGTGGTTACTATGAATGCTCCTATTATATTAGTGGTCAGTGTAAATCCCCTTTACATTGGTGGTCATTGTAAATCTTCTCATTATACTGGGGCTTGGTGTACAATCATTTTATTCACACTAGTGGCCTGTGTGAAGGTCCCCCTCCTTACATTGGTGGTTACTGTGAATGCTTCCATTATATTAGTGGTTATTTTAAACCCCTATTACACTGGTGGTCAGTGTTGAAACCCCTCTTTATATTGGTAGTTGGTAAAAAAATCAGCATTGCCATTGATCACACCCTCCCCTTCCCCCCGCACTGCGACTGATCCCAGGCGTTCAAGGATCCCTAGGAGTTTTCTGTCTATTGATGGGCCCCTCACCACCCCAGTCCATGGTGTGCAGACAGGTGGAGAGCGAAATTGCATGGAGAGGGGGGCCCAAGAAAATTTTTGCCCAGGGTCCAATCAATAATAAAGACAGCCCTGCCTAGTAGGAGGATACTGTCTCCCTCCGCCGGCCACATGGTTACATTAGAACCCCCGCCCCTTTCCATAACAAACCGGCATCGGGACAGGGGGTAGACAGAGCGAGGCGGAGCGGGGCGGAGGGTGGGCGGCGACGCAGGAGCTCCGTCTAGCTCCCCCAGCCATCTTCCTGGTCTTCTTAAAAATGGCGGCCGGCGGAGACGGACCTCTAGCGGCGGCAGGCGGCGGCGAAAATCCGCGAAGAACCGGATTTCTCTGGACATTTCCCGGGAAACAATAAAATCGGGAATAGAGTCTAAATCCCGGGAATGTCCCGGGAAATCTGGGACAGTTGGTAACTATGTGCTTCAGTACACCAGGTTGAACAATGTTTAAAGCAATCTGGCACCCAATAACCAAATATTCTGAAACTCCTAACATCAAGACTAAAGTTCTGAAACTAAGGCTTCTTGTCCTGCTAAGTCTGTCTGTGCTCTTCACTCTTTATACCCCTGATCCATCTCTACTGCAGGCTATAAAAAGCATTACATGTAGATATGGGAAGGATGTGCCCAGGACAGAATTACCCGGAAGTTGTGATCTCAGTTAACTGAATCTGAGTAAATGCATGCCAAATTCTGCCTTGCTCCAAGCACTGCCCTATAAAGAATGTGGAATCACAAGCACTTTATATCTTTATATAATAGGGCAAAGCCTATGGCCAACAACACAATTAAGAGACTGGCTTTGAAGTATAACAAAAACCAAGAAAAAATATGTAATAATTAGACCTTACCAGGACATAGATTTGGTGGCTGCATTCAATTTATTTTCGAGCTTTTAAAAATGATTTATTTTTACCGGGCGCTCCTGCCAGTAATACACTTCCTGTCCTAGGGTAAGAATGATCACTATATCTATGTAGAAACAGTGTTGTTACCCTTGGACAGGAGGTGTATTGGGACTACTACCTCCCCTTCTCCTCATCTCCATGGCATAGGGAGGAGGTGTTCTGTAGTTCCCAGAAAAGAACTGGCGAGAGCTGATAACAATATTTGGGGATTCAGTTCAGTGCACAGGCAATTACAATCACAGTGGATTTCTGGCAGGGTATTAATAGGTATTCTTTTGACTAGCAAAAAATATACATAACTTAAAGAAAGAAGATCAATGCAGCCCATGCATCTAAGGACTGTTAAGCTGTAATGCTGCATTTTGTTCTTGCATTTAAACACACCTTTATATTTGATTAAACAGAGCAGAAATTATTTCAGTCTTTTCATTTGCCTTTGATATGAGCTTTGTTCCACTTTATAGAGTGGGTTGCTCATGATTCCATATTCAATCTCATTACCACATAAGAGGTACTTATTGTAGACCTCTACATTGCCTACTGAGCTTGCTACTTGAAGTATACAAGGAGCCTGTGCCTCCAAAGATCCTTTTCTTTGCTCATTTTTGGACAGTCCAGTTTGAACAGTAAAGATACATATGGTAAGCTAAGTTTCTCTAGTCCCGAGTCACAGAAAAGCCTGCTGAATCTGGCTGCAATCAATAGAATTATTGGTAAGAGTCTGTAGTCCCTCTTAGGGGCATTTAGATTAGCACCACTTAATCAGCAATGGGTCATTACTTTACACTCAAATTAAGGTAAATTGAAAGGCTTTTAAACATTGCAATGTTTCCTGGATAGCAGCACACATTTACAGAATGACCTGTTTCCTCAAGTTGCTCTTTAGTTTTTTTTTTTATACACACATATACTTGGAATGAGCATTTAAAAGCAATATGCATGTTTTTTTTAAATCCACAATTGATCTTCCTCCTGTCTTCACATACGCTTTTCCTTCTCTTTAAGCACTCAGGACAAAAAAAAAAAAAAAAACATAAAAGCTTGTTTTTATGTTTTGCCAGTTTTCACAATCTTGAAAGACGATTTGCTATTCACCTGGGCTACAAGTGTGCACTCGTCATCATTATAGACGTCTATTTCACACATCGAGGATCGCCTTTCCTGAGCTGCAAACAGAGTTTAACAGCATCTATAGCTTTAAAAGGAACATGAAAATGCTTTGGATGCGCTCCAAGACACATGGGTCCCAGCCGACGAGGAGGCTGTGATGCTTTGCACTTAGCACTTCAAGCTAGAAGATTCTGCCACATGCTGATAGCCTGCTGCTTGAATTACCACTTGCCAGTCTGAAGCACACAAATATCTGCGGTAGTGTATGTGTTTTCAATATGTTATTTCTTTACACTCTGAGTCACGGGCATCAGCGTCTGTCATGCGATAGCATTCATCTTCTGACAGCATTCACCTTCCCTGCTAAACACGAGGCCGCCTTCCCCAAGCCTGTCTTTATCTGCTGACTTAAAATTAACTTGGGGTGTCTGCTCCTTGAATTGCTCTGTAATTATTTCAAGCACTCTTCTTCGCTCGAGCTTCCTTCTGTAGCGAGCCTGAAACAGATGCTCTCTATGGAAATTCTCACAAACCCCTTTAGTGCTGAATGGATCTGAGCTCTTTGTTGTAACGCACAGCAATTAACAGTATTTCATCCTGATCACTAAAGAAGATTTCAAGGTCATCATTTATTCAGGACAGTTTAGGATGTTTCATTTGTTTTTATTTAGATATTTTAACACATCTACAGTAAGGACACATTCAAGAGACTGAGATTAGTTAAAGAGACATTGGGGTTTGTTTACTAAAGCTGGAGAGTGCAAAATCAGGCTCACTTCTGCATAGAAACCAATCAGCTTCTGACCGCAGCTTGTTCAATTAAGCTTTGGTAATAAAACCTGAAAGCTGATTGGTTTCTACCTAGAAGTGAGCCTGATTTTTCACTCTCCAGCTTTAGTAAATAAACCCCATTGTCACTTTGCACATTAAAGGCAAAATGATAGTGTCAGCTTGCTGCTTACCGCCCAGCAAGTTATAATCAACCAACTACTACCAGCTACCCTGCAGCCTCTTTGTTGGGTATGCTTCAGTGTTGGATGGTGTCAGAGCTTACCCAGTTCCATAATGTTACTGCCTATCTCATTGCATACCTCCCAACATTTTGAGATGGGAATGAAAACTAGGAAAAGCATGTAGGCATAGGACACGCCCCCTGCCATGCCCCCTTAAAGGAGAATTAACCTAAAAAATGATTAGTTGAACCCACAAGGGCTTTTTTTTTACCACTACTATTCCTTTATATTGGCTTTTGAAATTTACAAATGCAGCAATTTAGATTTTGTATAAAAGGTTTCGCACTGGGAAAACACTTTTTGAAACATAAAAAGTGCATTTTATATACAACTATATAGATCAGACCAAAATGAGGGACAAATGAGGAGGAATGAGGGACAGGGGGACATTGCTCCAAATCAGGGAAGTCCCTCCAAATCAGTGACCGTTGGGAGCTATGTCATTGTGATAGTGTTTGGGTCCAGAAACTGGTCACCCTGACTCAAATACTGTCACATGAGGGACATGGAGGGGGGGGGGGGTAAAGAAATGAGAACTGGAAAGTACAACTTGCTGGGGTCTATCAGCAGAAACTGGCTATTGTCTCTATAGGTCTGTGAAAATTATAATTTTAAAAGATATTTCGGCTTTTTCACTAAATTAGACTTACTAAAGTGCATGTCCAAGGATTACCCTAATTTACCTCAAAATGTACTTCTTCCCTTCTAGATCTAGTTACATAGTAGGTGAGGTTGAAAAAAGACACAAGTCCATCAAGTCCAACCTATGTGTGTGATTATATGTCAGTATTACATTGTATAACCCTGTGTATTGCAGTCGTTCAGGTGCTTATCTAATAGTTTCTTGAAATTATCAATTCCCCCCGCTGAAACCACCGCCTGTGGAAGGGAATTCCACATCCTTGCCGCTCTTACAGTAAAGAACCCTCTACGTAGTTTAAGGTTAAACCTCTTTTCTTCTAATTTTAATGAGTGGCCATGAGTCTTGTTAAACTCCCTTCTGCGAAAAAGTTTTATCCCTATTGTGGGGTCACCAGTATGGTATTTGTATATTGAAATCATATCCCCTCTCAAGCGTCTCTTCTCCAGAGAGAATAAGTTCAGTGCTCGCAACCTTTCCTCATAACTAATATCCTCCAGACCCTTTATTAGCTTTGTTGCCCTTCTTTGTACTCGCTCTATTTCCAGTACATCATTCCTGAGGACTGGTGCCCAGAACTGGAAAGCATACTCTAGGTGCGGCCCGACCAGAGTCTTGTAGAGCGGGAGAATTATCGTTTTATCTCTGGAGTTGATCCCCTTTTTAATGCATGCCAATATTCTGTTTGCTTTGCTAGCAGCAGCTTGGCATTGCATGCCATTGCTGAGCCTATCATCTACTAGGACCCCCAGGTCCTTTTCCATCCTAGATTCCCCCAGAGGTCCCCCCCAGTGTATTGATTGCATTCATATTTTTGCCACCCAAATGCATTATTTTACATTTTTCTACATTGAACCTCATTTGCTATATAGTTGCCCATCCCATTAATTTGTTCAGATCTTTTTGCAAGGTTTTCACATCCTGTGGAGAAGTTATTGCCCTGCTTAGCTTAGTATCCTCCGCAAATACAGAGATTGAACTGTTTACCCCATCCTCCAGGTCGTTTATGAACAAATTAAACAGGATTGGTCCCAGCACAGAACCCTGGGGGACCCCACTACCCACCCCTGACCATTCCGAGTACTCCCCATTTATCACCACTCTTTGAACTCGCCCTTGTAGCCAGTTTTCAATCCATGTACTCACTCTATGATACATGCCAACAGACCTTATGTTGTACAGTAAACGTTTATGGGGAACTGTGTCAAATGCTTTTGCAAAATCCAGATACACCAAGTCTATGGGCCTTCCTTTATATAGATGGCAACTCACCTCCTCATAGAAGGTTAACAGATTTCTTTGGCAAGAATGATTCTTCATGAATCCATGCTGATTACTGCTAATGATACCGTTCTCATTACTAAAATCTTCTATATAGTACCTTATCATCCCTTCCAAAAGTGTACATACTATTGATGTTAGGCTAACTGGTCTGTAATTCCCAGGGATGTATTTTGGGCCCTTTTTAAATATTGGTGCTACATTGGCTTTTCTCCAATCAGCTGGTACCATTCCAGTCAGTAGACTGTAAGTAAAAATTAAGAACAATAGTCTGGCAATTACTTGACTGAGTTCCCTAAGTACCCTCGGGTACAAGCCATCTGGTCCCGGTGATTTATTAATGTTAGGTTTCCCAAGTCTAATTTTAATTCTGTCCTCTGTTAACCATGGAGGTGCTTCCTGTGATGTGTCATGAGGATAAACACTGCAGTTTTGGTTACTGAAGCCCTCATAAAGACTGAGGAGAAGAATAAATTCAATACCTTCGCCATCTCCGCATCCTTTGTAACCAGATGTCCTTCCTCATTCTTTATGGGGCCAATATGGTCTGTCCTCCCTTTTTTACTGTTTACATACTTAAAGAATTTCTTGGGATTTTTTTCCTCCGCTGTCTTTCATGTTCTATCTTAGCCATCCTTATTGCACCCTTACATTTCTTGTTGCATTCTTTATAAAGTCTGAATGCTGATGATGATCCCTCAACCTTGTATTTTTTGAAGGCCTTCTCCTTTGCTTTTATATGCATTTTTACATTGGAATTAAGCCATCTAGGACATTTGTTCACTCTTTTAAATGTATTACCCAATTGGATGCATTGGCTAATGCCCTTATTTAATATGCTCTTAAAGCAAACCCATCTCTCCTCCGTGCTCTTTGTTCCTAAGATTTTATCCCGATTTATGCCTTCTAGCAAGGTTCATAGTTTAGAGAAGTTGGCTCTTTTGTCATAGCATTATTTTCCTTTTACCTTTTACTTATAGCAAGAAACAGTTTGTATTACTCCCTGTGAAATTACTACTAGACTTCTAAATGTCTTGCCAGGCAGCTGCTAAGAGTTCTCTTCCTACTGATGTGGGCATGGCCCAGAGCCCTTTCCTAAGTGCAGTGTGTGGGCTGGCTCTTGGGAGTCAAGGCAGCAGCACTGCTTAGCTGGGAAAGAGAAGTCAGTCAGTGTAAGCATGTGGAGTGAGACAGAGAGGGGGGGTAGGGGAGGAGTGGAGTTTTTTTTTCATCCAGCAGGCAGGGCTGACAATTTTGCTTGAGATTTCAAAGCAGCAAAAGGCACTGTGTTGTCAGCCCAAGCAAGAAGTTAGAAATACACTTGATTTTTGGAGATCAACAATGAAGATCCACATTTTAACCACCTGCCAACCAACCGCCGTCATTATACTGCGTCAGGTCTGCTCGTTCCCGCAAATCTCTGTAGGTGTACGGCGGCTCCTTTAAGAGCCATAGCAGCAGTGTGCGTGCCTGATGCATGGCGGGGGGGAACCGATGTGCGTGGCCAGCGGGCCGCGATGTCCACCGGCCACCTGCGATTGCGCAAAAGAAAGCCAGAACGGGAATATGTAAATGTAAACAGACAGATCCTCGTTCTGACAGGGGAGGAGAGAGAGATCTGCTGTTCCTAGTGATTAGGAACAGCGATCTCTCTCCTCCACCAGTCATTCCCATCCCCCCACAGTTAGAAACACCTCCCAGGGAACACAATTAAACCCCTTGATCAGCCCCTAGTGTTAACCCCTTCCCTGCCAGTGACATTTACACAGTAATCAGTGCATTTTTATAGCACTGATCACTGTATAAATGTCAATGGTCCCAAAAAATTGTCAAGAATGTCCGATCTGTTCACTGCAATGTCTCAGTCCCCCCAAAAAAAATCACAGATCGCCGCCATTACTAGTGAAAAAAAAATTAAAAAGCCATAAATCTATACCAGAGCAGAAGCTTTGAGAGGTCTCATGAGAATTTCAGCAATTTTATATAAAAATGTGCAAATGATTCTATCTTGCAATTCATCAGATCTTTGAAAGATGGAGCTTCCTTCAAAGTGATAACTGCTGCCTTATTTGTCCATGAAATTGATGGATCCACGATAGTAGGAGAATCCCACTTCTTAGTAAAGTAATCCACCAAATAACAGGGTACTGCAAAATGTTTAGGTAATATAAAGGCTTTTTAGTTGTGCTGACTTAGTATGGAAGCTTTGGTATTGTTCAGGGCTTTTTTTTCTGTGGGAACGTGGGGGGAACACATTCCCAGCACCTCCAGCACTGAATGTATGTTATGTCAAGGGGTGCTGGAGTGTGCTACAGAATCGATTGATGTTGCTGGAGGATCGATTGTCACTGGAGGGGATCTATTGTTGCTGATGAGGATCTATTGTTCCTGGAGGTGGGTCTTCTGTTGTTGGGGGTCAGTTGTTGCTGGGAGGGGTCTATTGTTGCTAGCTGCTCGAGAGTCTATTGATGCTGGCTGCAGGGGATCTGTTTTTGCTGCTGGGGGTCTATTGTTGCTGGGGTATTTTGTTGTAGGTAGTCTATTGTTGCTGGGGGAATCTATTGTTGCTGGGGTGGTCTCTAGTTGCTAGCTGCAGGGAATCTATTTTACTGCTTTTTGTTATTATTAACAAATGCCATACAAAATACAACAAATGTTACCTGGTTCGATATTCTCCAAAAGGGGCAGTACTGGGAGGTGTGTAGGGGGTGGAACCAAGGAACGATGCTCGGCGGTTGGTAGGGGCAGAGACAAGGAGAGTTCCTGCACTTATCCTCTGAGGAAAAAAAGCCCTGGTATTGTTTATAAAAACCAAAAGAAACAAAGAGTTCTAAGGAGGTGGTAGAAGAATCTTCCATCTTTAGGGATGAAACTAGCTCTTTCTCATGAAGAAGGCTAAGCAGCGAGTCGTCATCCTCTTCCTCACTAACTGGATCTTGAGAAGCCTCATCTGAATCCTCAGGTGTCTCAAGTTTTGTAACTTCCTGGACCTCACCTTCAGACAAGTCTGAGGAGACAGGAGATGGGAGTTTTTTTTGGACACTTTACTCTCAGGACATGAAATAGCCTGAACAATTTTAGTAACAAAATCAGTCATAAGGTAAGAGAGATAAAGGGGATAGAAAAAGCCCCAAAGAAAGCAGTAGATGAAAGGGCACAGGCAGATGGACTGGAGGCCAACATACAGGTGTCACAAAGTCAAACCCCCTGGTTGGCATCAATTTGGGCAAAAATTCTCAGTGAGGGTCAACGAACATCTGGCCAGTATCTGGAAGGGTCATATTAACCATAGCGTGCCTCATCATTATTTGGAACACCATAATAAAAACGTTATGGGTACCCGTTTCCAAATAATAGACAAATTTGTCCCACATTGGAGGGGTGATTCTTGCCTAAGGGGGATATCCTGTCTTGAAACTTACTGGATCCATGAATTACGGCTCTATTCGCCGTTCAGTTTGAATGTAGATTGGGACATTAATTGTTTTATCAATCAAGCCTGCTAGAATTACTGCACTATTTTGATTATCTATATTTATTTTATATTTTTTGGTACATTATTTAGATACACGTTTGTGTTCTAGATCTATTGATTTTATATCTGAATACACATGTACATTTGTATTCACACTTTTATATTTCATTATATGTTTTTGATATACATTTCCCATCAGCCATTCATGACATAGGTTTTAGGTTGACACACAGGGGTTAGGAGAGCTTAGGTGAGTGACTATCACTTCCAGTTGAGATACCGGGGGTGGAGCCATTTCCTTTGCATGTCACATGGTTAGTATGATATCCTATATATATGAGCAATGTGGGGAAGCAATGCTATGCCCCAGTTGAAGTCCGTTGGAACGAAACGCGTCAGGATCACTACGCTTGCTCCTCACATTGCTTTTCATACTTTTTATACTCGTGATCACCAGTTTTTCTGTAATCATTTATCATGATGTACTGTAATTCTAAATAAAAACCTCTCCGTTTTTGACCTGCACCATACGGAGCATCTCCTTTTTCTTATCTTCACCCCGGTTCAACTGAGCTTTTTTGCACATACTCTGACCTCCGGGCAGCTCCCCTATTGAGTGGAGGTTGTTTCCATACATTGGAGAACCACAAGGATTCAGGAACCTCACTTGGACCATCACCGCTGAGGAGCAGATTCATTCATCCTGTTTGGCGTGACCTTTTCCTGCCAAACCTAAACTGTGAGGCATTCAGCCCATATAAGCCTGATTGACCCACTACCGCTGGTAGATGGGTCCACCGTATCCGGTAAGAGTGCCCATCTACACTTATTTGACAGAGGATTTCTTCATATTTACAGCTTCACAGCCAGTTTTATATTGTCTGCACCATTTCTATTCGATTAAAGATTCACTATTAGCCATGGCTAAGGACTAACGTCCGAAACTCGTAAGATGTTTTACAGCTCTGTACATGTATTTAATAAAGGAATACTATTTTGGATGTCATCCTGAGTGCTGATCATCCCTTTCTTTATAGAGCACGACATGGATCAATCCACTGAGCAGAAAAAACACCCGGGAGAAAGAGGTAAGAGACTGGCAGACTCCCCTGCACAATCCTCTGACAAACAGCCCCCAGAAAGTAGCAATACGGCGCTGGGACCTATAGTTTCACAACAGAACAGCCAGCTTCACAATCCCTCGCAGCATATCCCACAACTGAGAACCCAGCCTCTGAGCATTCACTTAAAGCCATGCTACTATCCCTACAGGTTGATCTTCATAAGGCATTAAAAATCTCTATTAACGAGATGCAGGACAAAGTTAACTTCTTAGAGCAATGCACAGAGCATATTGAGCAGCATCTCTCTGATGCCACTAAAGCCCGCAACACTACTGTGGATATACAAGATGACCAAGCCGCTACCATCCATATGTTCCGCTTAAAAGTCACAGATCTCGAAGATCGGTTGCAGAGGAACAATATTAAGATTAGGGGGGTCTCTGAATCCCTAGCCACCCCTGAAATAATACCATACCTACACCAGCTGTTCCGTAAACTTGTCTCGACATTAACAACAAAAGACATGTTCATTGACCGCGCGCACAGCTTCCACAAACCACAGCACCTCCCAGCCTCTGTCTCCAGAGATATCTTAGCAAGGGTGTACTTCTTCCACGTTAAGGAAGACATCATGCTTGCATCATAATTTCACATGCACCCTGCCGACCCCCAAAGTGAGGCCTTCAACCAAAAGTTCCAACCCTTGGGACACACGCAGCCCGACTTGATCACAGGATGCCCTCCCAAACCACGGCCTATGCCAGGAAAATGCATCTCCAAGACTGGATACCATTCTTTTTTTCTCAGAATGATAAGGTAGTGGAGGAGTGGAAGTGCTGATGTTACCCCTTCCATGCTCCACAGTTTCTTTTTTGGTGTGCTAAGCACATCCTCTGGTTAACGTTAATAAGTTACGCTAATATATAGCCTGTTTTACTAGATCATTTGTGTATTTAGTATTGCTTTGTTATTGTGTGACCGGATTAAGCCCTCTAAACCACTGTGGGCCTTGATCTATCCACACATCTTATTGCATATACTACTGTTTCTGCAACGATTCTGTTCCTACCCCCCCCCCCCCCCCCCCCAATTCTCCCTTTTTGTACTAGGAGTTTAAACGACTCTGTACCGTCACAGCACCTGCAACCAAATTCACTCCACACAAAGCCATGGCACTCACTATTGCCTCCTTAAATGACAAGGGCCTCAACAGTCCTTTTAAACGGTCGCTTCTATGGCGAGAAACCATCTCACTAAAGGCAGACATACTGTGCGCTCAGGAGACGCATTTTCCGGGAACATAACTCACCCCAATGCTCCCACAAACTATTCCTCCACTGTTTTCACACAAACTAACAAAAAAGCAAGGGGAGTCATGATTGCGGTACACTCCTCAATCCCCTTTAATCTAATTCACTTTGATCAGGACCCCTCAGGCAGATACTGGGGAAGAACTCCTCCAGTGAGAGTGGGGGGGGGAGCGAAGGGAAAGGAAAGACAGATTCTGGTGGGAGGGGACTCAATTCTTAGAAGGACAGAGAGGGCAATCTATAACAAAGACCTGAAGCGCCAAACTGTATATTGTCTACCGGGCGCTCGGGTTTGGTACATCTCGGATCTGGTGGACAGATTACTGGGAGGGGCTGGGGAAGACCCAGTTGTCATGGTGCACGTTGGCAGAGGCAGATAGAGTGTCCTAAAGAACTATTTTAGGGACTTGAGAACTAAATTGAGGAAAAGGACCTCACAGGTAGTACTCTCAGGAATACTACCGGTACATCGAGCCACACCAGAAAGGCAGAGGGAGATTAGGGAAGTAAACAAGTGGCTGAAGAGCTGGTGTAGTAAGGAGGGGTTTGGGTTCCTGGAGGACTGGGCCGACTTCCCAGTCGATCACCAGTACTATAGAAAGGATGGAACTGCACCTAAATGAGGAGGGTGCAGATCAGCTGGGAGTAAAAATGGCCAAGAAGTTAGAGGGGTTTTTAAACTAGGCGACGACGGGGGGGAGGGCCCAGAGGTAGAGACAGTCAGCGCGGAAAATATTCCAGAGGGGAGTATTGGGGGTATTAGTGGTAGGTTGACTTAAGCACATAAACCCAAGGTAAGTATAGTAACAAGTCCTAGTTGCAATCTCGGAACACCCAATAAGAGGATAGTATGCGACCGGTCTAAACTACGTGGCATGTTCACCAAGGCCAGGAGCCTGGCAGACAAGATGGGTGAACTAGAGATACTGTTGTACGAGGAGGATTTGGATTTTGTGGGAATTTCAGAGACCTGGTTCAACAGCTCTCATGATTGGCTGGCAACCATTCAAGGGTATACCCTTTATCGCAAAGATAGAGAGGGTAAAAAAGGGGGAGGGGTATGCCTATATATTAAAAATAATGTACAAGTGAATGTGAGAGATGACATCACTAAGGGAGCTAAAGAGAAGGTGGAATCCTTATGGATAGAGCTCCAAAGACATGAAGCTAAGGGGAAAATAATACTGGGAGTATGCTATAGGCCCCCTAACCTGAGGGAGGAAGGGGAGACAGATCTCTTATCACAATTTGGATTAGCAGCAAGGATGGGAAGTGTTATCATAATGGGGGATTTTAATTATCCAGACATAGACTGGGCGGAGGGAACCAGGCATTCATCTAAGGCTCGCCAGTTCTTAAATGTCTTGCAGGACAATTTTATGTGTCAGATGGTAGACGCACCAACTAGAAATAAAGCGTTACTGGATCTACTGATTACCAACCTTATAGACCTGATCACGGATGTGGAAATACAGGGCAATTTAGGTAACAGCGATCACAGGTCAATTGGCTTCAGTATAAATCACACAAATAGGAAACATAAGGGGAATACAAAGACACTGAATTTCAAAAGAGCCAACTTCCCTAAACTATGAACCTCGCTAGAAGGCATAAATTGGGATAAAATCTTAGGAACAAAGAACATGGAGGAGAGATGGGTTTGCTTTAAGAGCATATTAAATAAGGGCATTAGCCAATGCATCCCATTGGTTAATAAATTTAAAAAAGTGAACAAAAGTCCTGGATGGCTTAACTCCAATGTAAAAATGCACATAAAAGCAAAGGAGAAGGCCTTCAAAAAATACAAAGTAGACAGATCATCATCAGCATTTAGACTTTATAAAGAATGCAACAAGAAATGTAAGGGTGCAATAAGGACGGCTAAGATAGAATATGAAAGACATAGCGGAGGAGAGCAAAAAAAATCCCAAGAAATTCTTTAAGTATGTAACAGTAAAAAAGGGAGGACAGACCATTTTGGCCCCATAAAGAATGAGGAAGGACATCTGGTTACAACGGATGGGAATATGGCGAAGGTATTGAATGTATTCTTCTCCTCAGTCTTCACGAGGGAATTGGGGGGCTTCAGTAACCAATACTGCAGTGTTTATCCTCATGACACATCACAGGAAGCACCTCCATAGTTAACAGAGGACAGAATTAAAATTATACTTGGGAAACTTAACATTAATAAATCACCGGGACCAGGTGGCTTGCACCCGCGGGTACTTAGGGAACTCAGTCAAGTAATTGCCAGACTATTTTTCTTAATGTTTACTTACAGTCTACTGACTGGAATGGTACCAGCTGATTGGAGAAAAGCCAATGTGGCACCAATATTTAAAAAGGGCCCAAAATACATCCCTGGGAATTACAGACCAGTTAGCCTAACATCAATAGTATGTAAACTCTTGGAGGGGAAGTTAAGGGACTATATAGAAGATTTTAGTAATGAGAACGGTATCATTAGCAGTAATCAGCATGGATTCATGAAGAAACCTTCTTGCCAAACCAATCTATTAACCTTCTATGAGGAGGTGAGTTGCCATCTAGATAAAGGAAGGTCCATAGATGTGGTGTATCTGGATTTTGCAAAAGCATTTGACACAGTTTCCCATAAACGTTTACTGTACAAAATAAGGTCCGTTGGCATGGACCATAGGGTGAGTACATGGATTGAAAGCTGGCTACAAGGGCGAGTTCAGAGAGTGGTGATAAATGGGGAGTACTCTGAATGGTCAGGGGTGGGTAGTGGGGTCCCCCAGGGTTCTGTGCTGGGACCAATCCTGTTTAATTTGTTCATAAATGACCTGGAGGATGGGGTAAACAGTTCAATCTCTGTATTTGTGGACGATACTAAGCTAAGCAGGGCAAGAAGTTCTCCGCAGGATGTGGAAAGCTTTCAAAAAGATCTGAAAAAATTAATGGGGTGGACAATTACATGGCAAATGAGGTTCAATGTAGAAAAATGTAAAATAATGCAGTTGGGTGGCAAAAATATGAATGCAATCTATACACTGTGGGGAGAACCTCTGGTGGAATCTAGGATGGAAAAGGACCTGGGGTACTAGTAGATGATAGGCTCAGCAATGGCATGCAATGCCAAGTTGCTGCTAACAAAGCAAAGAGAATATTGGCATGCATTAAAAAGGGGATTAATTCCAGAGATAAAACGATAATTCTCCTGCTCTACAAGACTCTGGTCTGGCCGTACCTAGATTATGCTGTCCAGTTCTGAGCACCAGTCCTCAGGAAGGATGTACTGGAAATGGAGTTAGTACAAAGAAGGCCAACAGAGCTAATAAAGGGTCTGGAGGATATTGGTTATGAGGAAAGGTTGTGAGCACTGAACTTATGCTCTCTGGAGAAGAGATGCTTGAGAGGGGAAATGATTTCAATATACAAATATCATACTGGTGACCCCACAATAGGGATGAAACTTTTTCACGGAAGGGAGTTTACCAAAGACTCATGGCCACTCATTAAAATTAGAAGAAAAGAGGTTTAACCTTAAACTACATAGAGGGTTCTTTACTGTAAGAGCGGCAAGGATGTTGAATTTCCTTCCACAGGCGGTGGTCTCAGCGGGGGGCATCAATAGTTTCAAGTAACTATTAGATAAGCACCTGAACGACCACAACATACAGGGATATACATTGCAATACTGACATATAATCACACACATAGGTTGGACTTGATGGACTTGTGTCTTTTCTTGACCTCACCTACTATGTAACTATGATCTTACCAGCCAAATTCAACAAACAACCCCTCATCATCGTAAATATTTATGCCCCTAACGTACACTAGAAATCATTTTATAAACCCATGATGCAAAGGATCGAACATTACCCTAAAGATCAAATCATAATCTGTGGTGACTTTAACCACTTCAATATCAGGCACTTTTGCCCCTTCCTGCCCAGGACAATTTTCAGCTTTCAGCGCTGTCGCACTTTGAATGACAATTGCGCGTTCATGTAACACTATACCCAAATTTTTATCATTTTCTTTCAACTAATAGAGCTTTCTTTTGGTGGTATTCGATTACCTCTGGGGTTTTTATTTTTGCTAAACAAACTAAAAAAAGACCGAAATTTTAGAAAAAAAAATTTCTGGGCACATCTGATGGGGGCTGTGCTGATAATCAATATGCTGATTATCAGCAAAGACCCCCCCCTCTGACAGGGAGAGCCGCCGATCAGCTCTCCCTGTGAGCGCAAACCGAGGAATGACATTTACCGCCACTTCCTGGTTCACACGATGATCAGCTGTGATTGATCAAAGCTGATCACATGGTAGGAAGCCTCTGTAAGAGGCTACTTACCATGATCAGAGACACGCTGGCATGTTATCCTGCTGAACGTCATATGACGCCCAGTCAGGATAACAGAACCACTTCCCGGCTGTCAATCTACTATAGGCCAGGCGGGTAGTGGTTAATGAAGTTATAGACCCCCAGATGGATTCCTCTAATGCAAAACGCCAAAAATCCACGGCTCTATGTTCATTACTTTCCGTAGAAGATCTTTATGACCCCTGGAGGTGTCAGCACAGTACTGAGAGGGATTACTCCTTTTATTTAAACACCCAAAGGTCATATTGTAGGATCGATCTGTTCTTGACCTCTAAGACCCTGCTTCAAAAAATCACTAAGTCCACAGTATCCATCACCATATCTCTGTCCCACACTGCTCCTAGACATACCCTATGGCAGTGATGGCGAACCCGTGGCACGCGTGCCACAGCTGGCACGCCGAGCCCTCTCTGTGGGCACGCCAGGAAAAAATTAGAAAAGCACACACTGACATCCAATCGTCCACACCGCACATCACAAACTACATTTCCCACAGGTCTCTAGGGCCAGCAGAGATGTGTCTGAGGTGGGCGTGACTAAGAAGAACGGCGGTGACATGCAGGCGGAAATCCACAAATCTCTGGGGTCAGCGGTGTTGTGCTGGGCGTGACTCTGAGAACACCAGCTGGGATCAGAGGAGACTTGTGGGCGGAATGAGCTGCCAGAGACACTGAAGACAGGTGATATGTTAAATGTGGAGACCAAGCTGTATAATCGTGTAATGACGTAACCTGGAGCGGCGGTGGGGAGGAACGCGAAGCGAGGTCTGGGTGGACTAGTGTCCTATTGATCAAATACTAGCTGCTTAGTGTTTTCAGCAATGTTCTGTGGCTACTACCAAAACCCACAGACTGTTTCACTGAGCAACCTTTGATTATACAGCTTGGTCTGTGTCAGCAGCGCTGAATTAAGGACTAATGTATCCACAGTCTACCACAAACTGGTTCATTCTCCACAAAAGAGTCTTTTCCACCACTATTGGCCTCCTGGACTAATTTACTCAGTACTAGGGATGAGCCGAACACCCCCCGGTTCGGTTCGCACCAGAACCTGCGAACGGACCGAAAGTTCGCACGAACGTTAGAACCCCATTGACGTCTATGGGACTCGAACGTTCGAAATCAAAAGTGCTCATTTTAAAGGCTAATTTGCATGGTATTGTCCTAAAAAGGGTTTGGGGACCCGGGTCCTACCCCAGGGGACATGTATCAATGCAAAAAAAACTTTTAAAAACGGCCGTTTTTTCGGGAGCAGTGATTTTAATGATGCTTAAAGTAAAAAAAAAAAAGTGAAATATTCCTTTAAATATCGTACCTGAGGGGTGTCTATAGTATGCCTGTAAAGTGACGCGTGTTTCCCGTGTTTAGAACAGTCCCTGCACCAAATGTCATTTTTAAAGGAAAAAATCTCATTTAAAACTGCTTGCGGGTTTAATGTAATGTCGGGTCCTGGCAATATGGATGAAAATCAGTGAGACAAACGGCATGGGTTACCCCCCAGTCCATTACCAGGCCCTTTGGGTCTTGTATGGATATTAAGGGGAACCCTGCACCCAAATTAAAATAAGGAAAGGTGTGGGGCCACCAGGCCCTATATACTCTGAACAGCAGTATACAGGCTGTAGGTTTGTTGTTAAGTAGAATCTCTTTGTAATTTTGAACGGTACATTTTTAACGTGTTTAGCTCCAGCCAAAAAATCTTTTTTAAGCTTTTTGGAAAACATAGGGAAGGGTTATCACCCCTGTGAAATTTGTTTTGCTGTCTTTCCTCCTCTTCAGAAGATTTCACCTCACTTTTTGTCCCAATGGATTGGAAAGCATCAGTGGAAAGGAGAAATGTTTTTCCCATATTAACTCTTACAGGAGAGAATTTCCCTTCCTAGGGGTAGATTTATTCTCACTTCCTGTTGTCTCCTTCCGTTTGCAAGTAGGAGTTGTTTGTAAGTTAGATGTTTGAAAGTAGGGTCCTGCCCTATATACTCAGCAGAAATTTGGGCCTTAGGTGTTGCTGTGGCCACAACACTGTAAGCCCTCACAGGGCTCTGCTGTGAAATATTAGATCAAGAATTGTAATTACATGCCCCTGTTGAACAGGAGCTGAAAAATTAGGCCTTAGGCACTGGTGCTGGTGCCACAACAATGCAACCCCTCACAGACACTCTAGTTGGAATGCAGGAACGAGCCCTGCTGCAAAGTATTGCATCAAAAATTGTAATTACACGCCCCTGTTAAACAAGGGCTGAAAAATTGGGCCTTAGGCACTGGTGCTGGTGCCACAACACTGCAACCCCTCACAGACACTCTAGTTGGAATGCAGGAACGAGCCCTACTGCAAAGTATTACATCAAAAATCGTAATTACACGCCCCTGTTAAACAGGGGCTGAAAAATTGTGCCTTAGGCACTGGTGGTGGCACCCAGAACCAAAAATGTTCTTACAAGCTATCAGCGTGATGATTGAGGAGGAAGAGGATAATTACTCAGGGATAGTCACTCAGCATCAGCATAGGCAGTCTTTGAAGGGATCTGAGATTTCAAAAAAAATTATTCGGTTACATCAGCATCAGGTGCTTGGTAGCTGGTGGTGATCCAAGACTCATTCATTTTTATGAAGGTCAGTCGATCGACCGAGTCAGTGGACAGACACACCCTGTGATCGGTTACCACGCCTCCAGCAGCACTGAATGTGCGTTCCGAAAGAACGCTGGATGCAGGACAGGCCAGTAGCTCAATTGCATACTGTGCAAGCTCTGGCCAGTGATCCATCCTCAAGACCCAGTAACCCAGAGGATTTTCGGTGGGAAAGGTGTCCAAGTCTGATCTTGCCCCTAGGTATTCCTGCACCATGTAAAACAGACGCTGGCGATGGTTGCTGGAACCGATCATACCTTGGGGCTGCGGACCAAAAAATTGTCTGAACGCATCGGTCAGACGGCCACCTTCTCCACCGCTCCTTCTTTGACTGACCGAAGCCTCAGCAACACGTTGTCCAGAAACAGGAGTTTGTAACCTCCCAGTCTCTGGGAACGCGTTGCACAGACCTTTCTGCAAGGCCTCCCGAAGATGTTTCATCCTCTGCTCCCTCTGCGATGGCAAGATAAGGTCCGCAACCTTACCCTTGTAACGTGGATCAAGGAGGGTTGCCAGCCAGTATTGGTCCTTCTCCTTGATACCACGAATACGAGGATCCTTACGCAGGCTTTGCAGGATCAGGGAGGCCATGCAGCGTAGGTTTGCTGAGGCATTCGGTCCGGAGTCCTCTGGGTCACTAAGGACGACATGATCCGCAGCCACCTCCTCCCAGCCACGTACAAGTCCATGTGTTTCTTGGGACTGATCCCTTAAAGACTGCTGCTGATGCTGAGTGCCAGGCTCCACCTCCATACTGACACAATCTTCCTCCTCCTCCTCCTCCTCTTCCTCCTCGTCCTCTTCCTGTGTGATCGGCGGGCACGCAGGAACACTGTCTGGATAAAGGGGGCCTTGAGAGCTAAGGAAGTCCTCCTCTTCCTGCCTCTGTTCTGCCTCAAGTGCCCTGTCCATTATTCCACGCAGCGTGTGCTCCAACAGGTGGACAAGGGGGACAGTGTCACTGATGCATGCACTGTCACTGCTCACCATCCTCGTGGCCTCCTCAAATGGTGACAGGACAGTGCATGCATCCCTGATCATGGCCCACTGGCGTGGGGAAAAAAAACCAAGCTCCCCTGACCCTGTCCTGGTGCCATAGTCGCACAGGTACTCATTGATGGCCCTCTGCTGCGTGTGCAGCCGCTGCAGCATGGCCAACGTTGAGTTCCACCTGGTGGGCATGTCACAGATTAGGCGGTTCTTGGGCAGGTTAAACTCCTTTTGGAGGTCCGTCAGCCGAGCACTGGCATTATATGACCGGCGGAAATGCACACAGACTTTCCTGGCCTGCCTCAGGACATCCTGTAAGCCCGGGTACCTGCCCAAGAACCGCTGCACCACCAAGTTAAGGATGTGAGCCAAACAGGGCACATGGGTCATTTGTCCCTGTCGGAGGGCAGAGAGGAGGTTGGTGCCATTGTCGCAAACCACCATTCCTGCCTTAAGTTGGCGTGGCTTAAACCACCTCTGAACCTGCCCCTGCAGAGCTGACAGAACCTCTGCCCCAGTGTGGCTCCTGTCCCCCAAGCACACCAGCTCAAGCACCGCATGGCCTTTTTTTGGCCTGCGTACTTGCGTAGCCCCTTGAACGACTACGGAGCACCGCTGGTTCCGAGGAAGAGGCCATGGAGGAAGAAGAAGAGGAGGGGGTGGAGGAGAGAGGTGTGTCACAATCATTAGCATTTTGGAGGCGTGGTGGCGGAACAACCTCCAACACTACTGCACCTTGTCCTGCATCCTTCCCAGCTGCCAGCAGAGTCACCCAATGCGCCGTGAAACTTAGGTAACGTCCCTGTCCATGCCTGCTGGACCATGAGTCAGCGGTAATATGCACCTTACCGCTGACCGCCCTGTCCAGCGAGGCATGGACATTGCCTTCCACATGCTGGTAGAGAGCCAGAATCGCCTTCCGTGAGAAAAAGTGGCGTTTGGGTACCTGCCACTGAGGAACCGCACATTCCACAAACTCACGGAAGGGGGCAGAGTCTACCAACTGAAAAGGCAGCAGTTGAAGTGCTAGCAATTTTGCCAAGCTAGCATTCAACCGTTGGGCATGTGGATGGCTGGGAGCAAACTTCTTTCGGCGGTGCAGCAGCTGGGGCAGGGAAATTTGCCTGGTACAATCTGACGTCGGTGTACCAAAATCAGATTGCCCACAAGTACGTGGCTGTGACACACCTAATTCTACACCTTCATTCCTCTCAGTGCAGGTCTCAGAGAGGACTGAAGGTCTAGTGGGGTTGGAAATCTCAGCTGATGAGGAGCAAGCAGAGGTCCTCTTTGTTCTTTGGTGTGGGTCTTTTAGATACGCTTGCCAACGAACTGCATGGCAGGTCAACATATGTCTGGTCAAGCATGTGGTACCCAAGCGGGAGATGTTTTGGCCACGCGAGATACGCTTGAGACATATGTTGCAAATAGCAGCGGTGCGATCTGATGCACTCGTCTCAAAAAAGGCCCACACCAAAGAACTTTTTGAATAACGCGCAGAGACTGCAGCGCCCTGCACATGTGGAGCTTTGGGGTGTGATGCAGTCAATGTGCTGCCCTTAGGCTGGCCCCTGGAGGGCATCCTGCCTCGTTGGTGATGTGCCGCCTCCTCCTCCTCCTCTCTCCTATCAGGCACCCACGTTGAGTCAGTGACCTCATCATCCCCTCCCTCCTCATCACTGGAGCAAACCTGGCAGTATGCTGCAGCAGGGGGAGCATGACTGCCAGATTGCTGTCCTTCTTGGGCACCCCCTCTGTCTGTGCTCGTGTTACTGCCTTCATCGAGCTCAGTATCATCATCAGAGCCTTCCAAACGCTGGGCATCCTCCTGGAGCATGTACCCAACACTGTGGTCAAACAGTTCGAGGGACTCCTCAGGAGGACATGGTGGGGCTAGGGAAGGAGTCACTGATGACATTGAGCCGAGGGAAGAGGCCGCTGCTTTGCCAGACAAAGTACCCTGGGCATGGGTGAGAGAGGATGAGGAGGATGAGGACGGCTTGGTCATCCACTCGACCAAGTCTTCCGCATGTTGCGGCTCAACATGGCCAGCTGCCGAAAAAAAGGCCAAGCGTGTCCCATGGCCACGTGCTGATGAGGATGCACCGTCTCCACGACCAGCACTAGACACAGAGCCTGCTTGCCCTCTCTTATTGGCTTGTGACTGTCTGCCTCTCCTTCTTGGCCTTCCAGACATACTAATGGCCTGCAGCTGCACTAAGCTGGGATATATATATATATATATATATATATATATATATATATATATATATATATATATATATGTACTGATACTGCAGCTAGCAAAATCAACTGCCTGCCTGTAGTATGAGAACACCACCAACCTTCTACAGGTAGCTTTAGCTGAACACTGTGAGGTGGACGCACCCCACTAACTTGTAGGTTTAGCAGAACACTGTAAGCAGGACGCACTGCACTAACTGTAAATAGTCTAGCTGCCTGACTGTGGTACTAATATGATCAAAAGAACACCAGCAATTTTCTTCAGGTAGCTGTATTTACTGTAACAAGACAAGCCTGCCTGTCAGTAAAAAGATAACAGAAACGGATCTAGCTGAACACTGTGAGCAGGACGCACCCCACTAGCTTGTAGGTTTAGCTGAACACTGTGAGGTGGACGCACCCCACTAACTTGTAGGTTTAGCTGAACACTGTGAGCAGGACGCACCCCACTAACTTGTAGGTTTAGCAGAACACTGTGAGCAGGACGCACTGCACTAACTGTAAATAGTCTAGCTGTCTGACTGTGGTACTAATAGGATCAAAAGAACATCAGTAATTTTCTTTAAAATACTGTAACAAGACAAGCCTGCCTGTCAGTAAGAAGATAACAGGAACGGATCTAGCTGAACACTGTGAGAAGGACGCACCCCACTAGCTTGTAGGTTTAGCAGAACACTGTAAGCAGGACGCACTGCACTAACTGTAAATAGTCTAGCTGCCTGACTGTGGTACTAATAGGATCAAAAGAACACCAGCAATTTTCTTCAGGTAGCTGTATTTACTGTAACAAGACAAGCCTGCCTGTCAGTAAGAAGATAACAGAAACGGATCTAGCTGAACACTGTGAGCAGGACGCACCCCACTAGCTTGTAGGTTTAGCTGAACACTGTGAGGTGGACGCACCCCACTAACTTGTAGGTTTAGCTGAACACTGTGAGCAGGACGCACCCCACTAACTTGTAGGTTTAGCAGAACACTGTGAGCAGGACGCACTGCACTAACTGTAAATAGTCTAGCTGTCTGACTGTGGTACTAATAGGATCAAAAGAACATCAGTAATTTTCTTTAAAATACTGTAACAAGACAAGCCTGCCTGTCAGTAAGAAGATAACAGGAACGGATCTAGCTGAACACTGTGAGAAGGACGCACCCCACTAGCTTGTAGGTTTAGCTGAACACTGTGAGGTGGACGCACCCCACTAACTTGTAGGTTTAGCTGAACACTGTGAGCAGGACGCACCCCACTAACTTGTAGGTTTAGCAGAACACTGTGAGCAGGACGCACTGCACTAACTGTAAATAGTCTAGCTGCCTGACTGTGGTACTAATAGGATCAAAAGAACACCAGCAATTTTCTTTAAAATACTGTAACAAGACAAGCCTGCCTGTCAGTAAGAAGATAACAGGAACGGATCTAGCTGAACACTGTGAGCAGGACGCACCCCACTAGCTTGTAGGTTTAGCTGAACACTGTGAGGTGGACGCACCCCACTAACTTGTAGGTTTAGCTGAACACTGTGAGCAGGACGCACCCCACTAACTTGTAGGTTTAGCAGAACACTGTGAGCAGGACGCACTGCACTAACTGTAAATAGTCTAGCTGCCTGACTGTGGTACTAATAGGATCAAAAGAACACCAGCAATTTTCTTCAGGTAGCTGTATTTACTGTAACAAGACAAGCCTGCCTGTCAGTAAGAAGATAACAGAAACGGATCTAGCTGAACACTGTGAGCAGGACGCACCCCACTAGCTTGTAGGTTTAGCTGAACACTGTGAGGTGGACGCACCCCACTAACTTGTAGGTTTAGCTGAACACTGTGAGCAGGACGCACCCCACTTACTTGTAGGTTTAGCAGAACACTGTGGGCAGGACGCACTGCACTAACTGTAAATAGTCTAGCTGCCTGACTGTGGTACTAATAGGATCAAAAGAACACCAGTAATTTTCTTTAAAATACTGTAACAAGACAAGCCTGCCTGTCAGTAAGAAGATAACAGATAGCTGAACACTGTGAGCAGGACGCACTGCACTAAATGTAAATAGTCTAGCTGCCTGACTGTGGTACTAATAGGATCAAAAGAACACCAGTAATTTTCTTCAAAATGCTGTAACAAGACAAGCCTGCCTGTCAGTAGGAATATAACAGGAACAGATCTAGCTGAACACTGTGAGCAGGACGCACTGCACTAAATGTAAATAGTCTAGAAGATAACAGGAATGGATCTAGCTAAACTGAATACAGTGTATATATATATATATATATGCAACACCTGGGATGCATATATATACACAATACACTTTAAGTGCAGCTAACTGACTGACTGTCCTGCCTAATCTAGCTAACTCAAATGAAATGACACTGTCTTTCTCTCTCTCTAAGCACACCGGAACACACTGCACAGGGCCGCCGTGCAGGCGGCCTTATATAGTGTGGGGCGTGTACTAAATCCCCTGAGCCATAATTGGCCAAAGCCTCCTTGGCTTTGGCCAATTATGGCTCTCTGTTAAGGCGGCGCTGTGATTGGCCAAGCATGCGGGTCATAGTGCATGCTTGGCCAATCATCAGCAAGCAATGCACTGCGATGCCGCAGTGAATTATGGGCCGTGACGCGCCACACGAATTTGGCGCGAACGGCCCATATCGTTCGCAATTCGACGAACGATCGAACAGCCGATGTTCGAGTCGAACATGGGTTCGACTCGAACACGAAGCTCATCCCTACTCAGTACCCAAGTCCTTGTTGCATACACACCATATTCCCCACAATATATGCGCATATCCTAAAGGTACGTGGTACCAGGACCTATATGCCTATCACAATTCCACTCTCTGCCTCACATGCTGTTATATTCTATACCTGTGCATATTATGTGTGCTCATAGTCTGATCTGATGTTCTTAATGGACATTGTCTTAGTTTTAATACTATTCAGGTGTTGGTGACGGGTACCCAGTTTCTGTATTTTGATATTTTTGTAAAATAAAGTATTTTTCCTATTTAAGCTGCTTGGTCCTCCTGTGACTTCCTTTTCAGGGGGACTCTAACCTCTGATTTCCCCTTTTTTTATGTTATCCCATGGATTGCCTGCCCTACTCTCAGACATCAGGTGCTAGCTCTGCAAACATGCAGACAATGAAGAAAGGTAGCTGGACGGCCGCACACCAAATTAACACCTTTATTGTGCAAAATTGAGTAAAATCCAAAACAGTCAATCCATGGACCGAATTAACACCTTTATTGTGCAAAATTGAGCAATGAAGCTGTTAATTCGGTGTGCAGCCGTCCAGCTACCTTTCTTGAGTATCTTATCAGTCTGTGGTGTCCTGCTTCTTAGGGACAGAGGCTCAAGCTGCTCACTTGCTGGTGGGTACCTTCCCCTTTCAAATCCTTCCTGTCTGGTTTCACCTCTTTCATCCTGGCCCTGTCTCTAGGTCAGGATCCAGATTAACCCCCAAAATTTTGAACAAATTTATAGTTTTTCTAAAAAAAAAAATTTACATTTTAAAAAGAAGTTCTGGGAATTGTTCCTCATAATTGGTGTCATTGGGCCTCTTTATTGGTATCATTATTGGTATCATTGGGAAACATTGTGCCCCATCATTGGGCCTCATTATTAGTGTCATTGGGAAACATTATGCCTCATCATTGGTGTCATTGGGCCTCATTATTAGTGTTATTGGGAAACATTGTACCCACTCATTGGTGTCATTGGGCTTCATTATTAGTGTCATTGGTAAACATTGAGCCCCATCATTGGTGTCATTGGGCCTCATTATTAGTGCCATCGGGATACATTGTGCCCCGTCATTGGACCTCATTATTAGTGTCATTGGGAAACATTGTGCCCCATCATTGGTGTCACTGGGCCTCATTATTAGTGTCATTGGGATACATTGTGCCCCAACATTGGGCCTCATTATTAGTGTCATTGGGAAACATTGTGCCCCATCATTGGTGCCATTGGGCCTCATTATTAGTGTCATTGGGAAACATTGTCCGCCACAGCCTTGGTCCATGCCTATCCCTGCACTGACCAGTGTATACCTTTTTCATAGCGCCGCTCGGCACTTCGAAAAAAATAAGTTGGTTTTGTGTTGCAGTTTGGGCACTCAGGCCCAAAAAGGTTCGCCTTCACTGCCCTATGGTGTTTGAACGTCTCAATCCTCAGCAAGTCTGGAGATCCAAGAACAGGTTTGATCCGAGATATCTTATTTCTTTACCTCCAACACTGGCTCTATGTCTAAACCAACTACACTTTGGAATGCCCACAAATCAGTTAAATGGGGAAACTGTCTGCAGCTTGGTGCCCGGGAAAAGAAAAAGAGAACCCACACAATAAATTCCTTTCTCCACTGTATCCAAACGCTTGAATCCCTGAATAAACAAAACCCCACTCTAGCTAACTCTGAGGAACTAGGTAAGCTGAGAAATTACCTCAGCATCTACCTCCGAAAGAGCCACGACTTTTACCTTACGCGCCTTCACCTCACATGGTATTCCCAGGGGAATAAAGCTGGGAAATTCCTGGCCCAGCAATATAAACGGAGATCAGCGTAAACCAGAATCCCATTCCTTCTAAATGATAAGGGACATAAACTAACAAATCCAAAAGATATTGTGGATGGATTTAGCGCCTTTTATTCAACACTTTACAACCTCTCACTCTCCATAGCTGAGCCCCATTCCACTCCACAGTTAATCCAAAAATTCCTTGCCCCTCTCCGACTCCCTTTGATTACCCCATCTCAGCTCGAATCACTAGCCCAGCCATTCTCCCGTCAAGAGATTCTCCAAGCTATTAATGATCTCCCCTCCCACAAAGCCCCAGGACTGGATGGTTTCATCAATGAATATTATAAAACATATGCTGAGCAAATAATACCCCACCTATGTAACACTTTCAATAGATTTTTATCAACTGGTGAGATTCCATCCGAATCCTTTGAAGCGGTGATAACCACCAAGTCCGGCAAACCCTCCCATGATCCAGCCAATTATCGCCCCATATCTCTGCTAAACACTGATCTCAAACTTTATACAAAATTATTAGCGACACGCCTCGTGGCCTTCATGCCTAATCTGGTCCACCCAGATGAAGTGGGCTTCATTCCCTCCCGACAAGTCACCAATGGCACCCGCAGGTTTATAGACCTTATCCACTGGGCAGAGCATCACCGAATGCCTTCTCTGCTGATTTCTCTTGATGCAGAAGGCGTTCAATAGAGTTAATTGGTTATACTTAGATTCAGTCCTTCAGAAGTTTGGCATCCATGGCCCCTTCCTCCAAGCCATCCTAGGTCTCTACTCAACACCAAGTGCAAGAGTTCTCACATCAGGCATGTTATCCATCCCTTTCCCAATTCCCAAGGGGACCCGACAGAGATGCTCCCTCTCCCCCCTAATCTTTGCACTCTTGATTGAACCACTGGCACAAGTAATCCAAGAGCACCCAGATATCGCTGGCCTATCAGTTGACCAAACCCCACACAAGATTGGCCTCTACGCCGATGACATAATCATCTGCCTCACTGATCCTTTAAAATTATTACCCCCACTTTGTAATTACCTACAACAATTTAGTCAGATATCCATGTATAAATTAAATCACTCTAATTCGTCTATGCTAGGGGTTTTCCCTATCCTCACAACTTAAAGCAGCTATTACTACATCTTCCCCCTTTTCCTGGGCCCCCAGCTCATCCATGACCTATTTAGGTATTCAGTTGGCTTTCCCCTCTAACCTACTCCTCCGTATTAACATTTCACTGCTGAGTCAAAAATGACAAGATATTTCCAAATCACCTCTTGTTAACAACATTTCTTGGGCAGGCCGAATAGCCTTGTCCAAGATGTTCCTCCTACCACACGTACTATATTTCTTTAGGACTCTGCCATTACCGATCCTACAATTGGATATAGCCACACTTCAGCGGATCGTCAATCACTTCATCTGGGCAGCATGTACACCACGCATCAAAGCCTTTTTGCTCAACACACCAAGGATGTATGCGAGCCTCGGAGTTCCTGACATCCGGCTGTACCATAAAGCAATAGTTTTAGATCAAACCAAAAAACAATGGGACATGTCCTCATTAAAACTTTGGACCTTGATCGAAGCAACAGCACTCACCCAAAACCCCTCATGTCTATTGGTTGCCATATGGATGGGACACCAGCCTTAGCGTTCCGTCCTGCCGACAGTCAATGCTACAATATCCACCTGGAAATTAGTCCTACAAACCTCAGGAGGACTGCACTTACAGGATCTTCACCAACTCCCATTGGAAGCCTTATCATTCCTATCCCGGATCTTCCCCTTCAGATATGGTCCTCACAGGGCCTCCGAAATTTGGTGGCCTGTTCCAGCATAACCAAATCCTATCCTTTCACCAAATTAAGGACCGCTATGCCATCTCCAACAAGGATTTCTATGTGTACTTAGGGCTCCGTCACATACTTACCTCCGTCTCAACCTCGCACAACACTAAGACTAAGGACATCCTACAATTCTTTACCTCAACCAAATAAAAAAATTAGTGGCATATCCCACATCTATGGAATACTAACTAAACCAAATCTGGAGGAATGTCCCCCGACTATAGTCTACTGTCCCCCGACTATTGCCCGGCTCCGGAAACATGCCCGTGCACCTACTATCCTTAACACTATTGATATTCTTAATGACCACCTCATAATGGAATTTCTGTTTGCAAAGGCACAGCTGACACTTGATAAATTCTACTGCCACTGGCAACTTTGGCTAACAGATCATAGAGCTCTGCCTGGTCCTTGACTAAACTCTCAAATACTAACTTTCATAGCAGAATCCTCCCCCTCCGAGTAACCCTTTATGCTTGTTCATCTCCTGGAAGGAACTGAGCCGAACTGAGCCATGAGTTTGACTGCTGATAAGCTTACTATACTATCTCACTTTATACTAATGAGCACTAGCCTGTTCATCACCTCTCTCTTTCCCTCCCACCTCCACCCACCCCTCCATCTTTTCATGCTTTCACTTGGGGGCACACATGAGGTTAGCACTATGTATGTTGATATACCCCTGGTACACCCTTCCTCTGATATTGATGACAAATGCCAATTATCCCTGTCTTCTGAGTTATTGTACATTATTCTGAGTTATTGTACATTACTTTTATCAATAAAAAAACATTTCTTTTACTCTTGGTTAGTGTTTGGCTGAAGCCATTTATTATCAATCAAATGTGTGTACTCTTTTTAAATCATAATGACAACAGAAACTACCCAAATGACCCTGAGCAAAAGTTTACATACCATGGTGGTTTTGGCCTGATAACATGCACACAAGTTGACACAAAGGGGTTTGAATGGCTATTAAAGGTAACCATCCTCACCTGTGATCTGTTTGCTTGTAATTAGTGTGTCTGAATAAAAGGTCAATTTGTTTCTGGACTCCTGACAGACCCTTGCATCTTTCATTCAGTGCTGCACTGACGTTTCTGGATTCTGAGTCATGGGGAAAGCAAAAGAATTTTCAAAGGATCTGCACGAAAAGGTAGTTGAACTGTATAAAACAGGAAAGGGATATAAAAAGATATCCAAGGAATTGAGACTGCCAATCAGCAGTATTCAAACTCTAATCAAGAAGTGGAAAATTAGGGGTTCTGTTGAAACCAAACCACGGTCAGGTAGACCAACTAAAATTTCAGCCACAACTGACAGGAAAATTGTTCAGGATGCAAAGAAAAATCCAAAAATAACTTCAGGTGAAATACAGGGCTCTCTGAGAACATGTGGTGTGGCTGTTTCAAGATGCACAACAAGGAAGCACTTGAAGAAAAATGGGCTACATGGTCGAGTCGCCAGAAGAAAGTCATTACTATGCAAATGCCACAAAGTATCCCGCTTACAAAACATCAAACAGCACACAGACAAGCCTCCAACCTTCTGGCATAAAGTCATTTGGAGTGATGAGACCAAAATTTAGCTTTTTGGCCGCAACCAAAAATGCTACATTTGGAGAGGAGTCAACAAGGTATGATGAAAGGTATGGAGGTGGATCGCTGATGTTTTGGGGATGTGTGAGCTACAACGGCACAGGAAATTTGGTCAAAATTGTTGGCAAGATGAATGCAGTATGTTATCAAAAAATACTGGAGGAACATTTGCATTCATCAGTCAGGAAGCTGCGCATGGGACATACTTGGACATTCCAACATGACAATGATCCAAAACACAAGTCGACCTGTCATTGGCTACAGCAGAATAAATTGAAGGTCATGGAGTGGCCATCTCAGTCTCCTGACCACAATATCATTGAGCCACACTGGGGAGATCTCAAATGTGCAGTTCATGCAAGAAAGCCCAAGAATTTACAGGAACTGGAAGCTTTTTGCCAAGAGGAATGGGCAGCTTTACCATTTGAGAAGATAAAGAGCCTCAATCACAAATACCACAAAAGACTTCAAACTGCCATTGATGTTAAAGGGGGCAATATACGGTATTAAGAACTAGGGTATGTAAACTTCTGATCAGGGTCATTTGGGTAGTTTCTGTTGCCATTATGAATCAAAAAAAATAAACACAGTTGATTGATAATAAATGGCTTCAGCCAAACACTAACCATGAGTGAAAAAAGTTTTTTGTGTTATCATTCATATTCTCTGAAAAATGGCCAAGAAATCATAAATTCTGTCAGGGTATGTAAACTTATAAGCACAACTGTAAACGGCTTCTCCTTTTTTCTATGGCGCCCCATAGAAAGGGAGATGGTGATGGTTGTGAAGGTAAAAGTGCCTTTCCCCCAGTAACTCCCTTGATGAATTTAGCAAGGGATAACCCAATTAGGCTAACACCATCAAAGCGCATGTGTAGAGGATGCTTTTTACAAGCAGGTTCAGCAGACCAATTTTTTTAACTGCAAAATCCTATGCATATGAATATGAAATAAGGGACATTCTAAAGATTTGGGAGATCACATTCTAGCATCAGCTGTAAATTTTGTAAGAGAGCAGGGTCTTTAAAGGCAGGTTCATGTTATCTTTCTGTCAAGCTGACAATAGTCTGACAAATGGACAAAGTAGAAAAAGCTGGCTGCAGCGAAGAACCTGCAATGGAAAAGAAGGCCTTTATGAGGACTTCCAAACACATATCAACAGAATCCAGAGGGAACATCTTCGATAGGAACTATAAAGTATTTATTGAGAACTGAAATAGTAGGATCCACCATCACAACAGTCCATTTCTTTTTTAAAAACCTTTTCCATAGGATAAATATCAGCAAAAAGCTTAGGAGGAGTAAAAATCATTTTAGAACTGGGACAGTCCTCAAAGCATTAACAATTAATCTGTGCGTGTATTGGAAAAGTCTTTCTGGATTTAGCCAGTTTTTTAGCGTCGACAGGGACTTGTTTAGGGTGTGGAGAGTCAGCTGCTGCTAGGCAAAAAACTATTGTACTCTGCATCAGTTAGTGTGTCCACAGTAGGGAGCATTTGGCATGAAGCCACAGGTTGTACCTCATAAAATGCATGGGAGGGGAAATCCTTTGTAGCCCTTGCTACAAAATAAGGGTCCCCTAACACAGGATCCAATGCCCAAAGCAAACATTACAGCCTGGCTAGACAGTAGTGGGGTCTAGGTACAGTCCCCAAGGTACATACTGAGGGTAACTGATCCAGAAACTGCTACATAGCCCAGGACAGTAACAGTGAGATCTTGAGAGAAGCTTTAAAAAAAGAAATGAATGAGTCGAACAGACCCATCACCTAAGGACACTAGCGAAAAATTGGTGTCTCACAGAGTGGGCAGGTTTAGATGGTTCACCCTTTTGCCATGCATTTCTAATTTAAAATGAATTGGTTGTTTTACATGGTAAAGGTTCACATATATTTTAAAGGGTAACTCCACATTTGTGGGAAAAAATATTACAAATAAAAAAAATGTGGCATATACAGTTGCAACACAAGTCATATTGTAATGTATTTACTTATTTATTTTAAATATATTTCCTTTTCAAACTGCAGGGCTGTAATTTTCTGTAAAATTCAATGCAATATGGCAACCTGGAGGTCTTCTATGCACAATTGGTGTATAAAACGCCCCTAGAGATGTCATTTCCTGCTTGCATGATAGGCTTAATTATTTTCCCAGAAGTCTGCACTAAGATACAAGGCACATTTTAGGCATCCTCTGCAACACAAATTTCAGTTTTGGTGAGATGCTCCTAAAGGGTTAATCCCTTCTATAAGAATGCAGACACCACCACTCTACTCATTAGAAGACTGCATGTGCATTAGCTCAGCGGGCCCCAACCTTTTGGGCACCGGGGACAGGCATTGTGGAATAAAATTGTGCCAAGGCCCAGGGGGATTTTGCGGCTTTCCACAGGCAAATTTTCGGGGCAATGGCTGGTGTTGGTGCTTCAATCATCACGGCACCATGGTTTATATGGTGCCAGGATGGTTGAAGCGCAATATTTCTATTATTACATTGTAATAAAAAAGAAATAGTTCAACTCACCATAATGCAGAATCTGCCACCAGATCCGGATTATCACTTGCCACATCGCCTGCCACCAGATCCGGATTATCACTTGCCACGTCGCCTGCCACCAGATGTGGACTGTCACTTGCCATGTTGCCTGCCACAATGCGGTTTGGCACTTGCCACGTTGCCTGCCACCAGATCCGAATTGTCACTTGCCATGTTGACTGCCACCAGATGTGGATGGTCACTTGCCACGTTGCCTGCCACAGATGCGGATTGTCACTTGCCATGTTGCCTGCTATGATGCGGTTTATCACTTGCCACATTGCCTGCCACCAGATCTGGATTTTCCCATGCCATGTTGCCTGCTGTCAGATATGGATTGTCACTTGCCATGTTGCCTGCTATGATGCGGTTTATCACTTGCCACATTGCCTGCCACCAGATGTGGATTGTCACTTGCCATGTTGCTTGCCAGTTGCCACCAGATCCAGATTGTCACTTGCCACGTCGCCTGCCATCAGATGTGGATTCTCACCTGCCATCAGATGGTCACTGCAGTGGTGGCAGCACAGGCTTGTGCATTAGCTCAGAGGCAGGCCTGGAGTGGTGGGTTCCGCATGAGGGAGAAGAGCAGTGATGGGGGCGGGTGGTGAGAGATGATCTCATCTCTCTGCTTACCCGCCTCACCTCCAGCAGCGTAGTGGCCTCGCTGTGAGGGTGGAAGAGCGGGGATATGGGCGAGCTGTGAGAGATGATCTCATCTGTCTGCTCCCCTGCCTCACCTCCAGCAGTGTAGCGGCCTCGCTGTGGGGGCAGAAGAGTGGTAATATGGGTGGGTGGTCAGAGATGATCTCATCTCTCTGCTTGCCTATGCCTCATCTGTAACATTGTTGTGTAGCGGCCCTGCTGTGATCGTGGAACAGCAGAGATGCAGGCGGGCGGTGAGAGATGATGCCGGTGCCGCAAGTCAGACAGTGCAGCCTTCGTGGCCCGGTGGTAAACAGGCCACAGCAGCCCAGGGGTTGGGGAGCCCTGCATTAGCTGATCAAAAAAGAAGTCACTCCTATTTAGAATTGGTCCTTCATAAGACATGACCTAACAAAGAGCTATTCCTTCAGAGCAGAATCAGGTAGGACTTTGCAGTTTGTTAAAATCCTTGCAATGTACATTGATTACCCAGAGAGGATTGTTTACCTTTTCATTCTACAAAAGTGGAGTTACTCTTTAAGCAAGAAGGAAGTTATTACCAAATAGCAGAAATGTAAAATTGCTCTGGTACATAAGGGGTGTACAGTATGAGAGGGGAAGGAGTTGCTATAACAAACTCCACAAGCTGAAGATAACAGATCATTACTGCTAGGCAAAAAAAACTGACCTAACAGAGCTGTCTGCCTTGCTGCCCGTTTAATTTTTTATGCGCTTAGCGACCTACTCGTGTTGATGGCACTTCACCTGTTTGTCCTGATTGGTCTTCAATCAAAGGCTTTGTCTCTCAATGAATAAAAGAGAATGTTTTTTTGTTTTTTTTTGTCCTGACATACACTTCAATGTAAAAAGTGCATTAACTATAAACATAGCTAATTTTAACTTTGCACATCATTAAAACTTTTTGCACTTTTTCCCTGAATAAACCTGCCTGTAATCAAACAAGATAAACTTCCTGGCCTAAAGTACGCCTAAAGGCTTCTGCATGACTGCGCTAATAATTCCCAAAACCAGCTGGTGTGTAATGTACAAGCCTCATAAAAAGCAGCATTTTTGCTTGTACATGATTGGATGATAAAATCAGCAGAGCTTCCCCTCAGATCTACAGCAATCTACAGCGACTGCACTTGCAGTGCACTTGTAGTGCAAAGTGGATTTGCCTTTTCGTAAATAACCCCCAAAGTCTCCTTTGTGTCATGACTATGGTAAGACAGATGCAAACTGGCCACCACCCTTACACCTACCGTATTTGTTGTACCCATATTGAATAACCAGACGATACCCTTTTTGGAGTAAAAATTGTCCGTACCGGCCATTTATTAACAATAACCATAAACATCTTATTTACAAAAACCATCTCTCAGATAGATATTAAACCCAGGTGTTAATCTTTGAAGGGACTAAAAAGACCCAAATTGATTTTTAGTATCAGCGTGACCACACAAGGTCCCCAGTCACAACACACCGACTCGAGGATGATACCAACTCTCCACCTTCGAACGCTGATACCCATATGCCAGATGTCCAGTTAAACATCGGTTAACTGGCATCTTACCGAGGACCCCATACCATAGATGGTTCCCCACTATGCCATATCAGTATTAATTTTGCCGGCCTCCAAAGATCCCAACCACCACATCACTACCATGACCTGTGAATGACCACGGGACACTTGGCACCTCCCTTCCTAGTTTCTGCAAACCCTCTTTGCCACCCCCACTTGACTAAACATCCAAAATACCTAATTGACCTTGTGTCCTGCTTGCCCTGCTACCCTGTCATGCCAGCCCTCTGCTTATTTCTCTGTCTTTTGCTGCGGGCTTCTCTTGACTATGGTAAGACAGATGCAAGCTGGCCACCACCCTTACTCCTACTGTATTTGTTGTACCCATATTGAATATGTAGACAACACCTTTTTTGGAGTAAAAATTGTCTGTACCGGCCATTTATTAACAATAACCATAAACATTTTATTTACAAAAACAATAATGTCTCAGATAGATATTAAACCCGGTTGTTAATCTTTGAAGGCACTGAAAAGACCAGTCACAACACACCGACTCGAGGACGATACCAACTCTCCACCTTCTAATGCTGATACCCATATGCCAAATGCCCAGTTAAACCTCGGTTAACTGGCATCTTACCGAGGACCCCATACCATAGATGGTTACCCACTATGCCATATCAGTGTTAATTTTGCCGGCCTCCAAAGATCCCAACTGCCACAGCACACAGATGTAAAGCCTTACACCTGTGGAAGCCCCAAAAAATGTAGAGCTCGTTGTATTCCATCCTGCAGGCCTAGAAACCAAAAATCAATGCCAGCAGCGTTGAGATGGACACCATCCCCCCTCAAGTACTGACTAGTATCAACCTCCAAGTCCCGGTGCCTGACCACAAAACCACCATTAAGTGTAATAAATCTGCCCACCTCCTTGTTAACCTTAATGCGGGACTTGTTGACCTTCTCCACTGACCTAGCCCAGCACCAAGAAGTACGGCCGACGATGTCCAACCATACAATGAGAGTACGGGGAAAATCCATGCGTATACAGACATCAAATTTAATGTCCCGAACCAAATGCCGCATAGACCGAACTCCTAAATCATTGCCCCTGATGTGCACTACCAACACGTCTGGGGCCCGATCCAGGCAGGCATATTTATGTATCTCAGGCAACACCTTGCTCCACAACGTGCCCGGGACCCCAATTCAAGGGACCATGGCCACCTCCCAAGGGACACCTAACTGGCGGCTGTTGGGCCCAACATCTGCCCGTTTACCCCCCCAAAAAAACAAAAGAATGTCCCATGATCCACGCAAGACCAGCCGCATCATCTGAAAAGAAAAATGCGGAACATAGAAAATAAAATAAAACAAACATGGAGAAAAGACACAGAAAAAAAAAACAGCACATGACAAGCCCAGCTGACTTAAACCAAACGAGGGCGTATGTAAAGCTTGAATCGGTCAGATTCCCATTGCCCAATGCGCTTTATAACTGAAGTTTCCAATCCCCACCGGGTGGCCTCAGTGGCAGCCCCAATGCGAAAGGAATGAGAGGAATAAGCAAGGGAGTCATAACCCGCTGCCCCTAGACATCAGCGAAACACGGAGCCACACTGGAACACAGATAAGGACAACCCATCCCAGTGCACTAAAAAAGGATCTCCCAACTGTTGGGCGAATGCCCAAATACTCCTCAACAGCAGCCACAGGGCAAACGGATGCCCCAGGAACGCTATATCCATGTACATACTTAACCCTCCCCAACCGGTCTGTTTTTGACCGGCGAAGAAAGAGAGCCACCAAAGCACTTCCACAGAGAATGTCACCTACCAGAAGTCCCCCTTGAGCCGATCGAGAAGGGCTAACCAATTCACCCACCCTAAAAGCCCCATAGAAGGCCAATGTGAATGCCGCCCTAAACAAACAGGCCTCGTAACTAGAATCACACACCAAACTCACCTGCAGAAGCAACTGCTGCAAAATGGAGAAAATGACCAGGCGCCGTCCGTCCCACTTCTTGGTCCCTTTTCTATACCCCTTCTAGGCCTGCCTCACTATAAAGACTTATGGTGTCAGCTTCCCCATTAACTTGAACCAAAAAGCTAAACCCGCTATCTTGCAATCCATTGCTGATATGGACACACCCTTCTCATAATTCAAGCAAATAAAATCCAGCAACGCCATAACCACCCCCCTCACCAGTAACTTCACCTACCCGCTCCAACAGCCCAAATCACTCCTGCCAAACCTTTACATACGCAGACCACATCCTCCCGCTAACAGAATTTCGGATCAATCCCACGGTGACTCCAAAGCAATTTGCCACAGCTGCTGGGACATGGATATCCGTGCTGCTCCCGGTGCCAACTCCCAGAATCTGTCCCACTGAAACCAAGACAAAGCATCAGCCACTGCATTAGTCGTTTCCGGAATATGCACCGCATACATAAAAACATTTAATTGCAGACAACGCAACACCAGGTGCTGCAGCAGGCGTACAACCGATGCTGACGAAGCCGACACTTGGTTGATGACCTGAACCACCCCCAAATTGTCGCGATGGAGACGGATCTTCCTATTACAAAAGAACTCACCCCAGATCTCCACCACGACAATAACCGCAAACAATTCCAGTAGAACAAGATTGCCAGTCATCCCACCAGTGCTCTGCACTCCATCATCCTCCAAAGAAGGCCCTATAGCCTGACGACCTGGCCACAAACGGCGACAAAACGCCTTCCCCATAGGCATGATCCTGCATGCAAAATTCAACTTTCCCAAAAGGGACAGTAGCTATCGCAGTTGGATTTTGAGCTTACCTATCACCAAGCGGATCTCTGACTGCAGAGCAATCAACTTGTCATCAGGCAACCGACATTCTATCTCCTGGGTATCAATAACAACACCCAGAAATCTAAGCTCAACCACTGGGCCGACAGTCTTGTCCGGCGCAAGCGGTATTCCAAAGCGTTCCGCAATATGTTGGAGAGTAGCCAGCAAAATACCACACAATCTAGAGGAAGGAGGGCCCACGCATAAAAAAAAAAATCGTCAAGATAGTGAATGACGGAATTGATACCAGACACGTCTCACACCACCCATTCCACAAATTAACTGAAGGTCTCAAACAGGGAGCAAGAGATCGGACAGCACATAGGCAGACATTGGTCCACATAGAAGGCATCCAGCCAATGACACCCCAGGAGATAAAAACTTTGCGGATGGACCGGAAGCAGCCGAAAGGCCACCTCCACATCAGTTTTGGCCATGAGTGCACCCTGCCCATAATGCCGGAATCAAAAAACCGTGGCATCAAAAGAGGTGTATGGCACGGAACAGGCCCCAGGGTTGATTGCATCATTAACCAATCCCCCTTTTGGAAAAGAAAGGTGATGAATTAACCAAAATTTATGTGGCTCCTTCTTTTGGGACCACCCCCAACGGTGAAACCACCAAATCCACTAACGGGAGAATGGGAAGGGGCCGCACATGCGCCCTAACACCATTTCCTTGCAGAATTTTTTAGAAACCACCGAAGGGTGAAGCAGTGCAGAATGCAATTTTTTGGACACCGGAGGAATCCAAAAACCCTCTGTAAAACCCAACTCCAGGAGTCGGGCAGCCGCCCGGTCCGGGTATCTATTTAGGAAAGGAAGCATCCTTTCCACCATCACCAGAGTCGTCCCTTTTACCCGAAGCATCTCCAGAATGGTCTTTTCCTTGTTTGAAGCAACAAGACAGCGTGTTACTGCCTCTGCAACCGGAGCGCTCTTGTTTGAAACGACAACCGTTTCCAAACCCTCATTGTTTGGCGGCCGGCAGTCTCAGGAAATTTGAACTTCCAGACATCAGCTTCATCCATAAGCTGATGTCTTTGTGATCCCAGTGCAGTGAGGGGCGGACGGCTTTTCGCTGAAGAAATTGTTTGTTGTACCACAGCCACGCCTGACCCCCATAAACCCGCTGAGCCTCTCCAATGGCATCCAGGTAGCAGAAAAGCGCCAACCAGTTCTCAGGTTGTTTCTCTCCCAGCACACTCACAAAGATAGTGAATGCCTGTAGCCAGTTAACAAAAGAGCGGGGAATAAGGCGATACCGATGCTTTTCTTCCTCGTCCTTTTTCAACTCATCTGGTTTAACCTGATCTAAGTTAAACTTTTCAAGCGGCAGCAGGGAGAAAATTTCAACATACTCACCCTTCCATATCTTGTCCCTCACCTCCGGCTTAAGATGCGCCCCCAACCGGCCCTCAAAGCATACATATACCTCACACTTGGCCGTGTCAGCCAAGCCAACTGTGTCCAAAACCTTACCTGACTCCTTCCCTGTATCTGCCTTGTCGGAAACTGATGACCCTGCCTGCAACGTCACCACCTCAGCCGTACCCGTAATACCAGCCGCCCGAGCCCCAGTAACCGGGGCAGGTGATACTCCCGCCCGCACCTGGCCGGGAACCCAGTCGAAAACTGGGGAAGTGGCAACCATACTTACCAGGCTGCACAGGAGAAGATCCCACAGCCATACGTCCCGAATCCACCGCTGTGGACCGATCAGGCACTTCTTCAACAGAGCTGGACAGCTCACCCTCAGACTTGGGGAATGCCACATCCAGCCGACCAGCAGCAGAGGGGACATCCTTCATGTATGCACCAATCCCGGCCCCTGGATCCAGAAGCGACTGTCCTAGCACCCAGGCTGTGCCGCAATCCAGATCCCGCAGCACCATCCGAGCTCTCGGTCTTCCTCCTTTCCGCAGTTCTTCTTGCTGCCCGAGAGGGCGCACTTGGCTCCACACCCCGATCTCAGAACCGGTCTGTCACCTGGAGGAGGGGGGAAACCGGCCGCTCTAACCGACTGGCTGGCGCCCGCAGAGCGATCTCTCCCTCGCCGGGCTGCCTCCCTGACAGAAGCCTCGCCGGGTGAAGTGGCTGCATGCTCCTGTCTCCAGCGTCACGCAGGCGGGACCAGGGGGGAAGCCACACTACGATCCCAGTCCGGAGAGCTCTGTCTACGATGGGGATTCCTCCCAGCACTAGCACTGGCCGGCAGATGAGAAAGCTGCACTGGTGAGCCTAAAGGGTCCCCCGTGGGGGGGCTCCTATTGTGTCGTTGAGCTCAGGGGGAGGAGGGAGGTGAAAAGCGCTCCGGAGGCCGAGACCTCCAAGCATGCCGGACACTCGGCTCCCCCTCTGTCAAACTCTCTTCCTGGGATAGAGAAGAGAGTTGCTGCTGCAGCCAGCCTGTGCCCTTTGAGGCCACAGTCGCTCGCAGCTGGGCCAAAAATGCAGACATATCAGCCATAGCAGCTGCTCACGGTGAAGCTTCTTCTTCGTCCGATTACCTGTGAATGACCACCGGACAATTGGCACCTCCCTTCCTAGTTCCTGCAAACCCCCTTTGCCATCCCCACTTGACTAAACATCCAAAACACCTGATTAACCCCCTTGTGTCCTGCTTGCCCTGCTACCCTCTCATGCCAGCCCTCCGCTTAAGTCTTTGTCTTTTGCTGCGGGCTGCTCTTTCTGCCTTCTAGACACTGCAACTCAAGATCAACAGGTATTTGTGAGATTTTGCAAGAGAAGACCGTAAGTGCAGATGTACTTATAATTAAAAGCTGCAGTACATATTTTTAATGAGAAGCCATAGTTATAGTTTAAAGTGTTACTAAACCCAGGACCTTGCATTCACTATATCTGGTCTCCCACAGTACACAGAACATGGAAATGCATTTATTTTAGTAAATATAAACTGCTAAATATCTTTTCTCATCAGCAGTTATAGCAGTCTTGTGAATTCTATCTGTGCCTGGCCAAGCACTGGTTAGAGCTTGTAGGAAGAGTTTTCATTATACTCTGATTGTCCTAGGAGGCTGCGTGACCCCCAACTTTCTGTCTGGACAGTGTTGATTGGCCCTGTGCTGATCACAGGATCAGAAAAGACAGGATCAAACAGCCTTTTTACACAATGCAGCGGATTAACCACTTACGTTCCACAGTGATTATAAAAAGCATGCTTTACTGCATATACAGACTGATTTTACTGTTGTGGGCTTTAAGGCCAATCTGTATGCCCGTGTGAAGGGGCGTCTTCAGGCCCCAGGGATACACAGATGTTTCATGCAGGGATGTGCAGGAGGCCTGTTCAAATCATTGACAGTTGGCCAACTGCATGAATCTCCACACGCATCTAGAAGTACACATCCATGCAGGTCCGATGCATGGATCAGGACGCAGACAGACGCAGACAGTTCTGACCCATGCATCGGATCCACTACTTTGGGATGCTTCCGTACAGGTCCATATAGCCGGTTGCCTGCCATTAAATTGAACAGACTACATGCTTCTGCACAGAACACCTATGCCTAAAAATGCCCTTCCCATGGGTGTACGCCCCCACGAATGAGGCCTAATGCTAAACTGGTTTACAAATATATATGTATGCCTCCTTTTCACTTTTGCCATTTAGTTTGTAAATAAGTATAACCCTTTGTTTGAAAAATCTCAGTGCATTCCTCTGGTCACATTCTGCAAGGGATTTTATCAGTATTTTCTTCATTCCTCTAAGGTTAATTTAATGAGAAGCTGTGAGGAGGAAATGTGAGCAAAACATCCTGTACCAGGTCAAACATCACACTGACAGGTATAATTAAGAGTTTATTAAATAAAACAGTGTAATTAGAACTTGTGCTCTGTAACCTATAGCTACCAACCTGATTATAGTCTTCATTAGTCTGACTACACTGAACCGATACAAAAGCTTCACTAATGAAAATGTTAAATTATAACTGACAAATGTGTAACTACTACGAAGAGCTGCTACACAGCCATCATACACTGCAAAGTGATAACTGATTAGCAGCCAAGCCATTTAGGGAAACTTTACTAAAGCTGCAATCTCTATTTATACTTCACTAGTGACTGATTTTGGAGCTCCTTATGGGACTTTTTCAGTAAATATGGTTCTTTTCAATTTGAAGGAAACCAGCTAAATAGAGACTGCAATGGCTGACCTTTTTCTGAAAGATAGTTTCAGCCATATGCATATAACTGTATATGTAAGTACATGCAAACCCAGTCGTTAAAAGCTTTAAGGTGTTAATGTCATTTCAAATGATATTTTCAATATTTTTGCTGCCTTAATTCAAATAATACTTGATGATCCTGCCATGAAGTTCCAGGTTCGCGCACTTCCTTTTATAGAGTGACAACATTCTGTTCCTCTCTCCCATCTGTGTTCCTACATTGAGTAAGCTGGGATTTTATATATATATATATATATATATATATATATATATATATATATATATACACACACATTGTCCCTCTGTCACATGGGCTTCTGATGGGAACTACAAATGGTTTCAGCATACATTATGCAAGCATGGTTCACTGTTATCAACATCAGTAAACTCACCCTGGCAATTGTCTACGATACAGAGTGCTTTAGCAAATTACGTGTCATTCATTTATGCTTTACAGCTACATTAATTTGGCTCTGAGGTTAACTTGTACTTTGCTTTTATTCTATTATATGCATCACTGTATATGCGATGTAAGTACAAGGTAAAATAATGGAAAATACCTGCAATATGTATGGGATCATTGCCCAAGAACAACCAAGTGTCTATCAGGTTTCCTGACGCCTGATATGCATATGTTTGTTCTGGATCAATGACACACCAGAAAGGCCATATTTCTTTCCTGACAGGTTCCTTTAAATAAATTATTTAGTTTTCCACAGGCTTTTGAAATGATATGCTTCCTCACAGTTGATGAATTCAAGTGTGATAAAATAAAGTACCTGGTGATCAATGATGTCACACTTTACATCATAATTCTATAACACTCTCTCAGGACAGCCTCGTGATACCCAACCAGGGCCTTAGAAATTTTCCATACTTGTGCTAAGAGCTACTTACTGCAGATTTCATTATGTCATGACAAGCAGAGCAAATTCAGCAAGTTTAAGTGGTAAACAAAAATTGGATACTGTATTTAACATCCGCATTAACATTAATGCTAACCAAATAAGCTGGTGGATTGGCGATTCCCCATCCAAACAACTACTTTTTACCCTCACAATTACAACTTTTTTGTGGATGGACAGTAGTATCAAACTCTGATCCTATACAGAGTTTTCTAATATCAGTATATGACGACTACCCATTAATTTCTTTGCTGGAGAGGACAAATCAATTGTCCGATAAAAGATTTTGTACAGGTAAATTATTTGACAAGGTATGGCAGGAAATGAAAAAAATGACTGACATAAGGGGTTATACATTATATACCCCAATATGGAACAATAGTAGTTATGGGGAACTGATGAAACTGGAAGGGTTTGAGATATGGAGGCTCAAGGGACTAAGGTATATAGCACAGCTATTCCAGGAAGATGTGATGAAAACCTTTATTGAATTAAGAAACAAATACAATATGCCAAATCAAAGATTTTTTCAATTTTTACAGCTTAGGCACACATTAAAAGCACAGGGCCGATCGCATGAATTAAAATGTAATAAATAAGTGGTAATAGTCTTGTTGGATAAGACAGAAAGGAAAAGGGTTTGATATCACAATTATATGATATAATATTTGATACATTTAAAGGAACTGTGGACATACCAGCAAGGTCAGCCTGGTCTTGCGATATAGGACAAATCTCAGATGAACAGTAGGCACTGGCATTGTCGGCAATACCCCTGGCCTCCCTATCCTCAACACAATTATTCATTTTACACAGGGCTAACTATACACCAGAGAAACTATTTAAATGGAAACTTAGAGATACAGCCCAATGTCCCAGATGTAAAGGAAGCCCTGCTAATTTAATACATATGCTATGGAGATGTCCTAAACTCCATCGTTATTGGCACAAAGTAGTTTCAATGATTAACAATGTTTTTTGGTACTGGGTTGTCTCTAGAGCCGGGGGGGGGATGTCTTCTGGGTATCCTGGATGAATCGGGAATCCCGGGTGAATACACGGTATCAATAACAAGGAGCCTATTTCAGGCTCGTAAGCTTATAGCACAAAAGTGGACATCAGCATTTCCTCCTACAGCAGCAGAATGGAAAATACAAGTAGAAGAAACCCTAATTAAGGAAAAATATACTTTTTTACATAGAGGCTGTCCAGGGAAATTTGAAAAGATATGGAGAAGATGGTCTGACATACTGGATGTATAATGAGATGGGAATAGATAAATCTATGAGTAATGGGGAGGGAGGGGGGCGGCAGGGTTTTAGCTTTTTTTTTCTCCCTCTTAATACGTGCCTGGGTTGTATGTTTTTTTGGTTGTTTTTGTTGTTTGTATGTAAAAGTAATAAAAAAGAAGTGATTAAAAAAAAAACATCTACGATTTCCCAATATTCTCCCTTTACCCCGCTGCTGCCCCTCAGTGTAAAAACAGTGCACCCAATTAAATGGTGAAATAAATAATGATGCAGTGCTATATGAAATATATGAAATATGCCAATGAAATAGTAAAAGTAATATGAGCTACACAAACATGATCATATATGCACACATAAAGAAACAAAATGTATTGATATAATAACCCCAAAAACACAAATAATGTGACAAATATAATATATCATAATAAAACAATCACAGAAGGTGACTATGTGTGGATTGTTGGTGGAGCGGTTTATACTTGAGTTCGCACATCAATGATATTGAAGAATGCATACAATATATGTTTATAATAAGGACTGATCACTTTGTGGACTTTTGAGCACTGTTTTTTCTTTTCACTATATTATATTGGTAACATTATTTGCATTTTTTGGGTTATTGTATTATTACATTTTGCCACTTTATTTATACCTATATAATCATGTTTGTATAGCACGTATATTAATAATTAACTGGTTATAGCACTGCACCATCATCTATTTAATGATTAATTTTAAACAGCAACTGGGCTTCAATAAAACCTGGCAGAAATTTTATTACAAAACCTTTGAGGAGAGCAGAGCAATACCACTGTATATAAACAACGAATTGAAGGTATTTTGTTTACAGTGCCTTGAAAAAGTATTCATACCCCTTGAAATTTCTATATTCTGTCATGTTACAACCAAAAACGTAAATGTGTTTTATTGGGATTTTATGTGATAGACCAATACAGTCATACCCCACTTTTAAGTACACAATGGGGTTTATTTACTAAAGCTGGAAAGTGCAAAATCAGGCTCACTTCTGCATAGAAACCAATGAGCTTCCAGGTTTTATTACCAAAGCTTAATTGAACAAGCTGGGGTTAGAAGCTCATTGGTTTCTATGCAGAAGTGAGCCTGATTTTGCACTTTCCAGCTTTAGTAAATAAACCCTATTGCCTACTTAAAAGTGGGGTATGCCTGTACAAAGTGGCACATAATTGTGAAGTGGAAGGGAAATAATAAATGGTTTTCCACATTTTTTACAAAAAAATATCTGAAAAGTGTGGCATGCATTTGTATTCAGCCCCCTTTACTCTGATATACCTAACTAAAATATAGTGGAACCTATTGCTTTCAGACGTCACCTAATTAGTCCACCTGTGTGTAATTTAAAGTGGAACTTCCGCTCATTATCCTCCTCCCCCCCTCCAGTGCCACATTTGGCACCTTTCGGGGAGGAAGGGGGACAGGATACCTGTCTTTCACAGGTATCCTGTCTCCACTTTCGGGAGCCTCAGTCGCGGGTATGTGCGTCATCACTGGGGCTCCCTCCTCCTCCCTCCTCCTTCCCCGGCCGCTGGGCCAGTAGGAGAGAGGAACGGAGCCTCGCGCATGCGCAATAGGGTTCCTGGCATTAAGCTGTAAGGTTACACTGCTTCCCTCACTGTTCCCTTACTCGCAATGGAGGCGGCATGCAGCTGCGGTGCTGACATCACTGGACTCCAGGACAGGTAAGTGTCCCATTATTAAAAGTCAGCAGCTGCAGTTTGTGCAGCTGCTGGCATTTAATTTTTGCAGTGGTGGGCAGACCTCCGCTTTAAGCTCAGTAAAAATACAGTTGTTCTGTGAAGCCCTCAGAGGTTTGTTAGAAAACCGTAGTGAACAAACAGCATCGTGAAGACTAAGGAACACACCAGACAAGTCAGGGATAAATTTGTGGAGAAGTTTAAAGCAGGGTTAAGTTATAAAAAAAATATCCCAAGCTTTGAACATCTTGCGGAGCACTGTTCAATCAATCATTCGAAAATGGAAAGAATATGGCACAGCTGCAAACCTACCAAGACATGGCTGTCCACCTAAACTGACAGGCCGGGCAAGGAGACCATTAATCAGAGAAGCAGCCAAGAGGCCCATGGTAACTCTGGAGGAGCTGCAGAGATCCACAGCTCAGGTGGGAGAATCTGTCCCCAGGACAACTATTAGTTGTGCACTCCACAGATCTGGCCTTTATGGCAAGAAGAATGCCATAAGAATTCCCATTTGCAGTTTGTAAGAAGCCATGTGGGGGACACAGCAAACATGTGGAAGAAGGTGCTCTGGTCAGATGAAACCGAAATTGAACTTTTTGGCCTAAAATCAAAAAGCGATGTGCGTTGGAAAACTAACACTGTACATCACCCTGAACACAGCATTCCCACTGTGAAACATGGTGGTGGCAGCATCATGTTGTGGGGATGCTTTTCTTCAGCAGGGGCAGGGAAGCTGGTCAGAGTTGATGGGAAGATGGATTTAGCCAAATACATAGCAATCTTAGATGAAAACCTGTTAGAGTCTGCAAAAGACTTGAGACTGGGATGGAGGTTCACCTTCCAGCAGGCCAATGACCCTAAACATACAGCCAGAGCTACAATGAAATGGTTTAGATCAAAGCATATTTATGTGTTAGAATGGTCCAGTCAAAGTCCAGAACTAAATCCAATTAAGAATCTGTGGCAAGACTTGAAAATTGCTTTTCACAGACGCTCTCCATCCAATCTGAGAAAGTTAGAGCTATTTTGTAAAGAAGAATAGGCAAAAATGTCACTTTGTAGATGTGCAAAGTTGGTAGAGACATCCCTCAAAAGAATTGTAGCTGCAATTGCAGTGAAAGGTGGTTCTACAAAGTATTGACTCAGGGGGGCTGAATACTTTTCAGATATTTTTTTTTTTTTTTTATTTGAAAAACATTTATCACTTTCCTTCCAAGTCACAATTGTGTGCCACTTTATGTTGGTCTATCACAGTGATGGCGAACCCCAGATGTTTTGGAACTACATTTCCCATGATGCTCATGCACTCTGCAGTGTAGTTGAGCATCATGGGAAATGTAGTTCCAAAACATCTGGGATTCCAAGGTTTGCCATCACTGCTCTATCACATAAAATCCCAATAAAATACATTTATGTTTTTGGTTGAAGCATGACAAAATGTGGAAAATATCAAGGGGTATTAATACTATTTCGAGGCACTGTATATACAGAATCATTGATTATATTAGTAACAATAACCATTTATAAAAGTATCAATACATTGAATGGCGATTGCATGCTAAGGAAAGATCTAAACAGAACAAACTATCTCTAGGAACTTGCATACATACTATATATACACTCTTACACTACAAGCGTAAAGGCACTTAGAACATGTCAGTACTGATCCATATCTTAGCTGGCCAAATTCCTGCTCTACAATCTTGCTCTGGAAAGTTGAGCTGGGCCTGTGCCCATACCCCCACTACCTTACTTTACTTTCATGCATTACTAGTGCAACAGGGGAGCTTCTGATGACTGCCACATTGTTGCTGCCTTACTGGTTTTGGTCATGGGACATTACACATCACAAATCAAGCAGAGTTGAGGCATGCGTCATATCACTATGCCAGTGTTTCAAATATTGTAAGAATGCCTGCCAGCTGGCATAATCAGCATACTTATGAGTTGCACTAGTAATGGGGGCAGTAACATGTAAAAAGGGAATCTGATCGAGGCCCCTAAAAGGGGGTCTCTGATCAAGATTTTTCAGTAGCGCCCATAAAACTTCAGCTGCCCCACTGGTGAAACACTCTGCACACAGACTGTGAAATTTATTTATTAAGATTGTGCCCAGAATACGTTTATACGATCCCCTTTCTGCTGCTAATAAATATCATTGCAGCAGTATAACATCCTCCATACCCCCTAAGAATGCGTGGCTTTTAGGTAAACTGTCACAAGTACAATAGTAAATCTATTAGAAAGTGTTCAGTTTTACAGTCAACAGGAGTCCCAAATATATACAAAACCTACTACAAATCCTTTCCTACATTAGAGGCGGCTGAATTTGCACTAGTTGGCTGCTTGATCTTGTTCACAGTCAGCTTGATAAATCACCACAGAGAGTTCTACTTGCAGAAAAAAAAATCTCTTTATCTCTGTCTCTTAACAGGCATTCCTCTTGTCTAAGCACTGCATTTAAAGTAAAGCTGGCCATACACGCTTCGAATTTCCAATGGTGAATAGGGGGATGTCAGCTGTCAGAAATTGTATCCAGCTGCTTAATACCTGAACAGTGCATGCATTGGATTGGATGCAAACACTATTCAGCTGAGAATTTTTGTTGAGCAGGGGCGAGGGGGTTTAAACAGTCAGAATTGTCTATAATTTAAGCAGAGTATGGCCAGCTTTATTTCCCCTATTCCGGTGGGCCCCCCCAAGCCATCCAGTACTTGGGGACTAGAATCCCTTCCAATCTTCAACTTATCATTCAATACAATTTCCAACCTTTATTGGCTACCCTTTCTCCAGATTTAGAGAAATTGAAATTCCTGGCAGTCTCTTGGTTTGGCAGATGTAATGTCCCAAAAATGAACATCATGCCATGTCTCCTATACCTTCTGCAAGCTTTGTCGATCAAACTGCCACCGCTAAAAATCATCTAGAGAACAAAAGCGTACATTTATAAAGCAAAAGATGCTCTTACTTTTCAATATTCCCCCATTACCCCATTTTATGTCCAGTAAAAAGCCTGCTATTTCCAAGTACATGGCACTTTTCCCCATGACTCCTTTATTGCAGCCTCAACACAGCCATGCGGGAAGGGAGAATGGGGTAAGGTTTAGTCATATGCAGATCCCAATGATGGAGATGTATCACCCTTTGATGCCTAGTTGATTCCTAGTTGAAATTGTGATCTTGGCTTTGATTACCTCTTCCTGAATAGTTGAAATGTGTATTGACTTTTTTTTTTTCTTTACCCCAGTTTATTAATCACCCCCTCCATTTGATCATTTTACTTTTTATGAAAATATGGGAAAATTTGAGGATACAAGGCCAGTAATATTTCAAGAACACCATAATTTGTACTTAAATGCACAAACTATTCCCCAGACCATTTACTTGTTCTGCTGACACTAGGCACAAAATGAATAACACTTGTGTGACAGAGTCACTGAACGGGTTAATTCTCACTGTGTAAGAATGCGTCTTATTTCCATCTGCACTGACTGATAAATAATTATACTCTGCCTGCTTCTCCATCTGGAGAATTAAGCCTGTTAACCCTATGTTACAGCATTACCCATAAATCATTATTCACTTAGCTTTTATGTCTCATTAGAGAGCCACGTCCAGTTTAAATACACTTGTGAGGAGGAGGGGGCGCTCTTGGATTTGCCTATAAAATCTAACATCCAGCTACAGTAGCAGAATATTTCAAATAGGATATAATCCCATTTACTATTTTTTCAAAACCTAGTCTAGACTTGACTATTTATATGTGTGCTAATTACATAATTACATATTTTATAGACCATGTATAAATACACAATAAAATAGTTAAAGTTATTGTGAAGGTATTTAAAAAAAAACAAACGTTTTTCACTTACCTGCTTTGAGGTTTGCACAGAGCCCCCACCGGTGACTCCTAGCTCCTCCTCCCTTCTAAATGCCCCCATAGCAAGCCGCTTGCTATGTGGGCACTTGTACAGGCTTTATTCCAGAGGAGGGCTCTGTGTGTTCATTGACACACACAGCGTGGCTCAGCCCCACCTCCCCATCATCGCAGGATTTGATTAAAAGCAGTAGGAGCCAAGGGCTCCCACTGCTGCCTCCATGTCCAGTGAGGACAGAGAGAGAAAAGAGCCGCTAATCTCAGCCACAGTGCTGGATTGAGAACAGGCTCAGTTATGTATTTAGGGGAAGTATTTAGGAGGGGCTGGGGGAGAGGGGGAGGAGCTTAACACAGAAGGTTTTGTACACTAGTGTAGAGAACCCATTAAGGTAAAAAATCTTCTGCTTTTTCACAACCACTTTAATGTAATACTGCTAACATAACAGAGTAACAGTAACAGTGGAAATTTGCTGTCCCCTCAAAATAACTGACATTAATATCTACACCGCTGGCAACAAAAATGAGTACACCCCTAAGTGAAAATGTCCAAATTGGGCCCAGAGTGTCAATATTTTGTGTGGCCACCATTATTTTCCAGCACTGCCTTAACCCTCTTGGGCATGGAGTTCACCAGAGCTTCACAGGTTGCCACTGGAGACCTCTTCCACTCCTCCATGATGACATCACAGAGCTGGTGGATGTTAGCAACTTTGCGCTCCCCCACTTTCCATTTAAGGATGCCCCACAGATGCTCAATAGGGTTTAGGTCTGGAGACATGCTTGGCCAGTCCATTACCTTTACCCTCAGCTTCTTTAGCAAGGCAGTGGTCGTCTTGGAGGTGCATTTGGGGTCGTTATCGTGTTGAAATACTGCCCTGCGGCCCAGTGTCCGAAGGGAGGGGTTCATGCTCTGCTTCAGTATGTCACAGTACATGTTGGCATTCATGTTCTCTCAATGAACTGTAGCTCCCCAGTGTCGGCAGCACTCATGCAACCCCAGGCCATGACACTCCCACCACCATGACTGTAGGCAAGACACACTTGTCTTTGTACTCCTCACCTGGTTGCCGCCACACATGCTTGACACCATTTGAACCAAATAAGTTTATCTTGGTCTCATCAGACCACAGGACATGGTTCCAGTAATTCATGTCCTTAGCCTGCTTCTCTTCAGCAAACTGTTCGCAGGCTTTCTTGTGCATCATCTTTAGAAGAGGCTTCCTTCTGGGACTACAGCCATTAAGACCAATTTGATGCAGTGTGCAACCTAAGGTTTGAGCACTGACAAGCTGACCCCCTCACTCCTTCAACCTCTGCAGCAATGCTGGCAGCACTCATATGTCTATTTCCCGAAGACAACCTCTGGATATGACGCTGAGTGCGTCCACTCAATTTCTTTGGTCGACCATGGCGAGGCCTGTTCTGAGTGGAACCTGTCCTGTTAAACCGCTGTATGGTCTTGGCCACCATGCTGCAGCTCAGTTTCAGGGTCTTGGCAATCTTCTTATAGCCTAGGCCATCTTTATGTAGAGCAACAATTCTTTTTTTCAGATCCCCAGAAAGTTCTTTGCCATGAAGTGTCATGTTGAACTTCCAGTGACCAGTATGAGAGAGTGAGCGTGATAACACCAAATTTAACACACCTGCTCCCCATTCACACCTGAGAACTTGTAACACTAATGAGTCACATAACACCGGGGAGGGAAAATGGCTAATTGGGCCCAATTTGTACATTTTCACTTAGGAGTGTACCCACTTTTGTTGCCAGCGGTTTAGACATTAATGGCTGTATGTTAAGTTATTTTGAGGGGACAGCAAATTTACACTGTTATACAAGCTGTACACTCACTTCTTTACAATGTAGCAAAGTGTCATTTCTTCAGTGTTGTCACATGAAAAAGTATAATAAAATATTTTTTAAAAAATGTGAGGAGTATACTCACTTTTGTGGGATACTGTATATGTAGGCATTAAATAATTTTGTGACCATAATAGGATTCATTGTGATGGTGCTTCTAATAAGAGGAAGACAAGCAGTCTTGTGTCAGATAACACAAATAAAATATATGATGTAGGGCCAGGTTCACACTTGTGCAGGTTGGGAACACACTTAAAATGACGTGCGTTCCTGATTCAGGACACACATCACACACACTGCCCCCTGCCACATGGCTCTGCAGCACAAAACGGCTGCTGTCCCACACACTATACCACAAAATGAACAGGCCTTTAAGGTGGTTCTAAAGACATTAGGTTTTTTACCTTAATGCATTCTCTGCATTAAGGTAAAAAACTTTCTGCAAGTGCCCCCCCCCCCCCCAGCCCCCCTAATTACCTAAATACTTACCTAAGCCGGATTGTGATTCAACGATGTGTGCAAGAGCAGAGGCTCTCTCGGTTTTTTCTCTCCTCAATGACTCAGACACAGCAGCATTGGCTCCTGCTGCTGTAAATCACAGCCAATGAGGAAAGAGCGGGGGAAGGGGGGTGGGCCAATGAGGTGGGAGCGGGGGGGAGTCGGTTCTGAGCTGTGTGTCTTGTCTGATGAAGGGGTCCTGCATGGCTCCGGAACGTTGCCGTATGTGTGCTATGTGATCACAAAAATAAAGCTTTGGACCTTGTTGAGGAATCCTTGGTGTGTTGATGACATTTCTTCACTGTATGAGTCTTTTGGATACACAGAGCCAGCTTGGGAGTGAGCAAGCATGAGTGCCCCCATATTGAGCGGCTTGCTATGAGGGCACTCAGTGGGGGAAGGAGCAAGGAGCGCCGGAGGGGGACCCAGGAAGGGGAGGATTGGGACTGCTCTGTGCAAAACCATTGCAAAGAGCATGTAAGTATAACATGTTTGTTATTTAAAAAAATAAAATTATATCTTTTACATTAACTTGACAGGGATTGCAAAAGTGTTTTTATTCTAGTTGAGGCAGAGTCATCCAACACCTTGAGGTCTGAATGGAGGATATACTGTATACTGTATATACACACTTTCACGTGTGTGTTTGTCCCATCACCACCAGAAAATATATTATAATATTTCAATGTGCCAGGTTATCTTTACTTAAGAGGAGTCCTGCAGGCAGACTGCTGACTCTTGAGTACACCCTATTTTGCTATAAACAAGCTGCTCCCTGGGGAAGGTTGTTGATTCAGCTCAATGCAGGCCAGGGCGTCTGTGGACAGGAATGGCTTGTTTACAGCAAAGATGGATGCAAACACAGAGATAGGTTGTGCAAGTGGTATAGGTGTCTTTTACAAGTCTAGCAATTCCCCTGGTTCTCACTAGTTACTACAGTTTGCATACTATACCCAGTCCATATATTAAAGTATCTTGTGCATGTACAGGGCAAAAACATTTGCAAACACATTTTGATTGCTTAATCAATTAATGTCTGCATCATTCTTACAAATATTTATATTTCTTTCATTGATCCTCTACTTTAATACCTACTTTTCTCACTTTAAAAGTGGCTATGACCACTTTTCTTCTTTAACCACCCTGGCGGTATGATTATTTCGGATTTTAGGTGCTGAAAGCGGTACAATTATTTTGCATGGAAATTTGGCGTTTTATATTGTAGGTCTGTAATTCTTAACAATAACACACTTAAATCTGTCCAAACAAGAGTCTAGTAGATATTCCGGGTATGATAAAGTTTGAAACACAAAAACATAAATTATAATATAATAAAAGTAAATAATTAAAATAAAAAAAAAATAATAATAAAATAAATTTCCCCACGATTCATTATCGCTCAATTCTGCAAGTGTTCTAATTTACTATCGCTGTTTTCTAGCTGGTCTAAAGCCACTTTTGATGTAAAGGGACACTTTTTGGTTGCTATGGACAATCTCCAGTTTCCAGGCAGAAAGAACAGTATATATAACATAAAACTGCATGCAGGGCATAGGACAAAGCACTGGGGACAAAAGGGATGTGATATAATTTCATACAGTACTGTAATCTGTAGGATTACAGTACTGTATGTGTTATGATTTTACACTTTTTTGAATTTGCCGCCAGGCTCCGCCCCCGTGCGTCACGCCGCTCGCAGGGACATCGCAGGATCCCAGGGACAAGGTAAGTAAAGCCACACCAGGATCCTGCGATGTAATCCCGAGTGTGGCTCGGGGTTAGCGCTAATGGTCCTGAATTTTAACCCTGAGCCACACTCGGGAAAACCGCAAGGGAGGCTACACACAGTCACTTCCAGCGCTAATAGGTCTTCCAAGGTGTGGAGTAACAGATGTCAGATAAAATGGTAGTGTGAAAGGTATATATGGTATCCAAAACTGCGTGGATGCTGCCTTCCTCAGATGGGGTAATCCGAAAGGAACTACAAAAAAAAACAGAAATGGAAGGTGCGCACACCTAGTGCATTACCAAAGATAATTTAATAATAAGAAATTTTTATATAAAAGCGGGTACTCACGAAATGCAACTGACAAAAGGCCATAAACACAGTGCATGAACATGCACAGAAAACAGGGTACAGCTAACGCGTTTCGGGGCTAGGCTAGCTAGGCTAGCTCCGAGGAAGAGGGTGCGCCCCGAAACGCGTTAGCTGTACCCCGTGTTCTCTGCATGTCCATGCACTGTGTTTATGGCCTTTTGTCAGTTGCATTTTGTGAATACCCGCTTTTATATAAAAATTTCTTATTATTAAATTATCTTTGGTAATGCACTAGGTGTGCGCGCCTTCCATTTCTGTTTTTCTTGTAGTTACTTTTGTTCTTTAATTAGACTTGATTACTTTACATTTACCACACTGGGATAAAACAAGTTGTTGTTGAAAGTCAATAAAGGTATTAAATGGCTTTGACCTTCCATAGTGCGCAGCTTCAACCTCTGTCTAGAGGAAGCTGGTCAGCCATCAATGAGTTAATCTTTTTCCTTTGATTACAGCCAAGGCAAAAGAGAGAAAGTCAGCCGAGCTGTGTGGTCCTGCTCAGTCTGTTTCCAGCCACATGTAGAGAATAAAAACAAAGAGCCAAGATGAAAGACTCACTAGCATGCTCACAGAATGGAATTTTGTTTAATGGTTATCTTCTTGCCGGAATTGAAAGAAAAAATGGGGCTGAGCAATTTGCAGTATTCTTCTCCGCCAGCACAGAAAATCTGCAGCAGATTTAGGGCCATCGGTTCACACTCAGACAGTGGGCACCCAGAGCACTGAGCCGCTCTGATTAATTAAACCTTATGCAGTGGAATGTAGCTTTGAGGCTGGATTGTTTAATGCTAAATGTCACAAGCATGAAATTATACCACGATGCACACACAAGAAATAAAATACGTTGCCTCGTGCCAGTGGCCTCATAAAAATTTAACCTGCCTGTACCAGGAGATAAAGTGAGCAGGGCTGATCAATAAAAAATAAAACTGGCATGAAGGAAATACAAGGCTACTGCTCCCAGAGACCAATCAGGCGTAAACTTTCACTTTCTAAAGTGCCTTAAAAGGAACTCGCCTTTAAAGAAACATTAAAGCTGATGTTGCTGATTTCTCCTTTGCATAATGCTAGTTGCCTGTCCATCATTCTGACCCTCTGCTCAGAGCTGTGCCACCAATTAAGCCAATTGAGACAGCAATCTCAGGCAGGACACAGAGGGCATGATAGGGGGGTGGGAGCGTCCAGAATGGACAGCGTTACTGTCCTCAGCATTACTGAGCTCCTTGTCTGGCCACTGTGCCTGTCATTCAGGCAGGATTAGCAGCTGAACCTTTTCAGTGACATGGAACCTCTTAACAGTGCAGGTTGTATATCACTGAGCACAGGGTGCCAGCCACTCTTTTAGAAGGCTCAGTTGCCAAGATTCATGCTATTACTTTTACTCATTTTATTAGCCCAAAACTATCTATGTGCCTATCTTTGTTCAGCATAGTTTTGGCCACAACTTCAGGACTGTAATGGGGTTGATTTACTAAAACTGGAGAGTGCAAAATCTGGTGCCGCTCTGCATAAAAACCAAATGGCTTCCAGGTTTTTTTTTGTCAAAGCTTAATTGAATAAGCTGAAGTTAGAAGCTGATTGGCTACCATGCATCAGAGTTTGCACTCTCCGGTTTTAGCAAATCAACCTAGGAGGTGGAAACGGTGCTCTCGGAAAGAGGACTGCCAGCTTGCAGATGACAAGTGGAATCAGACTAACTAATATGGGCATTTGTTTCACGTTTTTGAAGTGTCAACTTTGTATGTTAATGAAATTAACAAAAAAAATAAAAAATAAAAATTTGCAAATTAGCAAATATGCAGATACCATTTCTGGATGGAAATGCTGCTGTAGGCCCCCTGCAGTGCTGCTCACATAACCAAAAGCCTAGAAGGGGGGGGGGGGGATTAGCGATTTTGAACTGTAATCCATGTATCTAATAAAAATGACATGACTATGTCCTGTCTAGGCTTTAGATTGTCCATCCTAGTAGAACTGGCCTTATTCTAACATTTGAGTACCATTTAAACATACAGGAGTGGATTTACTAAAGGCAAATAGGCTTGTGCACTATGTAAATGAGGTGAAGCTTCACTTTGCACTTTGCAAGGAATACCCAATCACGTGCAAAGAAAATGAAAAAAAAAAACTTTTTAGCTTGCGCATCACTGGATGGTTGGAAGTCAGCAGCACAGCTTTCCCTCATTTACTGACAGAGGTTCTAGCATTTCCCTAGTATACTAAAATGTTTTGCTGTTGGAATAAGGAGCTTTGGTAGTTCATTCTCTCTCCCTGTCAGTGTGTATCTGCCTGCCCGCAAGAGGTATCAGCAGACAAATACACAGACAAGTCGGCAGGAGTCCTGCATGGCACCCGTGATCACGGGTGTAATGCTTTGCAAGCTCCAAGTAAAATTTTTTTTTAAAAATGCACGTTTTTTTTTACCTGCAAAAAGATGTGCTTTTATTATTTATTTTTAAAAAAGGTGAACTTATCCTTTAACTGATGGCCTTAAAATAGGCAGTAAGTTTGGAATACACAAAGCAATAAAAACTTAACAGAGGTACTAGTCCTTCCCTACCCAACAAAAAATAATTGAGTTTCAAATAGATTTGGACTTTAATTTCTTTAGAGTTTAGCCAATGAGAAATATGCAATCTCTCCGATTTATCCAATCTCTCCTTCATAGCGAACCCTAAAATATTACTAGCAAATGGGACTGTCTTTAAAATAAAATTAGCAAATGTGTCTATTAAGTAAGCGGATATTCTGAATTTGTAAAGAAATGTCTAATGGTACGAACGGTAAACACAATATACAGTGGCGTAGGGATGTAGTGTATAGCAGAAGTTTGGGGTGTTTAGTGCATAGCCAATAATACAGATTGCTGTGGTTTAGAGTATGCCATATACAGCATAGCATACAAAACTCAGTGGTCCAGACTAATCAGCAAAAAGTAAATGTACAATATTTTTGTGCTTCACCCCCACTCTCACTTCTTTATTTTATTTTTTTATCATTTTTTTTTTTTGGACTAGCAGTGGGACTTTTAGCTTCAACCACTAAGCATTTGAAAGCCACAAGTCTAAATCGCAAGGACATGAGCTGCTGACAAGGTTTGCACCAAAACTGTTTATAACCATGATGCTGAGGACACAATATAAATTATACTACATGACTAATTACCCACTTTCTGTAAAAAGCGCAGGTCCATAACCCTTATGGACCTGAGCTTTTCATAGAGAGTAGGTAATTAGTCATGTTTGCACCTGTATGGTAGAGCACTGTAGGCCAATTGATCAATCTACCTAAACATGTGATCTATGCAGCGTCCAACTGAATAGTATCCCTGCTTATGACCACCAACATAAGAGGGCACTTTAATGGTACACTTACCGTGCTGATCAGGAATCTAGTGTCCACTTACATTGGTGGTTAGTGGCTGGCTCTGGCAGTGAAGTCAACTTGGTTGGCTGCCAGTTTATCAGCCAGATTTCTTACTCTACTGCAGAAGCTCACACTGTGGCATCTGTGTAAATTAAATGCTAAATATATTATAACAATATATGTCTATTTGAACTAGTTCTTTTATATGCAGATCAAAGGGATGTCCCTATTTAACCCACTGTTAACCCCTAATCAGCCCAAATTTTCATTTCATATGTAAATGCTTTCATTCTCAAACTGTTGTTCATTACATTAAAATACAAATACAATCAATAAAAAAAATATTTTGTTTATTTGTAAGTGAATTTGCCATGCTTTTTATCAGAAATGTAATTTTAGTATCATTATAACATAATTAAATTTTTACTTTTTATCTACAGTAATCCTAGTTGTTTTTAAACTTAATACTGTTCAAACGAGAAACATTTTTTTCCTATGTTTTCTTGTGTAGAGTATACAGGTATGCGGTCTAAAGTGGTAAATTAAATATTGGTATTTTTAATATTCAGTGTATTATTGAGGTTTTTTTTCTTTATTTTTGATACAGTGCTTAATTAAAAAGGGCTACAAAGATATTTGTTTCTTTTTCAGTTTTTCCCCTTGTTGCTTTATGTCTACATCAGTGTAAACACAATGTCAATCTATTTTTAAATCCATTTTTTAACATGAATTATCTTTAATTTTTAGAAATAACGTTAGTTTTTATTTTTGGATAGATTAGGAAAAAGAGTTAGAACCTATACCAGATTTTTATTGCTGTCTGTGTTCCTACTACCCCACTAGGGAGATCCAGCAACTCTATTTGTCCTAGTAACCATTGTTAAATATTGGGAAATAGAAAAGATCACAATTGCTACCAGAACAGAAAGTAAGGGTATATCTTTCAGCAGAGATACCTCTTTCGGTAACAACTGTCAACCTTGAAAAGACGTTCTTCTTTTGTCTCTGGGACAGTGAAGAATTATCTCCCCAATGGGACACAGATCGTAATTAAAGTGCAGAAATTGTTTTCCAATCATAATATAACATGATCATTTTTTTGTGTTTCGTTTTTTTTTTTTTTTTGAAGCGCATTTATTTTTTACTTCATTTTGCAAATCTTATAATCCAGAGGTATTTCTTACATACTGTATAAGCCAACTACCATATAAGAACAACTATACCTGTTTTCTTTATGTTTTGCAATTTTATGTTAAACCTGACAGCTTTCTGTGAAGAGTGACTTGGTGATTTTGGATATAGGATTAGCTCTCCAATTACCTTACCTGACTGCATGAAAAAAAAAACATGTTTTGCAGTAAAAAAATATTTAAATGAGCCAGGTGTATTTATTCTTTTCCATGTCTTCATTGCATAATCAGGCACTGTTCTTTACAAGTCCCTTACAGGATGTTTATACAGATCATGTAAATAAAGTGCCTGAATTGTCCTTCTTAGCCAATCAGACACTACTCACTTTTCTAGAAGAGGTAGGATAATAAAAGCCAACATACTACTGCTTTTTGGTGTATTTCAAATACACAGGGTACTAGGGCTGCGCATCTTCACTGGTCTCACGATTCGATTCGATTACGATTATCTGGTCAACGATTCGATTCGATTCGATTCCGCGATGCATCACGATGCATCACGATTACCGACGAGCTCCCACTTCCGCTTGGGCTGCCTAGGCGGCCCTTCTTCCCTGCAATCTTCTGGGACACATCACAGTTCCCAGAAGATTGCCCGGCTGTGCAGGACAGTGCAGTGCGACATGCGCACCCAGCTATGAAGCTGCAAGCTGTCACAGCCGGATGCCCACAGTAGTATTGCCAGCGCCGTGGACAGGCAGGGGAGAGAATGGAGGGTTTGGGTGGCCACGTCGCTGGATTGTGGGACAGGTGAGTGTCTTTTTATTAAAAGTCAGAAGATACACTTTTTTTGTAGCTGCTGACTTTTAATAAACAATAAATTTACTAGGCGACCCCTCCCTGCCAGCGATCTTCTGGGTCCCAGAAGATTGGCTGGCCAATGGCAGAGCGCAGTGCGGCTTGTGCAGTCTGCGCCCGGCTGTGAAGCCATAAGCTGTCACAGGCGGGTGTCACTGCCCACAGTAGATATAACGGCGCCGAGGAGAGGGAGAGGAGCGAGGCTCCGGGGTGGCCGCATCGATGGACCGTGGGACAGGTGAATGTCTGATTATTAAAAGTCAGCAGCTAAACTTTTTGTAGCTGCTGACTTTTAATAAACTAAAAAAACGGGTGGAACTCCACTTTACGTAGTGCACTAATCCGGTGCACTACAAGGTACAGAAATTCTTACACATGGCTGCTGGGAGGTCAGGAGGGATTACAATCCACAACTGACAAACAGCCCTGTGAAGTTCCTGTACTGTCTCTGTGACATTTCTCTGGGCTCCCCTGTTTGCACCTCCCAGCACACTAGGAGTTAACACAGTGGAATGTGCAAACTGGGGGGGGGCAAAGAAATAATGTCACACAGAGCACATGTAGGAGACAGTGTAAGTAGAATACAAACACACTTGTACTCTACATACAGCTGATAAAATACCTGTGTGGTAAAAAAAATGCAGTTAAAATCTATTAAGTGCCCACCGCTGTATCTGCATTTTAAAATTTATGCAGCTTCATATCTTATTTTTGTCTGTGTAAATATAAATAACTGTGTCTTTGTCAAAATGGCTTTTGTTAATAAATACAATTGTAATCCATTAAGTGGTGATCGCTGTGTGTGTGTTTTTTTTTTAAATATATGCATCATACCTCGTTTTTTTAGTCTGTGTGTAAAACTGTATAAGCCGGTCATGTGACTGCTCAGTCCAGCCCACATCTCTCTCCTCTCAGTCTCAGGTCTCTCTGACACTCCTGACGTCAGTGGGAGTTCTCAGCCCCGCCCACCAACTGTAGCTATCAGATCAGAAGAGAGGCGGGCGGGGCTGACGTCAGGAGGGACAGAGAGGAGAGGGGCGGGCCGGACCGAGCAGTCACATGTACGCCGGATATACAGTTATATACACAACTAAAAACGAGGTATGAAGCTACATATATTTAAAAAAAAAAACACATACAGCGATCACCACTGAATGGATTACTATTGAATTTAATAGCAAAAGCCATTTTGACAAAAAACGCTTGGAGTACACTTCCGGGGGGGGGCGGGGCAAGTCGGGATGACGTCACACCCGACATCGATGTTTAGGGGTGCTTGCATCGATGCCGCATCGGGGACCCCCGAATCGCGATGCATCGATGCAGCGATTAAATTCCACACCCCTACAGGGTACTACTTCATAATGGAAATACAGGGCTCAATTCACAGAATATCTCATGATATAATTGAATCAGGTGACACATTTTTTCCAATTATCTCATGAGATGCTGAAAATGTCAATTCACTATCACCTTACGAGTTATTTACCCCACAAACCAAAAACAAATACTGTGGCCGGTTGGCTCAATTGCGCGAAACGACGTACCTGTACGTCATTTTGTGCAATAGCCAGCAGGGGGCGTGCGCAATGTCTGCCGCAATCCCTCCATCTCCGTGTAAATAAAGCAGATCCCCGTTCTGCTAAGCAGGAACACGGATCTCTGTGTTCATCCAATGAGTCCATCCCCCACACAGTTAGTAAGCACCCCCTAGGGACACACTTAACTCTTTGATCACCGCTGGTGTTAACTCCTTCCCTGCCAGTGTCATTAGTACAGTAACAGTGCATATTTTTAGCACTGTTCACTGTAATAATGTCACTGGTTCCCCAAAACATGTCAAAATTGTCATTTAGGTGTCCAAAATGTTGGAGTCCAGCTAAAAATCGCTGATTGCCGCCATTACTAGTAAAACAAATAAATTAAAATGCCATAAAAAAATTCCATAGTTTGTGAGACATCTCAAGTCTCCCACGAGGTGCGGGAGCCTCCCGTATTTTGGGGACGGCTCCCGGACACCCACAAGTGCTGCCCAATATCCCAGCTGCGGGGCTGATCCTGTATTGTTCCCTGGTTTATAGCTTATCAGTGCCATCAGTGCACATCAGTGCCCTACAGTGCACATCAGTGACCTACAGTGCCATCAGTGAGTGCTCATCAGTTCAACTAAAGTGATCATCAATGCCACTACAGTGCCCTATTAATGCTCATCAGTGCTGATTGGTGAATGCTCATCAATGCCACCCTATCAGTGGATCCTCATCAGCGCCCATCAGTGCCGCAAAAATGTTTAACCTCTTGACAACTGGGCACGTAAACCCCCTTCCTAACCAGACCAATTTTCAGCTTTTGGTGCTCTCACATTTTGAATGACAATTACTCAGTCATGCAACACTGTATCTTTATGAAATTTTTGTCCTTTTTTTCACACAAATAGAGCTTTCTTTTGGTGGTATTTAATCACTGCTGGGTTCTTTATTTTTTGCGCCGTAAAAGAAAAAAGACCGAAAAATCTGTAAAAAAATACATTTTTCTTCATTTCTGTTATAATATTTTGCAAATTAGTAATTTTTCTTCATACATTTTGGCCAAAATTTATACCGCTACATATCTTTGGTAAAAATAACCCAAATCGGTGGATATTATTTGGTCTTTTTGAAAGTTATAGAGTCCAAAAGCTATGGTGCGAATATCTGAAAATTGATCACACCTGAAGTACTGACGGCCTATCTAATTTCTTGAGACCCTAACATGCCAGAAAAGTACAAATACCCCCTAAATGACCCCTTTTTGGAAAGAAGACATTCCAAGGTATTTAGAAAGATGCATGGTGAGTTTTTTGAAGTTGTCATTTTTTCCCACAATTCTTTGCAAAATCAAGGTTTTTTTTTTTACTTTTTTTTTTTTTTTCCACAAAATTGTCATATTAGCAGGGTATTTCTCACAGACCGCATATGCATACCACAAATTACACCCCAAAACACATTCTGCTATTACTCCCGAATACGGCGATACCACATGTGTGAGACTTTTACACAGCGTGGCCACATACAGAGGCCCAACATGCAGGGGAGCACCTTCAGGCGTTCTGGAGCACCCAGGCCAATTCTGACATTTCTCTCCTACATGTAAAAATCATCATTTATTAGCTAGAAAATTACTTAGAACCCCAAAACATTATATATGTTTTTTTAGCAAAGACCCTAGAAAATACAATGGCGGTCGTTGCAACTTTTTATCTCACACGGTATTTGCGCAGCAATTTTTTTAACGCTTTTTTTGGAAAAAAAACAGTTTTGTGCTTTACAAAAACCAAAACAGTAAAGTTAGCCCAATGTTTTTGCATAATGTGAAAGATTAAGTTACGCCGAGTAAATAGATACCCAACATGTCACCCTTCAAAATTGCACGCGCTTGTGGAATGGCGCCAAACTTTGCTACTCAAAAATCCCCATAGGCGACGCTTTAAAATTTTTTACTGGTTACATGTTTTGAGTTACAGAGGAGGTCTAGGGCCAAAATTATTGCTCTCGCTCTACCGATCGCAGCGATACCTCACGTGTGTGGTTTGAACACCGTTTTCATATGTGGGCGGGACTTACGTATGCGTTCGCTTCTGCATGCGAGCACACAGGGACAGGGGCGCTTTAAAATTTTTTTTTTTTTTTTATTGTTCATTTTACTTTATTTATTTTAGTTTGATGCTTTTTTCCAAAAAAAAAAAAATTTTTTGACCACTTTTATTCCTATTACAAGGAATGTAAACATCCTTGTAATAGGAATATGGCATGACAGGTCCTCTTTACAGTGAGATATGGGGTCAATAAGACCCCACATCTCACCTCTAGGCTGGGAAGCCTGAAATTAAAAAAAAAAAAAAAAAAAAAAAAAACGATCCTGGCTTCGATCGTAGCTGTGAGTCGGTAGAAGCGCGGGAGGGGGGGTCATCCCTTCTCGCAGTGGAACAGCCGCTATGATCATTCTTATGGTGTAGGGAATCGCCGGCTGAAAAAGCTGATATCTGAATGATGCCTGTAGCTGCACCCATCATTCAGATATCCCTGCAAAAATTCAAGGACGTTGTATGACGGCCGGCGGGCTGGAAGTGGTTAAAACACATTTTTTTTTTTTTAACACAAAGTTGTCCATTTATACAATATTTCTACCACATTACATGTACATACCAAAAATGACACCCCGAAATAGATTCTCCTACTCCTCCTGAGTACGCCGATACCACATGTGTGAGACTTCCACAGCTTGGCCACATACAGGGGCCGAGTACAGCCGAGCATGGCTCAGCATGGCAGGGTATGGCTGGGTATGGAGGGGTATTGTGGAGTATGGCGGGGTATTGTGGAGTATGGCGGGGTATTGCGGGGTATGGTGGGGTATTGCGGAGTATGGCGGGGTATTGCGGAGTATGGCGGGGTATGGCGGGGTATGGCGGAGTATGGCGGAGTATGGCGGAGTATGGCAGGTATGGCGGAGTATGGCGGAGTATGGCGGGGTATGGCGGATTATGGCGGAGTATGGCGGGGTATGGCGGGGTATGGCGGGGTATGGCAGGGTAATGCGGGGCTTTGCAGAGTATTGTGGGGGTATTGCAGAGTAATGTGGGGCTTTGCAGAGTATTATGGGGGTATTGCAGAGTAATGTGGGGCTTTGCAGAGTATTATGGGGGTATTGCAGAGTAATGTGGGGCTTTGCAGAGTATTATGGGGGTATTGCAGAGTAATGTGGGGCTTTGCAGAGTATTATGGGGGTATTGCAGAGTAATGTGGGGCTTTGCAGAGTATTATAGGGGCTTTGCAGAGTATTGCACAGCAGAAGGGATGGCTGAGCATGGATGGATGGATATCTCTGTGCAGCGCTGTGGGCACTACACATCCAGCCCACAGCGCTGCAGCCATCCATCCATCCCCCTCTCCTCCACAGTGTACCGATCGGTACACAGGAGGGGAGGAGAGGAACCGGCGTCATCAGATGACGCCGGTCTGTTTACATGTGATCGCGCCGTCATTTGACGGCGCGATCACATGGTAAACGGCCGCGATCAGCGGCCATTTACCGGGATCCGTGATGCGCCGGGTCCGGAGGACCCGGCGGTCACGGATGTGCTCGGGTGCGCGCCCCAGGGGGCGCGCGAGAGGGGAATTCCGGGAGGACGTCGTATGACGTCCTCCCAGAGTTAAGCAACCGCCCTGCAGCCGTCATTCGGCTATGGGCCGGTTGTTAAGTGGTTAAAAAATGTATTAAAAAAAAAAAGGCGTTTTCATTTTCTTTCCACATTTTCCAAAAACTTGTGGAAAAAATGACATGTTCAAAAAACTCATTTTGCCTCATAGAATATACATTGGGGTGTTTGCTTTCCAAAATTGGGTCATTTTGTGGGCATTTCCATTGTCCTGGTGCTCCTGGGACTTCAAAAGTGTAATAGGTAGTAAGGAAATTAGTGTAATTTATAATCCTTGAACGGCTGAAGGTGGCTACTTGGATGTTGGGCCTCTGTATGTGGCCAGGCTGTGTAAAAGTTGTTTGGTTCGCACCAGAACTTGCGAACAGGCAAAAAATTTGTTCGAACACCGTTAAAGTCTATGGGACACGAACATGCATAATCAAAAGTGCTAATTTTAAAGGCTTATATGCAAGTTATTGTCATAAAAAGTGTTTGGGGACCTGGGTCCTGCCCCAGGGGACATGGATCAATGCAAAAAAAAGTTTTAAAAACGGCCGTTTTTTCGGGAGCAGTGATTTTAATAATGCTTAAAGTGAAACAATAAAAGTGTAATATCCCTTTAAATTTCATACCTGGGGGGTGTCTATAGTATGCCTGTAAAGGGGCGCATGTTTCCCGTTTTTAGAACAGTCTGACAGCAAAATGACATTTCAAAGGAAAAAAAGTCATTTAAAACTACTCGCGGCTATTAATGAATTGCCGGTCCGACAATACACATAAAAGTTCATTGATAAAAACGGCATGGGAATGCCCCACAGGGGAACCCCGAACCAAAATTAAAAAAAAAAAAAAATGACGTGGGGGGTCCCCCTAAATTCCATACCAGGCCCTTCAAGTCTGGTATGGATATTAAGGGGAACCCCGCGCCAAAATTAAAAAAAAAAAAAATGTCGTGGGGTCCCCCCCAAAATCTATACCAGACCCTTCAGGTCTGGTATGGATTTTAAGGAGATCCCAGCGCCAAAATAAAAAAAATGGCATGGGGTCCCCCTAAAAATCCATACCAGACCCTTATCTGAGCATGCAACCTGGCAGGCCGCAGGAAAAAAGAGGGGGGGACGAGAGAGTGCCCCCCCTCCTGAACCGTACCAGGCCACATGCCCTCAACATTGGGAGGGTGCTTGGGGGTAGCCCCCCAAAACACCTTGTCCCCATGTTGATGAGGACAAGGGCCTGATCCCCACAACCCTTGGCCGGTTGTGGGGGTCTGCAGGCGGGGGGCTTATCGGAATCTGGAAGCCCCCTTTAACAAGGGGACCCCCAGATCCCGGCCCTCCCCCCTGTGTGAAATGGTAAGGGGGTACAAAAGTACCCCTACCATTTAACAAAAAAACTGTCAAAAATGTTAAAAATGACAAGAGTTTTTGACAATTCCTTTATTTAAATGCTTCTTCTTTCTTCTATCTTCTATCTTCCTTCGGTTTCTTCCTCCATCTTCTTCTTCTGGTTCTTCCTCCGGTGTTCTCGTCCGGCATCTTCCTCCGCGGCGTCGGCGTCTTCTTCCCTTCTTCTCCTCGGGCCGCTCCGCATCCATGATGGCATGGAGGGAGGCTCCCGCTGTGTGACGCTTCTCACTTCATCTTTTTCTCTTCATCTTCTTCTTCTTCTCTTCATCTTCTTGTCTTCATCTTCTTTTCGGGCCACTCTGCATCCATGATGGCAAGGAGGGAGGCTCCCGCTGTGTGACGCTTCTCCTCTTCTGACGGTTCTTAAATAATGGGGGGCGGAGCCACCCGGTGACCCTGCCCCCTCTGACGCACGGGGACTTGACGGGGACTTCCCTGTGGCATTGCTCGTGACGTCAGAAAGGTGCAGGGTTACGTGACGGGTGACCCCGCTCCCCTCTGACATCACGGGGAATGCCACAGGGAAGTCCCATCAAGTCCCCGTGTGTCAGAGGGGGGTGGGGTCACCGGATGGCCCCGCCCCCTGTTATTTAAGAACCGTCAGAAGAGGAGAAGCGTCACACAGCGGGAGCCTCCCTCCACGCCATCATGGATGCGGAGCGGCCCGAAAAGAAGATGAAGACAAGAAGATGAAGAGAAGAAGAAGATGAAAAGAAAAAGATGAAGAGAAGGGCCAGGATCTGGAGGTCCCCTTGTTAAAGGGGGCTTCCTAATTCCGATAAGCCCCCCCCGCAGACCCCCACAACCACCAGGCAAGGGTTGTGGGGATGAGGCCCTTGTCCTCATCAACATGGGGACAAGGTGTTTTGGGGGGCTACCCAAAAGCACCCTCCCAATGTTGAGGGCATGTGGCCTGGTACGGTTCAGGAGGGGGGGCCGCTCTCTCGTCACCCCCTCTTTTCCTGCGGCCTGCCAGGTTGCGTGCTCGGATAAGGGTCTGGTATAGATTTTTGGGGGGACCACACGCCGTTTTTTTTTTACATTTTGGCACGGGGTTCCCCTTAAAATCCATACCAGACCGGAAGGGCCTGGTATGGAATTTAGGGGGACCCCCCACATAATTTTTTTTTTAATTTTGGTTCAGGGTTCCCCTGTGGGGAATTCCCATGCCGTTTTCATCAATGAACTTTTATGTGTATTGTCGGACCGGCAATTCATTAATAGCCGCGAGTAGTTTTAAATGACTTTTTTTCCTTTGAAATGTCATTTTGCTGTCAGACTGTTCTAAACACAGGAAACATGCGCCCCTTTACAGGCATACTTTAGACACCCCCCAGGTACGACATTTAAAGGGATATTACACTTTTAATGTTTCACTTTAAGCATTATTAAAATCACTGCTCCTGAAAAAACAGACGTTTTTAAAACTTTTTTTTGCATTGATCCATGTCCCTTGGGGAAGAACCCAGGTCCCCAAACACTTTTTATGACAATACCATGAATATAAGCCTTTAAAAGGAGCACTTTTGATTTCTCCCATAAACTTTTAAAGGGTGTTCTGCGGCATTCGAATTTGCCACGAACACCCCAAATTGTTTGCTGTTCTGCGAACTGGAGAACAGCCGATGTTCGAGTCGAACACTTGAAGCTCATCCCTAGTTTCCATTGTCCTGGTGCTCCAGGACCTTCAAAAGCGTAATAGGTAGTCAAGAAGTTAGATGTGTAATTTATGCTATTTGTACTGTCCTGGCTTGTTAGTGTCTCAAGAAATTAGATAGGCCATCAGTATATCAGGTGTGATCAATTTTCAATGATTGGCACCATAGCATGTAGACTCTATAACCTTCACAAACACCAAATAATCTACACTGATTTGGGTTATTTTTACCAAAGAAATCTAGCAGTATAAATTTTGGTCACAATTTATGAAGAAAAAATACTAATTTGCAAAATGTTATAACAGAAATTAAGAAAAATGCATTTTTTTTACCACATTTTCAGTCTTTTCTTATATATAGCGCAAAAAATTAAAAAAACAGTGGTGATTAAATACTATCAAAAGAAAGCTCTATTTATGTGAAAAAAAGGACAAAAAATTAATATGAGTACAGTGTTGCATGATTGAGTAATTGTCATTCAAAGTGTGAGAGAGCTGAAAGCTGAAAATTGGCCTGGTTAGGAAGAGGGTATAAGTGCCCAGTAGGCAAGTGGTTAAGCTGGCCATACATGACTCAGTTTTTTTTTTTTCCGTTCAGCCAGCCAGCTGTGTGGATGGGGAAATCCTCCTGCTGTTCTTTTTATTTTGACTGAGGGTTGCAGAATACTCTCATCAGTGCTGCAACTGATTGGCTGTATGTGCTGCTCAAATGCTGGTTTTCCAGATAGACTGTGACACAAGCCAGTCTTGAAGACCAGTTTTTGTTGAACAGAGAGGGCTACACACAGATTAAAATGTGTCCGGTTCAGCAGGAACAGGAAATTAGATTAATGTATGGCCCGTCTTACTGTGGCTTCAGTAATTTACAAATCTACAGCACATAGAAGAACCTACTTCATGTACTCATCTATTCTGATTACATTGAGTGTCTGGTTTGTGACTGAGTGAGTAAAATCTACTCCGAGTTGGGATGCTAGACTTCCCCGTCTGGGCTACCCTCCCTTTACCATGCCTACTTTGCACTCTGTTACCATTTAATGTTCTAATTTCTGACCAATGACTCCTCTTTAAAGCAGAGCTCCACCCAAAAGGGGAAGTTCTGCTTTAAGTATTCCTACCCCCTCCTATGCCAAATTTGGCATGTCATTTTATTTGAGGGAGGAGCGGGTACCTAATTTTGACAGGTACCCACTATCCCACTTCCACTCAGACCGCCAAGGCGATCCAAGTGGAAGTTCTCTTCCTCCCTCTCTCCCTGCAATCTTCTGGGACCCGTCATGGGTCCCAGAAGATTGCCAGACCATTCAGGAAGCACAGCACGACTCGCGCATGCGCAGTTGGATGTCACAGCCAGGTGCCCAAAGTTGTAACAGCAGCGCTGGTGAGAGGAGAGGAAGAGATATAAGGAAATGATTCTGGAAGGCTACACTTCCAGAAATCCTTTTATTGAAGCTGCATATGACAAGTGGTTGACAGATGGAGCAGGGGACAAAGAAGTAGATGTGTTTCGCGCAAATGTTAGCGCTTAGTCATTATCAAAGGAGAGAGAGAGAACCGAGGGTTCGGACAGCCACATTGCTGAATTCTGGGACAGGTGAGTGTGTGTTTATTAAAAGTCAGCAGCTACACTTTTTGTAGCTGCTGACTTTTAATAAACACAAAAGCGAATGGAGCTACGCTTGAAACTTTTCTCTTCGTATGTTTCTACACGATTTTCAAATAATCATATGTTAAGCCTTTCTAACTATAAACCCACTAAATAACCTACTGACAAACCTCGGTGGTGCCTGTATGCCCCCACGACATTGCTATTAATCACAATTTAGATATTCCTATTCATTATGACAATTGTTCAACAGTATACTCATTGTGTATGCTTAATATGATCCTGACTGTTCCCTCCCCTGTTTTATGTATCTTAAAAAGCTTTAATAAAAAGTTACACAGATTTAAAAAAAAAATAGAATTCAATTTATTCTTCATTCAGCAATCCGTTCCTGGTGTGTTTATGTCATTTATGCCATGGTCATAAGGACCTTCATTACTGCATCAACATCATAGCATCTCTTCTGCATGTCAGCTACTTTTTCTCACCCCATCACCAACTTATTTGTGAAAACCACAAGACTGAGCAACTCTGTATGTAAAAAGACAAGGGGGGTTTATTTACGAAAGGCAAATCCACTTTTCACTGCATTTGCACTTGAAAGTGCACTGAAAGTAAAGTAAAGTCGCTGTAGATCCGAGGGGGACATGCGAGGAAAATAAAAAACAGCATTTTAGCTTGCACATGATAGGTTGATAAAATCAGCTGAGCTTCCCCTCATTTTAGATCTACCCCTCAGATTTAGAGCGACTGCACTTCCAAGTGCACTTTCAGTGCAAAGTGGATTTGCCTTTCGTAAATAACCCTCAAGGTCTCTACTAGTACAGCATTACTGGACTGGCATCCACAGCAGAGAAAAAGAGTCAATGATGAAAGGTATCAAAATGATGGCATGTTGCTGGTAAAAAGCCTACAAAGCAAAGTATGGCGCATGAAATGATCCTCCTTTTAGGATGGAACTTAGTTTTGTTAATTATTATTTTACTTATTTCAGTTTTATTGACATAGCAAATCAAACGGATGTTTATTGGAAACTGGCTATAAGAAGTTACCACCTAACCTGTTTCCATGATGCAGATGTTCATGACAGCTTACAAAGGCTCATTGTTAATCAATGCTGCACAACATAATTGCAATGGACTGTATTATGTGATTCTGACCATAGAATACAATGTTTGAGTATACGTGAAATTTAGCAAATACTTACTCTCAAGGATGTGACTGTCAGCTGGCTCCACGTTTCCTTGTCCAATCCAAAGACAATTGCATTGGCTAGTCCATGAAGAGGAGCACTCATCACATGTAGTAATGTGAGAGCAAACATTGGCTGGCTTGGGTAGAAGGCATTGTGGATTCTAGAAAAAAAAAAAAAACTGCATCAGACAACAGACCCAAAAAAAATAGGCTCAAAGTTTAAAAATGGCCATTTATAGCTGATTAAATCAAGTGAAGCCAGGCAATAGGTTTAAACGTTTTCTACTCTACCTGACAGCACCGTCTTAAAGACAAGACATTCATGCAGAAATATGAAAGCTGCCACTGGAGTTGATTTACTAAAACTAGGAAGTGCAAAGTCTGGTTCATCTGTGCATGATAGAAAATCAGCTTCTAACTTCAGTTGGTCAGTAAGCCCATTTTTTACATTGTAAAACTGCAGGCACCAGGGCTGTAATTCAGATCCCTATTTACTATTTGATAAGCCACCATCCTGAAACAGGTTATGTAGCAAATTATGACAACTCTCATGTAGAATACTTTCCTCAGGTCAGTGACTTCCTAAGTAGCAAGGCCAGAATGACATCTACTGTACATTTACATTCAAACCAAGAGTCGCAGATATCTTATTCTTAAAGATTTTCTTTATTTTATTTTACGATTTTAAATGTTTGTGTAATTAATTGCCTCCAATGCTTAATACCATAATTCCAGCCAAAGTCTTTATTTCATTCTGGATTAGAGTGGTGAAGTGTTGCCAACTACGTTCGATCTTGACTGCTTAGTTTCTGTCCCAGTGACATGGGAGGTGAAAACACACCAAAAGGAATACAGAGAGTCAGTAAAACCTAAGCATGGCTCTAATCCTTCCCCACTCTATTTAGAAATAAAGCATACATTTTGGATGCAATTGCACTTTTAGATTTTTAACCTTCTCCCCTCCCTTTTTTTTTTTTGTTTTATTGTTGTTTTTGTTGATTTTCTTCATTTGACAATGAGCAATTCAAATCTGACAAGTCTTCTAACCTCTCTATTCTTGTGATCTGCTGTATTAGGCATGGGGTTACTAATATATAATTTCCTTTGTGTCTGGAGTTTCTTTTTAACACCATTTTGACTATTACAGCAGTGTCTATATTCTTGGAAAGCTCTGGTCCAGAGATTGTTTTTGGAGCGCTGTGCCGGTTTTTTAATTAGCTCATTGATGGAATGCTCTAGAGGACAAATTATTGAAGCCTAATGGCATTAAATAGTGCACAATGTGCCAAAACAGAAAGGGGAAGCCAAATAAGAAGAATAACAGGAATATGCACAGTAAACACGAAACGTACACATCCAGTGATAACCCAGAAAAAGGGATTAACAAGCTACAAAAATTCACAATTATTTCTCCAGCAGAGGAAACATCCCAAGAACATATGAACTTGAACCAGCAGTAACAGGGCCTACTGCAGTGTTTCCCACTGAAGAAGAAGTGAATGAAAGTGACTTTTTATTTTTAGGATAATGTTTTTATGTATAACAGTATTTTTTTTATTTGTGCTGGTGTAATTGAGTGAGGGTTCCATTATGCCACTTTATCAGTTCACTGGGGCAGAACTTACCTGTCAACTATCACCCAAATAACCAACATTTAGTGACTTTACTTGCTTGATATTGAAGGCAAGTATAATTGTATTTGGGTATTGCTGACATTAAGATAGCAGGGAACCAGCATGTTTACAGCTGTGTAGCTATGTGGATAGCAACTGTAGCCAGGTACTTGGCTAAGAATGGAGAGTGAGGAAAAACCCTGGATGCAGTTGCTCTTTGTAGCTGCAGCCCTGCAGTGCGAAACAGGTTAAAGGCTATATTGACAAGAGGAGGGAGCTGCTGACCTGGAAGAGTTCAAAAGACTGAGTCAGGCAGCACTGCACTGTGGGGACTGTAGTTCCGAGGAGAGAGACTCAACTGTAATTAAGAGCTTTTGAACTGCATTTCCCAGAGGGAGATTGCCAGGAGGAGGGCAAAGAGTTGCATTTTCTTTTTTAATCTGAGGTTATTCTTGGAATCAAGGTGCAGAACAGAGGACCCAAATTACCAAATGGCTCCTTTAGGGGTAGCGCTGCACAACAAATAAGTCTAGAGTACACTACTAGTATCATTGGAGAGCAGAGGACCACACAGTTTTATTATTACTGTGAAAAAAAAGAAAAACATATTATTATTATTATTATTATTATTATTATACAGGATTTATATAGCGCCAGCAGTTTGCGCAGCGCTTTACAACATGAGGGCAGACCGTACACTTACAATACAAATCAATACAGGAGGGATCAGAGGGCTCTGCTCGTTAGAGCTTACAATCTAGAAGGGAGGGTCAAGTGGAAACAAAAAAGGTAATAACTATGGGGGATGAGTTGATGGAAAAAAATACAGTTGTTAGGTGTGGGTAGGGTAGGCTTCTCTGAAGAGAAGGGTTTTGAAGGATCGTCTAAAAGCTAATAAAGTAGGAGATAAGCGGACAGATTGGGGTAGGGCATTCAATAGGCTTGGAGAGGTTTTCCAGTGCCAATCTCAAACAAATATACAGAATCATCACTGGACACGTCACGTGGCGTCAGGGGGGGGCGGCGTCACCCGTTAATGTCACCGGGTGGCCCCGCCCTCAGCTATATAACAGCTGTCACCAAGAAGAACCGTCACTCGGCGGGAGCTTCCCATAGAGGCAGAGCTGTTGCAGCTTTTTTTTTCTTTTTTCGGTTCATCGGGCGGCGTGAGATGGATCTACTTTGCGGGACATTTTTATTTTTTTAGTTTTTAATAAAGGACTTGTCCCAAAGTGTCTCCTGTCTTTTTTACTATTTTTGACACTTTTTTTGTGAAATGGTAGGGGTACAATGTACCTGTTACCAATTCAAAAAGGGGGGGAGGCCGGGATCTGGGGGACCCCTTGTTAAAAGGGGCTTCCAGATTCTGATAAGCCCTCTGCCCGCAGACACCCACAACCATCGGACAAGGGTTGTGAGGATGAGGCCCTTGTCCCCATCAACATGGGGACAAGGTGCTTTGGAGGTGACTCCTCCAAAGCATCCCCCCCATGTTGAGGGCATGTGGCCTGGTACGGTTCAGGAAGGGGGGGCGCTCTCTCATCCCCCCTCTTTTCCTGTGGCCTGCCAGGTTGCGTGCTCGGATAAGGGTCTGGTATGGATTTTGGGGGGGACCCCACACCATTTTTTGGAGGGCAGTGAGAACCAAAGTAAGATACCTTGCAGTCACAGGAGGCCATGCAGGGGAAGAAATGTGTGCAACACTGAACAAAGATCCTAACTAAATAATGAGAGACAAATGTTCTCTGTATTAGAACAGGCAAGGACTCAGGAATCTGAGTATGTCTGGGCCAGTTCCTGATTCGTCCCTTTTCTTGCCCTCATCAATTTCAGCTGGAATTCTTCATCTGTAAAGTTATATAAATGATTCCCAGATGTCAGTGGCTCCTTTTTATGTCCCTTGAGGATGTCCCTTGCATCGACGAAATGCGTAGGGTGAGGCTAGCGGCCTATGAGGTCATCACACTCGCCGGTGTACCGCAGCGTGGTGTTTTTGAGCTTTTATTACCCTGAGATGCTTGTGAGTATATTTGCATAAAAATACAGTGCCTTGAAAAAGCATTCATACCCCCTTAAATTTTATTTTATTCTATGTGAAAGATTAGCAAATTTCCTTCCACTTCACATAATTGTGAAGTCGAAGGAAAGTGATAAACGGTTTTCAAAATTTTTTTACAAATAAATATCTGAAAAGTGTGGCGTGCATGTGTATTCAGCCCCCTTTACTGGTACCCCTAACTAAAATCTAGTGGGACCAATTGCCTTCAGAAGTCACCTAATTCGTAAATAGAATCCCCCTGTGTGTAATTTAATCTCAGTATAAATACAGCTGTTCTGTGAAGCCCTCAGAGGTTTGTTAGTGTACCTTAGTGAACAAACAGCATCATGAAGGCCAAGGAGCACACCAGATAGGTCAGGGATAACGTTGTGGAGAAGTTTAAAGCAGGGTTAGGTTATAAAAAAATATCCCAAGCTTTGAACATCCCATGGAGCACTATTCAATCCATTATCCGAAAATGGAAGGAGTATGGCACAACTGCAAACCTACCAAGATATGACCACACACCTAAACTGACAGGCTGGGCAAGGAGAGCTGAAGAAATCCACAGCTCAGGTGGGAGAATCTGTCCACAGGACAAATATTAGTCGTGCACTCCACAAATCTGGCCTTTATGGGAGAGTGGCAAGAAGAAAGACATTGTTGAAAGAAAGCCATAAGAAGTCCCATTTGCAGTTTGCGAGAAGCCATGTGGGGGACACGACAAACATATGGAAGAAGGTGCTCTGGTCAGATGAGACCAAAATTTTACTTTTTGGCCTAAAAGCAAAACGCTATGTGTGGCAGAAAACTAACACTGCACCTCACCCTGAACACACCATCCCCACCGTGAAACATGGTGGTGGCAGCATCATGTTGTGGGGATGCTTTTTCTTCAGCAGGGACAGGGAAGCTGGTCAGAGTTGATAAGAAGATGGATGGAGCCAAATACAGGGCAATCTTAGAAAAAAACCTGTAATGCCGTGTACACACGAGCGGACTTTTCGACAGCAAAGGTCCGACGGAACAAATCCGCCAATTCGATTGTGTGTGGGCTTCATCAGACCTTTGCTGTTGAAAAATCAGACGGACTTATAGAAATAGAACATTCCGACGGACTCGAGTCCGGTTGAAAAATCCATTCGTCTGTATGCTAGTCCGACAGACAAAAAGGGACACAAGGGCAGCTATTGGCTACTGGCTATGAACTTCCTTATTCTAGTCTGGACTTACGTCATCACGTTCGAATCCATCAGACTTTGGTGTGATCATGTGCAGGCAAGTCCGTTGCGTCGGAACTCCGTTGGAACTCCGTCAAAAGTCCGTCAAAAAGTCCTTTGGAGTTCAGTCTATCGAAAGTCCGCTCATGTGTACATGGCATGAGAGTCTACAAAAAACTTGAGACTGGGGTGGAGTTTCACCTTCCAGCAGGACAACGACCCTAAACATACAACCAGAGCTACAATGGAGCGGTATAGATCAAAATATATTCATGTGCTAGAATGGCCCAGTCATAGTCCAGACCTAAATCCAATTGAGAATCTGTGACAGACTTGAAAATTGCTGTTCACAGATGCTCTCCATCCAATCTGACAGAGCTTGAGCTATTGTAAAGAAGAATGGGCAAAAATGTCACTCTCTAGATGTGCAAAGCTGGTAGAGACATACCCAAAAAGACTTGCAGCTGTAATTGCAGCGAAAGGTGATTCTACAAAGTATTGACTCAGGGGGCTGAATACACTTTTCACATATTTATTTGTAAATAATGTTGAAAACCATGTATCATTTTCCTTCCATTTCACAATTATGTGCCACTTTTACATTTACGTTTTTGGTTGTAACATGACAAAATGTTCAAAATTTAAAGGGGTATAAATACTTTTTCAAGGCACTGTAAATTGTTGTTTTAGTAATATTACTCGATATTCCTTTGTATTTTCTCCTGAATCTTACGGCAGAGAATGGAACTTTCCAGACAGCCAGCAGATGACCCAGTGGATATAGGAGGTTGTTACCATACCCTGGTGTGATTCACATTCGGTGTATCCTGCGCTAGGGATGGGCAAACGGTTTGGCCCGAGCAAAAGTTCGGGCCGAATTTTTGCTGTTCGGACGTTCAACGAACAGCTGAACAAACGGGTCATTCGACCGTTTGTTCGGCCCCCCGAACCGAACACCATGCATTGCGGCGCTGAACAGTGCATTGCAAGCCCTGATTGGCTGAAGCAGTGAAAGCTTCAGCCAATCAGGGCACAGAGCATTGTAATGCCATGTACACACGGTCGGATTTTCCGACGGAAAATGTGCGATAGGACCTTGTCGGAAATTCCAACCGTGTGTGGGATCCACCACACATTTTCCATCGGAATTTCTGACACACAAAGTTTGAGAGCTTGCTATAACATTTTCTGACAACAAAATCCGTTGTCGGAAATTCCTATCGTGTGTACACAAATCCGACGCACAAAGTGCCACGCATGCTCAGAATAAATTAAGAGACGAAACCTATTGGCTACTGCCCCGTTTATAGTCCTGACATACGTGATTTAGGTCACCGCGTTTAGAACGATCGGATTTTCGGACAACTTTGTGTGACCGTGTGTATGCAAGACAAGTTTGAGCTAACATCCGTCGGAAAAAATCCATGGATTTTGTTGTCGGAATGTCCGATCAATGTCCGACCGTGTGTACAGGGCATGACTGGACACTGTCATCACGACTTTATCCAATCATGGCTCATTCCTGCCCCATAGTATAAAAGCATTCTTTCAATGGCAGCCATTTTCAGTGTGATTTTGGCGTGGAGAGAGATAGAACAGGGCTCTGCAATGCTATTAGTTCATTAGTGTGCTATACTGTGCTATTTTGCTTCAATTGTCAGTGTACAATATTAGTTTAGTGTCAGTCTAGGAATAGTGTGAGTGTAGTGAGGAGGACCTTCATTCTGCTTTGCATAGTGTGCAGCTAGAGTAGGGACAGCTCAGATAGTTTCACTGTAGTGTAGTGAGGCCGTGTCATTCATACATACATTAGTGTCGAGTAGGGACAGCTCAGTTACTTTCAATATAGTGTAGTGAGACCGTGTCAGTAATCTTTACATTAGTGTATAGGTAGAGTAGGGACAGTTCAGATAGCGCCAGTGTAGTGACAATTGAACACCGTCTATTTGATTGCGTTACTGCCAGTTTAACACCATTTACTTCTATGTGTGTTACTGCCAGTTTAACGCCATTTATAGTTTTTTGTGCGTTACTGCCAGTTTAACGCCATATAGTTCTGTTTGCATTACTGCCAGTTTAACGCCATATAGTTTTGTGTGTTGCTGCCAGTTTAATGCCATATAGTTCTGTTTGCATTACTGCCAGTTTAACGCCATATAGTTTTGTGTGTTGCTGCCAGTTTAACGCCATATAGTTCTGTGTGCGTTACTTCCAGTTTAACGCCATTTACTTCTGTGTGCGTTAATGCCAGTTTAACGCCATATACTGTAGTTCTGTGTGCGTTACTGCCAGTTTAACGCCATATAGTTTTGTGCATTACTGCCAGTTTAACGCCATACAGTGCTGTGTGCATTACTGCCAGTTTAACACCATATAGTGCTGTATGCGTTACTGCCAGTTTAACGCCATATAGTTTTGTGCGTTACTGTATGTTTGGCACATTATATTGCAGTATATTATAGTGTATCTGTGGAGTGTGTCTGTGTAGTGTGAGTACTCACATTAAAGTGCTCCAAACACCTCTTTACATTGATTAAAGTGCATCTACGTACAGATTTCAACTTCTTCTTTACATTTGCTTATAAACACCGCCCCTTCCCTCCCAATAATGTCTGGGAGGACAACAAATAGAGGCAGACGTTCCCTTGGCACTGTAAGGGGGGGCAGCAACAAATGTGTCCACAGGCAAAGGTGGATGTGGTGGTCAGTACTCAGGCAGGGCATCATTTCCTCTGTTTGCCTGTGCTATCCAGCCACAGCATGCAGAGGAGGTGGTGGACTGGCTTACTAAACCTTCCTCATCCTCTGTCACGCAAGCAGAGACAAGTGTGCAGTCCCTGCAGTTGCCAGAGTGGATAACCCTGCCCCCTTGTCCACATCTATTCCTGCCATAGCCCCAACATAAGCCATTGAGGAGTCAGCTGAGTTATTTGACCACAACTTCAGCCACTTGCTCCTTGATGATGCCCAGCCATTGCTGGATTCAGATGTTGGTTCTGAGGTTGAGGATGACAGGAACAAAAGCCTAGAGAGAGGGAGGAACACTGGTTGGCATTCATGTACCCCAAGCCGCAGCATATTGCCAAGTTGTCTCCAGTGGTAATGATGAAGATGGAGGAGATGGAGATGATGATGATGATGATGAAGTCACTGTTGCGACTTGGGTGCCAGATAGAGCAGAGGAAGAAACTGAAGGTGAGGCAACACAACCCCAAGGAGGCCGACATCAAGGAAGAGTAGAGAGCAGCCACCCTATTCCATCACATTCTGCAGCTGTTATCTCCCGCCCCACTCCCCAAAACTCAGCTGTCTGGCCCTTTTTTCAGCACATCTGCAGCAGATTGCACTGTTGCTATCTGCAAACGTGGCTAAAACATCAACCATTTGGGTACCACATGCTTAACAAGGCATTTAACATCCAACCACTCAGCCCGTTGGCAAGAGCACCTAAAAGCCACACAAAAGGGGCACAAATCTGTCCCTCCTCCTCCTTACCCACTTCAGTCTGTCCCTGCTATACCGAGTCATTACCTGTCAGCAGCCTCCACTGACAGAGATGATGGTATAGCATAGGGTGTCCCAGGTCCTAGAAGCACATCTGCCAGCAGAACACCACCAGCTGTAGACCGGCAAATTTCTCTGCCCCATCTGCTGCAATGGAAAAAAAAATACAGTCCCTGCCACCCACATGCCCAGCGTCTAAAAGCAAGCTTGTCAAAACTGTTGGCTCTCCAACTTCTGCCTTTCAGCCTGGTGGATTCTGCCCACTTCCGTGAATTTGCACAATGTGCTGTACCACAACGGCAGGTTCCTAGTCGCTACTACTTTTCACGTAAAGCCATTCCATCCCTCTACCATCACGTGGAAGGGAATGTTCTGGCATCATTGGGCAAGGCAGTCAGCCGTGAAATCCACCTTACTGCTGACATGTGGACCAGCAAGCATGGACAGGGGCAATATAATTAGTTCGCAGCACACTGGGTAACGCTGGTTGCGACTCAAAAGTATGCAGGACAGGGCTCAGTGCTTCAGCTTGTTGTGCCCCGTCTCCATACAGCTGGTGGTGATGATGCCAGAACTGTGAGCTCTACCCCCTCCTCCTTCTCCTCTTCCGCCACCTCCATGCCCTCCTCTGCAGAATTGTCCTATGAACATCAGGTACCCCCTAAGTGTTCAAAGGGCTATTCCCAGAGTCAGGCTAAAAGGTGCCATGCAGTGCTTCAGCTGGTGTGTTTAGGGGACAGGAACCACACCGGAGCAGAGATTCTTGCAGCTCTGCAGGGACAGGCCCAAAGGTGTGCGATAATGGCTCAAACCTCCTGTCTGCCCTTAGACAGGGAAAGTTGACACCCAGGGTTGCAAGATGTGCTAAAGCTGGCCAGAAGAGTCTGTAGCCATTTCAGGCAGTCATACACAGCCAGTGCTCAGTTGCAGTACCTGTGCGAATACGGCACAACGACAGGCTCAGGCCTCCTCTGCTTTTTTTCCCCACGCCAATGGCTGATCATTAAGGATGCATGCACTGTATTGTAACTATTTGAGGAGGCCACAAGGATGGTGAGCCATGACAGTGCATGGATCAGTGACACAATCCTTGTTGTGTTCCTGCTGGAGCAGACTCTGCGTGGCATTATGGACAGGGCACTGGAGACAGAGCAGCAGGAGGAAGAGGAGGACTTCCTTTCCTCTTAAGGCCCACTTTATCAAGACACCATCATTCCTATGTCACAGAACACACGTTAGGAGAGGGGGGAGGAGGATGAGGAGGAGGATTCTGGCACTTTCATAGGCTTCGAAGAAGAGGAAGACATGCGTCAATCTGTAAGCAATGGCTTTCCAACTCCAGGACCCTTGGGAGTAGTACGTGACTGGGAGAAGGAAGTTCCAGATGCTGTCATCCTGAGTGACTCCGAGGAGTCTGCTTCTCAAGCCTCGGCAAATTTGAGGCACATGGGCAACCTCATGCTTCAAAGCCTGTGAAAGGACCCAAGAATACGTGGCATAAAGGAGAAGGATGATTACTGGTTGGCAACCCTCCTTGACCACCGTTATAAGCGGAAGGTCTCAGCACTCATCCCATCCCCACAGAGAGTGCAGAAGATAAAAGCTCTTGAGGACACGTTAAAGAGGATTTTATTGAACATTTTTCCTGACTCCAGTAGGTTACAGTGTTGTGGAAAACGTCGCTTGAAATCTTCTGTTGGTCAAGAGAGGAGCGTTGGAGAAGGCGTCTGCCTAAGTGAGGCATTTTGGAATTTTTTTAGTCCTCGCCGCCCAGGGCTGTCAGCTTCCACATCCCATCGGCAGCGTCTGCATCACATGGTGGATGATTATCTCGGGGCCAAAACAGAGATGAAGAGCTTTCCAGCTGACGATAAACTGACTTACTGGCTCATGAGAATAGACCACTGGCCAGAACTTGCCCAGTATGCTGTTGAGTTGTTTGGCTGCCCTGCATCCAGCATGTTTTCAGAACGAGCATTCAGTGCTGCAGGAGGTTGCGTTACTGATCATTAAACGCACCTGTCCACAGACTCTGTGGACCGGTCATCTGCTGGAAGAATGTTTTTGGTATAGGTTTCATGTGCCCACTTAACACACATAGACCAATTTTCAGCACCTGTTTGACAGGTGCATATCATTGCAATTTTTTTTGCCTTCATCAAGAGCAAATCTATAGGGTTATGGTGGGAAGGCGCCCCCAACACCCAAAGAGTAATTTTTCTGCAGCTATTTGACAGGTGCATATCATTGCAATTTTTTACAGCAAGGCCAATTCTTGCTTTCATCAAGAGTACCTCTATAGGGTTACGGTGGGAAGGCACCACCGACACCCAAAGACCAATTTTTACACACCCGTTACTTCTATACAAAGTCAAAGTGACACCAGAATGTATCCAAAAAATCTCTAATCTTGTTCCAAGTGCACTACATTGTGGCCTCATCATACACACTGGCTCCCCAGCTGTTGCTGAGCAAAATAAAGGCAGCTTGCAGGGAAAATGTCATTTTTTTTGGCTTTATAAATGCAATTATTGCTGCAGCAGATTGTAGACATGGTACAGATCTGCCACTTTACTGGTAGACTAAGGGGGCCCCCCAGGCACTATAGTGGAAGGATTTTTTTCATTTTTAGGCTTTCATTTTAAAAATCAAAAAATCACTGCTCATTTAAAAATGACGTTTTTCACAAACATTTTTTTTTTATTGATACATATCCCCCAGGGCAGGACCCGGACCCCTATAACAATTGTATGCCCAATTACTTGCATATAAGCCTTCAAAATGGGCACTTTTGATTTTTGACGTTTGGGTCCCATTGACTTTAATGGGTTTTGTGGTTTGGTATTCACATACCTATGTTTGAGGTGGTTTGGGACTTGGAACTGAGGCGTTTTATTTTAACAAGAGCCTATGGGAGTGGACTTTTATTTCTATTACAGTATTGTTTGATTTATATCATATATGTTTTCATCTTTTCACTTTGATGATTTTATTCTTTGATGTTGATCTTATTTATATCATCTTATCTTTTGAGTTCATTGTGATTTTTATGGTTAGAGGTTTTGTACACTCTTTGTTAATTATGATGCCAAGGTGAGCACACGCAGAATCCACTGCCCAAAGTGACATTGCAGGCCAGCCCCACATTTTCATTCTGCTGGAGTTCAGGTACAATCCTCCAACTAAGTAAGTGCTGGAAAATGAGAATGGGAGTGGTTATATAGGGGATGTCTCAGCTGCTTCCTTTTTTCCAGTGTCCAATCACCTGAAGGTGTTTAGCTGTATATATCCTATGGTGAAGGACTAACTATCCTATGTCCTGTTCTGTATGATTATGAAATAAGTATTAGCTGCTAATTCGGCAGCCAATAAAAAGAACCTGTTTTGACTTGAATGGGCAAAGAACAGATTTGAAGTAAGTCAAAATTTTACCTTTCAATGCACAGAAATAAACACAACAGCATTAAAGGAGAACTTTAATACAGATACTAATACCATATTGCATGCAGCACCACCTGAAAGTAATATCATTAACTCATTTGTTGCAGCCAAGAGCATCTTCCTCTAATTAAAGGAGATGGATCGGGAGGATTCAGTGTTGGATCTGAGCATATCAAATATGTATGTTGCCATACAGAAATAGGACACTGTCTGAGACAGGTGTCATTTCCTACCATTGGCCAAAATGTAATAAAATGTAATTTGTTTTCTTCTGAAGGGTACATCCCAAAACAATAAGGAGACATTGGTAAATAGGTTTTCACAATACATATGAATTGCTGACACATAATGATGATGCGCAACCAACATTGGGGAAAGTGCATGTAGACAGGAAGAGCCTGAAAAGGGCTGGAGGAGATCCGCAGCATTAACCTGCAGAAAATGATTTAAAAACTGGTGAAAACAGCAATATATATATTGATATATATCTATGTATCTATAGATACATAGATATCTAGATAGATAGATTTTGTATATTCAGTATCTCATAAAAGTGAGTACACCCCTCACATTTTTGTAAATATTGTATTATATCTTTTCATGTGACAACACTGAAGAAATGACACAAAGTAGTGAGTGTACAGCTTGTATAACAGAGTACATTTGCTGTCCCCTCAAGATAACAACACACAGCCATTAATGTCTAAACCACTGGCAACAAAAGTGAGTACACCCCTAAGTGAAAATGTCCAAATTGGGCCTAATTAGCCATTTTCCCTCTCCGGTGTCATGTGACTTAATAGTGTTACAAGGTCTCAGGTGTGTTAAATTTGGTGTAATCGCTCTCGCTCTCTCATACTGGTCACTGGGAGTTCAACATGGCACCTCATGGCAAATAATTCTCTGAGAAAAAGGAAGATTAAGGTCTGGTGTGACCCCTCTGACACCTCCATCCCTAATAGTGCACAAAAAAACAAGAAAAATAGCCCTGGGACTTTAGATGAGGTGAGAGAGGTTTAGCCAATGTCCACAGTGAACACTGAGACAAAATCAATTTATTCATTTCAAAATGTTATGTAACTGAGCGGTAACAACAATGATTGTGAGTTACCAGGCATAATAGCCAATGTACACAACACAGATGAACGTAAATATACAAAGATTTATTACAAATGTTATACATCAATGAGCAACAATAAAACTTGAAAATTGCTGGGTCAGTAAGTACACATACAAAATAAGATGATAAAATGTACATACATGTGGACAGGGAAGTATGTAAACATAATGCAGACATCAATAATACCCAGCATGTACCGGCATAAAATAAGCATCAATAAAGCCCTATGCATTTCGCGAGACCCTGCTCGCTCTTCAGGGGCGGATGCATGAATGTTGTATCTGCAATATAAGTAATAAGATCAATAAATGTATGTGGTTGGTAAATGGGGGCAGATGGAATGGTTAGCAAGAGAGGCCTGATGCAGAGACCTCATACTTACTGGAGTCTGAGATGAATCGCCAAACGCTGGATATCGAGATGGCAGCAGTGTAATGCATCCAGCTCGGGAGCTGAGGAGGCGGAACAAAACAAGGCCACAATAGGGGAACATCCGGAGGATCAGCATGGACTGGGTAGGGGTATTTCTCACTGCGGTCTCCACTTAGCCCCTTAACATTGTGTCTGGAAAATGTCTGCAAGGATGCATATATATCAGAGGGCATCATAACTGCAAAATGAACTTATTGTATAGGGTTCTAAGCTTTAATTTATATATACATAAAGATGTAAGTGAGTGAATTAAGGTTATAAGAGTATCTTGGTATGAACAAGCTAACTGAGATATGGAATATAGTAAATGCATGAATGCATGGTTATAAAACTGGTATGGGCAGAGAGACTACGGGGCAATGTAGAATGATATAGTATTACATGTGTATAAAAACAATGTAACAAACCCAATGGGTGTCAGGAAAGTAAAAAAGTTGTACCTCAATAGGAGTGAAAAACATCCAATGGTTGTCAGTTTGTTCTTAGAGATGTGACCGCTCTATCCAATCGCCAAGTAATGAATCAGAATCCCAACCGTGCTGAACGTCCAGATATACCCACAAGACCCCGAAGGCTACACCCCCAGCGTCATGTACGGGCGGTGACGCATGGGCGTCCAAAAGACATCCACCATCAAAGGGGGGTGCACAGATGCAACAACCACCCAACCGTCCGGGATGACCCACACAGCCCACACCTGAGTTACCTCAGGGAGACGTCAGTGTATGGGCGTGGAAAACATGGCGCCGATGTGCAGGTGGCCACCCCCGTCACAGACAGGAGAGGACAGCAAGAGATCAAGAACAGAGCTCCCCTATGCACATCGCAGCCCCCGAGCTGGATGAAAACCACTGCCACAAAAGACCACCAGCGAAAGGGGAACAGCTCAGCCCAGCAAGGCCCCCTGGGAGCAGTATGCAAATATAACTGGCCAAAGAGTGATAACACACTAGATGTAATATGGACAAAGGCTAATGGTAACAACAGACCAGTATGTGGGCTGAATGGGTGTCTTCCACCCGGGTTCAATCAAAAAAAGGAAGATTAAGGTCTGGTGTGACCCCTCTGACACCTCCATCCCTAATAGTGCACAAAAAAAAAATTATTGATGTCTGCATTATGTTTACATACTTCCCTGTCCACATGTATGTACATTTTATCATCTTATTTTGTATGTGTACTTACTGACCCAGCAATTTTCAAGTTTTATTGTTGCTCATTGATGTATAACATTTGTAATAAATCTTTGTATATTTACGTTCATCTGTGTTGTGTACATTGGCTATTATGCCTGGTAACTCACAATCATTGTTGTTACCGCTCAGTTACATAACATTTTGAAATGAATAAATTGATTTTGTCTCAGTGTTCACTGTGGACATTGGCTAAACCTCTCTCACCTCATCTAAAGTCCCAGGGCTATTTTTCTTGTTTTTTTGTGAATAATTCTCTGAGGATCTGAAAAAAACAATTGTTGCTCTACATAAAGATGGCCTAGGCTATAAGAAGATTGCCACGACCCTGAAACTGAGCTGCAGCACAGTGGCCAAGTCCATACAGCGCTTTAACAGGACAGGTTCCACTCAGAACAGGCCACGTCATGGTCGACTGTAGTAGTTGAGTGCACGTACTCAGAGTCATATCCAGAGGTTGTCTTTGGAAAATAGACGTATGAGTGCTGCCAGCATTGCTGCAGAGGATGAAGGGGTGGGGGGGTCAGCCTGTCAGTGCTAAAACCATACGCCGCACGCTGCATCAAATTGGTCTGCATGGCTGTCATCCCAGAAGGAAGCCTCTTCTAAAGATGATACACAAGAAAGCCCGCAAACAGACTAAGGACATGGATTAATGGAACCATGTCCTGTGGTCTGATGAGACCAAGATAAGCTTATTTGGTTCAGATGGTGTCAAGCGTGTGTCGTGGCAACCAGGTGAGGAGCACAAAGACAAGTGTGTCTTGCCTACAGTCATGGTGCTGAGAGTGTCATAGTCTGGAGCTGCATGAGTGCTGCCGGCACTGGCAAGCTACAATTCATTGAGGGAACCATGAATGCCAACATGTATTGTGATATACTGAAGCAGAGCATGACCACCTCCCTTTGAAGACGGGGCCACAGGGCAGTATTCCAACATGATAACAACCCCAAACACACCTCCAAGACGACCACTGCCTTGCTAAAGAAGCTGAGGGTATAGGTGATGGACTGGCCAAGCATGTCCCCAGACCTAAACCCATATGTGGGGCATCCTTAAACAGAAGGTGGAGGAGCGCAAGGTTTCTAACATCCACCAGCTCCGTGATGTCATCATGGAGGAGTCGAAGAGGACTAAAGTGGCAACCTGTGAAGCTCTGGTGAACTCCATGCCCAAGAGGGTTAAGGTGCTGGAAAATAATGGTGGTCACACAAAATATTGACACTTTGGGCCCAATTTGGACATTTTCATTTAGGGGTGTACTCACTTTTGTTGCCAGCAGTTTAGACATCAATGGCTATGTGTTGAGTTTTTTTTTTTTGAGGGGACAGCAAATTTACACTGTAATACAAGCTGTACACTTACTACTTTACATTGTAGCAAAGTGTAATTTCTTGTGTTATCACATTAAAATATATAAAATATTTACAAAAATGTGAGGGGCATAATCACTTCTGTGAGATACTGTATATATAGCCAGTGGGGCAAAAAAGTATTTAGTCAGCCACCAATTGTGCAAGTTCTCCCACTTAAAAAGATGAGAGAGGCCTGTAATTGTCATCATAGGTATACCTCAACTATGAGAGACAAAATGTGGAAACAAATCCAGACAATCACATTGTCTGATTTTTGAAAGAATTTATTTGCAAATTATGGTGGAAAATAAGTATTTGGTCAATATCAAAAGTTCATCTCAATACTTTGTTATATATCCTTTGTTGGCAATGACAGAGGTCAAACGTTTTCTGTAAGTCTTCACAAGGTTGTCACACACTGTTGCTGGTATGTTGGCCCATTCCTCCATGCAGATCTCCTCTAGAGCAGTGATGTTTTGGGGCTGTCGCTGGGCAACACAGACTTTCAACTCCCTCCAAAGGTTTTCTATGGGGTTGAGATCTGGAGATTGGCTAGGCCACTCCAGGACCTTGAAATGCTTCTTACAAAGCCACTCCTTCGTTGCCCGGGTGGTGTGTTTGGGATCATTGTCATGCTGAAAGACCCAGCCGCGTTTCAACCTCAATGCCCTTGCTGATGGGAGGAGGTTTGCACTAAAAATCTCACGATACATGGCCCCATTCATTCTTTCATGTACATGGATCAGTCGTCCTGTTCCCTTTGCAGAGAAACAGCCCCAAAGCATGATGTTGCCACCCCCATGCTTCACAGTAGGTATGGTGTCCTTTGGCTGCAACTCAGCATTCTCTCTCCTCCAAACACGACGAGTTGTGTTTCTACCAAACAGATCTACTTTGGTTTCATCTGACCATATGACATTCTCCCAATCCTCTTCTGGATCATCCAAATGCTCTCTAGCAAACCTCAGATGGGCCCAGACATGTACTGGCTTAAGCAGGGGGACACGTCTGGCACTGCAGGATCTGAGTCCCTGGCGGCGTAGTGTGCTACTGATGGTAGCCTTTGTTACGTTGGTCCCAGCTCTCTGCAGGTCATTCACTAGGTCCCACTGTGTGGTTCTGGGATTTTTGCTCACCGTTCTTGTGATCATTTTGACCCCATGGGGTGAGATCTTGCATGGAGCCGCAGATTGAGGGAGATTATCAGTGGTCTTGTATGTCTTCAATTTGCTAATTATTGCTCCCACAAAACTGCTTGCATATTGCAGATTCAGTCTTCCCAGCCTGGTGCAGGTTTACAATTTTGTTTCTGGTGTCCTTCGACAGCTCTTTGGTCTTCACCATAGTGGAATTTGGAGTGCGACTGTTTGAGGTTGTGGACAGGTGTCTTTTATACTGATAACAAGTTCAAACAGGTGCCATTAATACAGGTAATGAGTGGAGGACAGGGGAGCCTCTTAAAAAAGAAGATACAGGTCTGTGAGAGCCAGAAATCTTGCTCGTTTGTAGGTGACCAAATACTTATTTTCCACCATAATTTTCAAATAAATTTAAAAAAAAAAAATCAGACAATGTGATTGTTTGGATTTGTTTCCACATTTTGTCTCTCATAGTTGAGGTATACCTATGATGACAATTACAGGCCTCTCTCATCTTTTTAAGTGGGAGAACTTACACAATTGGTGGCTGACTAAATACTTTTTTGCCCCACTGTATATATATATATATATATATATATATATATATATATATATATATATATATATATATATATATATAAATATAATTTTTTTATAAAATAAAATATAATATTTACAAAAATGTGAGTGGTGTAATCACTTTTCTGAGATACTGTATATAAAATATATAGTCATTGTTTATGATACACCATGCTTTTGCAGATTAGCATCCAGTTAAGCTTTAGATCTACTGTGAAAGATGATGTTTTGCCGAGTAGATACCTAAGATGTCATGCTTCAAAATTGCGCACGCTCATGGAATGGGGACAAACTATGGTACTAAAAAGTCTCTATAGGTGACACTTTGAAATTGTTTACAGGTTACCTGTTTAGAGTTACAGAGGAGGTCCAGTGCTAGAATTATTGTTCTCGCTCTAACGATCGCAGCAATACCTCACATGTGTTATTTGAACACAGTTTACATAAGTGGGCGCAACTTACATATGTGTTTGCTTCTGCGCACAAGCTCAGAGGGCAGAGGGACAGAGCGCTTAAATTTTTTTTCTTTTCTCTTATTTATTACACTTTTTATTTTTACACTGTCCATTTAAAAATAAAAAAAAAATGTGATCACTTTTATTCCTATTACAAGGAATGTAAACATCCCTTGTAATAGAAATAAGCATGACAGGTCCTCTTCATTGCGAGATCTGGGGTCAAAAGAACATTATATATATATATAGATGATTGATTGTGATTAAGAAAAAGTAAAAAAAAAAATTGAGCCCCCCTCCCACCCCCCATACAGGCACATAGAAACGTAATGTCTTGGCACCTTGCATGAAAAAGTCAATTGCGCTATGTTACATACATGTCAGAGTGAGAGGAATAATCCTAGCCCTATTATTTACGGTTAACTCTCAACTGATAACCTGTAGGGGCTTTTAAACTGTTGCATATGGAAAATATAGAGTACTGAAGTTTGTTGCCATTTCAAAGGCACATGCAATTTTAGGGTTTGACATGCTGGGTATCTATTTACAGTTCTGCTCAAAAGTTTGCATACCCTGGCAGAAACTGTGAAATTTTGGCATTTATATTGAAAATATGACTAATAATGCCAAAAAACTGTCTTTTATTCAAGGTTAGTGATCACATGAAGCCATTTATTATCACATAGTTTTTTGGCTCCTTTTTAAATCATAATAACAGAAATCACTCAAATGGCCCTGATCAAAAGTTTACACATCCTGGAATGTGAATTGTTTAAAATGGCTATTAAAAGGTTAATTTCCCACATTTGTGGCTTTTTAAATCACAATTAGTGTCTGTGTATAAATAGTCAATGAGTTTGTTAGCTCTCACATGGATGCACTTAGCAGGCTAGATACTAAGCCATGGGGAGCAGAAAAGAACAGTCCAAAGACCTGCGTAACAGGGTAATGAAACTTTACAAAGATGGATAAGGATATAAAAAGATATCCAAAGCCTTAAATATGTAAGTCAATACTGTTCAATCATTTAATAAGAAGTGGAAAATTTGGGGATCTCTTGATACCAAGCCAAGGTAGGGAAGATCAAGAAAGATTTCAGCCACATCTGCCATAGGAATTGTTCAGGATACAAAGAAATACCTACAGGTAACCCTCAGGAGAAATGCAGGCTGCTCTGGATAAAGATGGTGTAGTTGTTTTTAAGGTGCACAATACGATGATACTTGAAAAAGAGCTGCATGGTCATGTTGCCAAAAAGAAGCCTTTACTGCACAAGTTCCACAAAAAAGCCTGGTTACAATATGCCCAACAACACCTTGACATGCCTCATTGGGCTTTTTTGTGGCATTGGCACAGTAAAGGCGCAACCTCATCTTTTATATTTTACCAAATATTTGGTAATTTATTGCATTGTATGCCCTGAAATTACCTTTAGTGTATGTTTTACTGAAATCTCTTTCTAGGGTATCTGCTTTCAGTAATTATACAATGTTTGGGGGTTTTATGTAATCTTCAGGCCCAAAATGTTCTTTTAACCACTTGACCTTCAGAAGATTTTCCCTCCTTTCTGAACAGGCCATTTTTTGTGATATGGCACTGCATTACTTTCACTGACAATCGCGCGGTCACACAAATAGAGCTTTTTTTGGTGGCATTTGATCAGATTTGCGATTTTGTTTTTTGTGCTATAAACAAAGAATGACTGACAATTTAAAAAAAAAAAACACAATATTTTTTATTTTCCGCTCTAAAACACATCCAATAAAAAAATTTAAAAAAAAAAAATTTCTTCATTAATTTAAGCCAATATGTATTCTGATACATATTTTTGTCAACAAAATTCCCAATAAATGCATATTGATTGGTTTGCGCAAAAGTTGTGTACAAACTATGAGATTTAAAAAATTTTTTTTTGTATTCTTGTTTTCTTACTAGAAATGATGGCGATCAGCAACTTATAGCGGGACTTCGATATTGCAGCAGACAAATCAGACACCTAACTGACATTTTGTACACTTTTTGGGGGACTGGTGATATTATTACAGTGATCAGTGCTAAAAATATGCACTGTCACTGTACTAATGACACTGGCAGGGAAAGGGTTAAAATCAGGGGTGACGAAAGGATTAGCTGTGTGCCTAGCTAATGTTTTAGTGTAGTGTGGGAGGTGCTTTTACTAGTGGAAAGCATGGATCAGTGTTTCTGCTTTGCAAAAACACAGGATCCATGCCTTCTGTACTGACAGAATGGCAATCTGCCTTGTTTACATAGCCAGACAGCCATTCTGTCAGTGTACCGAATGAACAACGGGTGCTGGGGGACATTGGGTTTGCGGGACCCGCTATGTAAAATCACATCGGGAATGAGCCAGCGGCGGCGCGCACTCGCGCCAGTACTCGGAAGTGCAGGATCGCATATATTCACGCGTTCCTGCGCAGCGGGGCCGCCCTGTAGCAGAAAAACTGCAATGGGGCAGTCAACAAGTGGTTAAACATGTGCAAAAAATGCAAAAATTGCTCTGGCAGTGAAAGGGATAACCCTGATTTTCTTTTCAACCATCTGTTACTTTAACTGCTTAAAAATGTTATCTGCAGTTAGGCTATTTGTTTTTGTTAAAGTCCACTTAAAACTACATGTCCATCTGAGAGCACCCTGCCCAATGTGTGACAATACAGCTGCACAATTTACTGCTGAATGACCTACATTGTGACTCTGCTAAAGGAAGTGGAAAAAAATAATACATCCACTGGCAGGATCAACAGGTGATAAATCTAGGTTACAATAGGGAATTGGAAAAACACAAACTGCCATGCTATTTTCAGACTGCGGCATATATGTCCTTTTTTATTTTGACTATAATTCCACTTTAACTTTTTAATTATTAGTCAGTGAAGAATGAATGTTAACTTACAGGTAAACATTTTTAGGTGCCAATGTACAGACAAACATTTTTACAAGTTATTAACCTCTTAGACTTGTTGACTAATTAAGTAGCATAGTCCACAGTGAAAAAGTTGTTGACCCTGCTTGAAATGACACCTTACATTGCAGCAGGTGATACTACAGTTGAATGCACAAGCTTCAAAATCTCTGTACATCAAGAAATCCTCTGTTAAAAGACAACACTGCCCTCAGCTGAGACCTAAGTCTGTAGCCTAATCCTTTTGTTTGGCAAAAGTCTGGGTCACTGTTGGGTCAATGGGGTCGTTTGAGTTCACAACTGGCATAGATGAAACCAGTCAAACAAGACCACCAAGGTTTTGAATTAATCTTTCTTCCTTGAGGAAAGGGGTAATTTTGTTCAGAAATGTTTTATCGGCAAGAGGCTTTTCACCGCTAACAATGTACTTGTTCTCTTTCGTCGTACATGCACAGTTCCTATTAGTGTCTCTAATAGGACACTGGATACTGGGTATTATTTCTCACTGTTAATGAGTTCCTTGCAAGTACGGGGAAAGCTAATGTTCTAGCTAGACTGTCTCAATATAGCCAGAAAAGAAAAAAACAGTCTGACTTGATGTTATTTAAGCAATACTACAGAGAATTTAATGGCATTATTGTCAGAAAAAAAGCCAGTGGAATAGGGTGTTCTAGGACAGTCAGGTATAAGGGAACCCTCATTGGAATCAGTTGCCTTTCATGTCCTACAAAATTACACTTGAATGTATCTATAAAGCTTAACCATAATTCCTTCAAGAGACAAATAGAAGTGACCAAATATGTAGGATGAGTTTGTTAAAAAAAAAAAAGAATTAATGACTAAACAAAGAAAAACATAGGTATAGCGTGTATTAACCACTTAGAACGAAGGGTTATTTCTAGAAAATGAAGTAGCATCTTCGAATGTTATAGCATCCAAGCTGTTTTTCCTATGCAACATTATTTTACTCTATACATCAGCCTTTTGTGTATAATAATACTAGCACAATCAAGGTAAATATGGTCCACTGATGAAGTAAAGTCCACTCAAGTATCTTTGCCAAAAGAAAAGAGTCCCTCTAGTGAAAGGAATGGTGTACCAAGTTGTAAAAAGTAATGAAGAGTGAAACATAAATAAAAGACCAGCCAAAAAAACAAATAGTTAGAGAACACCACATAAAAATAGAGAATTTCTGAATACTAGACCAACTTTTACTTTGGCTCAGAAAAAAGACTATTTAAACAAGTCTCAGCCTTATCTAATGAAGTGTTCTTATTGTTAAGTGCTAATCCTTAAAGGGTTACTAAACCCACAACAGTAAAATCTGTCTGTATATGCAGAATAGCATGCTTGTGATACTCACTATGGAACTTAAGGGGTTAATCCTTTGTACTGTGTAAAAAGGCTCTTTGATCCTGTATGGACAGATCCTCTCCCTCCTGCAGAGTCTCTCTTGGCAAGTCCAGATAAGACACAGTGAGGGTAGTACTGCTGCACATGCTCAGTTTGGTCTCTATTGCTGGAGAGAACATTTCCTTGTTGAGCTGAGCTTTTCAGGTCACATGATATTGACATCACACATGTAGGTGTGTATACAGATCCTAAATGACAGCCCACTCTCTCCCTCCCCCTCCATTCCCAGTAATTAAAAAAGAACACAGTGGGTGGGATGTCACATCTTAATTGATGGATGATCCGCCTCTCATAACAGCATGAGAACACAGGTTGTGGTGGAAATCTCCTCCTACCTGAACACTCAGCACTCGGGCAGACCCTGCAATTTATAATGTGACCATGGTATACAGCTCATCCAAAGAGGTATATAGTGGCAGTAAAAAGAATATTTATAAGCTGTGGGAACTGGGGGTCTGGGGGGGCTTTTTTATTTTACTGGGTTTAGTAACACTTTAAGTGTAGCAATCCAAAGCAACTAATCAGAACTTACTCTGCCAAAGTCAGATCAGTGCTCTGTATACCTAAAGAATACCTTGGCATCTGGTCCAGACAGGTTTTAGGCAGCTTATTATCATAAATTTGCTAATACGCTGGCCCCTTATCTGGGGAGGTTCTTTAACTCCCAAGGATGAACCACTCCCTTGACTTGAATATGAATATGGCATTCATCTCCTTGATTCCTAAACCTGGGAAAGACTCTGGTGAAGTTGAAAACTATAGGCCAATTTCCTTAATCAATAATGACCTCAAGCTACTTTACTAAAATTTTGGCTAATAGACTGGCATCCTTCATAAATACTTATATCCACAAAGAACCTGACCAAATACGCCGGGCGGTTGATCTTATTTCTACACTGCAGTCGGGGTGGGCAGGGGGTTAATTTCAATCTGGTATGCTTCTATATATTTATCTCCAAAAAGCCTTTGACTCGGTTTCTTGGCATAGAGCGCTCGCAGGAGAGTAAGAAAGTTATTTCCAAAACCCCAAGCCTCCAGCAGCCTCTTTGGGCTGCTGGAGGCTTGGGGTTTTGGAAATACCTTTCTTACTCTCCCGCGAGCGCTCTATGTGAACCCGTTGGTGAAGGTGAGGCTTCAGGGCTTTCATTCTGAATCAATTTCAATCACCGGAGGTACTAAGCAGGGGTGCCCCCTTTCTCCCCTCATTTTTCCTATTGCAATCAAAACTCTGGTGATTGCAATCAGGTTAGACCCAAATATCCAAGGGGTAGAATGTGACAGACAAAATCAAAAGTGTGCGTTATTTGCCATTATTCCATATCTAGGGATTCAATTGACTTCCTCTCTGTCATCCCCTTATAAAGCTAAAGCTATCTGCCCCTACACAGTAAACTAGAGGAGGACATTCAGAGTTGGGCGGGACATGATCTTTCCTGGCTGGGTAAGATCGATTCTATAAAAATGACACTTCTTCCCCGTATTTTGTATTATTTTTTTCCCTACCCATAGCAATCAGATTTATCTAAATTTGTCCGCTATGTGTGGGGTGGGAAGGGTCATAGGCTCTCCAAACAGGTGTTATATGTCCAAAAACGGCAGGGGGCCTGGACCTTCCTCCTCTAGCCCGTTACTATCAGGCTGCGCAGGTTGCTCAGCTGTCTGCGGTATATGTCTGATCAGAAAACCTGGATTGGATATTGACTGAGATGAAGGCAGTTAACTGGGTGTCATTGGATTTTGTTAAATGTCAACCAACAAGGCGTAGGGTGCCAATTTTAAGTCCTGTCCCTATCTAACTCTTTGGCTGTCTGTGATGTCTATCGGGGAGTGCGTAGCAATCCAAAACTAGTCTCAACCTTTTATCCACTAAATCATCTCTTTAGCAACCTGCATTCCCCACTGGATAGGATCCTGAGACCTTTCACTGGTGGTTGAATAAAGGCCCTTATAGACTTGGACACTTTCTGAACCCTAGGGGTCGGTTCACAATGGCCCACTGTCGCTCTGAGTTTAAAATGCCTATGTTTAAATGTTTTCGCTTCCACCAAATCTCTCACTTTTTTTACAGTCTTTAGACCCATTAGTGACTCAAGATCCTAAATTTACTCCCTATGAGACATGGTGTACACAGGAGGCAGGGCATAGGAGAGGCATTTCTATTTTCTACAAGCTGCTGCTTGACTCTACCGAGTAATTTCCTTACATGCAGGCATGGGACACGGATCTGGCCTCTGACAATGATTTTGACCACTGGCAATCGTCCTTCTACTTAGCTTACAAAGGTGTGCTAAACATCTCCCTTGTGGAGGCTAATGTCAAGGTTATGACTCGATGGTACATGGTCCCTCTTCGGTTGTCAAGGCTTTATCTATCTTCGTCGCCCCTGTGTTTCTGAGGATGCCAAGGACTTGGAACTATGTATCACATCTGGTGGGAGTGACCGAGGTTGCTGGGTTTCTGGAACATGGATTTTGCACTGATACGGAAAGTTTCAGAGGTTTTGGTCCCTCAGCATCCATGTATTTTTAAATGAGCTTATTGAACATTTGCCACGCTCTAAACAGCGACTGAACTTTTTTATACCCTTGGCGGTTAAGCTTTGCATTGCCCATTCAAGGAAGAAAGCTTCTGTGAGCATGTTATTGTACAGACGAAAGGTGTCATGGATCATGCTTAATGAGCAAATCTCTAGTGTTATTAATTATACTGCTGAACGGTTTGAGACCATCTGGAGTCCCTGGGTGGACTATGTACATGTGAAACTCTAGAAGACTTGATTTCATCAGGCCCTTTCCTGGTGAACACCACTTCCTCGCCTTCTCTCGAAGTTTCCCTTTCCCTCTCTCCTTATTTTCCACTCTTTTTGTTTTTCTGGTCTCTTTCTTTTCTGTTATTTCTGAGAGAAGAAGTATATGGTATTTTCTCCCATGCCATTATACAGCTGGAGTCCCTGTTACTCTTTTGAGTTTTATGATAATACAGTGAAAAGATTGCTATGTCTTTTGCTAGTCTTTTATTTGGCTATATGGCAATGCTTTATGTGTGGCTGTGTTTTCCACTCACTATTTTTGTAAACTTGTGTCAGGGTTCTGTCTGTCTTGATGCTTTATGTGATTTCTCTTGACCTGATTGTTAGGACTCTTTCACACGGGCAGCTGTTCTGCCGCTGTTAAAAGCATGTTTCGTTATTTTGAAATTCCAAGACTCCAGGCAGTGATCATTTGCAATTGCACATTGTGATTAGCAGCGTTTACATGCGGCTGCGTTTAGCTACGGTGAAACATTCTTGCCAATTCAGATGTTCTTCCTGTTGTTTTTCTTTTCATGTTGCCGCTGCTATCCGCAGGTGAAATAGTTCACTGCGATTACCTGCGGTTATGTGATAGCTGCACTAAATCGGCCCTGGACACAGTCAAATTTATTTTCTCTAACCGCTCAAAACCCTCATGTAATGAAACTGTCGCTAAACGCAGTGTGTAAATGGGGCCATAGGAAAGCATTGTGTGAGTTTAGGTGCGGTAGATAACTTCATGTATCCGCAGTTAAAAGCTGAATTCTATCCACCCGTGTGAAAGGGGTCTTAATCTTCTCACAACAATGATAATAAAAATGGTTGAAAGTAAAAATCACACTGCAGCAAACCACATGGTACTGTGGTACCATGTGGTTTGGTGGCCACATCAAGCGCTCGTTTCCTAGATGTGTGTTGGGGTGCCAATAACAATTAATGGCATCCATGCGTCTAACAAGGGCAGTGCATTCCCGTGCGGTGTAAGAAATGTGCATGGAAATGCATGATTCCCACACTGCAAGTAGGGTGAACGGGCTCTCCCGACTAAACATGTAGCATTTCATGCATGGCCCCAAGCATAATGCAACAGATACAGAAAAATACAAAAATAGTTGGTTCACCAGAACTTCCTGGTCAGCATTTGCTATGCAGATAAAAAACAGGATAAATCACCGCGCTATATTAAACTAAATAATGCAAAACCACCTATTGACAAATAAAGAATAAATTGTAAATTAAACCCAATCTAATGTGACAAATAAGTGATCAAATATATAAAGCAGCTACTAAAACGTGAGATACACACATAACAAAATTAGGTAAAAGAGGAGCAGCGCTGTGAGAAATGTTCCATGTGATGAACAGAATTAGTACATAGGTAAAAAACCAAAAAATTGGGATAGGCTCCAAGTTCATAGGTTATATAAACAACTGGACTGTCCTATTGAGAACCAATCTTGATGGTAAATACGGGACGTGAATATGGGAATCAATGAGTCCTTCACCACACCACTGTGATAATAAAATTGTGCGCTTACCAAATGGCAAGCTTAGAAGAGCTTGCGACCTTAACCCGGTCGGGGCCTTTCAAGGTGGAACCATCAAGGAGAGACACACCACTTGGTTTGAATTAGGCACACTGTTCTTCCAGTTACCACTCTAAATGGAGATGTGACCCCAGGCTAGTCGTGCTCCCGACTGGTCCCCCCTTAGTTAAAAAAACAATCTTGTTTTTTTAACTAAGGGGGGACCAGTCGGGAGCACGAGTGAGCCCCGTGTGCCCCCCACACACATCCGTCCTTTTCCTTGGCTTTGGCAGCTGCACAGCTCTGCACACAGCGAGGCTTCTCCCCTTGCCCTGTGTGTGTGTGTGTGTGTGTCTGTGCTCTGCCCGGTGGAGAAACCCCCCTCCAGCAAAGCAAGCGGCGGCTTCATCTCCACAGACACCCGGCAACTACAGCGGCACCATTGCAGCAGGTTTATCCCTAGCCTGGGGTCACATCTCCATTTAGAGTGGTAACTGGAAGAACAGTGTGCCTAATTCAAACCAAGTGGTGTGTCTCTCCTTGATGGTTCCACCTTGAAAGGCCCCGACCGGGTTAAGGTCGCAAGCTCTTCTAAGCTTGCCATTTGGTAAGCGCACAATTTTATTATCACAGTGGTGTGGTGAAGGACTCATTGATTCCCATATTCACGTCCCGTATTTACCATCAAGATTGGTTCTCAATAGGACAGTCCAGTTGTTTATATAACCTATGAACTTGGAGCCTATCCCAATTTTTTGGTTTTTTACCTATGTACTAATTCTGTTCATCACATGGAACATTTCTCACAGCGCTGCTCCTCTTTTACCTAATTTTGCTATGCAGATGCATAGTGATATCACCAGACCTCCACAAAAGTGCTAGAGACTTATTTATCTTTAAAATGTAATATTTTTTTTGCACAATCTGCTAGATTTTTGGCTATGTCATTGTTTACTTTAAGATTTTATGTCCACTTTAATCAATACTGAAATCTCTCATTTAATTTTTTTTTGACAAAAGGATTTGCAACTATCATAAATGTACTTCATAATTAAAAAATCCTGCTACAACATAAAGCCCGACTATCTAGACCCCAAATTTTTCTCTTTATCTATGTGCATATCCATTTCTTTACATATACAGTGGGGAAATTATTTGTTCCCCTGCAGATTTTGTAAGTTTGCCCATTTACAAAGAAATGAAGGGTCTATAATTTCTATCATAGGTGTATTTTACATTATACAGACAGAATATCAACCAAAAATCCAGAAAAACACATGATATAATGTTATAAATTGGGTTGCAGTTCAGTCAGTAAAATAAGTATTTGATCCCCAAGCAAAACATGACTTATTACTTGGTGGAGAATCCTTGTTTGCAAGCACAGAAGTAAGACAATTCTTGTAGTTGGTTAACAGGTTTACACACATCTCAAGAGGGATTTTGGCCCACTCTTCTTTACAGATCTTTTCTAAATCCTTAAGGTTTCTTGGCTGTTGCTTGGCAGCTTGAAGTTTCAGCTCCTTTGATACATTTTCTATAGGATTAAGGTCTGGAGACTGACTAGGCCACTCCATGACCTTAATGTGCTTCTTCTTGAGCCACTCCTTTGTTGCCTTGGCAGTATGTTTGGGTCATTGTCATGCTGAAAGACCCATCCACGACCCATGTTCAGTGTTCTGGCTGAGGCAAGAAGGTTCTCATCCAAGATTTTACAATACATGGCCCTGTCCATTGGTCCCTCAACGTGGCAAAGTCGGCCTGTACCTTTAGCAAAGGAACAGCCCCAAGGCATAATGTTTCCACCTCTGTGCTTGACTGTAGGGATGGTGTTCTTAGGGTTATAGTCAGCATTTATCTTCCTGCAAACACGGCAAGTTAAGTTAATGCCAAAGAGCTCAATTTTGGTCTCATCTGATCACAGCACTTTCTCCCAATCCTTCATTTAAATGCTCATTGGCAAACTTCAGACGAGCCTGTACATGTGCCTTGTTGAGGGAGGGGACCTTGCGGGCGCTGCAGGATTTCAATCCATGGCGACGTAATGTGTTACCATGGTTTGGTGACTGTGATCCCAACTGCCTTGAGATCATTCACAAGCTCCTCCTGTGTAGTTCTGGGCTAATCCCTCACTTTTCTCATGATCACCCTTACCCCATGAGGCAAAATCTTGCATGGAGATCCAGACCGAGGGCGATTGGTGGTTATTTTGTATTTCTTCCATTTGCAAATAATCACTCCAACAGTTGTCTCCTTCTCACCAAGCTTATTGCTGATGGTCTTGTAGCTCATTCCAGCCTTGTGCAGGTCTACAATCTTGTCCCTGATGTCCTTTAACATCTCTTTGGTCTTGCCCATAATGGTGAGGGTTTGAATGGAAGAAAGAGATTTTGTGGACAGGTGTCTTTTTATAAGTTACGAGTTACGAGCACCTTTTTAAATTGACAGGACTAATCTGTGTACCACATGAGCATATACTGTAGCCAGTTTGTGGTAGCCAGAATTATTGTCAGTTGGTAGGGGATCAAATACTTATTTTACTAACTGAACCGCAACTCAATTTATAACATTTGTGTGATGTTTTTTCTGGATTTTTGGTTGATATTCTGTCTCTATCATCTAAAATACACCTATGATAACAATTATAGACCCTTCTTACAACCCTTCTAAACTTACAAAATCTGCAGGGGAACAAATAATGATTTTCCCATATATATATATATATATATATATATATATATATATATATATATCTGACTTGGCAGAATGACACAGACTAGCTAAATGCAAATTATACATGCACATGCAATCCAGAAGCAACAGTCTTTCGCTCTTTAAGCTCTCATTGCAATCATTCAATGATAAATACACTTTTGTGCGAACTGTCAAAACAGTCTGAACAATAATCGCATGAGATGGCAAAGGCAGTAAGTTCCTAGTCAGGCGTTCAATAGTAGCTCAGCAACAGCACCATTGCATTCTCAATGATAGGCAAACAAGTGTGTTCAGAGATTACTTTTCCATTCTGTTATCAAGACCGCCACGCATTCTGAAGATAAGGCACTCTTCTACTGAGGCCTTTTCCCTGCAATAATGTCAAACCTCGAAGTCTTTACAGAAGACAATAGCCTGGAACTTCCAGCAAAATCTTTCTTACTGGTCTTTGAGGAAGCTGGCTTAATTAAGCAGGCTGTCAATTTTAATTAAGGGCAAATATTTAAAATAAAATAAACAGTTACTGAAATAGCGTTTAAAATATAATTCTCTGAAAATAATGTGTGTCAGTTTGTGACATACGTGCAATATATCTAGATATTAATTGCATTAAATTTTTAGGTAATTTGCTGTAAAAACATTTCAGTGTAAGGCCAAGGTTACATCCAAAGCTTGTAGTAAAACCTTATTTTGTTGCTATCATTTTTATAATATTGAGTTAACACTATTTGAGGAGGTAAATGCCAGCACATTAATGAAGATCATCTTGTTGGCTGCTTTGAACCAGTTTTGGAAAAAAGGGTAACCTACAAAGATCTAGTTAGCCTGAGTTATGAAACCTGTAATGAAAGAATACAGTATACAACTTCCTCTGCTGACAACAACTAATCAAGCTTTACATTTTTTGTCTTTGTCCATATTGGTAAAATAAAACACAGAATCGGGTTCCTATGAGCAAATACTCTTTTCTTTGTTCTAGCTGAAATACATTCGCCTCTGTGACTTAACCGAGATAAAAGTGGTACACACAGAGAATGGTTTTGTAGTAATCACAAATATACACCAATAGAAGATATAGAACTAGAAGGTGAAAGTTTAAAAAAGGTATTAAAACAAAAAAACTTTTCTAAGGGTCTACTATATGATGGTCATGCTTAAAATTGAACTGTGGGATAGGCAAATACCGTCTAAATACAAGACACATATGTATTCTTACTTGAATCTTGGTGTGTTTTGACTATTTTTTCCAGATCCATGCAGTAATCCCACATGAAACTTTACATTTGTGCAGAAGCTTCCTGTATTACATACCAGTTACTGCTGCTCCCTCTACTTGTGAAAGGTGACCCTTTTTTGTATCCTCTAGTTTTCTGCAGGCAGCCTGTAGTAGGTAAGACTGCTGGGTCCCTCCCACAACTCTCTGCACCTCTAGGACTAATCCCCGATTGGCAGGAAAAACGAATGGGGGGGGGGGGGGCTTGGTTAGTGGAGTAGTGCTTGCTGAGGCCTCCTAACACCTTACACTGATCAGGTCAGGAGAGCGATTTCCTGGATACTGCATATTGCCACCACTGGATAAGTTAGTTTGGACTCCGGAATCCACACACCTGAGTATGGGGAGGAAAGTGTCCTCTCACTTGTAGAGGTGCTAGAAGTCTTTTTCAGATCACAGAGATGAAGTTACTGCACCTTTTGTAAACTAGCGTCTGGGTTTGCAAAGCCACTGGGTGCACACAAAGTAGATTTACATTCTTCTGGCTATTCAAGTATATATTAAAATTCTTTTGTGCCTTGAGTGTAGATTTAAAAGAAAACTATTCATCCTAATTAAAAAAACAAGCACATTACAATGCTATACTATAAAGAATACATATTAATTAGTGAAGAACTGTTTGAAAAGTAAAAAAATAAAAAAGTAATAAACCAACCTGTTAAGAAGAGGAAATAAAGACACAGCAAGATACACACATGGATACCATTTCAGAGGTTTAATTTCTTCCGCCATTAAAATCTGGAAAACAGAAGTTACATTTGTCAGACACAGCCAGTACATTGACAACCTGACAACCATTATACACAAAATAATATTGATAGAGCACAGCTTTAAAGTGGTGGTAAACCTGAGACATAAAAAATACGAACAAAGCATATCCTTATGTAGTGTGTACTTGTCTTAATTAAAATCACTAAGTGTTATTTCTGTCTGCTGCTTGCTTCCTCTGCTATCAACATGAATCACTAATGACAAGTTTTCCTGACACCAAGAGAAAAATGGTGGCAGAGGGTGGAGCTCCAGGAGATTGACAGCCTCAGCTCTGCTCCTGTGAGCTGTGTGAAAAGGGGGTTAACATCAAAACAGGTGGGTTTATCCACATACCGCTTCAATGATTAGGCCAACTAGGAGGTGAAACGCGTTGAGGGGCCTTTCCTGTGTGTGGAAAGAAGAGCTGAATCCATCTTACACTATCTGCTTCAGTTCTGGTCACTCCATATGCCAGGAGCCTGGCTTTTGAGGGTTGATCTATTTAATCTTGGGTCACTTGGATACCCCCAACAACCATCCTGAAGTGCCGGATACAGTTGGACTAGTTTACATATCGGTGGCGGACTACACACTGATATTCCATTCCCTCACGGGTGATACCAATCCAACTATATGGGATTTTCTTACAACAAGATTCTTGTTTACTGAACTATTGATTTTTTGCTGAACTTCAAATTCAATAATTTTTGTTCTGTTTAGTACTACTTTTCGCTTTTTATGTTTTTATCACTATGGACATTTCACCTGTGATTTGAGTCATTTATGTAAGAACTGTGTGGCACCGAGAGTTATATCTTTGTGACAGCAATCAATATTATAGGTTTGTCACTTTTTAGCACTGCACTATGTTTATATTTAAAACTGCAGGAACAGGAAGGACTTTTCCATCGTATAACCAAGGCCAGCAGTATGTCCTCATGTCCCATGAGTTTTCTGGGTCACTCAGCATTAGGTTCTTTTCTTTTTAGGACAAAACTGTAAGGAAAAGAGGTGGTTCTTACTGCAAAATCCATGAAACAAAGAATTCTAAGAACCGGCCACCAGACAAGTAGAAATGATCAGCTTGGTGGAGATTGGAAACATTCCGGTGTAGCAGATCTCAGTTTCTCTCTGAAAATGTAAAATCCCTTTAGGTCTCACCACCATGGTGGAAGGCAGAATGTCCTGCACATAGGCCAACCTGTTTTAAATAAATTATACTATAAAGGTGGTACCCATGATCATCCATTTAAAAATTAGAATCAAATGCATACTGGGAGTACTTTTCAGAGGTTTAATAATTATATATTTTTACTATTTTGTTGTTGTTTTTTTTTTTTTATGATATTGCACAACTGCCCAATAACATTGTTAGTTTTGGCAATTAGTAAAATATTTGCATTAGGCTCTGATCACTATCCAATCAAGCTGTCAGATTACCCCATTGTATTATGTCATTCGAGCTACCTGAAATGTTTTGAAATAAATATTTGTGCCTGCTGAATTAATAAAATATATTGTATGTATACTGCAGTGCACAGTAAGAGGTAGATGGATGACTGACCTTGCGCTGTCTGAGAAAATATGCAGCACTATTACAGGATATGACCAAGGAAAATATAAATATTTTAGTTTTAATACATGTACAAATATTCTACTGGATAGCAAATTTTGCTTAACAATCCAGCAACTAAAAATACAGCTCTAAATTTGATATAGCAGTATCAGATCTCGATATTTAAGTTTCCAGTTGAAGCTAACCTTGCCTTCTGTTCGCTGCTGCTCTCTTCATTGATTACCTGATCCTACTCTGGCACTTATGTAGAGGCGGAGTGAGCAAGGCCAAAACACAGATAGGAGAGGGAAGCATTTATTACTTAGATCATGATCTCTAAATGGCAAGGAGACCAGTCATTCTGCACAAGCTGTCATTTGGGCTGTCACTGTACAATCTGTCAGCCTTTGTTAAAGCGTCCATGTTGGTTAAGAAAAATCTACTAAGAAGGCAGGACAGAATTGTGGTTCATTTGGATTTAAAAAAAAAAAAAAAAACACTGACAAGCAAAACCAAAGGGAATAAATTGATTAAACATCTGAGTATGTGGTATACTGTATATGTATACAGGTTTTATGTAACTGCAATGAAAAACAAAAACATATTTTATTCTGTATTTACAAAAGCCTGACAGCACTCCAATTAAGAGATTAAAGTTGCTATTTGCATGATGGATTCGGGAGATCTCATGTCCCTTTCAAGCATGCCTGCCATGATACATAAGAAGCCAATGTTGGCTCCTCATTTTGGGAACTCTGGCTGTTATGCTTTAGTTTCACTATGTTCTGAGTCACTCACCAGAAATAAGAATAGATATAGAATTACAGCCATTCTTTTTTCGGGAGTGACAGAACAGACTAAATGTATAGCTATACTTTAAAGAAAGTGGACCAGTTTCTTGACCTACTCTGATCCAACCTGCTGTCACTATTTCATTTTGAACGTATTTGGGACAACATCCATTTGCACAGAATGGCAAGCAGGCTATACTAATAGCCTTACAACAAATTAAACTTTTTTAATGAAACTAAAAATTCCCAGTATGAAAATGGCAACCTTTCACCATAATATATCATTGTATATTTGAACAGGGACGGGTTGTAATAAAACGTATAAGTGCACATTAGAATATACAGATTTATCATTAAAAACCACCACAAGCATTCCTGTGTGAATCAAAGCATAATTTCACCAAACAAGCATCACAACAGACAAGTTATTGTTCATGAAGCTAAAAGTAGTGATTAGCAATAAACTAGTTTAAAAAGGGGGGAAAACGTGCTGCAGCTAAGCAGATGCTTCATTTTCTGGCTCCTGTCTGCTCCCCTGCAGCTGTATATTGTACGCATTTAACAGCTCATATAACAGACTACATGCAGAATGCCACGCTCTTGCTTGTGTCCTAACCAACACATTTCATTTCATTTTCTGCCTGCTATTCATTTCTGTTTAATTGTCAGGCCAAGGTACTTGTAATAGCTATATGCTGGCAAAGCCAAAGAACATTAACCACGGATGTAGCTCCATCAAACAAAAGCCACAAGATTTAAAGTCCTTGATTACTGGAGGATGGAAATAACAGAGGTCTGGAAATGGGTTGCAGAAAGGAAAATATGTGCAGTGACAACTGCCCTCATCTAAAGTTTATTTTCATCCAGAGACGCTTTACATGCTGGCCCAGAAAATTACAGAGGTCTAAGGGCTTTCTGCATTCAGCACGTCTGTTAAACCCATGGTATTGTCTCACTCCAAGGGGAGCAATAGCAATGACTTGGGCCAGAGTGTCAAATGTAGCCAGATGCTTTAGTTTGTTTTTATTTTAAAGCAGTGCATAGAATACATTTTCTGAGCTTTAGTGCATTTATTGTATATATTGTATATTATTATTGTATATTTACCTTCAAATCATGGTTTTATGTAATTTCATCCATTACAAAAGGAAAAAGAAAAACCTGTTGATAAAAACTGTGCACCCCTCTAATGCCAACTTTAATGCCAACATTATGTACTGTATTTGTGGGTATGGAGGAGCAACTACAATGCAGTTCATAAAGCCTGAGCAGGCCCCAGCAAAGTCATATAGGGGCTGCGAGCAAAGTGATTGAAGGTTACTTTTTTTTTTAGATAAAAATAATAAACATGTTATACTTACCTGCTCTGTGCAATGGTAAAGCACAGAACAACCCCCAACCTCCTCTTCTGAGGTCCCCTGCTGGTGCTCTGGCCCCTCCTCTTCTGTGTATGCCACCATAGCAAGCACTTGAAATGGGGGCAGACATGCAGGCTCGCTTCTGAGCTGGGCTATGTGGTCCACTGACACACAGAGCACAACTTGGCTCCCTCCTTATAGGATTTGAGTGACAGCAGCAGGAGCCCTGCTGCTGTCTCTGAGCCTGTGAGGAGAGAGAGAGAGCAGTGCTGCACAGCGCTGGATTGAGATCGGACTCAGGTAAGTATTTAAGGAGGCTGAGGGGAGCAGCTTTTAAAGTTTTTTTACATTAACGCAGGGAATGCAATAAGGTAAAAAAAAAAAACTTTAGCCTTTAGAACCACTTTAAGTGTAAAATTGTTGATAATACCAATTTTTGGCAACTGCAGTTGATTTTATGGAAGAGTCGTAGGGGGTATGACCCAGGTAATTGGGGGTTGGGTGGGCAATCTCTGCAGCCCCCCTTATTTCTCTAACTAAGGTCTAATGTAAACTTCATAGAAAGAAAGAACAAAGAGAATGAGCAGCACAGAAAAAGTACTTGGCAATTCCCGGCTGTCAAAATAACAGCTGGGACCTACTGTGTAAATACAGCAGCCAGCTCTGATCCGCATGGACCTTCTGATCAGCATTTATAAAAACTGTTCAGGCTTAGGATTCAGAAATACAAGTAGCATTATTGTTTTTTTGTATGTACTCTGTTTTATTAATTTGAGGATCAAAGGGGTGAGCTTCTATCTGCATATGATGTCAGTTAGCCCCAGTTCTGCATGTTGCGGGTGAATGAGCTACAGTAACTGCATTTTCTGCAGGGAAAAGACAGTGAGCAGGCAGATATGGGTATATTATTGTAAAAGAGACACTGCATGTCTCTTCTGCAATAAAAGCCTGCCTGTTTGCTATTTTTTTACTGTGGAACTTTAGTTCCGCTTCAACTGAAGAGCCTTAACCACTTCAGCCCCGGAAGATTTGGCTGCTCAATGACCAGGCCATTTTCTGCGATTTGGCACTGTGTCGCTTTAACTGACAATTGCGCGGTTGTGCGACATTGTACCCAAACAAAATTGACGTTCTTCTTTTCCCCACAAATAGAGCTTTCTTTTGGTGGTATTTGATCATCTCTGCGGTTTTTATTGTTTGTGCTATAAACAAAAAAAGAGCAACAATTACAAAAAAAAACACAATATTTTGTACCTTTTGCTATAATAAATATCCCCAATTTTTTTTTAAAAAGCGAATTTTTTCCTCAGTTTGGGCCGATATGTAATCTTCTACATATTTTTGGTAAAAAAAAAAATCGCAATAATCGTATATTGATTGGTTTGGGCAAAATTTATAGCATCTACAAAATAGGGGATAGATTTATGGCATTTTTATTATGATTTTTTTTTTTTTTTACTAGTAATGGCGGCGATCTGCGATTTTTAGCGGGGCTGCGACATTATAGCGGACACATCGGACACTTTTGACACATTTTTTAAACCATTTATACAGTGATCAGTGCCATAAAAATGCACTGATTACTGTGTAAATATCACTGGCAGGGAAGGGGTTAACACTAGGGGGCAATCAAGGGGTTAACTGTGTTCCCTATGTGTGTGTTCTAACTGTGGGGTGAGGGGACTGACTATAGGAGATGACAGATCATGGTTCCTAGCTATTAGGAACTCACAATCTACCTCTCCTCTCCTCACAGAACAGGGATTTGTGTGTTTACACACACATGTCCCTGTTCTGCCTTTCGTGCCCACGATCACGCGCGACCGCCGGCCACGAGCATCGGCACCCCCGCAATGCAGCGGCGTGCGCGCCTGTTATCCCGCTTAAAGGAGCCGACATACAGCTACGTTGGTTCACAGGATAGTGTCGACCTGCCGCAGTATAATGACGGCGGCTGGTCGGCAAGTGGTTAAAGTTAAAGTTTAGTTGAAATCAAACTAATCTTACTCCCATTCTCATTCTAAGTCTATTCTACACAACCCTGTGAAAAAAAGATCTTTGTACTAACTTATTCTGAAGCCACTCTGGTCCGGTCCTATGAACAGCTTTCATGGTGGCTTCAGTGTAGAGGAGGGGCAGCTGACAACAGATGCCCCATAGTAGGTTTGTGGGTGATGTCATTTTGCAAGCATCCTCTACATAGAAGCCGTCACTGGAGAGATTGAGTGACCGGACCTGAGCGGCTTCAGAATAGGTAAGTATACAGATCTTTTCTTTACAGGGTTAGGAAGAATAGGCTAAGAATGGGGGTGCGAGTAGGCTTAGCCTTAGTTAGATTTTGACTAAACTTCCACTTTAGGGTTGTTCAATTAACGCGGAACTAAAGTTCCACTGTAAAAAACAGAGAGCAGGCAGGCTTTTATTGCAGAAAAGACAAGCAATGTCTCTTCTGCAATAAAATGCTGCTCACTGTCTTCTCAGGCGCTGTAAGCTGAGCTGCGCATGTGTAGCTCAGCTTACAGCACCGTGCCAGTCTCTGAGTGCCACATTCACATTGCACATGCAAAGGTGTGGCGTCATCCTGTGACAACCAACAAAGAAGCCCATAGAAGATGCTGGTGCTGGCGAGAGACCATTGGACAGGTTTGTATACCTTTAAGTCTGCTTTAAGCTATGAAAATGAAAGATAGAAGCAGAAATGGTTGTAAAGCACATCCTACTGAATAAGTCACATCCATTTGACATAACGCTTATAGGGGGAGGAGTCGCAGTGCTGATGTCATCCCGTGAGTATCTTGCTGTTCATAGCATCCTTAGCCTGCACTGCTTAAGTGCTTCGTTTGTGAGTATTTTTTGTTGTTCTTATCTGGACAAATAAACCTTTGGCATACAGAGAGCACTAGATCTGGTGTTTTTTTTATCCTATCCTGTTGTACCGGAGTCACCTGAGGGAGGTCTAAAACTGGTCAAGCCAGTAAAGAGAGAGAGGGTGAAGCGGATGGATTAAGAGCTCCACGCCAGGCTGATTCATTGATTACCCCCAGAAGGGATCTGCTTTATCTGACTTGCTGGTAAAACAGGAGTCAGATTTTAAGGTGAGCGGCTAGGATATCGAGGTGGAGGAGAGCACCGGCACTTTTTATTTGTTGTGCACTAATCTTTGATTTGGAAGGAACTGAAGACTTTTGTCACTTTGGACTTTCACTGTTATTTATTAATACAATTGAAATGTTATAATTTTATGTGTTATTAGCGCAGCACCGTTCTATTCATTTGATCAGGCACTAGCAGCAATTTGGTGGAGGAGTAGTTTTACACCCTATTTTGTGCTGAAACTGTACGTTTTACACATTGTATTTTGCACATTTTTTTGCAGGTAAAATTGATTTAGTATTAATCTTATTAAGAACACATTTACACATTTATATGACTGTCAGCGCAGCACTGTTTTGGTATATATTCAACTAATGTGAAGTGGACACGCTTTCTATGTTAGTAGCAGCCGGGGGGGGTGGGTCATTTTGTTGTCATTTTGCACAGGTTTTTTAATATTTGTCACTAAGTTTAAGTTTATTTGAACTGATAGAAATTCAGTTTATTATTGCAATGCACATCTGCTTCAGATTCTGGCTGCTCTAGTTTTGATCGATTCCCCTCAATGTACCTAAGGGAAAGCTAGAAAAACTCCAGAGGAGGTCTGCTGCTGGCACTTGCAGCAAATCCTGTGTGTAAAGTACACAGTGAACTGATTTCACTTGTCTGCCAGCATGTTCACTCATGGAAAAATAACATGTTTTCCATATAATCACCATGAAAAAAATTATTTGTGAGTTCAATTTAGGTAAGCTTGAGTACCAGATGCTTTATACAATCAGCAGAAGACATGTTTTATTAACTATTTAACAAAACTGAGAGTTCCACTTTTCATCAACAGAAACCAAATAACAAAGGGGTCATTTACTAACTAAAGTATTTGGAATCAATACTGTATCTTCATCCATATATAAAGTTATGCCCTTCCATTAATTTACCAACCTTGAACTAGCAAGTTTGTGGACATGTATCTGCTTTTACTGAGGTGTAATAAAGTGCATGCTGGAATATTTGGATATGTCAATTCAAAGAAAACCCACTGAGAGAATATGGGGTCTGCCACTGCTAACCTCCTATTAAAAATGCCAGGTGCGGATTCTGCCCAGTTAGAATCTCTATGCTTCTTATGGGTCAGTGCCTTCCTATGGACAATAAAGTACTAATATATTGTTAGCAAGCAGTAAAAGACCTTTAAGGGCCTGCTCACACTAGAACGTGGTTTGGGAAACCCCCATTCTGTGCACGCTTCGCACAACGCATTCAAAGTGCACTGCCCATGTGATCTGAAGCAGGTGTCAGTGCAATGTTAAGAACACCCCAAATGCAGGTCACAAATGCAGTATGTTTGTTTGCAACGGGTCACATGGTACAAAACTACCATCCTATACAGCTGCAATACTTTTCCAAAAGTAGTGCATGCATAAGAAGCAATGGGAGATGAGCTGCATTTTCAGCATCTGTTTAGAACTTTAAAGGCTTGTTTTAAAGCTAATTTATTGCTGGTAAGAATCTATTTGAATGTCCATAGCCTGACCATCAGATCTATGACCTGTTGATTCTGTGTTTTTTCATCCTTTAACAGTGTTACATTGCTGTTGCCTCAGAAATAGGGAAGAACAAAAAGATCATATCCAATTCTGATCCAACCATCAAATCAGGTGGAGCCTAGATATCAAAGAATCATACTGCCAAATCAAAAAGCAAGTTTGAATGATTTTCATAACTTTCCTTTTTTTTTAAAGCATAACTATTTTTATATAAAACCAGATGTTTATGTATATACTGTATGTAGATGCACTATATAGAGACTCAGGATATGATATAGTTATCTGGAAAAGACGAGCAGTTGAAAAAGAACTGTGAGGCATGAGAGTTGTGAAGGAATATACACTGTGTACACAATTATTAGGCAAGTTTTTTTGAGGATTCATTTAATTATTAAACAACTACAGTGCTCTCGGTCAATCCAAAATGTTAATAAACCTGAATATTTAAGAAAGTAAAAGTGAGGTTTTGGCATTCTTAGATGAATATCTATGTGTGCACAATTATTGGGCATCTATTAGTGTGCAGAATTATTATGCAACTAAATGAAAAACGAAAATTTTCCCATCTCACTTGTTTGCTTTCTGTTCAAATTTTTTTTATTGGTAACATATCAAAAAGCAACAAGGTGTATTCATTGGAAAACACTGAAAATTACATAAAAAGGTATTGGTTATATGGGCACAGAGCGATACAGGGTTACATCGAAAGTATGCAAACAGAAGGTCTCCAAGGTGTACAAAGACGCTTGAGGTGAAAGCATTTTAACCAAGTAAATGCAAGAGAAGAATATCACTTTGCAGGTTGGAGGTGGGGTAACGGGGGAAAAATTCTATGCCAATAGATCGTGCTACCAATGGTGTGCATTGGGAGGGAGGGTGAGAAAGAGAGAAGAGGAAAAGAACAGATAAGAAAGGGAGGAAAGAGAGGTGGAGCGAGAGCTGTGAGAAAGGAAGGTCAGGGGTCCCATATAGGCCCAAGTCTCTCAGTATTATACTCATGGGGGGAAGGGGGGTTAGGGTTCTAAGAGGGATTTGTCAAAATCCAAAAGTAGGAATTGATCTATCCAAGGTTGCCAAATTTTAAGGTGCTGTGGGACTCTATCTAGAATAGTGGCCTCAATTTTACTATGTATCATGGCTTGAGTAATACTATTTTTAACTTCAGCAATGTTTAATTTTGTGGTTTTCTAGGCTCTAGCTATCGTTTATTTGGATGTAGTCATGAGTTGCAGAAGGAGGCGGAGCTGAGCTTTAATGCAGTCTCAGGTGACATGGTTTAGTAGTGCAAGGGATGGGTCTGGGTCTAAAGGAACACGGAGCAAAGTAGAAGTCATATGGAAGATTGCCATCCAAAATTGTTGTACGACAGGGCACGTCCACTAAATGTGTGCGCGCGTGTCCTTCCCACCACAACCTCGGAAGCATACCGGGGGGGGGGGGTAACTGGGCAAAAATTTGGAAATCCTTGCCGGGATTAGATATCACCTCATGAGGACTTTGTAGTTTGCTTCGAGTGCAACAATATTTTGGGAGGAAGTTTTAGTATTGGCCCATATACCTTCCCAATCCCCCCGTATCCAGGTTGATTTCTAGGTCCTTAGACCACTGTGCAGAGTAAAGTTGTAAACTAGATAAAGGGGGTGTGAGATGACTGTATAAACGAGATATGATACCTGGGGCGTGCGGGTCCGAATCGCATATACCCTCATATAGTGATAAGCAATCTAGAGATGAATGTGTGCGTATGATTGTTTAAGCAAAATGAGCGATCTGCAGATACAGAAATCATTGACCAGGAGGGAGTTGTGCTTGCTCTTGTAAGGCAGGGAATGTTTTCAGGGTGTTGCTGGTGACAAGGTCTCATATGCCACTCAGTCCCGATAGGGACCAGGCTTGAAAAGAAGCTGGGTCAGTAAAGGCAGGGTAGAAGTTTGGGTAGTTGAAAAAGGAGAGTAGTGGGGAGTGAGGAGATGCTAGTTTAACCACTTCCCGCCCGCCGACCATCAAATGACGGCTGGGCGGAGCGGTTCTTATTCTGGGTGGACGTCATAGGAGGGCCCTCCATAACGACCGCTCTCACGTGCCCATGAGGGTGCACATTGTGGTAATCAGTGGTGTGGTGTGTCAGTCTGACACACTGCTACACCAACCTCAGTAAAGAGCCTCTGACGGAGGCTTTTTACCATGTAATCAGCCGTGTCCAATCACGGCTGATCACGATGTAAACAGGAAGAGCCATTGATCGGCTTTTCCTCACTCGCGCCTGACAGACGCGAGTAGAGGAGAGCCGATCGGCTGCTCTCCTGACAGGGGGGTCTGTGCTGATTGTTTATCAGTGCAGCCCCCCTCAGATGCCCACCCAGGACCACCAGGATGCCGCCAGGACCACCAGGGATTGCCACCACACTGGACCACCAGGTATGCCACCCTAGACCACCAGGGAAATGCCAATCAGTGCCCAGGCAGCTGCCAATCAGTGCCCATCCCCAATGCCTGCCAGTGCCATCAGTGATGCCTATCAATGCCATCTATCAGTGCCGCATATCAGTGTCCATCAGTGCCACGTATCAGTGCCCATCAGTGCCCAGCAGTACTGCCTATCAGTGCCCATCAGTGCCGCCTATCAGTGCCACCCATAAATACCCATCAGTGCAGCCTTTCAGTGCCCAGTGTCGCCTATCAGTGCCCACCAGTGCCACCCATGAGTGCCCATCAGTGCTGCATATCAGTGCCACCCATCAGTGCCGCCTACCAATGCCCATCAGTGCCACCTCATCGGTGCTGCCTTATTAGTGCCAGTCAGTGCCGCCTTATCAGTGCTCATCAGTGAAGGATAAAACTTACTTATTTACAAATATTTATAACAGAAACAAAAGAAAAACTTTTTTTTCAAAATAAAAAACGCAGAGGTGATCAAATACCACCAAAAGAAAGCTCTATTTGTGGGAACAAAATGATAAAAATTCTGTTTGGGTACAGCGTAGCATGACCGCGCAATTGTCATTTAAACAGCGACAGAGCTGCAAGCTAAAAATTGGCTTGGGCAGGAAGGGGGTGTAAGTGCCCTATATTGAAGTAGTTAAAAGGGCCCCATAATTTACCCTAAAGTCAAAGGGAGTGTTGAGTTATAGGGTTGATTACAGTGCCACGATCAGAGCTGGAAATCCACAGCAAATTAGTCGCTGCAAGGGGGTGAAAATCAATCGCATCCAAACTCATCCACAGTGGTATTTAAGTGTTTGCGTGATACAATGTAAGCTGGGCTAGTTGGGCAGCATGGTAATAACGTAGGAAGTTGGGGAACCCTAGGCCCCCACTGAGCCTACTGTGTAGCAATATGGTTTGTGACACCATGGGTTTCGTGGGGCCCCATATATATTTGTATACACGACTTTGTATAACCCGGAAAAAATAAGTAGGGATCGCGACCGGAAGGACTCTATAAAGGTATAGAAGTTTAGGTAATAAAGACATCTTGACAGCCGCCATGTGGCCCCAGCCAGGAAACGCATAGCGGCTGCCAAGCAGCCAGCAGAGAAGACAGATGAGATAAGATAGGGAGTTAATTTGCCTGAAAAAGGTGGGTTGGGTTGCTAGTCAACTTTATTCCTAGGTACGGGATTGATGACGGGGACCATGAGAATTGAAAATTATCCTGTAGATGGTTCAGCTCAGCCTGTGGAAGGGACACGTTGAGGGCCCTGGATTTGGACTGGTTAACCTCTAGACCTGATACTAATGCAAATTTATCTACAGTGTGGAAAAGGTTTGGGAGTGTTGTACGAGGGGATTAAAGAGTAATAAAGCGTCGTCGGCAAACAGGCATAGTTTATGGGTCATGGAAGAAACTTCCAGACCTTTAATATTTGGGTTTGTTCTTATCAGGGCTGACAGGGGTTCAACTGCTAGGGCGAAGATTAGGGGAGAGAGTGGGCAACCCTGCCTGGTTCCCCGTTGAATAGGGAAGCAGTCAGAATGGAACCCGGAATACTCAACGTATGCTTGTGGTTGATTATACAAAGGGTTTATCCATTGTAAAAAGTTAGGACCGAAGCCCCAATGTTGGAGTATGAAGTGTAGGTAAGACCATGAGATTTTGTCGAACGCTTTCCTAATATCAAGGGACAGGAGGTACATGGCTATCTTACGGGATCAAGCTAGGTGTTGCAGCAGGATTACGCGGATGTTGTTGCTAGCTTGGCGTCGCGGTATGAAACCCACCTGATCTTTGTGTATAAGCCCCCCAATGATCAGGTTTAGTCTAAGTGCTAATATTTTGGCTAGTATTTTGATGTCCAAGTTGAGCAGGGAAATGGGCCTGTAATTGGACCAGAGGGTGTTGTCAGTATTGGGTTTGGGAATCATGGAGATTATTGCTGTTAATAAGTCCAGGCCGAAAGTGTGTTGCTTGAGCAGAGCATTGAAGGAGTTTGAGAGGAGTGGAGCTAGAGTGTCTGCAAATTTTTTAAAGTACGTCCTTGAGAGGCCGTCAGGTCCAGGACGTTTATGAGGTTTAAATGACTTGATTGCTATGAGGACTTCCCTAGTCATAGCAGTGCACTCCATGGACTCACGACTGGCTTCAGATAACTTAGGTATAGGTATATCCTGGAATAGTGTCTCTGCCTGATTCAAAGGGAAAGAAGCCTTTGCTACATATAACTGTGTCAATCTCTTGCGGAATTCGGAGAGCACTTTAACAGGATTGCTTGAGTGGACATCTTTAGCCAACTTGAGTCTTATAGGATTGCAAACCCGTTCTGGGCGACGAAGACGCAGAGCCAATAAGGTGTGTGGTTTGTTGTCCTTGGTGTAAATCGTGTGGTTGGATCTACGAATGGCCTTGTCTGCCGATTCGGCTAGGAGTAAGTCCAATTCAGCCTTGTTTTTTCTAGATGGTGTCTGTTGGGCTCAGTAGGGGAGGATTGAAATTGGAGGAAGTGGTGGTGGTACTCTGTCTTGAGTTGCTGTAATTTAAGTTTTTTATCGTGGCTGAGGTGTGTGGAGACCGAGATACAGGTACCATGAATCACCGGTTTATGCGCTTCCCGTAAAAGGACTGGAGAAATATCCGGTGTTGCGTTATGCAAGAGGTATTCCTTAGGGGCAAGCTGGATATCAAAGCAATAGGATTTGTTGCTTAGGTGTGCAACATTCATACACCGGGTGTGAGCCCTGAATTGGATAATCAAAGATGAGACAGTAGTGATAACTGCACAGTGGTCAGACCATGGGATAGGGTGTATACAGGAGTTCAGTAAGATTGGCGAGGAGGCCACAGGGAAAAAAATGTGGTCTATCCTAGAGAAGGATTTGTGCGGGTAGGAGTAAAATGTGCAATTCTGATTTGAGGGGTTACATTCTCTCCAGGAGTCAAGCAGGGAAGCCTGTAGAAGCTGTTTATGGAACTGTAGGGAAGGAGAATGGGACTCCGGAGCATATGGAGATTTATCGAGGTGCGGATGGAGTACTAGGTCGCCACACATGCATAAAGTTCCCTTACAATGAGTTTGTATAACCTGTAGAAGGTGAGAAAAGAATGGGTTGGGATTGTTGTTAGGGGCATAATATGAGACAAATGTTGTTTCAACGTCCTGTAGCAGGCCCACAAGGACAATGTAGCGGTCCTCAGGGTCTCTAATCTCGACAAGGGAGGTAAATGATAGGGTGTGATGGAAGGCTAGCATAACCCCTCTTTGTTTTGTACTGGCAGAAGTGGTAAATACTTGGGGGTAGCAGGAGCTAAAAAACGTTGGAGCACTGCGAGCCCCAAAGTGTGCCTCCTAGAGGCAGGGGCGGGCTGGGCCAGGGGGCCGGGTGGAAATTTCTCCCCTGGCTGCCTTCCCTATCATTAAAATGGCTGTGGATCTGCCTGTGTTACTTTTTTTTTCTCAGGTTGTGGCGGCCTGGGTTATACAGAACTAGAAGGCGGCCGCCGACTGGCTGGCTGGCTGCTGCTGCGCTGCACTCTGAGAGTTGTAGTCCGGCCGCGCTCAAGTTCGGGGTGGTGGGAGGAACCCAGCAGCGCAGCAAACTACAACTCCCACCTCCCAGGAGTCTCAGAAGCAGCTGCCAGGGCGCGTGGCATGCCAGGGGAGGAGGTGTGTCTTGTCACACATAACCTGAGCGGTTGTGGGAGGGTGCTGGGGCTGGGCGCTGGCTTGAGTAGTGGCAGAAATGAGAAGACGTGACTGAGATTCGTCACCCCCCCCCCAAAGAGGCCGTGCAAGGCAAAGGACCTGGCTGTGAGACAGACCCTGACACACCCCCAACTGACCCCCTACATCCCATGGGCACTAAACAGGCTGCACTGATGATGGGCACTGGCACTGCACTGGTGAGGCAGCATTGATCGGCACTGATCAGGCTGCACTGATGCCTGGGCATTGTCTGCACTGGTGAGGCTGCACTGATCAGGCTCCACTGATGCCTGGGTACTGTCTGCACTGGTGAGGCTGCACTGATGGGCACTGATCAGACTGCACTAATGAGGCTGCATTGATGGGCACTGGTGATGGTGAGCTGGTTCGGTGGTTTAACCACTTCAGCCCCGGAAGGATTTACTAACTTCCTGACCAGGCCATTTTTTGCTATATGGCACTGCATCGCTTTAACTAACAATTGCATGTTCATGTGATGCTGTACGCAAGTAAAATGTATGTTCTTTTTTTCCTCACAAATAGAGCTTTCTTTTGGTGGTATTTGATCACCTCTACGGTTTTTATTTTTTGCGCTATAAACTAAAAAAGAGCGATAATTTTGAAAAAAAAAACAATAATTTTAACTTTTTGCTATAAGAAATATCCAAAAAAAAATCTTCATGAGTTTAGGCCAGTGGTCATCAAACTGTGGCCCGGGGGCCAGATGTGGCTTTTTGCTTGCCTCTACTTGGCCCTTGGGACATTATTCCTCCAACTAACACCAATGATGGGGCACCCTTCCTCCCATTGACACCATGGATGGGGCACTATTCCTCCTGCTAAGACCAATGATGGGGCACTATTCCTCCCACTGACACAATTAATGGGGCACTCTTCCTCCCACTGACACCATTGATGGGGCACTATTCCTCTCATTGATACTAATCATTGGGTATTGTTCCTCCTGCTAAGACCAATGATGGGGCACTATTCCTCCTGCTAAAACCAATGATGGGGCACTATTCCTCCTGCTAAGGGGCACCCTTTTTTCCACTTACACCTTTAATAGGGCACCCCTTCCTCCCACTGACACCATAGATGGGGTTCCTCCTACTAAGACCAATGATGAGGCACTATTCCTCCTGCTAAGGGGCACCATTCTTCCCACTGACACCATTAATAGGGAACCCTTCCTCCCACTGAGACCAACAATAGGGCACTATTTCTCCTGCTAAGAACAATGTTGGGGCACTATTCCTCCTGCTAAGGGGCACCATTCTTCCCACTGACACCATTTATGGGCACCCTTCCTCCCACTGACACCATAGATGGGGTTCCTCCTGCTAAGACCAATTATGGGGCACTATTTCTCCTGCTAAGGGGCACCATTCTTCTCATTTACACCATTAATAGGGCACCCTTCTTCCTACTGACACAATTGATGGGGTTCCTCCTGCTAAGACCATTGATGGGGTACCATTCCTCCCACTGACACCATTATTAAGGCACCCTTCCTCCCACTGGCACCAATGATTGGGCACTGTTCCATCTGTGAAAACCAATGATGGGGCATTGTTTACTCCCATTGATGTTGGGACATTTTCTACTCACACTGATCACAGTCCGGCCCCCCTAAAGCCTGTATCAGTAAACTGGCCCTTTGTTCAAAAAGTATGGAGACCCCTGGTTTAGGCCAATGTGCATTCTTCTACATATTTTTGATTTTAAAAAAATCGCAATAAGTGTATATTGACTGCTTTGCGCAAAAGTTATAGAGTCTACAAAATAGGGGATATGTTAATGGCATTTTTATTATTATATATTTTTTTTTAGTAGTGGCGGTGATCAGCGATATTTAGCGGGACTGCGACATTGCAGCGGACAGATCGGACACTTTTGACACTTTTTTGGGACCATTGACATTTATACAGCGATCAGAGCTAAAAATAGCCACTGATTACTTTATAAATGTCACTGGCAGGGAAGGCGTTAACACTAGGGGGCGATCAAGGGATTAAGTGTTCCCTAGGGAGGTGTTTCTAACTGTGTGGGGGGAGGGGACTGACTGGGAGTAAAGAGAGATCGCTGTTCCTGTCCTGATCACTAGAACAAGGATCTGTCTGTTTATATTGACAGATCCCCATACTGTCTCTCTCAGGAGCAATCACAGGTTGCTGGAGGATATCGCTGGTTGTCGGCGGATATTGCGGCCGCCGGCCATGTGCATCGGCTCCAACGTCACACCACGTGCGCAGGGGAGCCAACCTGCCGTCGTATAATGACGGCGGCTGGTCAGCAAGGTGCTAATGGGCCACTTGACTGGACTTGCCCCCCAGGCCTAAGGCTGCCAGCCCTCCCCTGCCTGGAGGGCTACCACTCCAGCTTTTAGAGAAGCAAACGTCTGGAAGGCTTTAACCCTCTTGTTAGTGGAATTGAGTCCCTTGACGTTTAAAGATAAAATGTTTAAGGGGGCCATCTGGAGAAACCATGGGTCATTATCCTACTAAAACAACCGTTTCTAACATAACAAGCTACAACAGTATCATCAAATGCCCCGTGGACACAACGTACGCGGGGGAGTAGGATGAGGGAGGAGGGATAGGTGGGACTGGGAGAGCTATGGGGGGAAGACAAGGGAGGGGAAGGTAGGGAAAAAGGGGAAGTGGGAGGTAAGTGGGGAAGGGTGGAAAGGGGGGCTTTGGGGTACAATAGATACTTGGTCATAGAGACATCAATTGACAATAAGCACCCCGTGTAGCCTAACTACACTGCCTGAGCATGGATTCCTCAGTAGCAGGGTTAAAATTCACACAAAACATTTTAACAGTTCAATGTAGAAAACTGAGTGGTAGTAAACAAAATACAAGACACGTTAGTGAATTATTAGGATCTGAAACTGTGCAACCCAGATAGGGTTGTGGGACCAGCAGAGGCTTTCCGTTTGGATGTAAAGAGTTCACATCAGGGTACGAGCCTCTGGACCCCGGTTGTATAGAACCTACAAATGTTAAGCAAGGGTGAGGTTCCCCATGGGCAACCAAGGATAGTTCCCAGAACGAGGGAGAATAATACAAAACGTTCAGTCCGGTATGAAGGTCTTCGGATTTTGGAAGCCGTTGGTAGGTACCCGAGGAGTCCCTTTCCGGATGGAGGATGGACCCGGCTGGTTGTGTTTCGATGTGGCGGTATAGGGGTGAGCGGCTGAACCGGCTGGTGTTCAAGGCAACAAAGTCTCTGACTGCTGGACCGGGGCTGCCAGTTGCAGGGATTCCAGGAGGCGTTGTAATGACTCGGGCGAGGTACAAGAGTGTTGCTGCCCCTGATAGGTGGACTGTAGGGCGAACAGGAATCAACACATGTACTTGAGCTGGTGCTGTAGTAAGAATTGGAGCTGAGGCTTCATGGCACGACACTTGGCTATAGTGAGGGGAGCCAGGTCAGAAAAGAGTTGTTACGTATGGCCCTGGAACAGGAGTGCGTCTTGTGTGTGAGTGTGTTGTGGGCAGCAGAGAGGATTTGCTCCTTCTTACGGAAGAAGTGCAGTTTGACGATTATATCAAATTCTTGGCGCTCGATTTTTATTGACGGTGAGAGTTCTTGAAACAGAGTGGTGGTAAAGGATTGCAGGTCATCAACGATTTTGGGAATACCGCGGAGCTGCAGGTTAGATCTGCGTGAGCGATTCTCTGCATCTTTCAGAAGGGAAAGAAGCATATCGTTCTCATCACGGAACGCTGCATGCTCCTGGGCATGTTGTTGTAAGGTAAGCTTCATATCGTCCACCCTGGTTTCCAGGTCTGCTGTGCGTTGGCCCAGCTCCCTGATCTCATGGGATAGTCTATTAGTGATTTGGTCAGAGGTAGCTTTAAGGGCCCTCTGCAGCATAATTTCCATATGTTTAAGGAAGTCTTTCTGGGACATACCTGACTGTGGTAGTGCAGAAGAGCCACTGAGGTTGAGCTCTGCCTCGTCCTCATCGACTGTCCATCTGTCTCGATCTGGCTGGCGATGCTGCTGTGCTTCACTGCCTCTTTTATGGGTTTCGGCTTATTTTTACTGTGGTGGCCTGTTAGAACCATCACGGGCGAGCCGGTTGCGTTCCAGAGGCTGATCGCAGGGTGTGAGGGAGTGTAGGGTGGTTCAGAGTCCTGATAGAGTCCCGAAGATGCAGCGCTCTAATGGGTTGCGTCCACCATGTCGAGCCTCGCGCATGCACCCCCCCACTTGTTTGTTTTCATCTGTTAAAGTGAGAATAATAAACAAACAACTCAAAATTTACAAATAAACATTTCTGACATTTCAAAAAAAAAAATCAGTGATCAATATAGCTGCTTAATGGAGTCTGTCAGTTTCTTGATTTGTTAAAGATCAATTTTTTGTACAGCAGCAACCACAGCCTCTCAGATACTGTTCAGAGAGGTGAACTTTTTTACTTCACCATAAAGCTCCTGTTTAAGAAGGGCCCACAAGTACTCAATAGGGATTAGGTCAGGAAGGGGGCCGTGCCATTATTCGTTCCTCTTTAAGGCCTTTACTGGCTATCCACGCACTGGAGTACTGTATGCATGCGATGGAGCATTATCTAGCATAAACATCATGGTCTAAAATCTGGCAGTAGGTTTGGGAGTTGATGCTGAGTCCATCTTTAACCCAAAAAGGTTCAACTAGCTCAACTTTAATAATACCAGCTCTTACCAGTACACCACCTCCACCTTGCTGGCGTCTGAGTCGAAGTGGAGCTCTGTGGTCCTTACTGATCCAGCCACAGTCCCATCCATCTGGTCCGTCAAGAGTCACTCCCATCTCATCAGTCCATAAAAACTTAAAAAATCTGTCTTCAGATATTTCTTGGCCCAGTCTTGACATTTCAACTTTTATGTCTTGTTCAGTGGTGGTCGGGTTTCGGCCTTCGTTACCTTGGTCATGTCTCTGAGCATTGAACACCTTGTACTTCTGGGCACTCCCGGTAGGTTGCAGTTCTGGAATATGACAGCACTGGAGGATAATGGGTTCCTCGTAGCTTCACGTTTGATTCTTCTCAAATCTTTGGTAGATAATTTGCATATTTTTTTCTCAACACGTTTCTTGCAACCCTGTTGACTACTTGCAACAAAATGCTTGATGGTTCTGTGATCATGCCTCAATATCTTAGAAATTTCAAGAGTGCTGCATTCCTCTGAAAGACTTTTTACAAATTCTGACTTTTCATAGTCAGTTAAATCTTTTTTTGGCCCATTTTGCCTGAGGAAAAGAGGCTGCCTAATAATTATGATATAGGGTGTTGATCTCCTTAGGCCACACCCTCCCTCATTACATAAATATACATCACCTGATATGCTTAAATCCAATAAGCATTCATGTTTATACAGCTTGGATTGCACACAATATGATTTGGTCAAAATACTCACTTGTCTAATTAATGTGCATACAGTCTAGATTGTGATAGGACAAAGAGTTCACTGCGGATGTGGGCATAGGCAGAACATTCAAAAAATGTATGTGAATGACAGTGGGCAAAGTAATGAAGCATATACCACAGGAAGCTGGAGGGTGGGGTCTAAGCTGGGGGCTTAGAGTTATGTGTAACTGGGTGTGATAGAAAGCTGAAACATACAATGTGAATGGACCAAGCAATGCTGTTACACAGCTCTCGAAAGAAATGCATTGGCTTTTTTACTCATTTTGGGTTAGAAATAAGCTTCATTTTGGACCCAAACATTTTGGTGCGGAGCTTCCAGATCCAAATTTTTCCTTAACAACCCATGGTGACTATGGTTACTTTTCAGTGTACAAAAGCTGCCTAACAATCATCAGTGAGATTATCAGTAGACTATTGACAACATTATGAATATAAAACAAACATCCAAGGTTATCTCAAGGTTCCAACATCACCAATCCACCCTTTTAGGCATGTCTGTGTAGAAGACTGTTACAGTTTCAACATGAATGTACAGTATGGGTATCCAGTTCCTTAACAAGTTAACACGAAAATATTCTGTCAGAAGAAAATGTGGTGTGGGTTCTTTCACTAAAGCAAGACGTAGGTGGATGTAGACTTTCAAGAGCACCTCTGAACTGTTTAAAGCACAACTGCATTAAAAAAAAAAACCCTCCCCCCTTTCCCCCAAAGCCATCTCACTATTTTTTTTAAAATCCCTCAATACATACCTTAAATCTTTCAGCCTTCTACACAGTCTGCCGGTGTCACTGTAATTCCAGACGATCCCAGGAAGCTCACACTAAGTGGTTTGTATAACTTTGGGAGGCATTCAACCAGGAGGAAGAAACCATTAATACTTACCTATTCTGTTGCCCTTCAGTATCTGTCACTCTTCCCCAGATGTACTCAGTGGTTCCTTCTGCTGGACCTTATGTTACTATGGTATGATGTAGTGACACAGGGGTAACACTGGCATCTAACCCTCCCAGAAGTGTTGAATATAGACCATCTTTCCACTAGATTATCATTTGAACCCAGGGAAATTCAGCAGTGCTAGCAGTGGATGGGTTAATTTAATAGTTTTGTTGGCAGAGAATTGTATTTAGCATTAAAAATCTAAAAGTCAAAGCAACTAGAAATGGCTATCCACCATACATCCTCCTTTGTCCTTACTGATGTACTCAAAGATGTTTAAGGCTTCTCACTGCTGCTGGTAAACGGACGTTTAGGAGCAGTTAGGGATTTTTTTCAGCTGCCCCTGAACTCTCCTCTATGTTATCTTTACAGTACATGTACACAGGGTCTTTTATAGACGTTTCTAGGCAGTTGAGTTTAGAAGCATTTTTTGGAAAGCAAAAAAATGTGTTCAGGACAGATATTCAGAGGCATTTGAAATGCAGTATATCGTGTTTAGCAGTGTTTCGTACAGATGTTTTTAATGAAGATACATTTTTGACTATTTGCAAAAAAACAAAAATGCTTCTAACGTGGCAAAACTGATGTTTTTTAAACGTCGGTTATTATCTGTCAAGTTAAATCGTTCAGGAGAGGTTTTAAAATGCCCCGTGTACATTAAGCCCACGGGTGTTTTAGCTTTCTTAAAGGTATGCTCTACTCCAAGATCTTTACTTTACTTTATCTCCCTAATCAATATGGCATCTAAGACCACAATTTGGTCTAGCATGCCATATTGGAAAAACTAGAGAATGTAGGGGGTTGATGAGGGGTTGCTAGAGATATACAGGGAATTTAATTTTGTTATGGACCCATGTCTAGACACTACTGTTAAGAAACCTCAGGGTTCTTTTTCATCCATCAACAGACTAGGTTAATGCTTACACTATCTCCAACTAGTCCATGTCTGGCACATCTTGCACCTCTCAGACAAAGACTAAATGCAAATAAACTGTGCACAACTCTTCAAGTGCAGTTGCTCCAGAGCTTGGTAATTGAGCAGAAGCTCTGCTGACCTCCATCATCCAATCATGTGCAAGCAAAATTGCTGGGTTTTTTATTGTCCTTGTGATGTGCATGTGATTGGGTATTCTTTGCAAAGTAAAGTTTTACCTCATTTACTAAGCTCTGGAGCAACTGCACTTGCAGAGTGCAACTGCATTTTGCAAAATGCACAGTCTTTTTGCCTTAAGTACAGTAAATCAACCCCACACATTTTTCATGACTTTACACTCCAATTACTTAAATCTTTATAACATTCAGTCTTCAGCCGCATATGTTCAAAAAATCCCCCTTCCCACATTGACGCAGAGGTGAAAAAAGACCTGTCTTCTCTAGTCACAGCTGCAGAAATAACTGCTACTATTTAATCCCAGCCCTGGCCCTGACACAGACAGCGGCCAGGGCTGGGATTAAATAGTAGCAGTGGCACTCCCATCCATTTTAGAAACAACCTTTAATGCAATATCCTCTAACTGCCTATTCCCCCTACAGTCCCAAGAAGGCCATTTTACCATAATCCCCAAGGAAAACAAAGACACCACATGCTGCGCCAGCTATAGGTCGATTTTCTTAATAAACGTGTAACTTAAAATGTATGTTAAACTCCTGACTGCCAGACTTAAAAAACATACTCCCTCTCTCACTCATTGAGAACAAATTGCCTTTGTTTCTGTTACCTCTTATCCTATATACTATATCTCGCAATCCCCCATTATGCCTATTATCAATACACACTGAAAAGGTGCTTAATTGGGACTTCCTGCAGGCCATTCTTGACTAAATAGGCCTCCCTCAACCCCTCCATAAAATTTTGGAAATCTACCACAGTTTCGTTTGAGTAAATGGCCTCCGCCTCTCTCAAGATTTCAACTGGCAATGGTACATGACAAGGCTGACCCCATTTTACATACCTATATATTCTGGCTATCAAGCACTTAGCCAATGTAATATGCAACAACCCTCTATTCAGGGCATTATCTTACATTCCCAACAACCAAAATGGTACTATATGTTGATAACTTTCTATTCTGTGTGTCCTGTCCAGTTCATTGGAAGCTTTCACTTCTTCACTAACTGAATTTTAAGGCTTTGGGCTTGCTAGCAGGTTCAAAGTTTAAAACTCTAGTCAGAAGCACTTGATATCTTTCCACCACCAGAGCTGAAACAATTGTCCTTCTCTTGGCAACCCAGAGTGTTAAAATACTTATGCCGCGTACACACGAGCGGACTTTCTATCCTACTTGGTCCGGCACACTTTCCGACGGACTTTGTCCACCAGGTGCGCCGGACTTTAAAACGGACGGACTTGCCCACACACGCCGGGACTTTCCGGCGGGCTAAGTCCGCCCGTCTTTCCGACGGACTTTCCCCGGAGTTCCGGCGGACTCTCAGAATGAACGGACTTGCCCACACACGGACAAGTCCGTTCATTTTGAACGTGACTCAGGTGCGACGGGACTAGAAAAGGATGTCAATCTTGCCGCTTTTATCGGCGAGATTGACACCTTGCTAGCCCCGTCGCGGGGCATACCAGGCCCTTAGGTCTGGTATGGATTATAAAGGGGAACCCCGCTACGCCGAAAAAACGGCGTGGGGTCCCCCTAAAATCCATACCAGACCCCGATCCGAGCACGCAGCCTGGCCGGTCAGGAAAGGGGGTGGGGACGAGCGAGCGCCCCCCCCCTCCTGAACCGTACCAGGCCGCATGCCCTCAACATGGGGGGTGGGTGCTTTGGGGGAGGGGGGCGCCCTGCGCCCCCCCCCCCCCAAAGCACCTTGTCCCCATGTTGATGAGGACAAGGGCCTCTTCCCGACAACCCTGGCCGTTGGTTGTCGGGGTCTGCGGGCGGGGGCTTATCGGAATCTGGGAGCCCCCTTTAATAAGGGGGCCCCCAGATCCCGGCCCCCCACCCTATGTAAATGAGTATGGGGTACATGGTACCCCTACCCATTTACCTAGGAAAAAAGTGTAAGTAATAAAACACACTACACAGGTTTTTAAAATATTTTATTAAACAGCTCCGGGGGGGGGATCTTCCTCCGGCTTCGGGGGTCTTCTTCCGGCTTCGGGGGTCCCTCCGCTTCATCTTCTCCCGGCGTCCGGTTGGTTCTTCTCCGCTCTCCGGCCTCTTCTCCCGGTGTCGCAGGTCTTCGGCCGGCCCCTCCGCTCTCTTCATGTAGCTCTATTGCGAGCGGAGGTCCGGACTTCTGGGCTTCTTGGCTTCTTGGCTTCTTGGCTTCTCTTCTCTTCTCTTCCCCCAGATGTTGACACGACGCTCTCTCCGGCTGGACTGGTCTCTGAGGGCTGCGTTGTGACTTATATAGGCGGAGACCCCGCCCCCATATGATGTCACAGTCCTTGGGCATGCTGGGACTGTGACGTTTTAGGGGGCGTGGTCGACCACGCCCCCTAAAACGTCACAGTCCCAGCATGCCCAGGGACTGTGACATCATATGGGGGCGGGGTCTCCGCCTATATAAGTCACAACGCAGCCCTCAGAGACCAGTCCAGCCGGAGAGAGCGTCGTGTCAACATCTGGGGGAAGAGAAGAGAAGAGAAGCCAAGAAGCCAAGAAGCCAAGAAGCCAAGAAGCCAAGAAGCCCAGAAGTCCGGACCTCCGCTCGCAATAGAGCTACATGAAGAGAGCGGAGGGGCCGGCCGAAGACCTGCGACACCGGGAGAAGAGGCCGGAGAGCGGAGAAGAACCAACCGGACGCCGGGAGAAGATGAAGCGGAGGGACCCCCGAAGCCGGAAGAAGACCCCCGAAGCCGGAGGAAGATCCCCCCCCCCCGGAGCTGTTTAATAAAATATTTTAAAAACCTGTGTAGTGTGTTTTATTACTTACACTTTTTTCCTAGGTAAATGGGTAGGGGTACCATGTACCCCATACTCATTTACATAGGGTGGGGGGCCGGGATCTGGGGGCCCCCTTATTAAAGGGGGCTCCCAGATTCCGATAAGCCCCCGCCCGCAGACCCCGACAACCAACGACCAGGGTTGTCGGGAAGAGGCCCTTGTCCTCATCAACATGGGGACAAGGTGCTTTGGGGGGGGGGGCGCAGGGCGCCCCCCTCCCCCAAAGCACCCACCCCCCATGTTGAGGGCATGCGGCCTGGTACGGTTCAGGAGGGGGGGGGGCGCTCGCTCGTCCCCACCCCCTTTCCTGACCGGCCAGGCTGCGTGCTCGGATCGGGGTCTGGTATGGATTTTAGGGGGGGCCCCACGCCGTTTTTTCGGCGTAGCGGGGTTCCCCTTTATAATCCATACCAGACCTAAGGGCCTGGTATGCCCCGCGCTCGCCGCAATAGGAAGATTTGTTTTTCCTATTGCAGCGAGCGCGAGATGCAATACCATCCCCTCGTGTCGCATTTGGTCTGTCGGACCAGCCTACACACGAGCGGGCTTTCCGTCGGACCAGCACACACACGAGCGGACTTTCTGCCCGAAACTGAGTCCGACGGAAAGATTTAAAACATGTTTAAAATCTAGGTCCGGCGGGCTTTTGGGAAGAAGTCCGCCGGAAAAGTCCGCCGCCGCCCACACACGGGCGGATTGTCCGGCACACTCTGGTCCGCCGGACCAAGTATGCCGGAAAGTCCGACCGTGTGTACGCGGCATTAGGTGTCCACATACCAGAGGACTCTAGCAATGCCTACAAATGATATTATCCTCTGACCCTCCTCTAAAAAACCTTTAGTCTTTAAAGGCCTGTACTAAACCTTTACATTCTTGGTTTGGGAGGATGGCAATCTTTAAGATGGACATCCTACCAAGACTACTATAGCTTTTCCTGACAGGATAAAAAGGATAAAAGGCCACTCTAAATTATGCAGTTTTAGTTGATTGTGGGGGCCGGGGGGGGGGGGGGGGGTCTGAAAACCAGCCAGTATCTGGTGTGACCACCATTTGCCTCACGCAGTGCAGCACATCTCCTTTGCATAGAGTTGATTAGGTTGTTGATTGTGGCCTGTTAAATGTTGGTCCATTCCTCTTTAATGGCTGTGTGAAGTTGCTGGATATTGGCAGGAACTGGAACATGCTGTCGTGTACGCCAATCCAGAGCATCCCAAACATACTCAATGGGTGACCTGTCTGGTGAGTATGCTGGCCATGCAAGAACTGGGGTATTTTCAGCTTCCAGGAATTGTGTACAGATCCTTGCAACATGGGGCCATGCATTATCATGCTGCAACATGAGGTGATGGTCGTGGATGAATGGCACAACAATGGGCCTCAGGATCTCGTCATATGTGCATTCAAAATGCTATCAATAAAATGCACCTGTGTTCGTTGTCCATAGCATATGCCTGCCATATACCATAACCCCACCGCCACCACGGGCCACTCAATAGACAATGGTGACATCAGCAAAACTCTCACCTACACAACGCCATACTCACTGTCTGCCATTTGCCCTGTACAGTGAAAACCAGGATTAATTCGTGAAGAGAACGCCATCTGCCCATTCAAGTCGGTTACGATGAAGAACTGCAGTCAGGTCGAGACCCCAATAAGGACGACGAGCATGCAAATGAGCTTCCTTGAGATGGTTTCTGACAGTTTGTGCAGAAATTCTTTGGTTATGGAAGCCGATTGTTGCAGCAGCTGTCTGGGTGGCTGGTCTCAGACGATCTTGGAGGTGAAGATGCTGGATGTGGAGGTCCTGGGCTGGTGTGGTTACACGTGGTCTGTGGTTGTGACTCCAGTTGGATGTACTGCCAAATTCTCTGAAACGCCTTTGGAGACGGCTTATGGTAGAGAAATGAACATTCAATTCAAGGGCAACAGCTCTGGTGGACATTCCTGCAGTCAGCATGCCGGCTGCACGTTCCCTCAAAACTTGCGACATCCGTGGCATTGTGCTGTGTGATAAAACTGCACATTTTAGAGTGGCCTTTTATTGTGGCCAGCCTAAGGCACACCTGTGCAATAATCATGCCGTTTAATCAGCATCTGAATATGCCATACCTGTGAGGTGGAGATCTTTAGGTTCAGCTCATGATAAATAGGGGCAAACACAAAAGTGTTGCGTTCATAATTTTGCTCAGTATATATATATATATATATATATATATATATTGCGACTGTATGCGAGGTGAGATACACGATAATAGGTACATTTCACCTCGCATTTGTTCCATTGTAAGGGACTGAAGGGACTTCTGAGGTGGGCCTAGGGGCTGTACTGTCACAGAACAGGGATGGTGAGGAGCACCCAGCTGTATACCTTAGCCAGAAACTGAACAAGCAGGAAAAGAACTATGCCATCGTAGAAAACGAGTGTCTCGCCATTAAATGGGCCTTAGACTCCCTAAGATATTACCTACTGGGGAGGTCATTTAAACTGGTCACTGACCATGCTCCCCTAAAGTGGATGTGTGGCAACAGGGAGAAAAATGGCTGTGTGACAAGGTGGTTCCTGGCTTTACAGCCCTTTCGGTTTACGGTGGAGCACAGGCCGGGAAAATTCCAAAATAATGCAGATGCCCTCTCTCGCGTGCACTGTATGGTTGGGTCAAGTGCTCAGCCACAGGGGCTTGAGCAGAGGGGGAGGATATGTGACTGTATGCGAGGTGAGATACACGATAATGGGTACATTTCACCTCGCATTCCTTCCATTGTAAGGGACTGAACCAGAATCTGGCTCGGTTTTTCCAGCCTCTGGTTGGAGGCTGTGTTCCGGTCCGGATGTTCTGGTCCACTGGAGTCCAGACTCAGCTGGACTTTAAATATCCAGGAAGAGAGCACAGCAAGGCTCTGGTTTTGAGACTCAGGAAGGAACTTGAGTGAGAGGAGCTCTGGCTATTGGACTGTAAGGTTTGCTTTATCGCATGTTTTGTGGGTGACGGGGACCAACCTCGCACTGTCTAGAGAGGAGACTGTTTAGTTAGCGCCGGACGGCAAGGATTTACTTTACTGTTTTGTTTTTATTTCGCAAACCTCCTTGTAAATAAACCTGGCAACTGCCAGACATTTAAGAAAGTGCCATTTGCTGACTGTCCTTCAGAAAAGGTGATCCCTATGAGCTAATCTTCCCACACGTGGTAGAGAATGCGGGCATTTTTCTGAAGATGGAGGAAATATTAAAAGCCCTGCTACAGGCCAATGCAGCTCAGAGGGAAACCAACCGCCAAGTCGCAGTGGCTGCTGCAGCACAGCAAGAAATGTACCACCAAATCGCAGAGGCCGCTGCAGCACAACAGGCGGTCACTGCAGCACAACAGGCGGCCCAGCAGGAAATAAACCGGCAGTTTGCAGAGGCTCTGGTGCAACTGAAAAAGGGGTCCGCAGCTCCTGTGCCAGTGGAACCAACGATGATACGTGCATCCTACCACCTACAGAAAATGACACCTGCCGATGAGGTCGAGGCTTACATTGCGACTTTTCGAGAGAGTCGCTGTCCATGAGGGATGGCCAAAAGAGCAGTGGGCCGGTCTGTTGGCCCCATTTCTAACAGGAGAACCCCAAAAGGCCTATTTTGATTTAGAACCAGATAAAGGCCCAGGACTATGAGACTCTAAAAACAGAGATACTCGCACGCTTGGGTGTCACCATGGCAGTCCGGGCCCAGCGCGTGCATCAGTGGTCCTACTCCAGCAACAAGCCACCCCATTCACAAATGTTTGACCTGGTCCACCTCACCAGGAAGTGGTTGCAGCCCGAAACCTTGATAAGCCCTCAGATCGTGGAGCGTGTGGTAATGGACCGGTACCTGTGCGCGCTCCCTGCTGCCCTGAGGAAGTGGGTCAGACAGGGGGACCCCAAAACTGCAACCCAGTTGGTGGACCTAGTGGAGAGGTACACTGCCACTGAGGACTTGGTGAATCCATCTACGCCCCACTTTGGTGTCTCTAGAGGTGCAAGATCGCCCAGTGGTTCTGGTAAGACTGTTCCGGGGATCAAGAGCATGGGGAAGGTAGATAAGACTGTTATTACAGCTGATGAGACTGTGGGTCCTAGACCTGGAGACTGGCCAAAGAAGCCAGGAAGGTCTTTGGGGCTGTTAAGAGGACTGGGGGTAGGCCACATACGGTGTTTTCGTTGCCATGCATTAGGGCATATTGCTGCAAACTGTTCTATAGATGATGAACCTATGCAATGTGATTATGCTTTTATGAAAAGCAGTACATCTGACAAGATGTACTGCATCTTGTCAGAATCGCATTGAAAAACAGATGTGTGTTATTTCAGTGGATGGAAAGCCACTCACAGCCTTGCTAGACTCTGGTAGTGTGGTGACCCTAGTCAGGAGTGATTGTGTGAACCCCACAAAACTACACCCCAGTACTATTGGGGTAATTTGCATCCATGGAGACACTCGGGACTACCAGTCAGCGGTAGTTGAGGTTGATACCCCTTGGGGCAGTTTAACACATTCAGTGGGGGTGGTACCTTCAATGCTTCCTGAAGCTTTAGAGGGGAGAGATTTTCCCCAATTTTGGAATTTATTGGAGAGCAAGGGGAGGCTGGTAGAGAGTGCCCCCCCCTGCTGGGGAAGCACAGGAACTCTCACCAGACTCCTTTTGCCAAAGGGAAGGGGATCCCGTTGGTGGGATCGAGGAAGCCGGAGATCCTCTTCCTTTCCCTGTCATGGCTGGGGAGCCGGAGGACCTAGAAGCTAGCTCTCAGCCTGAGGGTAATGAACAGGAGATCCCCTCTGACCCTAACATTGAGAGTAGCCAAAATGTCATACCTGACTTAGAGGTCAGGAGAGAGGATTTCTGTACCGAGCAACTGCGAGAGACCACCCTCATGAGAGCCAGGGAAAACATTAAGATGTTGGATGGGGAACCGGTGGATCGTGATTGGGTGGTGTCTTTCCCCTACATGGCCGTTAAAAACAATTTATTGTATCGAGTGATAAAACATGGAGAGGACGAGGTAGAACAGCTACTGGTTCCAAAACCCTTCCGTAGGGTGGTGCTAGACTTGGCCCATGGTCATGTAATGGGAGGACATCGCGAGGTCGAAAAAAAACAGGGAGAGAATCACCCAGAGGTTTTTCTGGCCCGGGTGGCATGCGGATGTCAAGGAGTACTGCGGATCATGCCCCAAGTGCCAAGTGTAGGCACCGTCGCCCCATTTTCGCAGCCCTCTTGTCCCTCTACCTATAATCGAGGTCCCCTTTGAGATGATTGGCATGGACTTTGTGGGGCTGGTTGTGAAATCTGCCCGGGGTCACCAGCATATTCTGGTGATCCTAGACTATGCAACGCGCTATCCTGAGGCCATACCCTTGCGCAACACCTCCGCTAAGGCTATCGCCAAGGAATTGGTTCAGGTGTTTAGTTGAGTGGGGTTCCCAAAAGGTGTCTTAACCGATCAGGGCACCCCATTTATGTCTAGGGTTACCAAGGAACTGTGTAGACTATACAAAATCTCCCATCTCCGTACCTCTGTCTACCATCCCCAAACGGATGGTCTGGTTGAAAGATTTAATAAAACTTTGAAAAGAATGCTGAAAAAGGTGGTCGACAAAGATGGGAGAAACTGGGATTTTTTGCTACCATATCTCATGTTTGCCATACGTGAGGTTCCGCAGGCATCCACAGGCTATTCCCCCTTTGAGCTTTTGTATGGTAGACATCCCAGGGGGCTGCTATATGTCGCCAAAGAAACGTGGGAAGGGGAGGCCACCCCATATAGAAGCATCATACAGCATGTCTCCTTGACGTAGCATCAAATCGCAGCTGTCCTACCCCTGGTGCGAGAACATATGGAGTGAGCCCAGGAGGCCCAGAGGAGGGTCTATGACCGGGGTGCCAAGGTCCGTACTTTCAGTCCCAGGGACAGAGTGTTAGTACTGGTTCCCATGGTGGAAAGTAAGTTCCTAGCCAAGTGGCAGGGTCCTTTTGAGGTTGTCGAAAGGGTGGGGGAAGTAAACTACAAAGTCTACCAGCCAGGGAAAAGGAAACCACACCAAATTTACCATGTGAATCTCTTAAAGCCCTGGAAGGACTGAGAGACTTTACTGGCCATGTCCACGCCTCTAACAGACCGGGTACCGGTGACACCTGACGTCCCCATAACAGATACCCTGTCCGTGGCACAACAAAGTGACGTTAGGGCGTTTGTGCATAAAAATAGAGACTTTCTCCCCCTTACCCAGACTGACCAACATGATCCAACATTACATAGTGACGGAATCAGGGGTTCGCATAAATGTAAAACCGTATAGAATCCCAGAGGCCAGACGAGAGGCAGTCACAAAAAAAATAAAAAGTATGTTAGAGTTGGACGTGATAGAAGAGTCCCACAGTGAGTGGTCGAGCACATAGTGCTGGCCCCAACCGATTAATAAAAAACAAGTGAGGGCCTTCCTGGGCATTACGGGGTATTACAGACGGTTCATACCCCATTTTGCCACCATGGCCGCCCCTCTGACCGACCTGACGAAGGGTAGAGGGTCGGTCATGGTCAAGTGGAATCCCGAAGCTGAGAAGGCATTTTAGAATTTAAAGCAGGCCCTTTGTGGGTTACCAGTACTAGTGGCCCTAGACTTAAGCAAGGAGTTTGTCGTACAGACGGACGCTTCTGAGGTGGGCCTAGGGGCTGTACTGTCACAGAACAGGGATGGTGAGGAGCACCTAGTTGTATACCTGAGCCAGAAGCTGAACAAGCAGGAAAAGAACTATGCCATCGTAGAAAATGAGTGTCTAGCCATTAAATGGGCCTCCCTAAGATATTACCTACTGGGGAGGTCATTTAAACTGGTCACCGACCATGCTCCGCTAAAGTGGATGTGTGGCAACAGGGAGAAAAATGGCCGTGTGACAAGGTGGTTCCTGGCTTTCTAGCCCTTTCGGTTTATGGTGGAGCACAGGCCGGGAAAATTCCAAAATAATGCAGATGCCCTCTTTCGAGTGCACTTTATGGTTGGGTCAAGTGCTCAGCCACAGGGGCTTGAGCAGGGGGGGAGGATATGTGACTGTATGCGAGGTGAGATACACGATAATAGTAGAGTTGCCACCTCATCCCTTTAAAACCGAACACATATTAATTACACAGGCTCTGTGGCTGATTAAGGATGTAATTAAACTCACTTGGTATCTTATCTGCATTAAATTAGCCCCAGAACCTGTGTAATTCATACGTGTTCGGGTTTAAAGGGATGAGGTGGCAACCCTAGATAATAGGTACATTTCACCTCGCATTCCTTCCATTGTAAGGGACTGAACCGGAATCCGGCTCAGTTATTCCAGCCTCTGGTTAAAGGCTGGGTTCCGGTCCGGATGTTCTGTTGCACCCTTGTCCAGACTCAGCTGGACTTTAAATATCCAGGAAGAGAGCACAGCAGGGCTCTGGTTTTGAGACTCAGGAAGGAACCTGAGTGAGAGGAGCTCTGGCTATTGGAATGTAAGGTTTGCTTTATCGCATGTTTTGTGGGTGACGGGGACCAGCCCCACACTGTCTAGAGAGGAGACTGTTTGTTTAGTTAGCGCCAGACGGCAAGGATTTACTTTACTGTTTTGTTTCTATTTTGCAACCGCCAGACTTTTAAGAAAGTGCCGTTTGCTGACTATATATACACACACACACAGTATCTCACAAAAGTGAGTACACCCCTCACATTTTTGTAAATATTTTATTATATCTTTTCATGTGACAACACTGAAGAGTTGACTTTTTGCTACAATGTAAAGTAGTGAGTGTACAGCTTGTATAACAGTGTAAATTTGCTGTCCTCTCAAACTAACTCAACACACAGCCATTAATGTCTAAACCACTGGCAACAAAAGTGAGTACACCCCTAAGTGAAAATGTCCAAATTGGGCCCAGAGTGTCAATATTTTGTGCGGCCACAATCATTTTCCAGCACTGCTTTAACCCTCTTGGGCATGGAGTTCACCAGAGCTTTACAAGTTGCCACTGGAGTCCTTTTCCACTCCTCCATGCCGACATTACGGAGCTGGTGGATGTCAGAGACCTTGCGTTTCTACACTTTCCGTTTAAAGTGATACTAAAGGTTAATTTTTTATTTTCTAAATATGTTCCTTTAAGGTAGTGTACTGTTGGTTCACTTTCCTTTTCCTTCGTTTTCCTTTGTAAATGCTTTTTTTCTGTGTGCGAATTTTCAACTTCCTGTTCCCCCTGTAGAAGCTTGCCCCCATCATCCGAGCCGTTCTGGCTGTGGCTTAGTCAGCGTGCTCGCCCCCTCCCTTGGGACTACATCTCTGCGGGGAGACGCTGCGTGTGTTCACAGGCACGGGGGGCAGGGGAGCCGCAGGCGTGTCTAAGACGCTGTAGCTCCACCTCCCATGCCTTGCTGTTGTAATCTGAATGACCATCTCAGCACAGCCCCGCCTTTACTCCACCCTACTCCGCTCCCCTTTTTGCTGAAGTGGAAGTGTGGCTCAGGTTCGTCGTCACACAGCGAAAAAGTGGCACTGCACATGCGCAATGCTGCTAAGCATCAAGGGAATTGTAGTTCCTTTGAAGCCGTGACATTGCTGCAGGGAGCACTCTCGAAAACCCGGAAGTTGAGGAGAACATACAGAGAGGAAAGGAGGAAGTGCTGATAAAGCCTATTTATCTAACAGGTAAATTAAAAATTTTAGTAGAAATAACAGCTAGATTCATGATCTATATAGCATATAGATCAGATATTGCCAAAATTTTTTTTAGCTTTACAACCCCTTTAAAGATGCCCCACAGATGCTCAATAGGGTTTATGCCTGGAGACATGCTTGGCCAGTCCATCACCTTTATCCTCAGCTTCTTTAGCCAGGCAGTGGTCATCTTGGAGGTGTGTTTTGGGTCATTATCATGTTGGAATACTGCCCTGCGGCCCAGTCTCCGAAGGGAGGGGGATCATGCTCTGCTTCAGTATGTTACAGTACATGTTGGCATTTATGGTTCCCTCAATGAACTGCAAACTGTTTGCGGGCTTCCTTGTGCATCATCTTTAGAAGAGGCTTCCTTCTGGGAAGACCAATTTGATGCAGTGTGCGGCGTATGGTCTGAGCACTGACAGGCTGACCCCCCACCCCTTCAACCTCTGCAGCAATGCTGGCAGCACTCATACGTCTATTTCCCAAAGGCAACCTCTGAATATGACACTAAGCACGTGCACTCAACATCTTTGGTCGACCATGGCGAGGCCTGTTCTGAGTGGAATCTGTCCTGTTAAACTGCTGTATGGTCTTGGCCACTGTGCTGCAGCTCAGTTTCAGGGTCTTGGCAAATTTTCTTATAGCCTAGGCCATCTTTATGTAGAGCAACAATTCTTTTTTTTCAGATCCTCAGAGAGTTCTTTGCCATGAGGTGCCATGTTGAACTTCCAGTGACCAGTATGAGAGAGTGAGAGCGATAACACCAAATTAAACAAACCTTCTCCCCATTCACACCTGATACCTTGTAACACTAATGAGTCACATGACACCGGGGAGGGAAAATGGCTAATTGGGCCCAATTTGGACATTTTCACTTAGGGGTGTACTCACTTTTGTTGCCAGCGGTTTAGACATTATCGGCTGTGTGTTGAGTTATTTTGAGGGGACAGCAAATTTACACTGTTATACAAGCTGTACACTCACTACTTTACATTGTAGCAAAGTGTAATTTCTTCAGTGTTGTTACATAAAAAGATAAAATATTTACAAAAATGTGAGGGGTGTACTCACTTTTGTGAGATACTGTAGGTGTATGTATGTGTGTATATATATATATATATATATATATATATATATATATATATAAAATTATTATTATTATTTTTCCCTCTCTCTAGGGAGTTAAAGCTTTAGTTGTCAAAACCTGCAATCCAGACACACTAGTCTGTGTCATCTGGAATGCATTCAAAAACAGATAAATGATTGGGATTTCCCTTCCCAATTTCTTTTTCGATCAAATACATTCTGCTCTCCCTAAATTTACCTGGAATCAAAAGGTTCTCAGGGTGCAGAAGGGAATAGGAGGTGCTGGCCTCCCTAACTCTGAACTCTATTATCAAGCATATTTCTTACTCATATATTTGACTGCCAGTTCCAAGAAGTCAATAAACTAAGGGTCTCCGTTAAAAAAACTAATTTTTATGCTTCCATATTCTCTGCTTTGGTTCCCTCAGCCACACCCTCCATCTCTTCACTACAGTCTTGCTCTGCTTTTAAAAACCTAGGACACTCTTATCCGATACCTGAAGATCTCATCATACATAGGACCAATGATGCCAATCACAGGTAACCCAATCTTTCACCGGGGCTATGCCTTCCCATGTAAATAATCTGAACCTTCCCTCATTTACCAATGCCTTTCATCAGAAGGCCTTTATTCCTCTCTTGGACTTTGCAATTTCTAATCCTCTTTTGGTAAATAGATGGTACTATTACCTCTACCTTTAAAACTTATATTACTCTATCCTCAAGTTGACCCCTCTGAATTGCTCCTGCTCTCCCTTTCAGCTACTCTGTCAAAACATGGCTGCAACTCCCAATTTTCATGCTCTATGACCTGGTGCTCAACACAAAATATACTACCTACCCACATTACTTCACTGCAGGGGGAAGAGGAGCAAGTAACCCAGCTCAATCCAAAGGTGGTAGCCAAAGCCTGGGCGCTTATTCATAAAGAAACTTAAGTCACCAAGTCCAGAAAAAAAATGTAAAGTGTAGACTTGGTATAAAAGCCTGCATGCCCTACATACAATTTTTCTAATTCTTTCATTTGCTGGGACTGTAGTGCTTCCTTATGCATCATGTTATATATATGGTTAAGCTGCCATGCATCAAACCCCTGTGATGGTTTTATTAACCATCCCACCTGTAACCTATGCCATGATTTTGAAGACTTCACTTTTTAATTTCTGCTATGCGCACTAAAATTCCAAGACACTGGAGGTTCTCCATCGTCCCATAAATAAAGGATTGGGTCAAAGAGATTTACCTCTTAATGAGAATGAAATATACAAGACCAATACAATACTATATGGAGCACCTTGGTTCCTTTTTTGAATATTATAACGTATACAATTGAAATTCAAGTCATATTGTAATTAAATGTTATTAAAAATTACCTTTCCTTTTCAATCTGCAGTGCTGTAATTTTCTGTACAATACAATGCAATATGGCTACCTGGAGGTGTTCTGTACACAGACTGTGCACAGAAAACCCCCCTGAAAATGTAATTTCCTGCTTGTGTGATTGGCTCCCTGATTTTCCAAGAAGTCTGCACTAAGATACAAGTCAGATTTTTGGCATCCCCCGCAGCAAAAATGTAATTTCCGTTGAGATACTCCCAAAGAGAATAATGTCTAAAGGGATGCAGACCCGACCACTTTCCTCATTAGAACCCTGCAGGTGCAGCAGCTGATTGATAAATATAAAACCACTCCCATTCACATTCACTGTGCACATGGACACAGAGAAACAAACAGCTATTCCTTCAGGATAACAAAAGGTAGGAATCTGCTACAGAGTTTGTTAAAATCCTTGCAATGTACGTAAATTAGCCAGAGGGTATTGTTTTTTTCTCAACAAAAATTGGAGTTACTCTTTTTAAGCACCAAGATTCCATTACTTAGACCCTCTAGATTAGTCTACAGACCATTATTCAAATTGAATAGAATCCCACAAGGGACCATGTTGAGCGGTCAGGCATGCCGTGACACATCCCTTACTACCTTACTCCTTACTTCCTTCTCTTCCCTTCCCTCTTTCTGGCTCTCTCTGACCTCTTGCTAGTTTCCATTTTTGACAGTCTCAGGTTGTCTGACAGTCAGCATCTTATACTGATATTACCACCAGGACCAGCCTGCTTGTTCACGGTATGACACCAGTTGAAATGTTTTGTGGTATTGTGATATACGGATACATGTTGAATCATGCTGCTTTTTGTACTCTCTTTTACTTCTGATATTAATAAACCAATAAAACTTTATTTAAAAGAAAAATGAGGATCAAGTGTTTCTGGGATAGAGTTTAATTTGTTTATGAGCCCTATGGAGGTTGTTGTGAGGCTATACTGATATTTTAAAGAAAAACAAGTCTAAGATGTTGACTTCAGTTATTTTTACTGTACTGTTAAAATACTAGAACTATAAATGCTAAGAACCTCACAGTAAGTTAGATTAGGTGATGTTATTCACAATATATTTATTTAGTATTCATTATCTTTGTTTAATTGATTCAGCCACTGAAGACTTTTAGGTACACAAAACCCATTTGATAAACACACACAAATATATACTGTGTATATATATATATATATATATATATATATATATATATATATATATATATATATATATATATATATATATATATATATATATATATATATATATATATATATATATATATATATATATATATATACATCTATTTTTTTCTCCCTGGAGAAGCACTTTATCTGCAGCCATTATGGGTGTGCTTAGTAGATAATCATACTAGGGTCAATTTTAAACAGGAGCCAATTAACTTACCAACCTGTCTTTGGAGTGTGAAAGGAAACCGGAGTATGTGAAGAAAACCCCCAGCAGATAGTGTCGTTATTGTGACACTAAAAAAATTCTAATGTATTAAGCACAATGGGGGAGATAGGGTTAATATCAGACCATTATTGGGGAAAGCCCCAAAGTGTTTCACATGGCATCTTGTTTGTTACAGACAAGTTCTATACAAGCAGACAATGCAGTTGTCAAAACTTGCAATATTTAGGGTCCCATTGTGATAAAAAGCTAGACAGTTGTCAAGCTGCCTTGCATGGAGTGCATTTAAAAACAGATACATGATTGCATAATTATCTTTTTTTTTTTTAAACAGATTACCTTGGTCCTTTCCCTTCCTGGGTCATAGGTTCCAGACCACGTGATGACCTAGAAGGCAAGTTGCAGTAAATTTAATACATGTGAACAAGAGGCCAATGCAAATATTCAGAAAATCAATTTGGTTTATACAGAAAAAAAATCTTAATACTTTCTCTTACTAATCTGATTGTTATCTTTACTCACCTAAAGGGAAGTTGCCTTTAATAAGAACCAGGGCAGTAACATATAACTCTTCGGAGGGATTCTATGCTCTGCCTTAGATACAATAGTAATTTGCAGACAAAATAAATAAAGTTAAGTAAGGGAGTAAGGAAAAATATATATGTACAGTGCCTTGCAAAAGTATTCGGCCCCCTTGAACTTTTCAACCTTTTGCCACATTTCAGGCTTCAAACATAAAGATATAAAATTTTAATTTTTTGTGAAGAATCACCAACAAGTGGGACACAATTGTGAAGTGGAACGAAATCTATTGGATATTTTAAACTTTTTTAGCAAATAAAAAACTGAAAAGTGGTACGTGCAAAATTATTCGGCCCCTTTACTTTCAGTGCAGAAAACTCACTCCAGAAGTTCAGCGAGGATCTCTGAATGATCCAATGTTGTCCTAAATGACTGATGGTGATAAATAGAATCCACCTGTGTGTAATCAAGTCTCTGTATAAATGCACCTGCTCTGTGATAGTCTCAGGGTTCTGTTGAAAGAGCAGAAAGCATCATGAAGACCAAGGAACACACCAGGCAGGTCCATAATACTGTTGTGGAGAAGTTTAAAGCCGGATTTGGATACAAAAAGATTTCCCAAGCTTTAAACATCCCAAGGAGCACTGTGCAAGAGATCATTTTGAAATGGAAGGAGTATCAGACCACTGCAAATCTACCAAGACCTGGCTGTCCCTCTAAACTTTCAGCTCAGACAAGGAGAAGACTGATCAGAGATGCAGCCAAGAGGCCCATGATCACTCTGGATGAACTGCAGAGAACTACAGCTGAGGTGGGAGAGTCTGTCCATAGGACAACAATCAGTCGTACACTGCACAAATCTGCCCTTTATGGAAGAGTGGCAAGAAGAAAGCCATTTCTCAAAGATATCCATAAAAAGTCTCGTCTAAAGTTTGCCACAAGCCACCTGGGAGACACACCAAACATGTGGAAGAAGGTGCTCTGGTCCGATGAAACCAAAATCCAACTTTTTGGCCACAATGCAAAACGATGTGTTTGGCGTAAAAGCAACACAGCTCATCACCCTCAACACACCATCCCCACTGTCAAACATGGTGGTGGCAGCATTGTGGTTTGGGCCTGCTTTTCTTCAGCAGGGACAGGGAAGATGGTTAAAATTGAGGGGAAGATGGATGCAGCCAAATACAGGACCATTCTGGATGAAAACCTGTTGGAGTCTGCAAAAGACCTGAAACTGGGACGGAGATTTATCTTCCAACAAGACAATGATCCCAAACATACAGCAAAATCTACAAAGGAATGGTTCACAAATAAACGTATCCAGGTGTTAGAATGGCCAAGTCAAAGTCCAGACCTGAATCCAATCGAGAATCTGTGGAAAGAGCTGAAAACTGCTGTTCACAAACGCTCTCCATCCAACCTCACTGAGCTCAAGCTGTTTTGCAAGGAAGAATGGGCAAGAATTTCAGTCTCTCGATGTGCAAAACTGATAGAGACATACCCCAAGCGACTTGCAGCTGTAATCGCAGCAAAAGGTGGCTCTACAAAGTATTAACGCAAGGGGGCCGAATAATTTTGCACGCCCCACTTTTTATTAGTTAAAAAAGTTTCAACAATCCAATAGATTTCGTTCCACTTCACAATTGTGTCCCACTTGTTGGTGATTCTTCACAAAAAATAAAAATTTTATATCTTTATGTTTGAAGCCTGAAATGTGGAAAAAGGTTGAAAAGTTCAAGGGGGCCGAATACTTTCGCAAGGCACTGTATATTGCTAATTAGCCAATCACATGGAAGCAACTCAATGCATTTAGGCATCTAGATGTGGTGAGGATGACTTGCAGAAGTCACAATGGGGAAGAAAGGGGATTTAAGTGACTTTAAACGTGGCATGGTTGTTGGCGACAGACGGGCTGGTCTGAGTATTTCAAAATATCTGCTGGGATTTTTATGCACAACCATCTCTAGGGTTTCCAGAAAATGGTCCGAAAAAGAGAAAATATACAGTGAGTGTGGACGAAAATGCCTTGTTGATGTTCAGAGGAGAATGGGTTTGAAATGATAGAAAGGCAACAGTAACTCAAATAACCACTCGTTACAACCAAGATGCAGAATACCATCTCTGAATGCACTACACCTCAAACCTTGAAGCAGATGGACTACAGCAGCAGAAAACCACACCGGGTGCCACTCCTGTCAGCTGCGAACAGGAAACTAAGGCTACAATTCTCACAGGCTTGCCAAAATTAGACAACAGAAGATTGGAAAATTGTTGCCTGGTCTGATGAGTCTCGATTTCAGCTGCATCATTCAGATGGTAGGGTCAAAATTTGGCATAAACCACATAAAAGCATGGATCCATCCTGCCTTGTATCAACGGTTCAGGCTGGCGGTGGTAGTGTATTGGTGTGGGGGTACTTTCTTGGCACACTTTGGGCCCCTTAGTACCAATTCAGCTTATAAAGATGGAAAACTGACATTTTACCCAAATGTATTTTGAAAAACAGCTCCTCAAGAACTAAACTGCATAATTCAAAGTTTTTAGAATGAAATATAAGCGGGACCTTTTTAATTTTCTTTAATAGTTCTGTGAATTTTAGCTGCACCCTGCACAGTTAAAGAAGCCTGAAATGCTCAGCTTGTTCAACCTCAATGCCATTGCACCCCATGCTGAAAGAACATTGTTTTGTTCAATTATGACAATCTGCCAGTCCCCCAAATGGCTGGAAAGTGCTACTTAGTTGCAGATGTCATTTTTTCAGATGATTTTTATTTTTAACCACTTCAGCTCCGGAAGGTTTCATCCCCTTCATGACCAGGACATTTTTAGCTATGAGGCACTGCCCTCATTTAACTGACAATTGTGTGGTCATGCAATGATGTACCCAAATTACATTTATATAATTTTTTTACACAAATAGAGCTTTCTTTTTCTTTTTTAAAAATAAAAAAAATTCTAATCTCTTAATAAATTTTGGCCAAAATGTATTCTGCTACATGTGTTTGGTAAAAATATGAGATCTATACTGGTGTTTTTATTTATTTATTTTTTATACTACTAATGTTGGCAATCAGCGACTTATAACGGGACTGTGATAGTGCGGTAGACAATCTGACACTAACTTATACTGGGGGGAACTAGCTGCCACTGATATCACTAGTGGAATTATTACAGTGATCAGTGCGAATATGTACTGTCACTGTACCAATGACACTGGACAGTTAGGGGTTAACATCTTGGGCGATCAAGGGATTAAATATGTGCCTATGTGTATTTATTTTTATTTTTTTCCATACTACTAATGGCAGCGATCAGCGACTTATTATGGGGCTGTGATAGTGCGGTGGACAATCTGACACTAACTGACTCTGGGGGGAACTAACTGCCACTGACATCACCAGTGACATTATTACAGTGATCAGTACTAATAATATGCACTTTTACTAGGCAGTTAGGTGTTAACATCTAGGGTGATCAAGGGGTTAAATATGTGACTAACAAGTGTTTATGTGTGTACTGTGTGCTGCTTTTACTGGGGATCTAGTTGTTCCTCAAACAATGAGATCCCCGGTCACTGAACACAACTCTGTGTTGTTTACACTCACAGAGCTGTGTTCGGGGAAGCTCAGAGCCGATCATCACTGGGTGCCGGCGGTCAATCATTGGCTGGGTGATCAGCATGTGCTGTGACCAAGCACAGCACAGGCAGGCAGGCATGCGCCCCCTACTTGGAAATGCAGAATCACATATATATACGTAAATTTTGCGCACAGCGGCCGCCCTGTAGCAGTAAACCTGCAGAAGGCGGTCGGCAACTGGTTAACACAGATTTCAGATCTGGTCTCCATTTACCTCTGAGCATTGAAAAGATCATATCAACAGTATTGTAATTTGCACACTTTCCTCTTCAGAGACATTTTTCTACATAATACAGGAAGTTTCCAGCTAGATCATTTTCCGTGTAAATTACCTCTTTTCTGCTTTGTACAGAAATATTACTTTTCTGTAAAAAGCAGTTTATCATCAAAACATTTTTGGTGTTATGGCTACCATTGCAAAGAAGTAGTTATTTTATATGATCATCAGCTCCATCTAGTGGCCACAATGTGATGTTTTTCCTTATTCACTTTATCCTGCATGAATAACATTTGACCTGAAGGGGAAATATTCTAATAACATTTGATGTTGCCCTTATTTGCTCAGAACGTATGTACATGCAGTTTCACAGGAGGAATAGCTCTGCAATATTTAAAAAATAGACTCCATAAACCTTATGAATGTTTAACATGCAACATAACTTCTAAACTCATGTGTTTCTATGCAAAGCTTAAGATTTCCCCACAAAGAAACATGGGCAGTTGCTGCTAGAAATAAATGCACTGCTTAGACAAGAATTTCCATTGTACAGTCTATGCAGCCCTTCCACTGTACAGTCCTGCAGAAGGTAAACTGTTGCAACTTGTAAAAATGTTAGACAGTTGCTATAAATAGTGTCCAGTGATGGAGAACCTTGGCACCCCAGACATTTTGGAACTACATAATTTCCCATGATGCTCACCTACACTGCAGAGTACATGAGCATCATGGGGAAAGTAGTTCCAAAACATCTGGGGTGCCAAGGTTCGCCATCACAGGTTTAGCCGCTGTGCCATTACCATATAGAGAGCAGCAAGAGATCGTGTTTTGTTGTACACACAGCATAATTATTACACCAAATTGTAATCCAATTTGTGGATAAACTTATTTAATGGACAAAACAAACTTCTGATGGCTGGGGTAGGGCAGAACTTGGGAAATGCTATTTCCCACAGCGAAATAATGGCATCATTTTACTAAATCGCACCTCTCATGCCTATGCACCATAGAAGTTAAAGACGTTCGTTTTTGTTTTGTTTTTTTTGGTAAGATGTATCTTTTTATTACAAATAAAATTGTTGTTGTATACTACGACATACCAGAAATTTATTCATGTAAACCTGTAAAGTTATTGATAGGGAAGCATTAAAACTACAGTTTATTAAGCTTTGTATCATAGTTTTGGGAAGCTCAGCCTTTCCACAGATGCTTTCTTGTTATCTTTTGTAATAACAAACGTCAGCTGTGAGCTTTTAGTATTTATTTTACTTTTTTATGAATGATGTAGTAGTAGATTTGCTGCATTTGCATGTGCGTATTTCTTTTTCCTGCAAGTAAAACAGTTATCTCTAGCTGATATATAAAACCTGTGAAATGACTGACATCAGCAGAGCGTACCTAGAAGTGAGGAGGCATATAATCAATTATCACATTAAAGGGGCACCACAAGGTAAACAGATTATAGTGTTACTCGACACATGCTACAATAGATAATAGGATGACTGAGAAGGAGAGCACATAATTATAGTATACTGCAGTAAATAATCAGAAAGTAGATGACAGGTATCAGACGGGGAATAAAACCCACTATCTTCAGAGTCGCATTTAGCCTATGTTAATATGCTAAATAAACTGATTGCTTTTCAACCATTTATATAGGAAAATTAAGGGTAGGCCTATAGGTGACATATTGTAGATGCAGATATAGGTGACATACTGTAGATGCAATTTCTGCATATTGAATAATACAGTTGACACCATGTCAAACTTACAGTGATACTGCATGGTTATACTTATTCTTTTAGGCATTAAAGGGATCTCCTGCACAATACTTCTCTGAGGCTCATCCTATAATCAGGGAATGTTCATTAGATTGCACCGTGTTGTTACTATAGTTCAAAGCTTCAGTTAAATTGCTACACTGCTAGCAGTGGATGTGAGGAAAGGCAACTGTCCTGGGTGCAGTATTAACATTTGGGGAGGGGAAGGGGAGTGCTGCGTAGCGGGCTGCTGAGCTTCAGACCTCAATTCACTAATGCCCTCATTGTCATCAAGGACCTGCACACACAACCCATTGTCCCACATCCTCAGGAATTAGTTATCGGCCACCCTTGTTTCAGCACCAGGAATACTCAAGCAGTCAATCCCTGCTGAGACCAAAATGTAAGCAGGAGGAGGATCTACAGTTGTGCCAGTGGATATGTGGCTAGAAGTGTCATTCTCCTCACAACTCTCTGGAGGCATACTGCTTTGTTCAGGTTCAAGGAAGAGAGCATCTTACTTATCCAGCATTTTGTTTCAGAGGGTACCCTGAAGAGGCAATATGATCCCTATATGGTGGATACACAATGAGTAATGCAGTATTACAAATTATTGTCCATAAAGACCCCTGAGAAGCCCTTCTCCACAGGCAGATAAAGGATGTCCCTAAGCAGTGTTAAACTGCTTTAGCACTCTAAATCTGGCAACCCGGGTTGGAATATTTTACTTCCTCCTGTTATATCCCACATCTTTTGCAGGTTTGAACACCAAGAACAACTTTTCTCAGCCACCTTTCAGGGCTCTCTTGAGCGGCCTCTGTGGACCCAGCTTCTTTCATATTCACATCCTCTTTCCTCACCTTTTTCCCTGCCCTAACTGCTGTCATCCCTGACCATTCCTTGCACTTGAACCCTGCATTTTCCCTTTTCTCTCCCTTACTTACTTATCACTTTATCTCAGTTATTTCTATCATTTTGTTTTTGTCAACTCTTGAACATTTCTGAAATATTGTTTCCTTCCTTTTATCGCTCTTCCACTTCAATTATACATGTAGTATTGATGGGTATACCAGACTATGTTGCTGGGTTTTCGTGATATTACGCATGCATGTGTATTCCTCAGTTTAATGTCTTAACATGAAATTACATTTTTTTATAATGTGTTTTACCTATGTGGTTTCTGTTATTGATTTGTTTCCTGATTTTATGACAATAAATGTGTACCTTTATTGAATCTATCTCCACCATGTCTATGGCCTCAATTAAAGTCCCAAACTTTCCCACAACCTCCAAATAGGGATGGAGGCACATTCTATATGCGCCTCATATAAAGTCCCAAACCTTCCCATTGCTTCCGCAGTTTAATGTCTTAGGCCAAGACAGTGGTGTTTGTCTGGAGGACCGTATTATTATCGAGGCTTGTTCCTATCAAACCATGTCCCTAAAATCTTAGGTTCACCCTCATAATTCATCACTGAAGTGTATTTAAAGCCAAAATGATGCACAATAGCATGTGGCATAACACACGTATGGATGAGCCGAACATATCTGGGTTTGGTTGGAGGCAGGTTCGCAGAATATGAGTTCAGTTCGAGTGCTGAATCTGAACCCTATTGAAGTCAATGGGAGTTGAATGCAAAAAAACAGTAATGGTAATTTTCTAGGCTAATAGCCATGGGACTGTCAAAAAATTGCGTGGAGGAAAGGGGAGGCTGGACACTGCACTGGGGAACATGTACCAAAGCAAAAAAAAAAATTCTGTTTGGCATGGTGGAGCACATGCAAGAATGTTTCAAGAGCCCAGGCCAATTTTCAGCTTTCAGCGCTGTTGCACTTTTAATGACAATTGCGCAGTCATATTATTTTGTTCACACATCTAGAGCCTTCTTTTGGTGGTATTTAATCACCACTGGGTTTTTTATTTTTTGCTAAATAAAGAAAAAAAGACTGATTTTTTTTTTTTAAAAAGGTGCATTTTTCATTGTCTCTGTTATAAAATTTTGCAAATAAATAATTATTCTTCATAAATTTAGCCCAAAATGTATTTTGCTACATTTATTTGGTGAAAATAGTCCACAAACTATGGTATATATAGTATATCTGAAAATTGTTCAATCATGATGTACTGACAGTACGGGATGGTTCTTGAGGCCCATAAATGTCAGGATAGTACAAATATCTAAATGACCCCTTCTTGTAAAGTTGATAGTCCAAGGTATATAATAAGAGGCATGGCGAGTTTTTTTTAGGTTAAAGTGAATTTTTTTTTTTTTTTTTACATACTGTCACCAGTGTAGTACAGTATCTCATATATATATATATATATATATATATATATATATATATATATATATAGATATATCTATATATATATATATATATATATATTAGGGACACTGACTGGTGACAGTACGAAATTAGGGGGAAAAAAAAAAAGTATACTTTATTTTTTTACATTTTTTCCTTTTTTTTTGCGATTTTCTTTTTTTAACACACTGTGAACAGAGCAATATAATGTTTTCATAGTAGCATTTTTCTACTCTAGGGAACTGATCAGGGTTTTTATTTATTTTATTTTATACATGATTGCTTATACCAGTGAATTTAATTGCTATAAGCAAGCATTTTACTGAATAAAACTGATTCATTCAGTTTGTTTTGTTGTGATTAGCTGTGATTGACCAGAGGTAATCACGTGGTACAGATGGGCTGTGATTGGCCCTGCCTGTACAATGTGATCACACTGACCAATTACAGCTAGCAACAAAATTGTACACAATGGATGACATTAAAGGAAGCCGTCCATTGTTTACAACTGTCATGTGATCTGCTGTGGTTGGTCACAGCAGTAACATGGTACCGGCAACGAGCCAGTACACTGATCAGTCATTGGCTGTGTCCGGTGGACACAGCCGGTGACAGATCACGCCGCTGCTCGGCCCAGCAAGCAGCACCTTCTGAGAGGACATCATATGACATCCATTCAGAAAGACCAAAGGCCAGCCTGGCCGTTAATCTGCTATAGCCCAGGCTGGAAGGTGTTAAAACTGCAAAGGTACTCTAAATAACATGCCTAGGGGAATAAACAGTCGGGGGTTCCTTTCATCTATAACTGACCTTTATCTGAGATGAGGATCTAATATAGATGTTAATAAGGCAACCTACACAATCAATGAAAAGCAAACAGCGTGGTCTTCCCTCTAAAAATACATGCCAGACCCTCATCCTTGGTTAGAATCTGGTATGGATGTCAAGGGGCATCCCATGTAAAAAACAAACAAAAAAACAGTGTGGAGTTCTCCCCAGGTAAATTCCATACCAGGCCCGTAGACCCTTCAAGGAAACCCCATGCAAACCACCAGTAGTATTTTGGTTTTAAAACAACTTGCATTTTTGTAGATAAAACATAACATTTTAATTTATAAATTGTGCCATTTATAAGGACACAAAAATTACAATTTGTGTACAAAGCATTGCAAAGTTATTAGTGGGCTTAATTTTTTTTCAACGTTATGATTTTTTAATACCGCACAAAAAAAAAAAAAAGAAAGATGAACACAACTAATGAAAACAAAACACGAGTTTAAATCATACCAAAAAAACTGAAATAGAGAAAAAAAATCAGCAGGAAAATTATAGCTATGAGGAGAATTGGAAGGAGTTAAATAGGGCTGCTTAAAGGGTAATTCCACTTTTGTGGAAAAATAAATATAGCATATAAAATAATTACTGTAGCACATTCAATTGCTACTCAAGCCATATAGAAATGTAATGTTATTAAAACCATCTTTCCTTTTCAAACTGCAGCACTATAATTTTCTGTAAAATTCAGTGCAATGCAATGCAACTTAGAGGTGTTCTGTGCTTGGGTGAAGAACTCTGCATTCAAATACAAGCCAGGTTTTGGGCATCCTCTACAACAAAAAAAGAAATTTTGGTGAGATACTCCCTAGTGGTTAATTACTTCTGTGCACCAGCTGAATAAAATTAATTAGTCACTCCCATTCAGAATTCATATCCAAAAGACATAATGGAACAAAACACTTTTTCTTCAGAACAGAAATTTTCTTGAAAAATTTTGCAATATACATTGATCACCCAGAGGGGAATGTTTTGTTTTCAGCAAAAGTAGAATTACTCTTTAAAGGTTTTAATTAAGGTTTAATGAGGGCTTAAATAGGAAATTTCAGGCTGCTGTCTACAATGCCAATGTGTGTGCAATCTGCCAGTGACATCAAAATTTCTTTTGCAATATAGGGGTAGCTACCTGAGAGAAGGAAATGTACTCTGATACTTACCCCCTAAACTCTTCAACCTTTCCTCACTTTTTACTGGGGCCCTGTTGGGTTATCTCTACTTGAAGACCAGGCCTTTTCTGGGACTTTATGTTAACAAATTTAAATAATTTGTTGCTAGAAAATTATTAAAACCCCTAAACATTAATTATTTTATTTTAGCAGAGACCCTAGGGAATAAAATGGTGATCACTGCAATTTTTTTTATGTCTTGCGGTGTTTGAACAGCGGTTTTTCAAAGGCAATTATTTTGGAAAAAAATAAATTTTAACTAATTAAAAAAAAAAAAAAAAAAAAAAAAACACAATATATCCCCCAATTTTTTTGTATAATATGAAAGATGATAATATGCTGAGTAAATAGATACCTAACATGTCACGCCATAAAATTGTGCACGCTCGTGGAATGGCAACAAACTACGGTACTTAACAATCTCCATAGGCAACGTTTTAAACGCCTTTTCAGGTTATCTGTTTAGAGTTACAGAGGACGCCTACAACTAGAACTATTGCTCTCAACATTTGCGGCAATACCTCACATGTGTGGTGCAAACACCGTTTACATATGCATGCATGACTTACGTGCATGTATGTGTTTGCTTCTGCATGTGAGTAGGCAGGGATGAGGGCATGTTTTTTCCTATTTATTTTTACACTATCCCTTTAATTTTTTTTATTCTTTTGATCACTTTTATTCCTATTACAAAGAATGCAAACATCCCTTGTAATAGAAATAAGGATGACAGATCCTCTTTATAAAGGGATCTTGGGTCAAAAAGACCCCAAATCTCCCTTTTGTCTTTAAAAGCAAAAGATCAAGACTTTTTTTAATCTTTTGCTTTAAAAAAAACAAAACTTGTTTACTTCCACCATGGACAGGAGGTGACGTCATGACGTTGCTTCGGTCCTCCAAGGCCATAGAGGTGATCAAAGCAGATCTACTCTTTAATCGCCTGTGTGACCAGCTGGCGGCACCGTCTCGGGTGAGCCAGCGGAATCAGCAAGCCAGAGAAACACCGGCGAGCGGTGGGAGGGGGTGTCCCCCCCGCCACTTCTTCAACAGAGAGCCAGCCACCGGCTGAAAAAACAATACCAGGGTTATGGCTAATAGCAATAATTTCGGTAAACCACTTGTAAATCGCAACGTATATATACGTATTGCAGTCGGCAACTGGTTAAAAAATGGGGCTGCAAGCTGGTGATCGTTGATATCCTCCTCCTTGTTCAAGTAGATCTCCACTTCTCCAAGGTTGTCCACCCCTGTTTTAAACAGTGTTGCAGCTGCTGCTGTTGTACAAAGCAAGATTTGGCTGTCAAGTTGATAGCTGGGATTTGCAAGTGAAAGCTGCAGGAGAATGCCAGGAGGGGTATATAGACAGGACATACAGCATATATATATATACACTGCGTACATCGTTAATGTTTTTTATGGTGTACCACATGCCTTTAGTCTATAACTGGTTAAAACAAGAGTGAGCTGAAACTAAGAGTAATGGCAAGACCATTTTGAGGGTGTATTAGCAAATAATATAGATTCTCTACCTCTTTCTCATTTGAAACTGTTCTCATAAGATTCAGTTAAGAAGAGTCCCTGAAATAGACCCAAGCACACCAGTGGTGTTATGTCTTTAACGTGGGTGAAAGGCATGTTGGAAGTCTGTACTACAGTATCTCACAAAAGTGAGTACACCCCTAACATTTTTGTAAATATTTTATTATATCTTTTCATGTGACAACACTGAAGAAATGACACTTTGCTACAATGTAAAGTAGTGAGTGTACAGCTTGTATAACACTGTAAATTTGCTGTCCCCTCAAACTAACTCAACACACATCTGTTAATGTCTAAACCCCTGGTAACAAAAGTGATTACACCCCTAAGTGAAAATGTCCAAATTGGGCGCAATTGGCCATTTTCCCTCCCCGGTCTCAAGTGACTCGTTAGTGTTGCAAGGTCTCAGGTATGAATGGGGAGTTGGTGTGTTACATTTGGTGTTATCACTCTGACTCTCTCATACTGGTCACTGAAAGTTCAACATAGTTCAACATGGCACCTCATGGCAAAGAACTCTCTGAGGATCTGAAAAAAAGAATTGTTGCTCTACATAAATATGGCCTAGGCTGTAAGATTCGCAAGACCCTAAAACTGAGCTGGAGCATGGTGGCCAAGACCATACAGCGGTTTAACAGGACAAGTTCCACTCAGAACACGCCTGGCCATGGTTGACCAAAGAAGTTGAGTGCACGTGCTCAGCGTCATATCCAGAGGTTGTCTTTGGGAAATAGATGTATGAGTGCTGCCAGCATTGTTGCAGAGGTTGAAGGGGTGGGGGGTCAGCCTGTCAGTGCTCAGACCATACACTGCACACTGCATCAAACTGGTCTGCATGGCTGTCGTCCCAGAAGGAAGCCTCTTCTAAAGATGATGCACAAAAAGCCCACAGACTGTTTCCTGAAGACTAAGTACATGGATTACTGGAACCACTGGAACCATGTCCTGTGGTCCGATGAGACCAAGATAAACCTATTTGGTTCAGATGTTGTCAAGCGTGTGTGGTGGCAACCAGGTGAGGAGTACAAAGACAAGTGTGTCTTGCCTACAGCCAAGCATGGTGGTGGGAGTGTCATGGTCTGGGGCTGCAAGAGTGCTGCCGACACTGGGGAGCTACAGTTCATTGAGGGAACCATGAATGCCAACATGTACTGTGACATACTGAAGCAGTGCATGATCCTCTCCCTTTGGAGACTGGGCTGCAGGGAAGTATTCCAACATGATAACGACCCCAAACACACCTCCAAGAGGACCACTGCCTTGGTAAAGAAGCTGAGGGTAAAGGTGATGGACTGGCCAAGCATGTCTACAGGCCTAAACCCTATTGAGCATCTGCGGGGCATCCTCAAATGGAAGGTGGAGGAGCAGAAGGTCTCTAATATCCACCAGCTCCATGATGTCGTCATTTAGGAGTGGAGGAGGACTCCAGTGGCAACCTGTGAAGCTCTGGTGAACTCCATGCTCAAGAGGGTTAAGGCAGTGCTGGAAAATAATGGTGGCCACACAAAATATTGACACTTTGTGCCCAATAAGGACATTTTCACTTAGGGGTGTACTCACTTTGGTTGCCAGTGGTTTAGACATTAATGGCTGTGTGTTTAGTTATTTTGAGGGGACAGCAAATTTACACTGTTATACAAGCTGTACACTCAATACTTTACATTGTAGAAAAGTGTCCTTTCTTCAGTGTTGTCAGATGAAAAGATATAATAAAATATTTACAAAAATGTGAGGGGGTGTACTCACTTTTGTGAGATATTGTAGCTCGCTGTACCTGCAAACACAATTAGGATTATGAAACCCAATATACTGGTACACAGCTTGTAAAGAACTCCTATTATTATCTCATCCTGTCATGCTTTGGACTTTAATCTTGAATAAAAGTTGTTTTTATGATATGAAACTAATAATTAGATTTTCCTTGGTTAAAAAAAAAAAAAAGCACCCTAAGAACAGCTGTTGACAGTTCTCTTTATGTAATGTTAATGGAGTAGCTTGTGTTGTGGTTACTCTGTGTGGTTTAGGTAATTTGTGGTTTAGTTTGTTATAAGCTAAAATTACTTCCGTGCTAGTGAGTAATTATATAAATATTTTTCAATGCAGAAAATATATGTAAATCACTCGCAGCCAACATTAAAGATTAAAAGTAAGTGGAAACTATGTGTTTTGAGTTAAATGGCAGCTGATAAAAGATGTCTATCCAGTTCCTACATTGTTTCCAGGCAACTTCTTTACAAGTGATCATTAAGGGGAGTTTAAAAGTGTTTCATGCATTTGTACACGATCAGATCTAAAGAGTTTTCTATGAATACTCCATGGGGTTATTTGGACATAGATGCTGTATAATTGTTTACATTTTTATAAACAAATCTATATAATAAACTGTAACGCCATCCAGATTAGTGTACGCTTAAATTTTTTGTGGGAATCCGAAACTTCCTAAGTAACAGTTTGAAGTGTTAAGATGTCTTGCAACCCTGTTGTGTTCTACACTACACTAAGATAGGGGAATAATTGGTTTTGTGTGAATTCTATATTAATTTCTTTAGTTTTTAATCTGATTTTTTTGCTACTGCATATATACATTCTTTGTTTTACAAAATAAACACCTAATACATGGATCAAGAGGATTCTAGGTTTGCTTTGTCTGACTGTGACCTCAGACCATGTCATCCAATAAGGGAAGAGGCATTCTTCTGACTACTCTGAGTGTAAATTTCAGCTTAAGCTAATGAGCTATGTAAACAACAGCCTTTTTTACAACAGGTTCTAAAAAGGTAGAGGAAAGCAAGAAATGGAGCTGAGCTCCACCTGCTGGCTGGGTAGAAGACAACATAATAATATAAAACAAAAATGGCAGAGGCTATTAGCCTACATTGTCTTTCCAGAAGATCTAATTAAATATCAGTCATCCATCAAGATTAGAAAAACAAGAATAACTAGTTTCAATGTTAAATAAGAGTTAAAGGTTAAATAAAGCATTAAGAAACCTTACTTATGTTCCTCTCTCTTCAGTTCTGAGATGAAACTGAGACCTGCAGCAGAATAAAAGCATAACTTAAAGTGCATGCACACCCAGGAGCAATGCTGGAATGGTCCTGAGCTCTGTCCCGTGTAGTCCAGACTATGGACACCCCTCAGGTCAAGTACATCGTTTCGGTGGCCCCAGAAATGGTTATCTTCATGTGCTCATTATTTTCCTGAGATATGTGCTTGTGACAGACAGCCTACTCTGAGAAAGAGGCGGAGCCTCAAAAAACATGTTGGCAACAGTGTCTGTTAGTTAAGGCTGCCAAAAAGAGAACTCTATACAGCTGAATCAGGTGTTCCATCCTTGCAATGTTGGTCATTGTTGGCTTTTCCTCTTCCCTAAATTCTGGATTTTACAAAGGGAGGGAGACAAGTCTGCATACACTGATCCATTCTGTGAATCTTACTATGTGATGACAACGCTTTTGTGAGTACAATTCATCGTTTTTATTATTTTGAATTGTTTTACATGCGTTATCCAGTGCGTTTCACAGTTTGTTTTGTTTTGTTTTGTAGCCTGCTCCATTTTACCTGAGCAACCTGTAGAAGTCACATGAATGAATAAAAACACCCTTACATCCAAAAGGCTCTAGCTCATGAAGGAGTAAACATGTGTGCTGCCCTGCACCTGAAAATGTACACACAGTGCTTTCATATTATTAGTGTGGGTTAAATGTGGTCTTCAGAGTCTTTTTGCTGTAGACAGTTTTGTGTGTGTAGGTTGTTGTTTACTGCACAGCGAGAGCTCAAAATAGGAGATGCTGTGGATCTCTCCTACATTTTTAATATACAGCATTTACCTAAGCAATCATACTTCATGAACATTACTGTCTAAATACTGGCAGTTGCTTCAGGTTTCTAAGAGGAAATTACAAGTCAGCCCATGGAAGGTTTGTATAAAGTAGTGCAACTCAGCATAAATATTAAAGAACATATTTTACTTAAAGAGGAATAACATAAAAAATACTCCTTGCGCCTAGAATCATCTTCTAGATTTCAGAATCTTATTATATTAATTTCCTGGCTTACGTTTTTTTAAAGCCTAAAGCAGCCATCTATTAAAAATGTATTTTTAATTTTGAACAGGGTGGGGAAGAGTTAGACCCTCTTTCAAGTTTTCATTGCTGTTTGTTTTCTCTCTGGGAAAATTCATACTTCTTGTTGTCTTGGTGACCACTGCTACCAAAATAGAAAATGAGGGGAAATCCCATATTTTAGAGTTATCGCCAAAATAAGAGGTGAAGTTAAGTTTTCCAATGGGACCACCTGTTTTGGTGACAGTTGTTATAGAGGGGAATTTCTACTGCTTCATGGAGGTTTTCTCTCACATCCTGCTGCATCTCCAGATCCGCTATAGAAAAGTAAGTATAGTATAATAGTAAAGAGATATCCTGAAAATGGCACACAGTACAACAAAACCTGACAGAGTTCCTAACTTGTCCCTACTATATCCCAACCTAAAAGAAACTGTCTATACAAAGAGTTTAAACGTACACTTTTACCTCTCTTAACAGTCTTGCTTGGATGAATGAATACTGAGTAACAGAAGTTCTAAAATACTAATCTTTCCTGCAGAAAACACAAGAGATATTTTGTGCTGAATACATGAACAAAAGCCTTTGATCAACAATCTCTGTGGATGGAGAAGATCAGTGAATCTGAACTTTGATCCTCCCCTCTCACTCAAACCAAATACCTAGTCTTTTGGATACGTAAGCATCAATGAACAGAGCCTAAAACAGCAATAAATATGTTTCAGTCATTCTAATAACAATGGGGGCCCCCAGATCCCCCCCCCCATGTGAATGAGTATGGGGTACCCATTCACAAAAATGTGTTAAAAAGTAAAAAAAACACAGAGACAGTTTTTGACAATTCCTTTTTAAAAAAATAAAAAACAGTGTCCCCCAATGTAGATGATCTATCGTCAATCTCAAAGACGACGCCACTGCCGGACCTGAAAAAAAAAAATCGTTCCACTGTCAACTAAGGCAAACCGCTGAATGCCTGGCTTGTTGTTTGACAGTTCTTATACAGGTAAGGGCCACCTAGCGACGTCACCTGGTGACACCGACCCCTTGTGATGTCACAGACCAGTGCATGCTGGGTCATGACATCACAAGTGTTCAGTGCCACCAGGTGGCCGCACCCTTACCTATAAAAGAACTGTCGAACGGCAAGCCAGGCATTTGGAGGTTTACCTTAGCTGACAGCAGGACCAGTGGTGTGCCATGCGTCGTGATTAACATCGGGGGACACTGTTTTTTTTTTTTTTTTTAATAAAGGAATTGTCAAAGACTGTCTCTGTGTTTTTATTACTTTTTAACACTTTTTAGGTAAATGGGAAGCCATACTCATTCACATAGGGGGGCTGGGATCTGGGGGCCCCCTTTTTAAAGGGGGCTTCCAGATTCCGATAAGCTCTCTGTCCCCACAACCACAGCCCAGGGTTGTGGGGATGAGGCCCTTGTCCCCATTAACATGGGGACAAGGTGCTTTGGGGTGAGGGGCAGAGCCCCCACCCTCCATGTTGAGGGCATGTGGCCTGGTATGCTTCAAGAGGGGGGGCATTCACTCCCCCCCCTTTCCTGTATGCACAGGTCTGGTATGGATTTTGGGGGGGACCCCACGCAGTTTTTTTTTAAATTTTGTTTTAGGGTTCCCCTTAAAATACAATACCATTGGCAGCAATACATTTTTTTTTTTTAAATAGCTTGGGGTCCCCCCCAGTCCATAAATCTTTTTAAACATTTTTCTATTGCCAGCAATGGTATTGTATTGCCGACACTTTAAATGTAATTTCATGCATTTTTTTTCTTTAACCACTTCAATACAGGGCACTTCTAAACACTTCCTGCCCAGACCAATTTTCAGCTTTTAGAGCTCTCGCACTTTGAATGCCAAATACTTAGTCATGCAATACTGTACCCAAACAAAATTTTTATCATTTTTTTCACACAAATAGAGCATTCTTTTTGTGGTACTTAATGGGTTTTTATTTTTTGCCACATAAGTGAAAAAAGTGAGAAAATTTTGAAGAAAAAACACTTTTTTTCGTTTCTATAATACAATTTTGCAAATAAGTAACTTTTGTTCATAAATTTGGGCCAACATTTATACTGCTACATATCTTTTGTAAAAATAACCCAAATATGTGTATATTATTTGGTCTGTGTGAAAGTTATAGAGTCTACAAGCTATGGTGCAAATTATTGAAAATTGATCACACCTGATGCACTGACAGCCTATCTCATCTCTTGAGGCCCTGAAATATCAGGAAAGTACAAATACCCCCCAAATGACCCCTTTTTGTAAAGTAGACAGTCCAATGTATTTAGTAAGAGGCATATTGAGTTTTTTGAACTTTTTCCCACAATTCTTGGGAATATTAAGAATTTTTTTTTTTTTTTTTACACAAAATTTTCATAACAACAAGTTATTTCTCACACACAGCATATGCATTCTTTCAATTAACCCCCAAAATACATTCAGCTACTCCTTCCCGAGTATGGCAATACCACATGTGTGGGACTTTTTTACAGCCTGGCCACATAGAGAGGTCCAACATGCAGGGAGCACCATCAGGTGTTCTAGGAGCAAAAATTGCACATAAAAAAAAAAAAATGACCTATCACACTTTTGAAGGCCCCGGCGCACCAGGACAATGGAATGATCCCATTTTTGAAAGCAAACACCCCAAGGTATATTCTATGAGACATAATGAGTCTTTTGAACGGTTTTCAGAAATTGTGGAAAGAAAATGAAAACGTATTTTTTCCTACTTGTTTTGAGTATGGCGATACCACATGTGTGTGACTTTTACACAGCCTGGCCACATAAAAGAGGTCCACCATTAAAGTAGTACCTTCAGGCGTTTTAGAAGCATAAATTAGACATATAATTTAATTCCTTCCTATCACACTTTTGAAGGTCCTGGAGCACCAGGACAATGGAATTACCCACAAAATGACTAAATTTGGAAAGCAAACACCCCAACGTATATTCTATGAGGCATGGGCTGCAGATAGGTACTCGGGTACTCTGATGGTCTGGTGACAGGTACTCGGTTACTCTGATGGGCTGGTGACAGGTACTCGGGTACTTTGATGGGCTGGTGACAGGTACTTGGGTACTCTGATGGGCTGGTGACAGGTACTCAGTTACTCTGATGGGCTGGTGACAGGTACTTGGGTACTCTGATGGGCTGGTGACAGGTACTCGGGTACTCTGATGGGCTGGTGACAGGTACTCGGGTACTCAGATGGGCTGGTGACAGGTACTCGGGTATTCAGATGGGCTGTGACAGGTACTTTGATGGGTGGTGACAGGTCCTCTTTATTTGGGGGCAATCAGTGTGTTTGGTGTATACTGTAGGTGGCAACGAGCTGTTACCGCAATCTCCTCCTCACACATGACCAGTTTGTGAGTAAGAGAGCCCAGTAAAAGCTTATTACCGTGGTTTGTTGACATTGTGACCAGCTGTGACTGGACACAGCTGGTCACGTGGTAAAGAGCCAATTTCAGCGGCTCTTTACCGCGATCAAGGATGGGCTGTGTCAGTATGACAAGCCTTGTCCCCGATCGCCACGAGGACAATGCATGTGCATGAGGACAATGCATGTGACCGGCTATGATTGGACACAGCCGGTCACGTGGTAAAGAGACAATTTTTGATGGGTCTTTACACTGATTTGGGATGGGCTCCGTCCCGAGAAGCACGCCTCATCCCCGATCGCCGCACTGCAGGCCCCCAGGAGTGGCAAGAAGCCTAGGACATCATATGATGCCCGCCTGGGGGGACAGAGTGTTCCTGTGGACGTCATATGACAATGGCCCGGCATGGAAGTGGTTAAAAATGTAATTTTTGCTGCAGCATGTTCTATACAGATGCACAACTTTACAGGCAGACTAAGGGGACCCTCTAGGCACTATATTTAAAGGAATTTTTCATTTTTATTGTTGCACTTTAAGCATCATTAAAATCACTGCTCCTGTAAAAACTATTCGGCCCATCTCTATTGATCAGGCCATAATATACTTTAACAAAAATTCTGTTGTGAAAAATAGCTAACAAAAATTTTATTTTTTTATACAGCTGAGCAGGTTAAACTCACACTGGATTGATCAGTGTTCACAAACCTTTCCTAACAACTGCATCTGAAGAAATATCTTTAGTTTATTTTAGGGTCAAATCTGCAATTCTTAATTTATTTAAAGTGATCACTCTTCAAAAGCTGTAGGCATACCTGTATCTGGAAACCCACTCTCTGACTTCTAAGATGAGGTGCTTCAGCCTTAACTGTAGGTCAGAGACTGTGCTGAAAAGCTCCTTACTATGAAAGCCAAGGAGTTCCCTAATTGATGGCTGCATAAAAAAACACATCTGCTTCATTGCACAACCATATGTGCATAAACCAATTTATTCCTCTTTAGTCTACGTTTAGTCTAGGGTCTGCTTATCAAGGTGTAATTATGTGTGTCTACACACACTCTTCTACTTCTTCATAAAAATAGGCTAAGCCACGTGTGTATGATCATAACTAGCAGAAAAGGCCTTTAGAGATGGGCCTTAAAGTCATGAGTTATTGGCTGACATTATCAAGAGAACTTAATACAACTCTTAATGAGCCATACACCCAATCATTTCCCAAATGGGAATAGCAAGAAAATGAACAAATGACTGGAGATTACTGTGCAGGTGTTCTATGCAATGTCTGCTTTCTGTCAGTTAGCTGAACTACATGGTTACATAGCCCAGACATTGACGGGCGACTGGCTGCATCTGTTTTTGGACGCCCGAGGACATAAAAAGCAGAATATAAGAATAGATTTGTCTAGCGGGCTTAGCAGCTCTAAATGCTTGATTGTGAAAGTATAATAGATACAAATAACCTACGTAATTCTGGAAAAAAACTGGTTGAACATTATTTTTCCTCAGATGAAGGGCTTTCTGTGCAACCTCATACATAGCAAAATATGTCTTTGGAGCATTTTTGTGTTAAAGAGACCCTGTCACCAACCTAAAAAATACAGGTAAAAGAAACAGAAAAAAAGTATTTAAAATGCCAGTAGTTTTCCTTCCATGGATGTTTTGTTAAAATCTGAATACTTCAAGAAAATAATTTCCCTAGCACAACCATAGCTCTCTCCTCTGGCCAGCATCTTCACCCCCTCCACTCTTTACATAAATAAAAACATGTACCTGCTGATGGAGTACTCCTGGTTTTGGTTGTGATGAATTCTCCCTGTCTGCCTGTCTACCTGTAGGGTGATTGATGAAGCCAGTCTCTGGGTGGAGACCAAACCTGATTTAAGCCACCCAAGCCTGCAGTTTCATGCTGATTGTAGTGTGAGTAGCACATGCTTCAAGCTCCCTGTTTGTCTGCCCTGTTCCTGTGCCTGCTAGTTCGGATTCCATTGTTGATGACCTTGGATTGGATATGGACTATGCTCACAACTCAGCCTTCCCTAAACCCGGACTTTAACTGATCGCTCTGCCTGTCTGCCCACCGCATGTACCTCTTGCCCAGTTAAAGTACCTGTTTGCTGTGCTCAGTTCGCGCCTGCCTCAGCGTGGTAGCCAGGCACTATAACATTATGTATAAGACCTGGGGGCAACCGAGTACTGACTTGCCTTATGGGAAAGGGGGCTGCTATAGTACCAGACCACCTACGTTATGGGTAGGCATGACATTATCACAAGCCTTTAATAAGAATTTTTTCTGTGAACATTGACTCTACACAAGCTTATTTATTTGCGAGCTTTGCAAACAGACATGCCAAGTCAGTGAACTGTCTTGTGTGTGACACAGTCTGGGAACGCAACTCTAGCAGTAACACAGGAATTAGAGCCCAAAGTTAACCTGCCTGATCGTATTTCTAGTGACTCCCATATGTTTTCCAACTTTAAAAACAGTTGTATACTATACTTTAAGCTTAAGCCATGCTGTTCTGGTTCTAAAGCACAGCGGGTTAACCTGATTATTACGTGGTTGCAGGGTGACCCCCAGTCTTGGGCTTTTACTCTCGAGTCCGAGGGACGGTTGATGCATTTTTCAAGGCCCTGGGTTTACTCTATGATGATCTGACCGTGCCCACTCAGCAGAAAGTAACCTTAGTTCATTACATCAGGGTAGACGCACCACTGAACAATACTCTGCTGTTTCTGCCGCTGGGCACCTGACTCAGGGTGGAATGACCTAGCTCTAATTACCCAGTTCAGGTTAGGCTTATCAGACTCCATTAAGGACTCCTTAGTACACTACCCTGAACCAAAGTCATTGAATGAATCCGTATAGACAGGCATTTACAGGAAAGGCGTACAGAGAGGTTTGTTCCATTGCCCCCTAGTGCACTGTCCATTTCTTCTTCATCAGACCTTCCTGGGTCCTCTAAACCTCTCCAGGTGGAGGAGCCCATGCAAATTGGCGCTACTCATTTATCTCCCAGGGAAAAGACTAAAAGAAGATCCCAGGGACTCTGCTTATAGTGTAGCGACCATGGTCACTTTGTCGCCAGCTGCCCCAAAAGCAGGGAAAAGCCAAGAGTCTAGTGTGGGTGGGGTCTGCTTCTCTAGACTATACGGTGCCGGGTTCCTCCCAAGACAAACTATTTGTACCTGCGCAACTTAGTTCAGCCACATTTTCCCATCACCTCTCAACTCTCATAAATTCTGTACTACTGTACAACTCTGGGGAAGTGATCAGGATTTTTTTTTTTACACATTATGATTATTTATACCAATTCATTTCACTAGTATAAGCAACCATTTTTACTGAATTAAACTGATTCATTCAGTGTGTTTTGTTGTGATTAGCTGTGATTGACCAAAACTAATCACATGGTACAGATGGGCTGTGATTGGCCCTATCTGTACCATGCAATCACAGTGGTCAATCACAGCTATCAACACAATTGTATATAATGGATGGCATGAAAGAAAGCCATCCATTATTTACAATTGTCATGTGATCTGCTGTGACTGGTCACAGCGATCACATGGTGCTGGTAGTCATCTTGCTATAGGCTGGGAGGGAACTGGTTAAGACTGAGATGGTAAGATCAACTACCTGAACAGACCACTTATTAGTAAACTCGTCACTCAACACTTCAGCAATGATTTTGTTAGGAGTGAAAAATCTTTTCTGGATTGAACTGTCGTATATTGCCCATTTTATTTGTTCATAAATAGGGAAAGGCTTTTTGTATTTAGCAAGTCTCTTTCAGCCCAAAGGTGCATGGCGAGACAGAGGAGAACAAACTGCAAATGTTAAGGCTTTCGTACACAGCAGAAGCATAGCCACATTAGCATGCATATTGCATGAAGCTGCAATTTCAGTTGTATAGGAGTCTGGGGGTGAGAAATCCTCTAACACTGCCTCTGTGTCCTCTTCATTCCCCTCTATGTCTACATCTTCTAGACCAAGCATATTGGGATCCTACTCAAGACGGGATTAGCATCCAACTAGAAATGAAGGAGCTGGAGAAGAGGGCTTTGGCACTTTGGAGCCCTGGACAGGCTTCTGCAAAAGCAATATGAGAATTGTCATCCAGAAGAATATCTGACACATTCATAACCTCACCATCAGACAAGACAGGTGACTGGGAATGGAGTTTTTGTGACACCCTAGTTTTGGTAAATATTCTAAACTATTTTAGAGACAAAGCCATTCATAACCAAAGTTAGGGAGTTCAGGGTAAGTGAAGGAGGGGGCCCAAACAGAGTATCAGATATGATGGCAGAAGCAGACACAGCTGAAGCCACAGTACAAGAAACACAGAATGAAGTCTTGTAATAAGAATTACAACTAGTGCATACAGAAGAGTCCTGTGGGGAAAGGTTGGATAAGGTAGTACACACCCAGACCTCATTTTAGCATCATCAACCATGTCACCTCAAATCACCACAAAATGTAAATACCACTTGTGACTGTCCAGCACCCAGCTTGGGTGCCTCCATTAAAATAAAGCTTTCTCCACTTTGCAACCAGGAACCAGGTATTATAACTCGGCATTGCACCCAAGAACTAGATGACACTAGCTTAGGTGTAAACTGGAACTAACTTTATTGTAAATGCAAACAGAATATATATACCACACAAAATCAGATAAGAGCTTGATCACGTTATGCAGACAGATAATTAACATAGCTAAGGAACAGCCAACACAAACAGCAATCCAAATAAACAGTAAGCTAACTATTCACCTAGACAAGCCTAGGTGACCCAGTGCCCACCCCGACTAGTCAGCATTAGTTCCCCAGTAAGACCTAGGGCTGTCCAAATCTCTAAAAGGATTAGCAGACGGACATAAACAATAGGTGACTCAATTAACAATGGGAATTCACACCTAGGAGGCACTCAATGGGGTAAAGACACATAACACCTGAAACAGATTATAGCAGGAGACCCCAGCATCAGGTTGTTTGAGCTGATTATATTAACATCTGCTCTGAGTCTAGAAGGGGGGGAGGGGGTAAAGCAGTCATTGCTGATTTGGGCACAGAGGACCCAAATATGTATCGAGGTCTTAGGTTCCCAGAGTCTGTGTGTTCCGGGGAGACTTGAACTTGAATCCAAAGTAAAACTACTCTAGATGTCCCCCAGGCACATTCCTCCCAAAGAGTAGAGTTCCCTCAAAAGCCAGGGCCCATAGTCAGGAGGCAAGAGCTCCCCCCTGCTGTCCCCTCCAAAAGCCCCACATCACTATCAGACCCCATGACAGCAGGGGTGGATCCAGGGGGGGGCAATGGGGCAATTGCCCCCCCCCAGAAAATATTTGACTCCAAGGCTTTCTCCCTCCGCCACCTATTTACATTTGGCGAGGCATCGTCTAAATGCAGCTGCAGGGACTTTTTCTGCTTCCCCCGCTCCTCGTGGCTCCCAGGTGGCTTAAGACATATTCAGTGTGCCCCATCAGTTCATTTAGAGGGGCCCAGGCGATCGCATCCTTATGGGAGTACAGACCGCGGTGATACTGGGGTCGCCAGCGCCGCTACACACTGTGTAGTATTATTAGCAGAGCTGCAGCAGAGCGGTGCGTGCATGTCCAGTGTGCTCCTGGCTTTCTAAGCAGTTACTTCCCTGTCAGGCAGAGTGATCTCCACCCGACAGGAGCTCCTTAGTCCCGGCTGGCGTGACGTCACAATTCAGAGGCCGGGAGCGAGAGATTGAAGACAAGATGCTGCCGACCTGTAGCCAGAGCCCATCTGCACTGTCTGCAAGTGAGTGATTACTTAACTGCCTTAACTCCTTAACACAACACTGCCTTAGCTGTCTTAGCTGTGTGAACTGCTGAAGTGGTTAACACTTGGAGGGGAGGGGAGTGGGGGGACAGGTGTTAATTCAGTTACAATGGTAATTGTAATACGCAGCATGGAGGGGGTTAATGTACTCACTGACGTGACCAATGGCAATTAATTAACCCCTTTGTGCTGCATTAGTGGCAGTGGCACCATCAGTGTTAATTAACCCCTTTTATGCTGCAGCATGAAGGGGTTGAAAAAAACACTGCTACTAATGCAGCATAAAGGGGTTAATTAATTGCCATTGGTCACGAACGCGTCAGTGAGTACATTAACCCCCTCCATGCTGCGTATTACAATTACCAATCATCATTATCATCATGAGCCGTAGCACCTGTATTGTGTGATTATCATGATGATAATGATGCTATAGATTATAGAATGACAGTAAAATTCATCTTTAAGCTTCATTCACACAGGGTGTGCTGCAGACATGCATTTAAGATGCGGGCTGTCTTTTACTGGCTTGGGGATGAATAAAGTGTGGGACATACTAAGAGTAATGACAGAAAGGAATGTCCTATAAAGTGTTGCACATATCCCTGTGCCGGCATCCCATTTATTTCTACTGACACACACAGCTATTGTGTCCCAATATGTCATGTGTGGGTCCCAGAATGCTTGCAGGGTGCATTCGGGGACCCGCACCAGCATGTCATATTGAGACATAGTGGCTGTGTCCGTGCAGCCATGTGTCAGAATACAAATAAATGGGATGCCGGCATGGGGATGCATCTAACACTTTAAAACATTGTCACTGTTTTAAATAAGGTTAGGCCTGTATGATATGTTAAATATATATATTTTAATACAAATGTGTTCTGTAAGCAACATCTTATTTTCTGGCAGTGCCCCTTCCGAGACTAGACTCTGGATCCGCCCCCGCGTGACAGGAGAGAGACACTCACCCAGGCAGCCAATCAAGTGAGGAAGCTTTACCAGGAGAGGTGGCTGTGGTCCAATGCAAAAAATGCTTATTCAGACAGTAAATAAAGCCCCAAGCTAAATGGCTCCAGCAAGACTTCAAAGCAGAGTAATGTCTGCTACGTCACTTCTTCTAAAGCCTAAAGCTGTCAGAAACAATCGTGCGCTTAGGATTCCAGTAGTGCAAAAGAAAATCTTGGCTACGCCTGTGCAGTAAATAACAAGCTGCATCTGGCCAACAGAGGGGAACTGGCCACATCTGCACATAAGAAAAAAAGCTAAACTCAGAGGTGACTGTGTAGAGCAGGAGGGAAGGAGAGGTGCATACAAAAAAGTGCAATAATTTACAGAAATAAAACAAAAGTAAAGTAATAATTATAGTCAAAAAAAAGGTGGACGGAGGAGCCAGTAAAACAGGTAGAAGAAAAACTGGAGAATTACAGCTATGCAGAAGCTATATCATAACTGATCATATGTGGAGCATGCACAACTGCAGATCAACAGAGGCTAAGATGACAGCCTTCTTGGCTGTGAAGGATCCGAGGGTTTATTTCCGATACCCAAAGGAGTTGTCCTTGCTGCCTGTTATAGTTTCTTTGCACCTAGCATCTCACTCCTGGAAATTAGCAGCTTTAGTGAATGGAAAAGGGAAAACGTTTTGCTTTTAGGCATTTCTCCGATGGGTGGCCGGGGCAGTAAAAAACAGGTGGCTGGACCGCTGTTTAACCCTCCCCAAAGCTGCCCATTTAAAAGGGAACATGCAGCCACCCTTGGTCCTATACATGCTGCAGCAAAACTTATGTCACGTGAATGGAACTATGCCGCAACTGTCAGCTAAATGCTTGACTTACAATTGTAGCACAGTATTTACACAAAAGAATCAGCAGACAGCGGTATTTTGTCTGGAATGCCTAGCAGCCACTGCTTTCCTGCCCTCTGAAAACCGATCCACTGAAGATTGCTTTTTAGAGCGCAACCCATGTGAACAAGGCCTTAGTTATACTTTAAAGTGGTAGTTAACTCAATAGTTTACTACATGCACATATTTTTGAGTATTTATGGCATGCTCTGTGTGCAGTCTCTCCACTCCGGCAGATGTGGTGCCTTTGTCATCTACTTTCTGCGACATTGCATTTCAATCCCGCAAGATTGTAGCCGTGTGCACAGCTTTCTGATCCCGAATCGAAAATTAATCAATGTGCATGTGCAAGATTCCGGCCTTTACAGGAGGGGAGGGCGAAAGTTTTACAGATTTAGTGTACAGATGCGGAGGGAACAGTAAAAATGGTGCCAGCTTCGGACGGGAGACAGGGAGGGCAAAATCAGCTAAAGAAAGTAAGAAGGAACCGAGGGGGTTTATTTATAAAAGTGGATTGATTTAAAAGGCTTTTATGTAGTGCCTATATTCATTTTCAGGACCTCGTTGGCTAAGTTTACTACCACGCTAAGTCATCTGTCATACTCCTAGTAGTTAACAACATTCACAAAAGTAATAATAGATAGTCTATTAATGAAGCTATTAAACTCAAGTGGAATATTTCTTTTAAATGCCTGAAGCAAAGCTAAAATCTCATATCCTTGGCAGTACTTAAACAGAAATCTGCAATTCTATTCCTCTTATATGGTCTTGGATGTTTAAAAAAAAAAGAAAAATGTATTTGCTCATCTCAAAAATGTTTTCATTCTGCGAATCCCCCCGCCCACCAAAAATGAGGCCATCTTAGCCTCGACAACTGCACATGTGAACAGCTATGACACTGGCCATTTGAGGGTATAAAGTTTGGTTGAAAGCTGACATAAGCTCACTGGCAACTGTGACAAGTATGCCTTGAATGTAGCATACACTGTACAGTACATGTACTAGATCAGGGGTAGGCAACCCCCAGCACGGGTGCTGCAAGCGGCACGCAAAGCCTTTTCTGCCGGAACTCGACTCCCTCCCCATCAACAGAGCAGTGCAGGGAAGTGTCAGTGAAACACTAATGCATTCCAATTTCAGAGTTCCCCACTCTGCAACTGCACTGAGGGGGAGGCACTGTGCCCCCACACATTGTAAAAGATGGGAAACATTGTTTGGTTCTCTAACTTTGCTGTAGCTGCGATCGTCCGCTTTTGTGATGGGGAAGAGATTGGGTGCAGTTCTGCTAGGGGGGGTCCCTGTTTCCAGGAGAAGGAGGACTGGCATTGGCCACTGCTAAAGCCAATCACAGTCCCGCTAGCCCCGCCCACCATCTGGAGGAAGATGACTCGCTTGGTTGCCACTGCCAATCTCAGAAAGAAGGGATTTCACTGTGATTGAGAAAATCACAATCAGGTGACAGTTTGTGGAATTGCTGTTGAGCTTCTGGGAACTTAGTTGAAATTATTCCTGAACCTTTGCGTCACTTACTACTGAACTCCTCTGCACCCTGTGTCCCTTTAAACCACAGCCAGTATTCAGCGCAATGAAAATCACACCAACCACTTTTTCTCAGCTGCGGGGGCCCAACTTATGATCCTGCACACAGGCCCACTGCTTTCAGAAAATGCCCCTGACCTGAGCTCATCATTGCACATCCATTCCAGGTGCTTGTGACATCACATACATCACATAAAAGCACGTGGGCTGGATGCAAGAGTTGGATCAGCAGGATGAGTGTGCCAGGACAGGTAGATGTGTCTCATCTCTGCTTCCTTTCACCACTCTGCAAATCACGCATGTCATAGAAGAGAAGAGGGTACAGTGGTGGGACAGATGAGAAGGGGGTTACAATGGTGGTATAGATGAGCAGGAGGGGTACAGTGGTGGGGCAGATGATCGGGGGGTAAAGTGGTGGGGCAGATGATCAGGGGGTACAGTGGTGGGGCAGATGAGCAGGAGGGGTACAGTGGTGGGGCAGATGAGCAGGGGGTTAAAGTGGTGGGGGAGATGTACAGGGGGTTACAGTGGTGGGACAGATGAGCAGGGGGTACATTGGTGGGGCAGACGAGCAGCGGGGTACATTGGTGAAACAGATTTGCAGGGGGGACAGTGATCTGAAGTATGGAGTTTCTCACTACTCAAGTAATTTACAGCATTTACTTTATAAAAAATCCTTTTCATGATTGAGAGTGAGAAGTTGACATTTTATTGTTATAAAATCGGCATGCTCAATTTCTTTGAAAACATTTTTCTGCACACTGTGCTCAAAAGGTTGCCTACCCCTGTACTAGAAGGATGAATATAAACAAAAATAGTGCAGAAAACACTGGAATGTTTGCTTAAAGATTTAATAACATTTATTGATCATTTCTAACTTGAGCTTTGTTTTGGTAAACTTTTAAATAAGTGGGTTTAGTTCTGCTTTAAAACAAACCATGCATCAGATATAGTTTTCATTAACAGTGCGTAATGTAATATGTACAGGCTAGATTGTAAGCTCTTCTGAGCAGGGCCCTCTTAATTGTCTTGTATTTTATTGTATTATAACTGTATTGTCTCCCTTTTATATTGTAAAGCGCTCCGTAAACTGTTGGCACTATATAAATCCTGAATAATAATAATAATGTACAGGCATTTATTTCCTCTCAAAGAGATGACAGCACTCTCCTCGCGATGCCTTCATCTGCCCAAAGAGATCATAGCACTCTCCTCCTCATGATGCCTACATCTGCTTTTCTTTCCAGAAGGGTGACACTGTCCTTGGAATTCATAATGACCGGTGCAGACAGATTTTGCAAAAGTGTCCCACTGGTGCAAGGATTTTTGACACCCTAGACGAAACCTCATTGTGCCACCCCTGGCTCCGCCCTTGACTCCACCTCCTTTGCCAGTGTTAACTGGTTTGATTCAACCCTCTAACTGCTACATCTGCAAGACAGCTCGTTCTTTTGAAAAACAACAGACTTACTAGCAGCATCACCAGGTGAAAATAAAAGAGAAAACCTAAACACAAAAAACAAAACTAGTGCAGCCATCCATCTAAGAATTGGTAAGCTGCAGTATAATAAATATTTTGCTTTGCTTTAATACCACTTTAAGTGGATAAAGTTAATTAAGTAATTATGTTATACATCAATGCATAGGTAGATGATGGGAAGGAAGGAGTTAAACAGGAGATAAACAGACTGGAATAAAACCATTTCCAGTGGTGGTAAGGAGAGAGAGAGAAGGGGGGGGGGGAAGAGAGCGAGGGGGGGGGTCAGGGAGAGAGAGAGGGGGGCAGAGAGAGAAAAATAGAGAGAGGGGGGGTCAGGGAGAGAGGGTTAGGGAGACAGAGGGGGGGACAGGAAGAGAGGTAGAGGGGGGGCAGAGAGACAATAAAAGAGACAGGGGTTTAGGAAGAGAGGGGGGGTCAGGAAGGGAGAGAGAGAGGTGGGTCAGGGAGAGATAGAGGGGTCAGGGATAGAGAGAGGGGGGTCAGGGAGAGATAGAGGGGGTCAGGGAGAGAGAGAGGGGTCAGGGATAGAGAGAGGGGGGTTAGGAAGACAGAGGGCAGGGGGGTCAGGGAGAGAGAGAGAGGGCAGGGGGGTCAGGGAGAGAGAGAGGGGAGCAGGGTCTGGTCAGTGAAAGTGCTCACCCACTTGGAATGGTCCCCGGGGGCTCACTGGCTCATTCAGCAGTTTTTCAGTGTGGCTGTTGGCTGCTTCTTTTTAATCTTCCCGCCCACCTCCCCGTCACAGACGGGTCATACAGGAGGGGCGGGACTCGGGAGAAGTGTGAAGCTGCTCAGGGCAGGCATGCTGGAGGTGGATTGGATGGAGCACACAGGAGGGGCGGGACTGGGGAGAAGTGTGAAGCTGCAGACATGCTGGAGGTGGAGTGGACGGAGAAGTGTGGGGAATGGATCCTCTCCACCTAGGACAGTTGCACTTCCGAGCCGTCCGAGTGACACACAGAGAGCAGAGGAGCGGCCATTGGCGGAGGTAAGGGGTGGAGAGGAGCAGGTGGGTGGGTTTTCAGGGGCACGAGTACTCATTTCTGCACGGTGTACAACTCAATTTCTTCTCCCGCCGGCTTGTCACTTTTGCCAGATGCCTCCCCACCTCCTCCCTCACAGGGGCCGTGGCTGCACACAGTGTGCCCTAGGCGGCTGTCTAGTTCGCCTAGTGGTAACACCGACCTTGGTTTCACATGTGTTTTAAAAGTGGCACATCATGCGCCAAATTCATGTAACTATCTACTGTAGAACTTGTACTTGAATTTGGCGCACACTGTGCCACTTCTAGAGACACTTTCACAAAATCCGTCTCTGCATGTCAAAAGAAAGTTGGTCTTAATTAGCTCCACTTTAGCCGCTTCAGCTGGCTACCCAGCATGCACCTCCCAATCTAACACCTGTGCAGTAATACCGCGGTGTCCGCATTACCTATTCAGTGCCCACATCACTTCTTGTTGTAAATTACAGCTGTTATTTGGAACTGAGCGGCTCCACTTCCTACCTGTAGATGCTCTTCCTTAAAAATGGCGCAAAACTCCTCCCATTCGTGTCATTTCCTGAAAATAAATAAATAGCGCAAGATTTCGGTATTAGGCGACTCCCAAGGACTCCTGGGATGCACGATGCTACTATCCCAGGAACCCTTGCGAATCACCTAGTGAAGTAATCGCTTAGGCTGGGACTGCCGGAAGTCCAGGATAAAGAAGAAAATAAAAGGTATTTCCATTTAGAAAAAAAAATAAAATAATTTGCATTGGAAAAAGAATGAGATAAAGGGGATACCATTCAGAGAAAGTGCATAAAATGGGTGGAATTCCACTTTAAGCCACTATATTATATTCATCCCATCCCATCTGTTAAATAACAATATGTGTCCCAGTGTCTGCGCTATATAAAAAATATGCCAATTCCACCTTATATCAGAGTGTCTCCCGGCGCTCATGTGACTCCTCCTCTCTCTCCTCTCCCAGGCTGACAGCTACAGCAGGAGGGGTTGAGAAACCCCCACTGAGGTCAGGTGGAAGGAAGGAAGGGGAGGAGGAGAGAGCCGAGGAGTCACATGAGCATCGGGAGATGTTCTGAATATAAGGTAGAAATCTGCATCGTTTTTATATAGCTCAAACACTGGGACACATATTGCTATTTAACAGAGGGGATGGCATGAATATAATATCATTTTTATAGCAGCAGGAGGGGGGCAGGAGGAGGACAGAGAAGAACAGCCGGATGACAGAGGCACGTAAACTGACCACAGTGTAAGGGCTCAGCAGCCATGATAAACCGTGGTCAGTTTACAGGGGGAGGGCAGAACCAGGCAGGATCAGCCAGGTACTTTAGGTTATAGAGGGGGCCAAATGACAGAGCACAAGCACTGTGCTGTTATGCATGCTTTAAGGTAACATGATCTATTTTTTTTTTTTTGGGTAACAAACACTTTAATGTTGATGTATTGTAAGCAAGGACAGAATCAACAAAAAGTTAGATTTCTCAACAGCATGAGATTAAAACCATAAGTAGCATGTACTTTTACTCCAAAACTTCAATTTTAACTATTCTTTACACCTTTTGTTGGTACACAAGTCTTAAGGTGTACTTAGTGAACTCCAAATTCTAAAGTTTGGAATTATTTCTTATTAGATTTCACTTGCAATAATGAAATAAAGCGGATGGGATATATCTTCAGGTAAAGTAGAGCTCCCTTTCAACTCTCTGGATAATAGCCGTCATATAAATTGAATTAAAAGGCTAGACCCTGAAAAGTACTGTCCATATGAAGTTTCTCAAGAAAGACAATTACTATATGCTTATCATATAGAAAAAAAAATGTACAAAACTGCTAGAGGAATAGCGATTTCAAAATGATTTGCATTAAAAAGCTGAAAGAAAGGCAGATGTATGTAGGATGATGTTAACCACAGGTTGGGGGGCAGCAGAACAGCAGCTAGGCAACAGTCACCGCAGGCAGCTCTCTAACAGCCGCTCTAGAAAGCTATAACGCTGCTGGAAAGAATGGCCCCTGACAGAGGGCTGACTCAGCAGGAGGTAGTGGTTTATGTAATCCACGGCAATCCATTATTACAAAGGAGCTTTCACAAACTCCTGAGTACTGGGCACAGCTAGGTTATTGATTAAAGAGACAGCAGAAGCATAGACAAAGGGGGAAGGGAGGGAGAACAAGGCCCCCGTCCATTAAAGGATGCTGCTCTCCACCAATTAGAAAGAGAAAAACCATTACTCAGCAGCTATCAACGACCTATAGGCAGCGATGAAGCGCAAACACTTAATTTATCTCCCCCCCTCTCCTCCAGACGACAGGCACCTCTTAGGAAATCCAATGACAGCTATTAGGGAAGCTTCTACATACAGATTAGAGCGCACAATCTGCTAGGCAGCGGAATCTTCATCTCGCTCTCAGGCCGTGTTCGAACCTCATGGGATAAAAAGCTGCCACGTGCACATGCAAGCAATATATATATATATATATATATATATATATATATATATATATATATATATATATTTTTTTTTTTTTTTGTTTTGTTTTGTTTCCTATTCTACTGACGATTTAAAGAAAATAAGAAAAAATAATGCATTTAAAAATTATGTTCCTCCATAGATATGTGACAAGCAAGAGAGGGACACATAAATTGGCATATGATCAAGGTGCTTGTCTGTCAACCACATTTCATGGCTTCAGGAAATCTATGGTTTTCTCAGAGATTCCATGGGATACAGAATTTAATCTTGCCTTGCACACTTTTTTTTCGCTTAAACTTTTCTTGCCCAGAGCGCATTATTGCCTAGGTGCTCAAGCAACTAACTACATCAGTATGTCGACTCCTTAAAAGGTTTTTATCTGGACCTGCTCTCTGTCTCATTTTATATATATATGTATATATATATATATATATATATATATATATATATATATATATATACACATACACACACATATATACACATATATATATATATATATTATATATACACATACACTTATATTGGCAAAAGTATTGGGATGCCTGCCTTTAAAGGCACATGCATGCGCGCATCCCAGTCTTAGTCCGTAGGGTTCAATATTAAGTTGGCCCACCCTTTGCATCTATAACAGCGTTAACTCTTCTGGGAAGGCTCCACAAAGTTTAGGAGTGTGTCTATGGGAATGTTTGACCATTCTTCCAGAAACACATTTGTGAGGTCAGGCACTGATGTTGGACAAGAAGGCCTGGTTCGCAGTCTCCCCTCTAATTTATCCCAAAGGTGTTCTGTCGGGTTGAGGTCAGGGCTCTGTGCAGGCCAGTCAAGTTCCTCCACCCCAAACTCGCTCATCCATGTCTTTATGGACCTTGCTTTGTGCACTGATCCAAATCATTTGGTGAGGGGGGATTATGGTGTGAGGTTGTTTTTTAGGGGTTGGGCTTGGCCCCTTAGTTCCGATGAATGGCACTTTTAAGGCATCAGCATACCAAGACATTTTGGACAATTTCATGCATCCAACTTTGTGGGAACAGTTTGGGGATGGTTCCTTCCTGTTCCAACATGACTGTACACCAGTGCACAAAGCAAGGTCCATAAAGACATGGATAAGTGAGTTTAGGAAGGAGGAACTTGACTGGCCTGCACAGAGTCCTGACCTCAACCCGACAGAACACCTTTGGGATGAATCAGAGGGGAGACTGTGAGCCAGGCCCTTGCATCCAACATAAGTGCCTGACCTCACAAATGCGCTTTTCGAAGAATGGTCAGACACACTCCTAAACCTTGTGGACAGCCTTCCCAGAAAAGGTAAAGCTGTTATACCTGCAAAAGGTGGACCAACGCAATATTGAATCCTACGGCTTAAGACTGGGATGCCATTGAAGTTCATGCGTGTAAAGGCAGGTGTCCCAATACTTTTGGCAATATAGTGTATATATATATATATATATATATATATATATATATATATATATATATATATATATAAACACATAAAGTATCTCACAAAAGTGGGTACACCCCTCACATTTTTGTAAATATTTTATTATATCTTTTCATGTGACAACACTGAAGAAATGACACTTTGCTACAATGTAAAGTAGTGAGTGTATAGCATGTATAACAGTGCAAATTTGCTGTCCCCTCAAAATAACTCAATACACAGCCATTAATGTCTAAACCGCTGGCAACAAAAGTGAGTACACCCCTAAGTGAAAATGTCCAAATTGGGCCTAATTAGCCATTTTCCCTCATGTGACTCGTTAGTGTTACAAGGTCTCAGGTGTGAACGGGGAGCAGGTGTGTTAAATTTGGTGTTATCACCAAAAGAATTGTTGCTCTACATCAGGGGTCTTCAAACTATGGCCCTCCAGTTGTTCAGGAACTACAGTTCCCATCATGCCTAGTCATGTCAGTGAATGTCAGTGTCTTACAATGCCTCATGGGATGTGTAGTTTCGCAACAGCTGGAGGGGCAAAGTTTGAGGATCCCTGCTCTACATAAAGATGGCCTAAGCTATAAGAAGATTGCCAAGACCCTGAAACTGAGCTGCAGCACGGTGGCCAAGACCATACAGCGGTTTAACAGGACAGGTTCCACTCAGAACAGGCCTTGCCATGGTCCACCAAAGAAGTTGAGTGCACATGCTCAGCGTCATATCCAGAGGTTGTCTTTGGGAAATAGACATATGAGTGCTGCCAGCATTGCTGCAGAGGTTGAAGGGGTGGTGGTCAGCTTGTCAGGGCTCAGACCATACACCGCACACTGCATCAAATTGGACTGTATGGCTGTCGTCCAAGAAGGAAGCCTCTTCTAAAGATGATGCACAAGAAAGTCTGCAAACAGTTTGCTGAAGACAAGCAGACTAAGGACAAGCAGACTAAGCATGGTGGTGGGAGTGTCATGGTCTGGGGCTGCATGAGTGCTGCTGGCACTGGGGAGCTACAGTTCATTGAGGGAACCATGAATGCCAACATGTACTGTGACATACTGAAGCAGAGCATGATCCCCTCCCTTTGGAGACTGGGCCACAGGGCAGTATTCCAACATAATAATGACCCCAAACACACCTCCAACATTACCACTGCCTTGCTAAAGAAGCTGAGGGTAAAGGTGATGGACTGGCCAAGCAGTTTCCAGACCTAAACCCTATTGAGCATCTGTGGGGCATCCTCAAACGGAAGGTGGAGGAGCGCAAGGTCTCTAACATCCACCAGCTCAATGATGCCATCATGGAAGAGTGGAAGAGGACTCGAGTGGCAACCTGTGAAGCTTTGGTGAACTCCATGCCCAAGAGGGTTAAGGCAGTGCTGGAAAATAATGGTTGTTAATGGCTGTGTGTTGAGTTATTTTAAGGGGACAGCAAATTTACACTGTTATACAAGCTGTACACTCACTACTTTACATTGTAGCAAAGTGTCATTTCTTCAGTGTTGTCACATAAAAATATATATTAAAAGATTTAAGCTCTAACGAGTAGGGCCCTCTGATTCCTCCTGTATTGAATTGTATTGTACTTGTACTGTCTGCCCTAATGTTGTAAAGTGTTGCGTAAACTGTCGGCGCTATATAAATCCTGTATAATAATAATAATTTACAAAAATGTGAGGTGTGCTCACTTTTGTGAGACACTATATATACATATACACAGTATGAATGTGTATATATAGTACAGGACACCAGGGATGGGTCCTAGATAGGAGAAATGTGTCTCCTATGTTTGGGTTTTGGGGGGATGACAAGAAACAGTTCACAAGAATTCTCACCCCTGCAGGGTCAGGGATTTCTAAGGTGACACAGTGAAGAGGGAAACGGATTTACAGTTTTCCCAGGGATCTTGTATTTCGAGGTTTGGAGATATTTTGGGTAGGAAAGAGCCTCCAACCCTGACTACGGTACTTTGACTCCAAAGCCTTAATCCAGCTGTGAGAGAGGGCTGGAAAGGGCAGGAAGAAGCCAACAGATGTCCATGAGGTGTTGACTGGAGCAGATCACAGTTGTGAGAAGGCTGTGAGCTATTTAGGCTACTGAAATGCTGCTGGGATCTTGTGAATTTTTGGGAACCTCTTGGAGCAAGCAGGGACTTTAAACCCTGTTGTAGGACAAGCTTATGTGGACAGTGAGCCAGGACTTTGTTTGTTGTACAAGAAGTATTGACTGTTTTTGTTTATTTAATTCTGAAGTTAAAGGAAAAGTAGGACCAAAGCTCATTTGGCCCTACTTCTCCTGTAGGTCACAGGAGTGCACTTTGTTCTGCGTTCCTGTGACACATTATTCAGCAGACAGTGTGCTAAAGTCCACTGTTGGCTGACATCCCTCAGCTGGTCCAGGCTCTGAAGAGATCCAGACTCCAGCAGCATTGTTGGGCCTGGTGTCTCTCATCTTCCTCTTAATAATACCCCACAGATACTCTATGGGGATTGGATCAGGCAAGTTTGCTGGCCAATCAAGCAAAGTGATACCATGATCATTAAATCAGGTATTGGTACTTTTGGCAGTATGGGCAGGTGCCAAGTTCTGCTGGAAAATGAAATCAGCATCTCCATAAAGCTGGTCAGCAGAGGGAAGCATGAAGTGCTCTAGAATTTTCTGGTAGAGGGCTGCACTGACTTTGGATTTGATAAAACACAGTGGACCAACACCAGCAGATGACTTGGCTCCCCAAATCATTACCGACTGTGGAAACTTCACACTGGACCTCATGCAACTTGGATTCTGTGCCTCTCCACTCTTTCTCCAGACTCCAGGACCTTAAATTTCAAATGAAATGTAAAATTTACTTTCATCAGAAAAGAGGACTTTGGACCACTGAACAACAGACCGGTCCTTTTTCTCCTTATCCCAGGTAAGACACTTCTGATGTTGTCTCAGGAGTGGCTTGACACATGAAATGCGACAGTTGTAGCCCATGTCCTGGATGGGTGGTGGCTCTTGAAGCACTTTTTGATCTGAATTACTGAAATAAATTAACTTTTTGATAATATTCAAATTTTTTGAGATGCACCTGTATAGTATACAGTATATATACTGTACATACACAAATCAGCCATAACATTATGACCACTGACAGGTAAAGGGAATATCTCATTACAATGGCATCTGAAAATTGGTGGGATATATTTGGCAGCAAGTGAACATGTTGCCCATGAAGTTGATGTGGTGAAAGCAGAAAAAAATGGGCATCACAGTTTGTGGTGTATGGGCCTGTGAAGCCCATGGCGACCCATGCCCACAGCCAAAAGCTTCTACAATGGTCACATGAATATCAGAACTGGACTACGGAGCAATGGAAGAAGGTGGCCTGGTCTGATGAATCACATTTTCTTTTACATTATGTGGATGGCCGGGTGCGTGTGCGCCACTTACCTGGGGAAGAGATGGCACCAGGATGCGGTATAAGAAGGCAAAGTTGGCAGAGGCAATGTGATGCTTTGGGCACTGTTCTGTTGGGAAACCTTGGCTCCTGTCATTCATGTGGCTGTTACTTTGGTGTCCATGCCTCAATGGGTCAGGGCTATTTTAGCAAAAGGGGCCATACTCAAAATTAGATGGGTTGTCATAATGTTATATGTTATGGCTAATCTGTGTGTATATATATATATATATATATATATATATATATATATATATATATATATATATATATATATATATATATATATATATATATATATATATAGTTATATCCCAATATTGACATTACCTTTAAAATTGAACCTTTAATGTGACAGACAGCCTGCAGAAGGCAGGAGAGGAAAGATTTATATATAATTTTACTGTATGTTAGCTCTCCTGATTGTCTGGACATAAATTTTACTAAAGATATCCTCAGTACAACTCCGATTAAATTCCCCAAGTTTATGATAGTTCTACTTGAAATAAGCCATATTAATTATATGGGCAGTCTGTCTCTATGATCTTGATTAGTTGTGCTAGTAAGTGAAAAAATCTTGCCTGCTTAAACTATGATTATTATTTGTATGATTCTGTCATATCTTTTGTACCATGATTTAATTAGTGTGATGCAGGTGACTACTGATAATGAGCATATGAAAACCAGCTAGTAATGAAATTTATAATGTGCTAAACTGCTTCATGCTGATAATTCCCTTTCCACCCTATTTTCTTTTTTCCTTTGTCGCTCGTGAAAGGACAACACATTACAAATGTTCATTTCCCTACTTCCACCATTCCAAACGTTCCTCTGTCAATACACAGGTGCAGGTCCCGCTGTTTGCCTTGTCACTATTATGAGTGCTATTGCTGTGCCGGCACAGAAGAGATTTATTAGATTTGGGTATTTCAGAATTCAGCTAGCATGGTATTATAGAGCTATTGCATCAGTCACAGCAATTCGCCAGGCTCTTGTTGCTGGAACGTCTGGTACTGCTGATCAGAGCTCCTCTATGGGTGATTAGCAATGTAAATCACTCTTGTGCTTTCATGCTTTGCCTTACCATATCATTTTTAAACTTTTTCAGGTATTTTTTTCCTGTGTGTTGGAATTATAAACTGAAGCCTTGTTGCAGTATTGAAATGTTTTTGTTGTATTTCAATGCTTGGAGAGGCAAAGGTTCTTACCTTGATACACAATCACATCAGTGATGTCATGTTCCTGCTTCAATGTTTTCAACATACAACTTTCTTAAACTACTCCTTCTCATGCCCCGTTCCTCCTGCCATCAGCATTAAAACACAATCCCATTCTCTTGGGAAGGGAATAGACTAGACATGTGTGATTTGGTTCGTAACAAATAGATTTTCGTACAAATTTGTTAGTATTCGTACATTCGGATCAATTCGAAAATCCAAATAGCTGAAAGAACCAAAATAGGAAAATTACGAAATTACAAATAAGCAAAATAATGAACACGCAAAAATACAAACTTACGAACGGATAAACTTAAAAATACGAAACTCAGTAAAAGAAAAAAAATGACATCTGTAATGAATGATTTACATTTCGTTTTTCCAATCCTTTGTCTGTTCATAAGTTTGTATGTTCGTATTTTCATTCATGTGTTCGTAATTTCGTTTCTTCGCCTGTTCATAATTTCGTTTGTTCGTGTTCTCGAATCGTTCTTTTGAATGGACAAAGTAAGTGGATCTTAATATTTATGTTCGTAATTTCATGTTCTCGAATCGTTCTTTCGAATGGGCAGTGTATTAGTGAGTGCTGTATCTTACTTAATATCTTTAGCCAATCAGTTTATCCTTTTTGTGTCTGAGTCACACTGCATTCCTGAATCTTTTTAGATTCAGTTGAGGAGGAGCCCGAGTCAGGTCTCGTGACTGAGGGAGTGGACTGGAGTAAGTACAGGACTTATTAGAAAAGCAAGCATAGGATTATTATTCTTTATTTCTTACGAAACTATGAATCAATGACAAAGGCAATCTCACAAAAGTAACAATTACTAAATTACGAGTAGTGTACCGAATAAACGAAAATTATTATCTAACAAAATTCCGAATTTTGAATCAAAGAAAACTAAACTAACGGAATTACGAATCATTTTGTATCAACGAAAATATATCTGTTACAAAAATACGAATGGGTCCGTATATAAAAATTTACGTCTTATGAAATTACATATTAACGGAAACGTAAAGAATTCATACTGCCAGAGTACAGAAGATTATACATGACCTGATTTTGCAAGTATAGGTTTGATGGGGTTATGAACTCTCCCTAAGAAAGAAAGTTAAAGTAGATGTAAACCCGATTCATGAAATCTGACCTGGGCACATATCTCTGTAGTGTTTACCTCTCTCCAAAACCCTAAGTCCTGTGTCTTTCTGCTGCTCCGTTCTTCTGTTTTCAGCATAACTTCTGACAAGTTCTCAGACATGGGAGATAAAAGCAGCTGCAAATTTGTGTTAGGGATGGAACTTGGAGACAGATTAGCAGAGAGCTTGTCTATTCACAGCATAGCTCAGCTCTGCAAGTATCTTTGTTCCTCTGCCCTTGTGGAGGGGGTTGTGTGCCTTTCCTCCAATTAGCTGTCGCACAGTGTATGCAAAGACGCCACTTCCACAGCTGAAACAGGAAGAAAAAATTTGACAACGATGTTCACTTTCTAAACAGTATATAAAGCTGAAGACAGCAGATATACATGTAAGGAGATTGTACATGTATGGAGATTTGTTTCATCTCTGTGTATCATCTGAGGCTTTTCACTTCACTGGGTATATGTGAGGGTTTACATCCACTTTAAATTACTTCAGAAGAACAAAACAACTGGCCACAAATTAGAGGACAGGACCTGATAAGAGTATTTTAGATATTTAATATGTAGCCGCACAGAACTGACCATTCTATACCTTAGATACTAAAAAATATCATAATGGAGGTATACTGTAATGACACATAGGGACTTCTAGCTAAAGTCAAGAGAACTAGGGACTCTTGACACAAGGAGAACTAAGCAACCGCTCATAAAAAATAAACTGAAAGCTCTGTATGAGTGAACAAGAATCTAGGGAACAGACAAAGAAACAAAAAAGGAAGACGGAGCCCAGCTAAGTTCTTGTGTCTCTTTCCTTCACTGGGGAACACAACACTGCTCCAGAAAATAACCAACTGAGTATATCACCACCTGCATGAGTTGGACACTAGTTGCACTAAAAAACAAAAAAGAGCTCAGGAGGCAGCCCTTTCTGGTGGTCAAAATCCCCTCCATAGCTGTGAACACTGGTATTAGCCTAGTGTCTAGGAATTAGGCACGCAGTTCCTTGCTTCGTGTTGAATGAGCTGTGACGGCCCAGTATCTAAATAGGCAGTCTGTGGGGTTTTTGCCCTAGGGAGGCGCACATGACTGTCAAGCTGCTGGCCTGCAGCACCTAGGCTACAAACAGTGGAGGTTTACAGTACCAGGGTAGATGGCTGTGGCTCCTGGCAAGTACTTTGCTGAAGGTGCAGTGGGCAGATTCCATCCACCCCCACCATTTATGACCCATTTCATCTTTGTTCTCTAAGCAGGTAAACGTCCAGGTGTATAAAGGCTCTCTTAGTGTTGCGTTACCTGCTGGAGCTGGGGCCAGGCCAGGTCACTATACTTATGGGGCACCTACTGTATTAAGACACAGATGTATGGCAGGTAGTGCGGCCAAATGGTTTGTTGTCATTGGACCACTTCTGGAGGCTAGTGTGACAGTCTGTCTATCCTTTTGGGGTGACTAAAAAAGCAGGCAAAGAGCATGCCTGTCTGGCCATGAATGGAGCCGTAGCAGAGTCCAGCATTTTCCCCGTGTGTTCGGTGCCATTACTTTAAAGCATCCAGATGGAACACCAAAGCCAGCAGTAATAAGGCACTCTTCCAGTTAAGTCCTGCTTTACCAAGGACGGTGTCTTCTGGATTGGTGGCTAACTGGAAACGCAACAAGCAGTTCTTTTAGGCTGTACAGAAGACTACGACAGTGGCTTCAAACACCACAATGCAGAAGCGGAATCAGCAATATTCCTACACTGTCCCTCCTCAAGCAGGAACCTTTCCCTATGCTTAGTTTCACCCTAACAAGTAGGGTCCTATCCCCAGCCTAGCCACTTGCCAAAAGCAAGCCAAACCCCGTGGGGCACTCCTTTTTAAACAGACTACCAAACCTAAGATGGTCGCCAGGAGATGCAGCGTTCAATCAGACAGCTGCTTCCCCTGGGTCACCTTCAGGGTCTGCACAGGAACAATGTTCCTCTAAACCTCCACTTCATTTTTACAGTGGCACCATACCACCTAACTGGATGAAGGACAAACTGCACCTACCTACAAGTGCACTGCTTTTATATGTTAAAGCGGTTGTAAAACGCTTCACAATAAAAAAAACAAAAAAAAAAACCCTGTAAGACAACGGCATAATGTGCTAGTATGCGTAGCATACTAGCACATTATGAAATACTTACCTTAGAACGAAGGGTTCGCGGTGACGTTTCCGGCATGGGCTCTAAATGGTCTGGCACCATAGGCGTGTGCACAGGGTGTGCCGGGTGTGCCCAGGCACACCCTAACCACCCTGTGCACATTAGTGTTATCGCTCTGTTTAGCAGCAGAAACAGGGGAAAGATCTCACTCTTACTGGTTCTGCCATAAGAGAAGTGTTTATGCTCTTCTCTTTCACTGTGCCGGCGGGGAGATCAATGTGCCGAGGTCATATATATGTAGACACCCGCATACGCATGTGTGTTTGAGCTTAAGGGTGCACACCCTAATGCAATAGGCTGCGCACGCCTATGTCTGGCACTGTAAGCCAGACCTTCAGAGCGCATGCACCGAGGATGTCATCGGCTGCATGCACTCTGAATATATCCTAAACTTTGCAAGTTTAGGAGATAATTCACAGTACCTACAGGTAAGCCTTATTATAGGCTTACCTGTAGGTACAAGTGGTGTAACAGAATTTACAACCACTTTAATAGATATGAAGTTGCAAAGTTACTGATTATATTGACATCGAGTAACAGTGTTGCACAATTAGCAAGGATATGTTTTGGACTGTGCTTTTAATAAGAAAGATACATCTGATATCTGTGTGAGCTCTGTTTAAATATATTAAAGTGCATATTTGGTACCTTTTGGAGGAACTGGCTGTTTCAGTACAGCTGTTGCCAGAAAGTGATATAATTTACTCTCTACTTTTTCTGCTGTAGTATTCCTCTTATCCTAAATAAAAGTGGTTAAAAAGCCTAAACATTTTTTACCTGCGAGTATAAGCCTCATCTTGGAAAACAATATATATATATATATATATATATATATATATATATATATATATATTGCATATACCCCCCCCTTTTTTTTAATAAGTGATCACATACCCTCTGTTCTCAGCTGCATAAGGAAGGAGTTTAGAGAGCTGGGGGAGGAGAAGCAGCAATGTTCTTCCCAGTGAATGTTTGTGCGGGGGTGGGGGGGGTTCTAGTCAGGACATCAGGACAAGTCTGGTCATTGAAGGAGAGCAGGCAGAGTTCCCAGTACAGCTAGAAAACTGGCCGCGCTGTGCTCTCCTGCCTAGTGTGGACAGTTTTTGATAGGGAAGCAGTGGGACTGGCAGAAACAGCAGGTATTAATTTTACACAAAGCATGCAATATAACGAGCTTAGGATAATTTTTCATACATGGTACAGCAAGCACATATCAGGAATATGAAATGTTGTGTTTACATATTCTTTACTACATTTCTTGCATTATAATAAAAAAATATTAGGCAACCATATTGCCCCCTCACCTGTTCTTTTACTTACCTGAGCCCTCATTCGATTCAGCGCTGTGCCCGTCTGCAGCTCTTCTCTCCCCTCACTTCCTGGTCTCACTGGCTTTGTTGAGACAGTGGGGGCCATTGGCTCCTGCTGCTGTCAAGCAGGGCCAGGTCTTGCTGCCTGTGTCTATAGACACAGACAGCATAGCTTGGGAGCGGGTCCACACAAGTGCCCCCATAGAAAGCACCTTTGTATTGGGGCATTTGCCAAATAGAAGGAGCCAGGAGCATTGGCAGGGGACCTGAGAAGAGTAGGTTCAGGGCCGCTCTGTGCAATTCCATTGCACAGAGTAGGTAAGTACAAGCCTGTTTGTTATATTAAAAAAAGTATTTACAAATCACTTTAATTATGTTGAGCACTAAAATATAGCATTTAATACAGTTGCATTTATATTTGATCAGGTAAATATGGAATATTGCATGTTCATATTACATATTTTTCATTTACATTCAGTAGGTGGCACGCTCCAAGCAGAATATAAGCTCTCCAATAGATCTTAAAGTGACTGTAAAGGTAAATGTAAAAAATAAAAATAAAAATAACAAACATATCATACTTACCTCCACTGTGCAGCTTGTTTTGCGCAGAGTGGCCCCAACCCTGCTCTTCTGGGGTCCCCTGGCGGCTCTTGCGGTTCCTCTGCACATCTGATAACCCCCTAGGAGAAGTGCTTCCCCGAGGGGGTTACCTTGAGAGCGCACTCCCGAGTCCAGCATTCAGTGCCCATAGAGGCCGAATGGAGGACTCAGCCCCGGCGCTTGCGTCATTGGATTTGATTGACAGCAGCGGGAGCATATGGCTGCGCTGCTATCAATCTATCCAATCTAGAGCCAAGAACCCCGGGCAGAGAGACAGGGTGTCCCCGCCGGGTCAAGTTCGAGAATTCGAGTAAGTAAAACAGGGAGGGGCTGGGGGGCGGGTCACTGACAGGTGTTTTTTCACCTTAATGGATAGGATCCATTAAGGTGAAAAAACACAAAGGTTTACAACCCCTTTAATAGTGAGGAGATCAGATTACACAAACGGCCAAATATTTTAGAGGGGAGAAGCGCTCCCTTTCTCCTAATCAAAACAAAATTGTTTGGCTTAATCATTGACACACAGACAAAAAAAAAACAAAGGATCCAGGTAATGTTATGCATGCCAGCCACAGAGCACCCCAGCCCGCCCTCTCCAACAAATTTCCACAATTTTTCGGATGAAACTGAACCCAACAACTAGTACACTTCTTGCTGTGGAAGAATCTTAGCATATTCCAACGCCACTTACCACTCGGGGGATCCCGGACTGCCTATCTATTCCCACCAGTGAAGGACCCACATCTATCACCAAGTTTGGCCGAGCTGAAAAATCTCAAAAGAGCCGAATGGTAGCCTTGCATTATCAGAGGCTACCGTCCCATCCTGGGAAAATCTGGCAACAGCTGTGCGCTCGGCACTAACCTCCTCGGATGTGCCTAAGAGCTAAGCACACGCCAAGCTGTTCTTTCCCTGAGCAGCGCTCCACTGCACCGCACATCTGAATAACCAGCAGCAATATCCGGCCCCTCAGATGCACCACCTGCAGAACGCATGCTAAGCCACCCTCCCTCTGAAGAGCGATCCACTGCACCGCACATCTGAATAACCAGCAGCAATATCCGGCCCCTCAGATGCACCACCTGCAGAACGCACGCTAAGCCACCCTCCCTCTGGAGAGCGATCCACTGTAGCGCATACCAGTAAAATCAACCTTACCACCCTTTGGAGTCACAGCTACCCTTGCCTTCAGGAACTTTTAGATCTGCCAACTATGAGCCACCAGCAGAACACACGCTAAGCCGCCCTCCCTCTGAAGAGCGCTCTACTATCGATAGAACCAACTTTACCACTCTTTGGAGTCACGGCTATCTTTGCCTTTAGCAACCTGTGTATCTGTCAACCGTGAGTAACCTGTGTATCTCCAGCACGGAGGATGTTTTCTCTTCTTATGCATAGAATGTATGCTTATCTCACGGAACATTTTACTTGAACATCAGCCTTAAGGACTCCACAGGTTTCATCACTGCTTGAGCCATCATCTTTGACTTAGCTCACCTTTTCCTTCATAAGCAAGATTTAGTGACTTTATATATATCTTTTCAATCCGCAGTTCATCTGTATATACTGCCATGAGAGTGTCCCAGTGTCCCCTATTGTATTTTTGCATATAGCGCACCTGGTTGATTCTGGGAAATATAGCGGAGTGCACTGCCATTCATTGAGCTGACACCGATGTATGCTTCCTGTCCATTAAGGATGAGCTCAGGCGTGTTCGCACAGCCCACGTGCAGAGCCTACCAGGTAGTCGACACTGCGCTGTGCTACTCACAAGCAGTGCCACATTGTCGCGATACGTGGCTGCAGAGATCCGGAAATGTCTCACTGCCTGTGATTAGCGCATCGCAGTGCCGACTTCCTGGCGGGCTCTGCACGTGGGCCGTGCGAACATGCCTGAGCTCATCCTTACTGTCCATGGCTCTCTCCCACAATCCCAGATCTGTATCCAATCACATGCATTGGACACAGCTATAACTTGAGCGGGCTTTACATCCATTTCTAGTGCCCTTGCCCTGCATGTGTCTGTGCACACCTGGCTGCATTGTCTTTTTAATGTTATTTTATTTTGTGTTGTATGTAGTTTGCTCACTTACATCTATATGTACTTTTGATACCAATAAAGATATTTTTAACTGTTGGGAGAAGACCGCAGATTGCCCAATCCTTTTATCCTGTAGCACTATCTGGGTTCTTTCCCACTGCCCTTTTTTTCCTCATATGCTTTCTTAGTTCGGGATCTAAGGTAAAGGGCACCACCCCGACCAGGGTGAGTCGGTATCTCCCCCTCCCAGTGCTGGGTTCTACATTTACCCAGCACTAGGATCCTATGAGAGTTATTAGAAAATGCAATAAAACAACAGTTTAAATGCGGAAACCTTTGAAGAAAATGAAAAATGAAATGGACCAAAATATTACTTTCCCTTTTTTACAATATGGAGGGCGACACACGCTGGGTCTCACCATTGCTCGGAATACTCCAAAGTGACATATATCAGAGCAGTTCCCATAGGTACAGCCAGGGAGGAGTTAGCTTCTGCATTCATTTTTCTAGTGGATTTTTAGACTGGGTGCACACCTAATACCAATTTGTCCTCATTCACCGTTTCAGGTCCGATTTCAGCCCAAATTTTTGGCTGAATTCGGACCTGAAACAGACCAAAAGACGCACAGGACTCCTGTGCAAATCTGCATCAAAGCTGCAGCGAAGATCTCCATAGAGAGCCAGTCAAAATCTCCTGCTATTGGGAATTGGATGCAGATAATCCGCATCCAATTTGCAATGGTGTGAATCCAGCCTTAAATGCCAGGAGTTTGTTTAAATACAGTGCAGCTGTGAAGCTGAGGAAACTAAGATTCACTAACAACAGAGCTAATAACGTAATTGCCATCACCTACCAGGCTGCTCTTCCTGTCAATCACTGTGGCTCTATGTTTAGCTGCAGGAAGCTAACCAATGTGTGCAAATAGGAGGCTTCTCTTCGGCACATAAGCAAGCTGTTCCCTGTATAGACGCGCCCGCTTTGGCACAAGTCAGGTGGAATCCTCTGTCTTGTACAGTTCAGCCTGCCTCCTTCAGTTATACATCTGGCAGAAATTTAGGCCCCGGAACCAGCCAAATTTTTTGTAGTGTCAGTGAATATTAAAATGTTACTTTTGTCATTTACATGTGTGCAACGATGTGTGTGTGCATACAAAGGACTATCATCCAGAATTATTAATTCATTTTTTTTTTACTGTGAAGGTGAGCTTTGGTTGACACCAGTGCAGGTTTGAAATCGTGCTACTTCAGTGCGGTTTCTAAGCCGCAGAGCAGTATGATTTGGACCTTCAAATTCATTGCGGCTTGCGACTTCATTTAATAGAAGTCAGTGCAATGAAATTGCAAAAAGTAGTGCAGGAACCTTTTCCAAAGTTGCTGCAGCTTGAGTCACAACAATTTGAACAGTTCCATGTCATGCGATTTTAAACTGTCAAATCGCATGACAAATTGCACTGGTGTGAACCAGGGCTACAAAATGTGATTTGAAACCTGTTTGAGAAACGTACTGGTCTGGCTTGCTCAGAAACAAACTTATTATTTTAAAACATTGTGATATTGTGAAATAAATTCCCCTGATTGGCTTCCACGATAGCACTATAAGAGGCCAAAGGTACATGTAATCTGCAGAGCTTCTTGGTAACCTCAGATTGAAGTGATTTCTGCCCAAGGAACTACGTGAACAAATGCGTTTCTAAAAACATGTCCTTAGAGAGACTTGCAGTATGCGAGCAGACAAAACAGACTGTGGGGGAAGGATATATTAAATCCTCGGAGGGAGCATTAGAGTGCATTATTTTCCACTGAATGATGTGGTAGCGCTAGAGCTTTGTATAGAATTCTGAATTTTACTGATAAAGGGAATAAAATGTTAGCATGCTAGGACATAACTGCAGAGGGTGCATCTGCTCCTGTGTTCAGGAGGTCAGGGTATAAAACCATGACTGCAGCTCCCTATATTTACCAGCTGTGCATTCAAATTATATTTGGTTTAAAATAAAGAAGCAGTTTTTCTTTGCTTTGGGATCCTTTTTCCTTGGCTTGAGCACTGTGATATGAGGTGTGTGATTGGGGGGTAGGGGGCAACCATCATTTTTAATATCCCTGGTCACTGAATCAATGGCACCAAAAGGGGCAAAGTAGAGGTAAGTATAATTCACTTATATTATTTTTCCCCAAAAAGTATTGCAGTCAAGGTTAAAATAAAAAAAAGCGCCTCAAGATTTGAAGGGACATTGTTGATTCCTGAACCCTCTGTGCCACCATGGGTGCAGACTCTGAATTGTAACCCTTGTCATGGTTCACTCCAAGTGTAGCGCTTTAAGAACACCAACACTCGCTTTTATCCGTTTCAGGGCTAGTTTTGCCCACTTTTATTTAAAAGAAAGTGCAAAACAAACACAAAAGATTCTCTCGCAGGGGGTATTCAGTATTTCAGTCCTGCTACCAAAGTAAACGATTTTCAGCCCTCCTGGCTTGTAAACACAGCTCTCCAGCTCAAGCCTTACACTTTAGGGCCTTGGTCTGTCTCCCACAGACCGGACGCTTAGCACCTCCATGCATACAGCAAGTAGCCTCGTGCTACACTGGCTCCCACCTCTCTCTCCTAGGTGAAGCTCTACTGACTCCCTTGCCTAGACTTCTTGTCTGCAGGATGGAGTCGTCACCAACTGGGAGCCTAGAGCCTTGGTCTGGTAATTACTTAAAGCCCAGAACACAGCTGACTCATTAGTGAACTGGCTGTTTATTAGACCTGGATCCTGGCAAGGTAGCGACCTGCTACACCCTGGAGTGTTTGAGCAGTCAGAGCAGAGCGGCGATCTGAGCAGATGCAGGTTTAGTTTAGTGTTCCAGGCAAGAATGAAAAACGTGTTCAAATCACACAGCATCTAAGAAGAAATCCAGACTGGTGCAGACAGACCAGGGTTTAAGAGAACTTGTTATTCAGGCACACCTTTGATTCATAAGTAATATAAATTTATATTAGTCCTATGAACAAATGCCAAAGAATAAGGAGAAAACACCAATACAATTCAAGGCGAAAGCTGGCTTGACCAATACCCATATTATAGGTGGCCAGGTTCAATTACCAATATTTTATTTGTATCTTATGTAATATTAATGCCAAAGACATTACAGTATAAGGGTTGGTACTCTGCCTCTACTGCCATTTGTTTTACATTATTAACACTCAAGTAAGAAACATATTGCTTGATTTGTAATGGCTGTGAAAAAATGGTAGAGCTGGATACATCAATGAACAGATTTTGTTTTGCTTGCGTGACTATGACAAGGTAGTATACTTTTTATCTCAAAGGAAGAGATCCTGCTGGGGGAGTGGCTTGGCTTGAGTCTGGGCTGAGGCTGACATTCATCTCACTTCATGGACATGGGTCTGCTACATCATGTGCGGCTTATGGATCTTTTCCTTTGTCATTGCTGCAGCTTGGAGCTAGGACGAGCTCCCTTTCCCTGCCTGCACTCATAGCAGTCTAGTTGGACTTTACCTCACTACCTGAGCAACACCTACATTTTGTCTTTTTGGGTGACAGTGAATACCTTTTATCTCACCAGTGTCCTTAAAAGAATGACCAATTTAGGTAAACATTTAGGTGTAGTCTTTTGCTATTTGATGCACTCTGTGGCACTGGCTATAATTTCAATATCTCAGTTTTTTTTAGCAACTATTAAATAGGGTTAGAACATAAGCCCAAGAGTTGTTTATGAACAGAGAGGAAAAAGACAGTATCTATCATTAGGTGGATCTTAAAATACTGGAAAACCCCAATAAATATGCCGTATTTATCAGCGTATAACGCACACTTTTTCCACCTTAAAATAGGGGGAAAATTGTGTGTGAGTGTTATGCGCCGATATAGGCTGCCACCGAGGGAAAGGAGGGGACGAGCACTGCCGAAATAGAGCCGGATCTCCTGTGTACTTGGCTCGGCTCACAGTCACGCTCAGTCCAGCCCCCTGGACATCCCCTAGCATTGATGTCCCGGCATTGGACCGGCGTTATGTCCATCTTAGGATCCGGGCCTGGGTGTGACACCAAGCCGAGTACATAGGACGCCGGCGCGTGTTATACGCCGATAAATACGGTAACTCCTTCCATCTCAACCTGGACAATAGATTTGATTATTCAAAGGGCAATAGACACAAATGTGCCCTTCATGTAATCATATTGTTTCATCCTTTTTAATTCCTTAACCACTTCCACTATGCAATGCTAATTAACATTCTCTTCCATGATTCCCCATAAGGAGAGATCATTAATCTTCACCCCACTTTGACAATTTGTGTGGCAGTGGTTCATTTCCCTCTGTAAAAAAAAAAAAAATATATATATATATATATATATATATATATATATTTAGTTCAATGTTTTTTTAATCTGAATTATATGTGATGGATCAGAACACAATAGACTAAGTTGGTGAAGTAAAATTAGAAAAATATATACATAAAACTACTTTTCAGAAATAAAACTGATAATTGGCATGTGCATATGAATTCACCCCCTTTGTTATGAAGCTCATAAAAAACTCTGGTGCAACCAATTACCTTCAGAAGTCACATAATTAGTGAAATTATGTCCACCTGTGTGCAATCTAAGTGTCACATGATCTGTCATTACTTATACACACCTTTTTGAAAGGCCCCAGATGCTGCAAGACCTAAGCAAGAGGCACCACTAACCAAACACTGCCATGAAGACCAAGGAACTCTCCAAAGAAGTAAGGGACAATGTTGTTGAGAAGTACAAGTCAGGGTTAGGTTATAAAAAAAAAATCCAAATCTTTGATGATCCCTAGGAACACCATCAAATCTATCATAACCAAATGGAAAGAACATGGCACAACAGCAAACCTGCAAACCTGACGGCCGCACATCAAAACTCACGGACCGGGCAAGGAGGGCATTAATCAGAGAGACCTAAGGTAACCCTGGAGGAGTTTCAGAGTTCCACAGCAGAGACTGGAGTATCTGTACATAGGACGACAATAAGCCGCACGCTCCATAGAATTGGGCTTTATGGCAGAGTGGCCAGAACAAAGCCATTACTTTCAGCAAAAAACAAAATGGCACGTTTTGAGTTTGCGAAAAGGCATGTGGGAGACTCCCAAAATGTATGGAGAAAGGTGCTCTGGTCTGATGAGACTAAAATTTAACTTTTTAGCCAGAAAACGCTATGTCTGGCGCAAACCCAACACACATCACCCAAAGAACACCGTCCCCACAGTGAAACATGGTGGTGGCAGCATCATGCTGTGGGGATGTTTTTCAGCAGTCGGGACTGGGAAACTGGTCAGAGTTGAGGGAAAGATAGGTGGCGCTAAATACAGGGATATTCTTGAGCAAAACCTGTACCACTCTGTGTGTGATTTGAGGCTAGGACGGAGGTTCACCTTCCAGCAGGAAAATGACCCCCAAACACACTGCTAAAGCAACACTTGAGTGATTTAAGGGAAAACATGTAAATGTTTTGGAATGGCCTAGTCAAAGCCCAGACCTCAATCCAATAGAAAATTTGTGGTCAGACTTAAAGATTGCTGTTCACAAGCACAAACCATCCAACTTGAAGGAGCTGGAGCAGTTTTGCAAGGAGGAAAGGGCAAAAATCCCAGTGGTAAGATGTGGCAAGCTCATAGAGACTTATCCAAAGCAACTTGGAGCTGTGATAGCCGCAAAAGGTTTTTCTACAAAGTATTGACCTTAAAGTGGTTGTAAACCCTTACAGACCACTTTGACCTACAGGTAAGCCTAGATTAAGGCTTACCTGTCGGTCCAAGAAATATCTCCTAAACCTACAAGGTTTAGGAGATATTTGCAAAAAGACAGGCACCGCTGTCTACGGCGCATGCACCGCAGACAGCGGCGCGCAGGCACACTGGGCATGCCGCTGCTAACGGCGATATGCCGCTAGTGGCGGCTCCCGTGCGCACGCGCGGGAGTGACGTCATCGCGGCTCCGGCCAATCACAGCGCCGGAGCCACGATAACCGGAAAGAAGATGAACGCTCCGTAGCAGAGGGAACACTGGTGACATCGCAGACTCCTGTGTCAGGTAAGTGACACATAATGGGCTACTATGCGATGCATAGTAGCCCATTATGCTTTACCTTTGCAGGGAAACAAAGAGGAAGTAAACCCACCAGGGTTTACTTCCTCTTTAAGGGGGTGAATAGTTATGCACATTGACTTTTTTTGTTATTTTGTCCTATTTGTTGTTTGCTTCACAATAAAAAAAAAAACATCTTTAAAGTTGTGGGCATGTTTTGTTAATTAAATGTCCTCAAACAATCCATGTTAATTCTAGGTTGTGAGGCAACAAAACACGAAAAATACCAAGGGGGTGAATACTTTTGAAAGGCACTGTATATACTATATTACCAAAAGTATTGGGAGGCCTGCCTTTACACGCACTTGAACTTTAATGGCATCCCAGTCTTAGTCAGTAGGGTTCAATATTGAGTTGGCGCACCCTTTGCAGCTATAACATCTTCAGCTCTTCTGGTAAGCCTGTTCACAAGGTTTAGGAGTGTGTCTATGGGAATGTTTGAACATTCTTCCAGAAGCTCATTTGTGAGGTCAGGTACTGATGTGGAGGAGAAGGTCTTGCTCGCAGTCTCCACTCCAATTCATCCCAAAGGTGTTCTATCGGGTTGAGGTCAGGACTCTGCTAGCCAGTCGAGTTCCTCCATCCCAAACTTGCTCATCCATGTCTTTATGGACCTTGCTTTGTGCACTGGTGAGCAGGAAGGGCCCATCCCAAACCGTTCCCACAAAGTTGGGAGCATGACAATTGTCCAAAATGTCTTGGCATGCTGACACCTTAAGAGTTCCCTTTACTGGAACTAAGTGGCAAGCCCAACCCCTGAAAAACAACCCCACACCATAATCCCCCCTCCACCAAATGTTTTGGCCCAATACATAAAGCAAGGTCCATAAAGACATGGATGAGCAAGTTTGGGGTGGAGGAGCTTGACTGGCCTGCACAGTCCTGACCTCAATGGGATAGAACACCTTTGGGATGAATTAGAGCAGAGACTGCGAGGCAGGCCTTCTCATCCACATTAGTGTCTCACAAATGTGCTTTTGGAAGAATGGTCAAACATTCCCATAGACACACTTCTAAATCTTGCAGACAGCCTTCCCAGAAGAGTTGAAGCTGTAATAGCTGCAAAGGGTGGGCCAACTCAATATTGAACTCCAAAGACGAAGACTGGGATGCCATTAAAGTTCATGTGCGTGTAATGGCAGGCCTCCCAATCCTTTAGGTAATATAGTGCATATGTGAAACAAAAAAATGTTGCTGCGCTAAAGCTAACTAATGAATAAACTAGTGTCCATAAAGTGTGAAGACCAGTTCTTCACACTTTATGGACACACACATTTTTTTGTTTCACGCTTATCACGATTGGTCCTGTTGTGTTGTTACCAGGAGCTTGCACTTTTATATTTAGTCTGTATACCTGCGCAATAATTCTTCTGTTTAACCACTTCCATACAGGGCATTTTCACCCCCTTCCTGCCCAAGCCAATTTTAAGCTTTCAGCGCTGTCACACTTTGAATAACAATTGCGCGGTCATACAACACTGTACCCAAAAGAAATTTTTATTTTTATTTCATCACTAATAGAGCTTTCTTTTGGTGGTATTTGATCACATCTGCGGTTTTTATTTCTTGCGCTATAAACAAAACAAGAGTGACAAGTTTGAAAAAAATACTATATTTTTTACTTTTTTCTATAATAAATATCCAATTTTTTTTTTTTTTAAACAAATTTTTTCCTCAGTTTAGGCCAATACATATTCTTCTACATATTTTTGGTAAAAAATATCACAATAAGCGTATATTTATTGGTTTGCGCAAAAGTTATAGCGTCTACAAAATAAGGGGATAGATTTATAGCATTTTTATTATTATTTTTTTTTTTACTAGTAATGGCGGCTATATGCGATTTTTATCGTGACTGCGATATTGCGGCGGACACGTCGGACAATTTTGACACATTTTTGGGACCATTCACATTTATACAGCGATCCGTGCTATAAAAATGCATTGATTACTGTATAAATGTGACTGGCAATGAAGGGGTTAACCAGGAGGGGGCGCTGTAGGGTTAAATGTGTTCCTAAGGAGTGATTCTAACTGTGGGGGGAGGGGATTCACAAGGGGAGGAGACCGATCAGTGTTCCTCTGTACAAGGAACACACCATCAGTCTCCTCCCATCTGACAGGACGTGGATCTGTGTGTACATACACAGATCCACGGTCCTGCTCGGTTACTGGGCAATCGCGGGTGCCCAGCGGACATCGTGGCCACCGGGCACGCGCATCGGGACCCGAGTGACGCGGCAGGCGCCCCCTAGGGATCCTGGAAGGCAGCGCTGTCATATGACGGCGGCCCAGGATAACAGCTACACTGTCCCGCCATCATATGACGGTGGGCGGGTAGCAAATGGTTAATTCTTTTGTTTAATATAGTGTATATTAAATTGCTTTCTCTTTGGAATTATACATATTGGGTGTTATTTACGAAAGGCAAATCCACTTTGCACTGCAAGTGCACTTGAAAGAGCGGTCGCTCTAAGGGGTAGATCTGAAATGAGTGGAAGCTCTGCTGATTTTATCATCCAATCATGTGCAAGCTAAAATGCTGTTTTTTATTTTCCTTGCATGTCCCCCTCGGATCTACAGTGACTTTACTTTCAAGTGCACTTGCAGTGCAAAGTGGATTTTCCTTTAGTAAACATCCCCCATTGTCTTCATGGTTTGCACCCAAACTGCTGTCTCCTTAACTTGTGCAAAAACCTATTTCTATAATATATTTGTGTACATACTGTATATTCTCTACTTATGCATTTCTTCAGCATATACATAGTAGATTTAAATTACCCTAATTTGTGACAGGTTTACCTGAACAAAGCACTATATACCCAGCAATGACTTGTAAAGCGCAGCAACCACCAGGGATTTCAGTGTTCTAATATCAGAAAAGATTCATTCTGAATGGTAACTATGGGATATAGCACTTCAGACACTGCTCTTTGTCTGCCTGCAGCTGACTGGATTTGGTTCATTTTCTGTGTTCAGTGTGACCAAAACCAGCTCTGAGTCAAAGAATGGTCATATGATGTTTATTCAGAGATTTTAAGGACCTAAAATTAACATAATAATAAAGAGAGGCAGAAACCAAAACAGCTAAAAAAAAAAAAAACCTCCATACTTCACAGATGGTTTTATATTAAAGCAATAAACACTTCAGCTCCTCTACTAGTCTGTCTATATTTTAGAATATCTGAACAGTTGATTCAATTGCTAGGGAGCCAAATTTGACTTTGCAATATTCAAGTAAGGCTGGATCTGAAATATCCAGCTATGCAGCATCTATTGTGCCAAAATAGTCTATCAAATGGGCAACTTCTACTCATCACTTAAACCAGCAACAGGAGTAGTGTTTTTTTTTTTTAATTATTTTATTACTCAAAGTTTTAAAGTTTTACTCTCTCCACAATTCAGCATGATTGTATGTGTTCTCCTCCACGGTTGGTCCCCCTCCAGCTTACTAGGCTGTCACAGAAAGACCTCTGGGGGTGTGCCGCCATGAAGCCTGGGCTCAAAGAATTTTACTACATAGATAGGCTCTCACTGGGAAGTATTAAGGTCTGCCTACCCCAATTGTAGTAGGTGAAGAAGGACAATGTTTGTCATGTAACCAGCCTGGAATATACAGTAGGTATGTATTCTAAAAAATGTATTTCAACAAAAAGTGTTGGTAGGGGAAAAGGGGAAGGAACACTGGAGGGATCTTCCGAGAGTGGAGTTGATTTTTCCAGGATGACGTATGTCAGCAAATTAAGTTAGGTTCCAATCCTGTCAGTTAAGATGAAAGATGAGGATACAGTTAATGTGTCCTGTAATTATGAAAACTGGATGTGATACAAGCCAAAAAGGATGTGAAATCTTTGCGGAATGTTGATAGCACCTTGCTGTGAAGAATTCAATCTGGTTTAAAGCCATGTTGAACACCTGTCCCTGATGAAGCTATCACTAAGGCCTGTTTCACATAGGCTTCAGCTTGTATAAGAGCAGTGTGCACAGCAATCTTTGGCAAAGCATTTGCAGAGCTTTCAGCAAGCTTTGTTGAAGTTTTTAAAGTACCGTTCAGCTCCACTTTGTAAATGTTGAACACAGACCCTAATGAGAGTGCCAACTGCCACTTTAAACAAGCTACAAGTAGGCTTCAACATTTCTTGAAGGTTGATGAAGCCTGTTAGCAATTTATTTAACCAGTTCCTGCCCAGCCTAAAGTCAAATAATGGCCAGGCAGGACCTTCATTGTTTCAGGTAGACATCATATGATGTCCCCCCATAACATGCTACATGGGCCACGCTGCAGGGTGATCTGTCACTGGCTGTGTCCACTGGACACAGCCAATATCAGATCACTTTTGGTACCATGTGATAGCTGTGACCAATCACAGTAGATCACGTAACAACTGTAAACAATGTACGGCTTCCTTTCATGCAGTTTAATGTGTACAATTCTATTGCTGACTATGATTGGTCAAAATGATCACATGGAACAGACAGGGCCAATCATAGCCCATCTGCACCATGTGATTAGCTGTAGCCAATCACAGCCAATCACAACAATACACACTGAATGAATCAATTTAATCCAGCGGTGTTCGGTGGCTTGGTTCTCAGTGCAGAGACGCCAGGGGACTGCTGCAGCATCAGTCTGATGCTCCATCCACCTAGCTAAGTATGATTATATAAAAAAAAAAAAACAAATTAAAACATACTTCTCTTTTAAGCTGTACTTCACTGGTGAAGAAAATTTTTCTAATTTTTCAAAAAATTGTGAGAAAAAAATTACAACTTAAAAAACTCACCATGCCTCTTACTAAATACTTTCCAAAAAGGGGTCATTTGTACTGTCCTGGCAATTTTGGGCCTCAAGAAATAATAATATATTCACATATATACCATAGTTTGTGGACTCTATAACTGTCCAACCAATAAACACTGATTTGGGTTATTTTCACCTAAGAAATGTAGCAGAATACAGTTTGGCTTAAATTTTTGAAGAAAGATTATTACTTTGCAGAATTTTTTAACAAAAAATGTTTGGGTCTTTTTTCGTTTATTGAACAAAAAAAAAAAAAAAATACAGTGGTGATTAAATACCACCAAAAGAAAGCTCTATTTTTGTGAAAGAATGATACAATTTTCATATGGGTACAGTGTTGCATGACTGAGTAATTGTCATTTAAAGTGTTAGAGCACTGAAAGCTAAAAATTGGCCTGGGCAGGAAGGGGCTTAAAGTGTCCAGTATTGAGGTGGTTAAAAGCTTTAAAAAGAAGCTTGCTGAAAGCTTTGCAAATGCTTCTCATATACAAGCTGAAACCCATGTGAAACAGGTCTTCGTATATTTTAAAGTTTGAAAGCCAGCAACTTCTGGGTATTCCTAGCTATATGAAAATAAACTTTTGAATTATTGGTGGTATACAGGATTTAGAAATATGCACATTAGCTAAATCAGAATATGATGTTGAAACATGAATAAAAAAAAGCAACTTTACCCTCTGCTTTGCCACATAGATTATCCGGAGGTAACACAGCATCATCAGGAATATCAGGCTGAACAATGGAATGTACCAACTGAAATGAGTGAAAAAAAGGTATTTACAGTATTTACCTTTTATAACTTTGATAATGATAAAAGCCTGAAGTACAATAAAATTTGTTATGATGTACCATTACAATCTGAAAATGCGTTTGTTTATTATACTTGCATAAATTCATATCCATGAACACTTGAAACACTTTAAGCATGGACGACCCTTCAGAATCTGATAACAATAGCAATACACTGAGTCTGATTTCCACCAATGATCAGTACAGTGCTTGCTTGTTTACAGACAGTATTCTCTGGGAAAACAATAGAACTAACAAAGCACTGGGTAATGAGAGAACCTTGATGCATTGTTAACAGTGGCATAGTTTAGTGCAAGGAGACTAGTTTCCCATCTCTCTGACAGAGCTCACCATAACCTGCCAGCTACTGCTTTCTTGGTGCACCCCAAGTCAAACTCCATTGTAGCCATTGTTTCTATACATATTGCACAGATCATGGTCAACCATCCTAAAACAGCTCTATGCAGTTTGGAATGAATAGCTCTATAATATTAAGCTGTATCAGTGCTGTAAACCAGTGTGTCTGGATGTGCAGTTAGCCACGGGACATAAAAAGAATGATTCCCATGGCTTTGTCCACTATCCTGAGATAAAACATAACTGCATTCATTGGTATTTTTTAAAACCTGCACAGAGTTCAGCTTGAAGTTACTTTCATTCTTTACAAGCTCTTCTATATTTTGGTTACTTAATAAATTACTTTTTTTTAGCGACTACAGGGAGCTTTCATGAGCTCAATGCAATTATTCTGTCTGTCTCTATCTCAGCTTTTGAGATTAGATATCAGCCACTTTGGGAGCTCACTATTTATTGATTCAGCTAACTCATGGATAGGGATGAGCCTGATGTTCGAGTCGAACATAAGTTCGACTCGAACATCGGGTGTTCGCCTGTTTGCCGAACAGCGAACATTATGTGGTGTTCGTGGCAAATTCAAAAGCCGTGGAACACTGTTAAAGTCTATGGGACACTAGAATGAAAAACCAAAAGTGCTTATATGTAAGTTATTGCCGTAAAAATTGTATGGAGACCTGGGTCCTGCCCCAGGGGACATGTATCAATGCAAAAAAAAGTTTTTAAACAGCCATTTTTTCAGGAGCAGTGATTTTAAAAATGTTTGGAGTTAAACAATAAAAATGAAATATTCCTTTAAATATCGTGCCTGGGGGGTGTCTATAGTATTCCTGTAAAGTAGAGCATCTTTCCCATGTTTAGAACAATACCACAGCAAAATTACATTTCTAAAGGAAAAAAATCTAATTTAAACTGCTTGCGGCTGTAATGAATTGTCGGATCCCGGCAATATAGATAAAAATCATTGAAAAAAACAGCATGGGGACCTGGGTCCTGCCCCAGGGAACATGTTCCAATGCAAAAAAAAGTTTTAGAAACGGCCATTTTTTTCAGGAGCAGTGATTTTAACCACTTAAGGACCAGGCCTATTTTTCAAACTTGTTGTTTACAAGTTGAAATCATTTTTTTTTTTTTGCTAGAAAATTACTTAGAACCCCCAAAAATTATATATTTATGTTTTCTAACACCCTAGAGAATACAATGGCGGTCATTGCAATACTTTTTGTCACACCATATTTGTGCAGTGGTCTTACAAGTGCATTTTTTTAATTAAATAATAAGACAACAGTAAAGTTAGCCCAATGTCAGATGAAGGCGGGGTCATCCATTTACGTCACTGTGTGGCCCCACCCTTAGCTATATAACAGCGGTTATCGCGAAGAGGCTTCAGTTGGCAGGAGCCTCCCATGGAGGCGGAGTTGTTGCGTTTTTTTTTTTCTCGGGTCATCGGACACTGTGATCGAAGGTGAATAGACATCGTGAGACAGTTTTATTTTTTAATTGTCTACTGTCATTTTTACCATTTTAACACTTTTTTGGTGAATGTGTAGGGGTACATCTGAGGGTCCCCTTGTTAAAGGGGGCTTCCAGATTCCTATAAGACCCCCGCCTGCCGACCCCCACAACCACAGGGCAAGGGTTGTGGGGATGAGGCCCTTGTCCCCATCAACATGGGAACAAGGTGCTTTGGGGGGACCCCAAAGCACCCTCCCCATGTTGAGGGTATGTGGCCTGGTACGGTTCAGGAGGGGGGGTGCTCTCTCATCCCCCTCCTTTTCCTGTGGCCTGCCAGGTTGCGTGCTCGGATAAGGGTCTGGTATGTATTTTGGGGGGGACCCCTTCACCATTATTTTTTAAATTTTGGCGCAGGGTTCCCCTTAAAATCCATACCAGACCTGAAGGGCCTGGTATGGATTTTGGGGGGACCCCTACACCATTTTTTTTTACATCTTGGTGGGGGGTTTCCCTTAATATTCATATCAGACCCAAAGGGCCTGGAAATGGACTGGGGGGGGGACCAATGCCGTTTTTTTCAATGGTTTTTATCTATATTGCCTGGATCTGACAATTCATTACAGCCGCAAGCTGTTAAATTACTTTTTTTCATTTAGAAATATTATTTTGCTGTGGTATTTTTCTAAACAGGGGAAAGATGTGCTATTTTACAGGCAAACTAAGGACACCCCCAGGCACAATATTTAACGGAATATTTCATTTTTATTGTTTCACTTTAAGCATTATTAAAATCACTGCTCCTGAAAAAATGTCTGTTTTTAAAACTTTTTTTGCATTGATACATGTCCCCTGGGGCAGGACCCAGGTCCCCATACACTTGCATATAAGCCTTTAAAATGAGTACTTTTGATTATTCATGTTTGTGTCCCATAGACTTTAACAGTGTTCGCTTGTTCATACAAATTTTTTGCCTGTTCGCATGTTCTGGTGCAAACCGAACCGGGGGGTGTTCGGCTCATCCCTACTCATGTACTTGCATTGTGAGAAGAAGCAGTAAAGCATGACTACTGTGTGGTGCTGCAAAGCAGAAAGCCAAGAATAGAAAAGATCTGTAAACGTAAAGCCAAGCCTGAGTATAAAACACTTCCCATACACTCCCTTTAAAGTGTAAATAAACCCCCCTATCGTTTTCAGCCAAGGAAGCTGCCATCTTTGCCTCTGTTTAATCTACAATTGCCATGATGCTGTTATCAGTTATGACACCAGATATTGGATGGTTCCACAGTTTGGTTGAGAGGACAACCAATGGGAGTGTTACATTTCCGGCACTTGCCGGAAATAAAACTGTTTTATGGATGGGTTTACTTCCGTTTTAACTCTGAACTGTATAGCTAGGTTTAGCTAGGTTTTATTCAATTCTTGAAAAACATTTGTCACAGAATCAAATAGGTATGCATGGCTCATTCTCACTGTCAGCACCATGGACAGTGCTTAAGATATTCATTGTATTGTCATAAAGCTGTAATTCATGCAGCTTTGATTTATTCATACTATGGCATGTCCTGTCAGGTCATACCCTATTGAGACAGATTTTCTTATCAGGTGCAAACTAAAAGAAATGCCCTGAGTGAGGAGATGGTAACTAAGCTTGCATAACTTTATCAAGGCATTACATTTGAGTGAGGCTTATCAGACATGAAGGCAAGATATATATTATGAAACATTTAGTGCTTAAACGGTTGTATTTTTCACGCATTAACTCATATGAGTAGTTCATCATGGCCCATCTCTCAAAGAGTATCTCAGCTTGCTACAAAGAAGAAACAGCTATAGGAGTTTATCACTATCTTCAGTTAAAAAAATCACTAATTTACAGGGTTTCATATTATCTGATAACGATAGCAGGGCTCTATTTATGAATACATAGTAAAGTCAGACATTTTGGTTTCACCATATTTTACACTTAAGTGTGTCCTACCCAGCCATCTGGGAAACAAGTAGGTTGAGGATCCCCTACGCTGTGACATGCTTAATGCAATGTACATTAAAGCATTTCACACTCTATAGGTGTAAATGGGTCCCAATATCTTATCTTAATGCCATATATCACTGAAATTCCAAGAGAATCATTAAACATAGATATCAAAGGTAAAAAAAATGAAATAGAGATGCAGGAAAATAAAATAATCTTTCTATTTCATGGAGTTATAAATAAGCCCTATACTGCAAAATATTAATCTGATTGGCTGTTCGGGGCACGCCACTTTTCCTTTATTCTACAGTATTAAATAAGATTTTGTTTAGACTGTGCTTTTGTTTGCAATACATTTTTTTTTCCAAGTGATAAATGTTTTATTCTAGTCAGACGGAGGATCTCCAGTGAGTCTGTGAGCAAAAGTATTACATATTCATTAATCACACGTAAGCTTGCAGTTAATATCCTAATTCTTGTTAATATGCTAAAGACACACCCCAAAACTCCCTCTGATTGCCAGGGCGTAATGCTCTTTTAATCACACTTACTCTCTTATGCACATAAATTTTCCTAAAAGACTTTAAAAGCGCTGCTTACAAATGTCACAGGCAGCTTTCTGTTTGGCTTTTACATGACAATACATCTACCGACGCTCTCAGTAGTTTTGGTAGTTATTATAGCAGAGAAAATTTGCTTGCAAAGTAAATAAGCTAGCCAAAACTAGTATACAGTGAGATGGAAAGTATTCAGACCCCCTTACATTTTTCACTCTTTGTATTATTGCAGCCATTTGCTAAAATCATTTAAGTTCATTTTTTTTTCCTCATTAATGTACACACAGCACCCCATATTGACAGAAAAACACAGAATTGTTGACATTTTTGCAGATTTATGACAAAAGAAAAACTGAAATATCACATGGTCCTAAGTATTCAGACCCTTTGCTGTGACACTCATATATTTAACTCAGGTGCTGTCCATTTCTTCTGATCATCCTTGAGATGGTTCTACACCTTCATTTGAGTCCAGCTGTGTTTGATTATACTTGATTAGGAAAGCCATACACCTGTCTATATAAGACCTTACAGCTCACAGTGCACGTCAAAGCAAATGAGAATCATGAGGTCAAAAGGAACTGCCCGAAGAGCTCAGAGACAGAATTGTGGCAACGCAAAGATCTGGCCATGGTTACAAAAAAAATTCTGCTGCACTTAAGGTTCCTAAGAGCACAGTGGCCTCCATAATCCTTAAATGGAAGACGTTTGGGACGACCAGACCCCTTCCTAGAGCTGGCTGTCCGGCCAAACTGAGCTATCGGGGGAGAAGAGCTTTGGCGAGAGAGGTAAAGAAGAACCCAAAGATCACTGTGGCTGAGCTCCAGAGATGCAGTCAGGAGATGTGAGAAAGTTGTAGAAAGTCAACCATCATTGCAGCCCTCCACCAGTCGGGGCATTATGGCAGACTGGCCCGACGGAAGCCTCTCCTCAGTGCAAGACACATGAAAGGCCGCATGTAGTTTGCTAAAAAACAACCAGGCACTGCTCATCACCTGCCCAATACAGTCCCAACAGTGAAGCATGGTGGTGGCAGCATCATGCTGTGGGGGTGTTTTTTCGGCTGCAGGGACAGGACGACTGGTTTCAATCGAGGGAAAGATGAATGCGGCCAAGTACAGGGATTTCCTGGACGAAAACCTTCTCCAGGGTGTTCAGGACCTCAGACTGGGCCGAAGGTCTACCTTCCAACAAGACAATGACTCTAAGCACACAGCTAAAATAATGTAGGAGTGGCTTCACAACAACTCTGTGACTGTTTTTGAATGGCCCAGCCAGAGCCCTGACTTAAACCCAATTGAGCAACTCTGGAGAGACCTAAAAATGGCTGTCCACCAATGTTTACCATCCAACCTGACAGAACTGGAGAGGATCTGCAAGGAGGAATGGCAGAGGATCCCCAAATCCAGGTGTGAAAAACTTGTTGCATCTTTCCCAAAAAGACTCATGGCTGTATTAGATCAAAAGGGTGCTTCTACTAAATACTGAGCAAAGGGTCTGAATACATGTGATATTTCAGTTTTTCTTTTTTAATAAAACTGCAAAAATGTCAACAATTCTGTGTTTTTCTGTCAATATGGGGTGCTGTGTGTACATTAATGAGGAAAAAAATGAACTTAAATGATTTTAGCAAATGGCTGCAATATAACAGAGTGAAAAATTTAAGGGGGTCTGAATACTTTCCGTTCCCACTGTACATCATTTTTATGTAGCCCCATGATTGCTATCAATTCTATTTAAAGAATTTTGGTGTACTGCAAATGTAGAATATTGTTATAAAACAAGCAGATTTTGAAATCACCAAATATAACCATACATAAAAGTCAATGAAAAAGAACTTCACTCAATTTTTTTTTTTTTTAAATAACAAACATGTTATACTTACCTGCTCTGTGAAATGGTTTGGCACAGAGCAGCCCCGTTCCTCCTCTTCCCGGGTGCTCCAGGCTCCTCCCTCCCGCCAAGTGCCCCCATAGCAAGCAGCTTGCTATGGGGGCGCTTGTGCTTGTGGTGAAAAGAAGAGATCACATTGTGTAGGAAGGAAGGTTTTGGTCTACAAATTTTTGCAATACAAGAAAGGGCTCTTTACAGGAAAGAGCTGTCAATTCAGAAACAAGCCTAACAATCGTACAAGTCAGATCTCTAAAAGGAATATCTCTAACTGGTTCAAAGGGAGTTGTCTAAAGTACAGAGAGCATCTGGTAGAGATCCCAAGGTGACAGAGGAGGTCGAATTGGCAGATTTATTTGAGCAACTCTTTGAAGAAAAGTCTTGTTAAGGGATTGTAAGACAAGGTTTTTATAAAAAAGATGGGTAAAGCAGAAACATGTCCCTTGAGGATACTTAGACCAGACTGAAGAAAGGTCAAAATGGGACTGACAGGGAAAGTAAAAACCAGGAACTGCTGTAGACATATAGGGAAACCAAGTCTTATATTAGCCACAATGTTGTGCCTACTAAGGGTCCAGGCAACACCTATCATGGTAGGTATATCCCCCAAGGGGACTTCAGGGTTCTGGGAACCATAGAAATTGACCATGGCCCTAGACATGTATAGCACTTTGCGGCTTCACATACAGGAAACATGCAGGATGTAAATGCTAAAAGTCACAGGAAGATGTGCTTGCAAAAAACAGAGGAATACGGTAAGTCAAGTAGAATATGCCAATTAAAATTAGATTTTTGCCCAACGTTGGCCTTTAAAAAAATGTCAGCAGAATTCTCTCTCATGTTACCACTAATTAACTACTGGTTAATCTGGTGTAGTCCGAATTAACTTCTTTTTCCCCTTTGTCTCCTTAGCCATTTTTTCATTTTATATTTTATTTTTTGCATTTGGACTACAAAGCAGAAAAAGACAGCCTTGTTTGTCCCTCTCAGGTTAGCGTTACTCCGACATGGGGAAAGAGAGTTCACTGAGCATGCACAGCTTTGGGACCAGGGAGAGCCTACGATGCTAAGAACGAGCAACCCAGCAACAAGGCAGGATGTGAAATGATTACTATATGGGAGTTTTTCAGCCAGCCTCCAGGAATGCCATCCATGGCCTTCAGGATTGGCACTTACATGAATCACTAATTTGCAAAGCTGCTCCCTTTTTTAAACTAGTGTGGCCCCTTGTTTCAATAGCCACTTTTTTGCAAGTGGTGAACTTAGCCTTTAAACAACAAGACTGAGTGAACAGACTTACTAATCCTTGACAGGTAAAAAACTTAAAGTAAAACTAAAGGCAAAACTTATTTCATTTTGGATAGAGTAAGGGAGGGTTATATGCCCTGTAAGGTTTATTTTTACCCTCTCTGTTCTATTGGGCATATTTCATTTCACTTCCTGTCCCATAGCCAAAACAGAAAGTGAGAGTAAATCCCTCTTAAGAAATGGAATCCCTTGTTGTCACCAGGGTCACCAGTACTAGCGTTCTCATTGGAAAATATCCCTACTATTTCTGTTGTGGAGGCAACCCAAAATTTGGGCTTTTCTTTTACTTTCACATTGATTGATAATGGTAAATGGTAAACAGGACTAATAGATAGTGTGAATCTCCCTAACAGGATGTGTACAATTTTGCGAGCATCCGACCAGCACAAGTGTGAACCTAGGCTAAGCCATGTAAGTAGAGAAGCTGCACACAAGTAGCTTTACATGTTTGCCATTTCCATGTCCATGATGTAGCCACAAGCTGAACAGTTTACGCTGTACTATATTTCAATCTCACCCTGACTTTGCCTTCCTGATACTTCATGTTGCATGCAGTACCTACATAAATCTACATGAAGAAAGAGTTTCAACTCTATAAAAGCCTATAGCTGCAATATTTACAAATCATAGTAGACTATCAAGCTACAAACTGGAGAATCAGATTATAAAATGTTTGCTCATCTCTAATCCTATGGCTGATCTCAGGGTTACCAGCACTGAGCATTTGCTTCTAGCGAAGGATGTGAAGCAAAAACAGCTAGGTACCGTACATCTGTTTACTTTTTTGAAATTTTGAAACAAAGGATAACAAGTAATCAAACGTTTTCTAGCAATATTATACAATGGAACGCAAACTACATACTACATATACAACGCCAGTACTAAGATGAATTAAAATGCTTTAACTGAAGTTATTTAATGGCAAAGAAAAAAATCTTTGAAACAGTGACAAACAGGCTTATTTCATAAACTAGTGCAAGGAAATGTGATGTACAGTAGTCCATGGCAACCAGTTAGAACAATGAAACATGATTTGTGATTGCTTGTTCAGTCTGATTGTAGTTCCCATGTTTCTCTTTGCCTTATTTAATGAGAGCTTTGGTAAAAGCAAACACTTTTTTACAGTATGTGGGTGACAAGGTCGAAAGTTTTAATTCTGTAAAACAAACAGATTTTGTTGTATATGCCAGCAAAGTGTAACTATACTGCTCTCACCAGGTTATGCATAATACAAGAAGCAATCATTTAACAACAGCTGAGCCAAGCCTCATACTATTTATTATGGGTTGAGGTGGAGATCTCTTTGCTACATATGTGACCGACTGCTTTTCACTGGGTAATTATGAAAAGACACTCAAGAGAAAATGGAAAGATATTCATAAGCTTTTCCTGATGATGCATGCACACACAAGATTATTTTCAGATGTTTGTTCTTTCTACAAAGGTGACATTGATTAATGTTTAATGATTGTCATTGGTCAAACAGCACAAGTTACCTACAGTATATGCCTTTGTAAATGTTTTTACTGCTTTAGTACAGATTCGGAATTGTAATCTACACACATGCATATTTTTACTGTACTTTCTAAGCAAAGACCATGGAGAATAAAATGGTGGTAGTTGCAATTTTTTGCCACATTATCAATTTTTTGTCACATTATGTTTGTGCAGGTATTTATCATATTTTCAGGAAAAAAATGGACACAAATGAATTTTAGTGCAAACAAACACAATATTAGAATTATTAAAAAAAATATATATATATATATATATATATATATATATATATATATATATATATATATATATATATATATATATATATATATATATATACAAAATATGGTGTTGCATCATCGAGTAAACAGACACTGTAATGTCAAGCCTTAAAAATGTGCACGCTGGTGAAATCTCAAAAAACTATGATACCCAATATTGTCCATAAGCTACACTTTAAAAGCCTTTACAGGTTATCAGTTTAGAGTTAAAGCAGGAGTCCGGCGACCAATCTTTTTTTTTTTTTTTAGGTCATTGAGACACTTTGCTAATCCCAAAATAATACTCACAGTTTGGGTGTACTATTTCCGCCTCTGTCTGTTTTCGTACTGAAGAATAACTTAAAAAATGTGATACTGGCTGTTTCCATCTTGCTTGTGGGCATGTGAAGCCCACAAGCATTGATTTCCGGGATGCGGTGAATGCTGTTCATTCACAGCTTGTTCACGCGCATGATCATTGTTTCCGCACTGAATCTTGGGAAGCCTGACACTAAGCTCCCAGGAGACAGTGCGGTGCCGGGGAAAGGCAATAAACACGCCTACTCCCATGGGAGGAGAGACAGGAAGTGCCACAAAAAAGTACAATATAAAGGTAATTACAGCGATAAAAAATGTTTTCGTGCTGCATTTGAACATCTATGCAATTAACTGAAGGGGGTAAGATTAAGTTAAAAATTTGAGTGGAACCCTGCTTTAACTGTAAATTATGGCCCTAGATTTTTTGCTCTCACTCCACGTTCACAGTGACACTTAATGTGTGTGACGCAATTTATGTTTACATAAATTTGCTTGCCCTTTGCTGTACAATTGAATTGAGGTGTGTGTGGGGTGACATGGCTGCTTTAATGTATTTATATTACTTTTATTTATTTTATAATAAAATAGTATGAGCAGGAGATATCTTTATGGAGACACTGGGGTCTATGTCTCCCCTGGCCCTCACTTCATAGCTGAGAAATGACAGTTGTGAATCCAGAAGTGACGTAACACATGTCACTCCCCGTTTCATTAGTCACAGGAAGGAAATAAGAACATCCATTAACTTCCTGCTCTTACTGTAGGAGCCACTTCCCACAGTCCCAGGCTCCTCTTAGGAACAGGAGAGCACAGGAACCACTGCAGGCACTGCTGGTGGTGGTGGGGGGGGGGGCTAAGAGCACACCTTTAGAGTCCTGTAAAAGTTATCATTTTTATCTGCAAGCCCTTCCCCAGCTGTTAAAGTCAATACCAGGCTCATGGCTGTAGCAGCACCCATAAGGTTGCTTTAACCCTTTGTATTCCATGCAGTTTTTAGACTTTTAGGGGTAAAATATAAGAGATGAGGTTGCGCTGAGTATATAAATACCTAACATTTCAAGCCTTAAAAAATTGCTTGCGCCAGTGAAATGGCACACGCAAGAAAACTTTGGTATCCTAAATTTTCCATAGGTGATGCTTTAAAAGCCCATACAGGTCATCAGTTTGATGTTAACCAAGAAGCATGGTCCTATAACTATATATTACTTTATTTATTTTTACAATTTTTCACTAAATGCTATTTTTTTATCACAGAGGAGCCTGAAAAACATAGTGGTGGGCCCGCAAAGGGTGGGGAAATCAAACATATCGAGGGTGCGTGGAAGTGATTGGATGAGGTGTGGAAGCTTTTGTCAGATTTGAACATACTCCCAGCTGCTGCCGATGTACATCCGTGGCAGAGAAAGGGTTAAACCTCATATCTAGGGTCTGGTCTTCTCTTTACCATTGATATCATTATGCCAAGGTCAAAAAATTTCTTTAAGGCCCTCAGAAAGTGAGTTATGGCTGGCTATGGGTCTGTTTAAAAACATGTCCAAATGATCTAAAAATCAATCACTTCACTGTAGGGAAAATAATCTACAAGTGGTGTAGAGTTTAAACAATTGCTAATTTGTCCAGGATTGGTCAGCCCAGCAAATTCAGCTATAGTTGTTCATTTAATGCTAAAAGAAATCTGCAAGAACTCCCAAATTGCATTGTAACTGTAGATATTTTTGCGCAAACTGAAGACAGCATTTGGAGAAAAGAACCCGATACCAACAGTGAAACATGGGGGTGAAAATGGAATGGTTTTGGGTTGCTTTGCTGCTACAGAGCCTGGGCAGCTTGCAGTCAACTATGAAGTCTGATTCATATTTGCTTGATGAGAATGTGAGGCCATCTCTCTGAAAGTTAAAAATAAGGCTATGTACACACAATAGGATTTTCCGACAACAAAACCGTGGATTTTTTTCCGAAGGATGTTGGCTCAAACTTGTCTTGCATACATACGGTCACACAAATGTTGTTGGAAATTCCGAACGTCAAGAAAGCGGTGACATACAACACGTATGATGAGCCGAGAAAAATGAAGTTCAATAACCAGTGCAGCTCTTCTGCTTGATTCTGAGCATGTGTAGACTTTTGTGTGTCAGAATTGTGTACAAATGCTCGGAATTTCCGACAACAAATCTTGTCGTCAGAAAATTTGAGAACCTGCTCTCAAACATTTGTTGGCGGAAATTCCAACAACAAATGTTCTATGGAGCCTACACACGGTCGGACTTTCTGACAACAAGCTCACATCCAACATTTGTTGTTGGAAAATCCTACCGTGTGTATGGCCCATGAGGGTGAAGTAGATCTTTCAAGATGATAATTTTAGGAACACTAGCAAAGCCACCAAAGGAATGGATTGTCAAAATACTGGCTTGAATTCCATTAAAATGTTGAAGCTGGATTTGAAATGGGCAGTTCATGCAATGAAACAAGAAAAGCAGCTCCAGGTGAGTGAGTCTCTGGTTAATCCTTACACACACTAGTCAGGTGCTAGCCCAGCTCGCATGCTGTGTAACATAAGGAAATGATTCCGGACAGCAGCACTTCCAAAAATCCTTTTATTGAAGCTTCATATGATAAGTGGTTGACAGATCGAGCAGGGGACAAAGAGGTAGACACGTTTCGCGCAAATGTTAGCGAAACGCAGGGTGGCTAAGCATGCATCAACTGCAGTCCATGCAGTTGATGTATGTTTAGCCACCCTGCCTTAAAGTGATTGTAAAGCTTTTGTTTTTTTAAAAAAAAATAACAAACATGTCATACTTATTGTACCTGCTCTGTGCAATCGTTTTGCACAGAGCAGCCTCAAACCTCCTTTTCTGGGGACCTCCGCCGGCACTCCTGGCTCTTGCCCCTTGCTGAATGCCCCAATAGAAAGCTAATTTTTATGGGGGCACTCATGCGGGCTCGCTCCCAAGCCACCCTGTCTGCATCTATTGATGCCCCGACCCCTGCTCCCTCACCACAGATTTTGCTTGACAGTGGCTTCCTCTATTTTCAATCTGCCCTGTGAGGTGGGAGAGAGCTGTTGCTCTCATGCACAGCACTGGATCGAGATTGGCCTCAGGTAAGTATAGGGAGGGGCTGGGGGAATTCTGTGACACAAGGTTTTTTAGCCTAATGCAGAGAATGCATTTAGATAAAAAAAAAACCTTTAGGCTCTAGAACAACTTTAAGCAGGAGTGTCTACATTTAGTCCTGCATGGCTGAAGTCAGCCAGTGCTAATTTGTAGTATGTGGTTTACTCTGCTTCTCCCAAGTTCAGCCTGGCTGTCAGTTCTCCCTTCATCAATAGGTGGCACTGTTGCCTCTAGTATTAATGAGAGATCTTACAGTAGATATGAATATTCATATCTTTTCCCAGCCCATCACTAGTTTCCTTTGTCAATGGTGCATAATGGGAAAGGGTGTAAATATTTGGGGCTAGTTGATGCAAGCTCTCTTACTTCCTGGCTCTGGCCTGGGGAGGGTGCACATGACGGAGCTGCTGATTTAGGCCTGCCTAGCCTGAAAGGGGTCTGGTAAGTGATGATACCTGAAGCTGAGGCCTGGTGCTGCTGATCCTCATTGGAGGCAGGATAATGTCCCATGGAGGATAGTTGACTCTCCTGCAGAAGATGGAAGCTGTTGTTATGGGTGATGATTGCTAAGGAATTCTATCACAGGAGCATCTGTCCTGACTTAAAGGTTTTTTTATGTGTTATGTGTGATATCCCGTACCGAAATTCTGCTTTAGTCCTGAGCATCGGCAACCCTAACCCTCTCTCCCATATAACTGTAATACATTTTTTTATCTGAAAGTAACTGGTGCCCATCTGTCCACATGTCCCACCACACCCAGGAGTCTTACCCCTGAGGTGAAATGTCAGCCCACCTTGTCCCTGGGGGTAACGCCAATGCCTCTGGCGGTCAGGGGGGTTTTACACATGGTTTAAAATGTTTAAGTATTAAAAGGGACTCTTTGGAAATATTTATATTTTCTCACTAACGAGAGAACTTCGCAAGTGTTTTTGGTTACAGAAATATACACATTTAACCCAAGAACTATGGAGTAAGCAGATAAAACAATTCAGCCAATTGGTCACATACACGCACTTTTTGCATCTCTTAGGAATTCCAGTGGTAAAGTCTCCTTTCCCCAGTTTACTACACTGCTCTCCCACCTTGGAGACTCACTACTATAGAGTCTCATTTCTTCTGAAGTAATCTTCATAATTTAAAATAAGTTTAAAATTAGCAAATTAGCAAGGAGAAAGCAAGCACCTTTTAATAGCTGCTTAGCTGAAAAGTATCTAGATGTCACACGTGGTGGTCCTGGGAGATAAACGCTGCTAGTGATTGAACTTGCCTGCTTCTATTTAAACTGAAATATGAATTTTGATTCAACTGACTGTTGAAATAAAGCAAAAAAAAAAAACTGCCATTATAAAAATTGTAAACCCTTACATACAGTATATCCAGTGAAGTGACTGGTCTCATGCGATACACAGAGATGAAACACATCCTCCTACATAAGTAATATCTGTTTATCTGCATTCTGCAGTCTTGTCTTTTGCCATTAAAAGTCCAGAATTTATAAAACGTGTCTGTCAGAGTAAAGAGGGCAGATAGCTGAAGTTACACTCTGCAGAGCTCAGTGAGGAGAGCTCTGGAAGATGATTGGAGGGAAGGGTCACACCCCCCACCACACAGCTCACAGGAACAGAGCTGAGGCTGTCAATCAGCTGGAGATTTCTCCCCTGTCACTTTTTTCTCTTGGTTTAAGGAAAACATGTCAGAATTGACTCATGCAAATAGCAGAGGAACAAAGCAGCAGACAGAAATTACACTTTGTCCTCTTAACTGAGACAAGTACACACTATAGAGGGATATGCTTTGTTCATATTTCATGTCTGAGGTTTATAAAAACTCTTTAACAAACTACAGTTTCAAATACTCTTCAGGCGGTGTACACAGTATATAATACAGTGTAGTGCGGTGTTAAAAAAAAATACCCATCATGTCCGGAAGGCCTCCAAGGAGAGGCAGATGCTCACAGGCCACTAAAAGAGGGCAAGAAGCCTCTGAAATAATATTTAACAGCAGTGACCGTTCCCACACCCAACAAGAGTAACTGTGAGGGGTTACCATGTTCTGGCACCACCAACACCTAAAGCCCAATGTTTCTGCCCCTGTTTAACAGGGGCATGTAATTACAATTTTTGAAATAATATTTAACAGCAAGGACTGTTCCTGCACCCAACAAAAGTAACTGTGAGGGGTTACAGTGTTCTGGCACCACCAACACCTAAGTCCCAATTTTTTAGCAGAGTATATAGTGCAGTCCGTTTAGTATACATGCTGCAGTTCAGAGTATATAGTGCAGTCCATACAGTATATATACTGCAGTTCAGAGTATATACTGCACTCAATGTAGTATATATAATACAGTGCAGGGTATATAGTGCAGTGTACAATATATAATATAGTGTATTAAAGTGGTTGAGGGGAGCACTATGACAGAATTCAGAAAAAAAAAAAAACGCCATGGGTTCCCCCCCATCCATTTAAAAAAAAAAGTTCACCTTAATATCCATAACAGACCCGAAGGGCCTAGTATGGACTGGGGGGGGGGGGGACCCACGCTGTTTTTTTAGATAATTTTTTATGTATGTAGCCGGGATCTGGCAATACATTACAGCCGTGAGCAATTTTACATTTGACATCTTTTCCTTTAGAAATGTAATCTTGCTGCGGTACCTTTCTAAACATGGAAAAAATATGTTACTTTACAGGCAGACTAAGGAGGCCCCCGAGGCACGATATTTAAAGGAATATTTCATTATTATTGTTTCACTTTAAGCATTTTAAAATCACTGCTCCTGAAAAAATAGCCGTTGTAAAAACTTTTTTTTTGCATTGATACATGTCCCCTGGGGCAGGACCCGGGTCCCCAAACACTTTTTATGGCAATAACTTGCATATAAGCCTCTAAAATTACCACTTCTGATTTTTCACGTTCGTGTCCCGTAAACTTTAACGGTGTTCGCACAAATTTTTTGTCTGTTCGCAAATTCTGATGCGAACCGAACTGGGGGGTGTTCAGCTCATCCCTATCTATGACCCGCTTTATGAATTCTAAGAAATATATCCATATATTACAACATAAAGACAGGTACATAAAAAAATTACATCGGAAAGTTACAAGAAGTAGGGATTTTATAGGTGCCAAATCACAACTCCTTAAAAGGCCCCATGAGTTAATACCTGTGAGGGGTGGACATACCACAATATAAATTCCTTTTCAAACTCCAGCTATAACTGGGAAGGGAGCATAGTCGATTACCACAATACCTTAGAAATTAAGGGCATTTCACGGACCCCACAGCCTCAGGATTGCACTTCAGACCTATTGTGAGGATGAGAGACCACCCCTTTAAAGTTGTCTTCACCACCCCGGTTAAAAAGAGGGGGGGAGAAACAGATCCCCACTTGAGTGTAAGGCTCCAAAAAATGCAAACATAGTGGACTGTTATAATACTTTCATTGTGTAAAAAAGCCTCCCATCCACCACAAGCCAATATAACCCCTTTCCTCAGATATATAGTGACCAAGATGCAAACCGTCCACATTACCAAAGATCCATAAGAGCATGACCCACCCCCAGGATGGCCCATAGTGTTAGGGAGAGGCTGTTTGACTGAACCAGCAAGTCAGCTGGTAGACAATTATTTTCACCCCCATGTGAGGGCATTGACCTCATATATCCAAGACATGATGGATTTACTCAGAGCCTTGAATGGGATTTTTATCCCAGAAGGGGCATGGCTGATGGCAGTGGATGTTGGGGCCCTCTACAACTCAACCCCCCATGATATGGGTGTTCGGTTGTAGAGGGCTTCATATCAGAGTGGGGGATTTTGGTTTGGTTTATTTTGACCAACAACATTTTCATGTTTGTGCACTCCCATTACCTCCAGGTGCAGGGCGTTGTGATGGGGACCAAATGTGCCCCATCATACGCCAACCTGTACCTAGGAGGGTGGAAGCATGATTTGTTTTTTAGGGAAGAACTGCAGGAAACGTTGAACAAGACTCTAGTCTGACGCAGATTTATAGATGATGTTTTTCATGATTTGGACATGCTCCTTCAAAGAGTTGCATGCCTTCTTGGAGGTACTTAAGTGCAGTAGTTTAAATTTGAAATTGATAAATGGTCACTCCTATGGTCACTAATGTCCTCCTGGGTTGATCCCTCTGATGCACAAGCCTTTCAGTTGTTTTGTTGCTTCTAAGCAACCTGTTATGACATTCCTCCAACATGATCAATTCTCTACTTATATGAATGATTATTGTTCTCATTATTGCCATTTTGATTATTACAGTGTAGATATTTATTGATTATTTTCCACTTATGTTTTGTATATTCTATTCATAGTGATATCTTATGCAGTACTCATAAGACTCCTAAAGAAGCCATATCTTGAAACATGTAGAGCTGGATATTCTGTGTGATGGTTTTAAATCAACACTATAATGATGCTGTTTTTGAAGTTTTGTATTTGAATAAAGTTATTTTACATAAAAATGTTTTTATGGAGTTGTGATTTGCCACCTATAAAGTCCCCGCTTCTTGTAACTTTCCGATGTACCTTTGATGGGATGTGGTGCCTTTACAATTGGTAACTTTCATAATACATTAAAAAATTCCAACAAGCATTGTCTCATTTTTGTATTTTATCCTTGGCTATAGTCACACATTTTTTTTATATTTAAAAATGACCCATATTCTTCTAAGGGCAAGTATCTGGAGGCCAGTCTCCTTACTGCAATAACTAACACAGCCAACAAAGGTATCCAGAAAGGTCCAGCCAGACCTTCACCCATTTCAAGTTTAGGGATTCTTTTTTACAACACAGGACACTGTGATGAGCTTAATAAGGACAAGACAGGGAAGAACAACTTGTCATATTTCATGTGATAATGCCAAGATAGCACCATAAGCAACACAGCTCATGTTGCAAAGTGGCTTGTTTCTGACCTCCCAGTCATAAGTCAGAGCTAGCAATTTAATCAAATGTTACTGTGCCATGCGAGCGAAAATGAGAGGGGAGGCCAGCGCAGAGGAACTAAATTTAGATCCCGCCAGCCTGAAATGCAGAAGTCAATCAGCGTTCTCGATAGCAGATTGCTAGGCACTGTCATGTTGTCACTGGTGTTTTATGCAGCGGCTGGGAAATATTGGGTCCTCCTATAATAACAACAATCCACACCCTGGGTGACCTTGCATTCAAATAGATTTACTGGCTCACGATCAGCAGATGCAAGACTTCCTCTTGAAGCTGCCAGACAAAAGACTAATCTAGGAATCTTTGTTTCTACCATGGTGGGCCTGGTTTCCTGCAAATCAATAACAGAGAGTGAGAGTACCTTTCACTCATGGTGATATCTGAGACCTTGTAGGACCTGCAATTCTGCAGCCTTGATATGATAGATAAATAAATCTCTTCCCTGATAGCAAGGTTTGGATGTGGTGGCAGTTAAAAAGGAAAAGGGATCAGCACCAGCAGGAGAGAGAGCTGGGTCAAGGAATATACTGAATATATTACTTAAGTGTACATCTAGGCCAAAACAGATTGTTAATCCCTTTAACTATAGATTTATTAGCAAAGGATAATTTTTTAACAGAAAAATGAAACTTGAAGAAAACAGAGGTATTATCCTTTCAATGACTACCTGTCTTCACATCTCATGTAACCCTGCTCTTCTAGTATCATAGGTATGATTAAGGAAGTACATAATGTAGGTTATACTTCAGATATGTATAGCTATTGTTACATATAAGCAATGAGCAATGCTATAAAAATATTTGCAAAAAGCATCTGTTATGACATAACACCTGTTTTTTCAATGTGTGCCTGTTGTAACCAACATCTCAAATTGATTTACTGCTGCCAAAGTACATGACATGACCTTCGCAGAATTTAAAGAGTAACTACACTTTTGCTGAGAAATAAACAAAGCCCTCTGGGTGATTTTTATACATTGCAGGGAACCTCAACAAACTTTGTAGCAGAGTCCTACCTATTTCTGTATGTTCTATTATATTGTATATTTGGCATAAATAGCCATGAAAACAAAAACTGATCTGTCAAATTTTCCAGGAACTTGATGGAAAAAAACAGACATGTAAACAAAGTACCACATTATGTTCTAGTTAGCATCATTAGCAAGATAGATTATACATTTTAAATGACAACTTTGTTATGATGACATGATATTAACCACTTGACCACTGAGCACTTAAACCCACTTCCTAACCAGACCAATTTTCAGCTTTCGTGCTCTCACACTTTGAATGGAAATTACTCAGTCATGCAATATTGTACCCATTTGAAATGTTTGTCCTTTTTTTCACACAAATAGAGCTTTCTTTTGGTGGTATTTAATCACCGCTGGGTTTTTTTATTTTTTGCACTATAAATAAAAAAAGACTGAAAATTCGGTTAAAAAAAAAAAATTCTTTGTTTCTGTTAAAATTTATTGTATTGGCGAGTATTGGTAGAGTATTGGTAGAGTATTGGCAGAGTATTGGCGAGTATTGGTGAGTATTGGCGAGTATAGGCAGAGTAATGGCGAGTATTGTAGAGTAATGGCGAGTATTGTAGAGTAATGGCGAGTATTGGCAGAGTATTACATAGTATTGCATAGTATTGCAGAGTATGGCATATTATTGCAGAGTATTGCATAATATGGCTGAGTATGGCAGAATATGGGCACTGAGCAGAGCTGTGGGCTGGATCTGTAGTGCCCACAGCGCTGCAAACGATCTCTCCCCCTCTCCCACTCTCCTCTCCCACTGTACAGAGAGGGGAGGGAGGAACCGGCGTCATGACATGATGCCGGTTTGTGTACAAGTGATGCTCCATCATTTGACGGAGCGATCACGTGGTAAACAGCCGCTATCAGTGGCTCTTTACCGTGATCCATGATGCACCGGGTCCCCCGGACCCAGTGGTCACGGATGTTCCCGGGTGCGCGCCCCAGGGCAGGAGCACGATTCTGTGAGGACGTCCCATGGACGCCCACCCAGAATAAGCCGGCCACGCTGTAGCCGTCTTTCGGCTATATCACGGTCGGCATTTGTGGTTAAAGGGAACATCAGATAGGTTAGAATCCAGCCAGCAAGCCCAAATTTCCTTACAATATTGAAAAGCATATGTTTGATGGTATGTAATCAGAACAGACAGATATGTATATGATTAGAAATGACAGAAGTAGAAGAGATAAAGAAGAGATGGCAAGAATACAGAGAAGAACTATACAAGAAAGATCTAAATGTCCCATATAACCATGATGATGCAGTCACTGACCTTGAACTGGATACCCTGGAGAGTGAAGTTAAATTGGCCTTATAAAGCATTGTTAATAAAAAAAGTTAGTGGGACTGATGGTATCCTAGCTGAGATATTTAAAATCCTAAAAGATGATTCTGTTAAAGTGCTGCACTCAGTATGCCAACAAATTTGGAAAACCCAACAATGGCCACAGGACTGGAAGAAGTCAGTTTACATTCAGATACCAAAGAAGGGCAGCACCAAAAAATGTTCAAACTACTGTACGATCGCACTCATGTCACACACTAGTAAGGTTATGCTGAAAATTCTACAAACTAGGTTTCAGCAGCATGTGAACAGAGAGCTACCATAAGTACAGGCTGGATTTCAAAGAGGCAGAGGAACTAGAGATCAAAACAACATTCTCTGGATCATGGAGAAAGCAAGGGAGTTCCAGAAGAATGTCTACTTCTGCTTTATTGACTACAGTAAAGCCTTTGATTGTGTGGATCACAACAAGATGTGACAAATACTGAAAGAAATGGGAATACAAAACCACCTCACCTGTCTTCTTAAAAACCTGTATGCAAGTCAAGAAGCAACAGTTAGATCAGGACATGGGACAACTGACTGGTTCAAAATTGAGAAGGGAGTGGGGCAAGGATGTATATTGAACCATACCAGGCCACATGCCCTCAACATGGGGGGTGCTTTGCTCTGCGCCCCCCCACCCAAAAGCACCTTGTCCCCATGTTGATGGGGATGAGGGCCTCTTCCCGACAACCCTGGGCTTTAGTTGTCGGGGTCTGCGGACGGGGGACTTATCGGAATACGGAAGCCCCTTTTAACCGCCCCGTCTCTATGTGAATGGGTATTGTGTACAAAAAAAAAGCCTACTGCAGGCTCCTCCATTTGACAGACAGCAGATATACATGTAAAACTTATGTATGGAGATTTGTTTCCCCTCCTTGTATCATCTGAGGCTGTTCACTTCACTGGGTATATGTGAGGGTTTACATCCACTTTAACCTCCCTGGCGGTATGATTATTTCATATTTCTGATGCTGAAAGCGGTACCATTATTTTGCATGGAAATTTGGCGTTTTATATTGTAGGCCTGTAATTCTTAGGAATAACTAACTTAAATCTGTCCAACCAGAGTCTAGTAGACATTTCGGGTATGATAAAGTTTGAAACACGAAATCATAAATTATAATATAATAAATGACTATACCAAATAATAATATAATAATAATAAAAATTATTCAATAATGTAATCAAATCAAAAACACTAAAATTTGCTCAGTTGCAGAATTGTCGCTGTCATTACTTTCAGTGTTTGATGACGGATTTCCCCACAAATCACTATCGCTCAACTCTGCGAGTGATTATAATTTATTATCTCTGTTTTCTAGCTGGTCTAAAACCCCTTTTAATGTAAAGGGACGGTTTTGGTTGCTATGGACAATCTCCAGTTTCCAGGCAGAAAGAACAGTTTTTATAATAGAAAACTGCATGCAGGGCACTGGAGAAACCACTAGGGACAAAAGGGAGTTGAAATTATTTCATACAGTAATGTAATCTGTAAGATTACAGTGTACTGTATATATTTTGTGTGTGTTTCACTTTTTGAATTTGGTGCCGTTCTCCGTCCCCGTGCGTCGCAACGCTCGCAGGGAACAGAGCTCGGCTCTGTGATGAATCGAGCGGAGGACGAGCCGCTCACACTGTGAGGAGACATCGCAGGAATCAGGGGACAAGGTATGCGATCCCTGCGGTGCGATCCTGAGTCTGGCTCGGGGTTACCGCTTTTGGTTCTGAAATTCCACCCCGAGCCAGACTCGGGAATACCGCCAGGGAGGTTAAGCTGAATGAAAATACATGATGATGTTTTTGTTATCAGCACCTCTATCCTTGTGACAGTTGGGATATTCTAAACCCTTTAATAGTTATTTTAGGGCATGGATTCATGCATCTTAACACTAGAAAAATCTGTGTCAGGCCTTCACAATACTCCCTCTTTCTGTGCTTGCTCTTTTGAATAAGTCAAGGATTTTGTATACAGAACTAAGATCTTCTAACTCAACCACACCAACAATTGCAGTATGTTTGCTTGTTTCTTTTTTGTCATTCAGAGACAAAAAATTTCAGTAACAATTTTACATGTAATAAAGTCAGTCCAGGGCAGTTTATTGGCTAACTCCCTGCAAGAAATAATTTCTGCTCTCTGGCAGCTCTAAAGGTTTTTATTCTAAAGAAACTCATATATGATTGAAGACATGCTCCATACTGGCTTTGATCCATCTCTTGCCTTTGCCTAAAGTGACAATAAACCCTTGTTAAAAAAACAAAAAAACAAATATGTATTGTAAACTGAAATAAAGAACCGTCTATTGCTCTCAACCTCCTCCAAATCACTAAATTTCGTTTTCTTGCTGCTGTGATCTAACTTCCTGTTAGAGGGTGGCTTCATTCGTTCTCCATGGAACCACCCTATGTAGGACATAGCCATCCTCTCTTGCTCTCTCCCAAGGTGGACTATGGGATATGTATTTTGCAAAGAGCAGTGCACAAGACCACAACTAATGTGCACTGCTTGTTCCAAACAAACAGAAGTACGCGGGAAAAGGAGAGGTTTGGGGGTCATAGAGGATGTAACAAGGAGGCAAAAAACTCACTAAGAAACAATTTAATGTAAAATAGATTATAGGGCCATTAAGTAGTGAATGTGTATGGATTATTTTTGGAGACTAAGGATATTGTTTAGTGTCACTACTTGTAAATATATATTCTAAGAAGTGGATCAGTTAGGAGAAGTGATGTCCTGAAAATGTAAAGGGTTTCTTAAAGGAGCTGACATTTATGTTATTAGAATCAGCATGTATAGTCGGACTCTATGATTCAAAACTCTGTAGAAACAGAAAACCCCTTATACATATGCAGGGCTTTTTTTCTCAGAGAATGGGTGCAGGAACTCCTCCCTTCCGAGTCACCCCTTGACTCTGCCCCCTACCCACCTCCTAGCACCATTCCTTTGTTCCACACCTTACCCACCTCCCAGTACCACCCCTTTTAGAAAATAGAGAACCAAGTATTGTTTTGTGGTGCTAAGTATTTTGTATGGAATTTGTTAATGATAACAAGAAAGGCAGTAAAATAGTAATCTAGCAACAATTGATACCCCAGCGACAATAGATCCACCCCAGCAGCAATGGACTCCCAACAGCCAGCATTAATAGACCCTCCAACAGCAAGGCAACATTAGACCCCTACCTCAACAGTAGATCCCTCCTAGCAATGATTGACTCCCTGCAACATAATACCCACCCTGAGCAACAATAGATCCCTCACCAGAAACAATAGACCCCTCACCAGCAACAATAGACCCCTCACCAGCAACAATAGACCTCCCTGCAAAAATATAGTCCCTCCAGAAACTATAAATTCCCCAGCAGCCAGCATCAATTGACCTTCCCTCAACAGTAGATCCCTCCCAGCAACGACATACCCCCAACAACATAAAGCCTACCCCAGCCACAATAGATCCCCCTTCCTCTGCAAAAAACAGATCCTCTCAGCATCAATAAACCCTCCAGCACAACCCAGCACCAATTGCCATTACATACATTCAGTTCTGGAGGTGCCAGAACTGCGTTCCCCCGCGTTCCTGCTGAAAAAAAGCCCTGTACGTATGTGATGAGTGCCAGACATTGATTGATTTAAATCGCTGACCTAAAGGAAATGCAACTGAGTCCTTTCTATTGCCCAGATAGTGGTTGTGTTGTTCCCTTACTCACACCAAATTAGCTTTAGTCTGGTTAGTTTCTTTATATGGGAGAAGCTCTGCAGTATATATAAGTCATGAGAGAACCAATTACCTGGTTCTCTGCAAGGATAAACTGCAGTTAGTTGGAGGAAAACTGAACATAAGCTCAGAATGAACAGGCTAAATAAAATCAGATCCTAGGGCAGCTCAGTGCTGTCCTAGGTATGATATTCCAATGTGCCTCCTACTTTTGACGTCACTGATTGTTATATCATATCTTTGTGTAAAACATGTTAGGATAGGCAGTGATACCCATACTAGGTTGTAATGTTAACCTTTACCAATTTCCTTACTTTAATTGATTGCCTACACAACCCTTTGACACCACCTCAGCTGTCCTCTGCTAAGTCACAAAGGAAAACAAACTGACACCTCGAGTCTCTTATGGCTCAAATGTAAAGCAAGAACATAATACAAGGCATTTATAAGTCATAGCTGAAACAGAAATCTTAAAAGTAGCAAAACACTAGCGGTACTTTACCAAAAGGTCCTTTACAATATATCTTTAGGAAATGAAAAATATCCTGCCATACGAGGCCTACACAAGTAATCCGTAAGATGAATTTTAAAATAAAATCTTGGCTGCCTGACTCTTGCAGTTCACAGAATGCCTTACCTGTGCCAGTAAATCCTGACTTCTACGCTGTGCAGCAACTGACGCGATTTTCTTCATAAAAACAAATCTTCTTCAACAGATTTCAGGGACAAAAATTAGAGGGCTGCTCTACTTAAACTGGCTTACATGCTCCAAGCATTGAAACAGAAAAAACACTCACATTGTCAACATAATATTGTGGCTGGTGCTAAAATCAACAGATTGCTAAGTGATTATGCATTCACAGAGCTTTCTTGTTGTTTCTCAGTTTCTTTTTATTTTTTCTTTCTGGGCACAGTCACTTCTCAACACAGCGTATGAAAACCACACAGGAAAAATTCCCAGGTATTAACTCTCCGTTCATCCTGCAATCCCAGAATGCTTGTATCATTTTTTGGGGGTTGTTAAAAAGTCTCACTTACCTACAGCAGCAAACCTGTCTGCAAGTGTCTATGCTTTGTGCCTGGATCCTAAGTCCATGTTTCATACACTGTTTGAGTTCTCACCAAAATGAAAAAAAAAAAAAAAAACGCCCTATGTCTAGGATTTGACAGTTAACTGTCAAAGGGCAGTCGATCTGTGTTTGAGGTATTGTTAGGAATCTATTGACACCCGCAGATGTATGGCAGCATATGGTAGTGTGTTGCCATAAACTGACTGCAATGAAGGTGCACTTCATTAGCAGGTTGGAGTTCCATTTATCATATAATACATTCTTTTACTGAAACGTAATGCATGGCAACATACAGCAGTGAGCTAAAGCGGTTCTTCAGTCAGTTCTGCTAAAATTTCAAAGTCAGCAGCTATAAAAACTGTGCAAACACTTACCCGTCCAAGGATCCAGCACCGGCCTCACCTTAGGTGGTTCTTCACCGGTCTTCAAGTCCCTGGCACCGGCTCCTTAACTGTGGGAAGCTGGCTGTGGTTCCTAGCCTCACAGCTGGCTGCTCACACTGCATGCGTGAGTCATACTTTGTGAATTTTCCCACAGCCTTCTGGGATCTGTGATGTGTCCCAGAAGGCTACAGGCAGAGAGTGGGGAGGAGAACTTCCGCTCAGTTTGCCTAGGCAATCTAAGCGTAAGTGGGAGCAAGTATCTGTCAAAACTAGGTACCCGCCCCCAAAAAATATGTTCTAAATATGACAGGCAGAGGAAGAAAAGCGGAACTTCCCCTTTTGGGTGAAGTTCCGCTTTAACATGCATTGCATTAATGTATTACAGTCCTATTCATAGTGTAAGGCATTGCAGCACCTGTACATTGTGCAAAACAGTGCATTATGGGAATGCATGTATTACCACAATGGAATAATTCTGGCCTAAAAGCAAAGTACATTAAAATAGGCGCATCACATTGAAACAAAGGTCTAAATCTGCCCTAAAAGATAAGTGCCTAAACATTAGTATTGTGTCCCATACAGGAAGGTATCTGCGAAAGGAAGAAAAGCTAATTTTCACAGCCTAGCTTGCCTGAAGACAGGATCTAGGTCAGTCCCATCTTCAGTTTAGTGCAAACACTGATTATAATGGGCTCTGGAAAATAATCTTAGGCCAGGCAGTAGAAACTCAGTTTTCTTCTTTAAGAATGCACAGGCTTGTATTTACTCTTTTTGTCATCATAGGCTAAGATGTAAAGAGTATTTACTGTATCTTAAAGTGCATCTATGCAAATGCACGTTTACAGTTTACATTTAGAATATTTTGTACATCTAATATCACCATGTAGTTCTCGTGTTTTAAGTTATATTCAAATACATTTTTTTCTGTTACAAAATTCTTTACTTCGCTGTCCTTCTGGCCTTTACCACTTTTTGACTTCAATGGGTGATCCATTGACGCATAAAGATGTGATTGTGTCCTGGGTCTGACATCTGTCCCTAACCACTGAATGTGCAGATACATGCAAACAGCCCCAGCTTCTGTCATCCTATCAAGGCTCTGTACAGATTTCCTAGCTGCAGCTGTTCGCATACACCGGTGATCCCAGTTGAAAGAATCCTGTGATTCTTGCTGCAGGAATCTATGCATCTAATCACTCATGCAGCCAAAGCCTCCATGTCAACAGATAAAATGGCTGTTGGAATAACCATTCCATCCACTAACACCAACAATGGTGCATAGTTCCTCATGCTGACACCGACAATGAGGCACTATTCCTCCCACTGACCCCATCAAAATGCATAATTCCTCACACTGACACCAACAGTGGGGTATAATTCCTTATTCCACTTATTGGTAATATTTTTTCCAGATTGGATGAGCAAGATCACCATGGATCAGTTTGCAATGGCCTTACAAACGCTTCTGAGTCGCACGGCTCACCTGGAATCCCCCACTGTGGCTGCTCCAGTAAAACTTGAGTTGCAGGCCGCCCCTGCTGCTGCACCAGTCTCTGTGCAGGCACCCGCCTTGAGTATTACCTCTATAAGAGGTATGTCTGGTTCCGCCGCGCTTCCCCAGCGATTTGGGGGCGATCCAGTTCAATGCAGAGGGTTTATCAACCAAGTTGAGAAATACTTTGAGATGCTGGCGTTTCCCACGGACAGAAGCAAAGTAGGGTTTGTGATATCTTTGCTTTCTGAGAGAGCCTTGGCCTGGGCTAACCCTCTATGGGAGACACAAAAACCTGTTCTCTTGAGTTACCCTGAGTTTGTGGCCTCCTTTAAAAGGGTATTTGACATTCCCGCACTCCACTTCTGCTGCCAAGTGCCTCTTGTATATCAAAGTACAATAACTGTTGCCAACTACGTCATTGAGTTCCGTACTCTGGCAGCAGAGGTTGCTTGAAACAGTGAGGCCCTCGTGGCTGCTTTTTCTCATGGTCTCTTGGATTCCATCAAGGTTGAGCTAGCAGCCCAAGATATACCCACTGAGCTGGAGAGCTTTATCTCGTTTGCCATCCTCATTCACTCCAGACTCAGAGAAAGACATTCTTTTAAGGAGCGCTTGCGGAAGCCTCCTGTACGTTTGTCTCTGAGCTTTGCAGTCCCACCCGTGCCTCCCTCACCTCCCATGCCTCCTGGTACCGAGTCGGTCAGTGAAGATGAACCCATTCACTTGGGCTTCACGCGTTTCTCTGTGGATGAGAGAGCCTTTATTGTGGCCAGGCAGGTCACTTTTTGAAGTCTTGTCCTACCCGTCCTGGAAACATCCGAACCTTGAGGTCCTGTCAAGGACAGACCTTAGGTGGTGTTGTGTCGTCTCCAGTAGGATAAGACCCTGGTTTCAGTTACCCTTTCTTGGGCTCAGTCGTCTATCGAGATCCAGGCTCTAATCGACTCTGGGGCTGCAGGCCTGTTCGTTGATGCTGCCTTTGTATCAAAGTACTCGATTCCACTGCAGCTGCGTGACACTCCACTTGCCATTGAGGCTCTTGACGGGAGACCTCTATAGCCTGCCCATGTGACTCATGAGACGGTTCCGTTGTCCATGGCCGTAGGGGCTCTTCATCACGAGATAATCCAATTCCAAGTGATTTCCTCTCCTAAGTTTCCGCTGGTTATTGGTTATCTTTGGTTACAGAGGCACAACCACTCTTTTGATTGGCTCCGTGCTGAGGTTCTCTCCTGGTCACCACAATGCAGTGAAACATGCTTCCGGAAGGTAGCCAAGGTCCTGTGTACCTCTTCACTCTCCTCCCTGCCAGAGGAGTACCGTGATTTTAGCGATGTCTTTGATAAAGGTCAAGCTGGTAGTTCGCCTCCACACCGACCGTATGATTGCGCAATTGACCTTCAACCTGGTGCCACTCCCCCTCATGGCCGGGTTTACCCTTTGTCGGTCTTGGAGGAGAAAGCCATGGAGGAGTATGTTGCATACGCACTTTCTCAGGGTTTCATCCGCAAATCCTCGTCTCCTGCTGGTTCCTTCTTTGTGAAGAAGAGGAGCGGTGAACTGAGACCTTGTATTGATTATAGGAGTCTCAATAGTATCACGATTAAGAATGCCTCCCCGATCCCATTGATTACAGAGTTATTTGACCGCCTCAAGGGAGCAACGGTTTTTACTAAGCTTGATCTGAGAGGGGCTTACAATCTCTTGAGGATTAAGGATGGCGACGAGTGGAAAACTGTGTTTAATACCAGAACAGGCCATTATGAGTACCTCGTAATGCCTTTTGGCCTTTGTAACATCCCGGCAGTTTTCCAGGAATTTAGTAACGATGTCCTCCAAGATTTGTTGCAGTTATGTGTGGTGGTTTATCTCAATGATATCCTCATATTTTCCAAGTCCCTGGAGAGCCACCACACAGATGTCTATCTTGTGCTTCAGAAATTAAGAGAGAACAATCTCTATTGTAAACTGGAGAAGTGTGAGTTCCATCGGGAACAGGTTAAATTCCTGGGCTATGTCATTTCCACTGCTGGTTTTTCGATGGACCCAGAGAAACTTTCGGCAGTCCTACAGTGGCCTCGACCCGTGGGGTTACGTCCTCTGCAGCGTTTCCTGGGTTTTGCCAACTATTATCGGAAGTTTATTCATAACTTCTCGTCTCTGGTCAAGCCCCTGACCGATATGACTAGAAAGAACGGTAACCCACAGGGTTGGTCTCTGGAGTCCATTAAGGCCTTTGAAAGTCTCGAGGCTGTCTTTGTTTCTGCTCCTGTGTTGGCACATCCTGATCCTATGTTACCTTTTATCCTTGAGGTTGATGCTTCTGAGACTGGTGTTGGCGCCCTTTTGTCTCAATGTCCTACCTCTGAGAGTGCTATGCATCCTTGTGGCTACTTTTCCAAGAAACTGTCACCTGCCGAGTGCAATTACGAGAGTGGTGACAGAGAGCTGTTGGCAATCATTTTAGCCCTGAAAGAATGGAGACATCTCCTCGAAGGTACCACTGTGCCGGTTCTCATTCTTACTGACCATAAGAATCTCACATTCTTGTCTGAGACTAAACGCCTCTCTCCCAGAAGGGCGCGATGGGCTCTTTTCTTGTCAAGTTTCAATTACATTGTCTCATTCTTACCCGGTACTAAGAATGTAAGGGCTGGCGCCTTGTCACGATAATTTTTCTCCACTTCCAAGTTGGAGTCGGTTCCGGTTCCTATGATTCCTCCTGATCGTATTCTGGCTACGGTTTGCACCAGTCTTAGTGCTTTGTCCCAGAGTGTTTCCGTACTGCCGTGCTCCAGACTTACCATTCTCCCAAGGCAGCTGGCCACCCTGGTAAGAATCAACTCATTTGGGCCATTTCCCAAAAATTCTGGTGGCCTAGTCTACGTGCTGATGTAACTGCCTTCATAGCTGCCCGTTCCATGTGTGTTTAGAGTAAGACTCCACAACACCTTCCAGTGGGTCTCCTACAACCCATACCCAATGGAGAGAGGCCCTGGACCCACCTGTCTATGGATTTCATTGTGGAGTTGCCCAACTCCCAAGGCAACACAGTTATCCTTATGGTGGTTGACCGGTTCTCAAAGATGTGTCATTGTATTCCACTTAAGAAGTTGCCCACTTCTAAGGAACTGGCTTACATTTTTGCTCAGGAGATCTTTCGCTTACATGGGCTACCCAAGTTGATTGTCTCGGACAGGGGTAGTCAGTTTGTGTCCCGGTTTTGGCGAGCCTTTTGTGCACAGCTGGGAATTCAACTTGCTTTCTCCTCTGCGTATCACCCGCAGTCTAATGGGACCGCAGAACGAGCCAATCAGTCCTTGGAACAATTCCTACGTTGCTATATTTCTGACCATTGCAACAACTGGTCAGACCTATTACCATGGGCAGAGTTTGCTCACAACAGTGCCTTGAATTCTGCTTCCCGATTGTCTCTGTTTATGGCGAATTATGGTTTCCAACCTTCCATGTTGCCTGACTCGTTTGTTCCGCAGAGTATTCCTGTGCTAGAGGAGCATCTCCATGGTCTTCGTTCCACTTGGGCACAAGTCCAGGAGGCTTTGCGTCATGCTAATGATAGGTAATGACTCCATGCTGACTGCAGACGCCTGCCTGTGCCTTCCTACCATGTTGGGGACAGGGTCTGGCTGTCATCTCGCAACCTCCGACTTCGTGTTCCCTCACTGAAGTTCGAACCTCGGTTTATTGGGCCTTTTCGTATCCTTCGCAGGATTAACCCAGTGGCTTACGCGTTGGACCTTCCTCCTAGTATGCGCATCTCAAATGTGTTTCATGTCTCCTTATTGAAACCGTTGGTCTGCAACAGCTTTACCACCTCGGTGCCACATCCTCACCCTATATAGGTTGAGAACTATGAGGAGTATGAGGTACAATTCATTGTTGACTCCCGTAGGTTCCGTGGGCACATACAGTATCTGGTGCATTGGAAGGGGTACGGTCCGGAGGAACGCTCCTGGGTCTCATCCTCGGACCTATATGCTCCTGCCCTCCTTCGTGATTTCCATAGACGTTTTCCCCTCAAGTACGGTGGTACTCTGAGGGGGAGGGGTCATTGATGAAGGGGGTACTGTCAGGGCTGGCTCAGCCCTTCCTTCTCTGAGCTGGCTGCTCAGCTGTCGGCCAATTGCCAGCTCTCATCTCTCTCCACAGTTAACCTGCTGTTGTGGATCTGCTCATCAGTCCCGCCTACTTAAAGATCTCCAGCTCACTTCATTTCTGCCTTCGCCTTGGTCACATCACAAGAAACCATCTCCTGCGTTCCTGTTTAAAGACTGGCTTTGTTGACATCCCTTCTGGCTCCTTATCTTGCTTGCTGTTCCTCTACTTGGATCCCTGACTTCTGGCCTGGCTGATTACCCGATCTGGTTACTGAACTCTGGCTTGGCTGATTGCCCTATCTGGTTACTGAACTCTGGCTTGGCTGACTACCCAATCTGGTTACTGGACTCTGGCTATGCTTTGACTACGCTTACTCTATTTACCTTTTTATTTTTATTAATAAACAAGTGTGATTTTACTGTACTTCTGTCTGGGTCTGGTTCATGGTTTCTGACACTGATACCAACAATGGGGAACTATTCCTTCCACTGACAGCATCGATGAGGCACTTGTTCTCATACTGATACCAAAGATAGGGCATTCTTTACTCCCACCGGATGTCAGGACATTTTCTACTCCCACTGGCCCTAGTCAGGCCCCCCTACATTTTAAAGAACAGTAAACTGGCCCTTTGTTTAAAAAGTTTGGAGACCCCTGCCCTAATCCAATTGCAACTGCAAGCCTATCAGGAGGAATTCCCTACAAAAGCTTTAAGAAAGATGTAGTATCTAGAGGTTTGCTTTTTACATAAAGTCTACTTGTGCAATAGTAAAAAAAAAAAAAAAAATGATATGTAGCACCCAAGCATGTGCTTTTTAACAATATTTAAAAATAGTTTACACTGAAGATAGATCTAAAGAATGTTTGAGCAAAATGTTGAAACTTGTATATCCAATTTTGGAGCTGTACATTTATACTTTAACAGTTTGCACAACTGCAGATATTGTTTTTGCAAAGTAAGGATTACCCAGCTTCACACAGGTTAAAGACCAAGCTTAGCTTCACATAAACTGTATTTTGTGTCATTCATCTATGGCAAGGGTCAGTGAGTATGTGTTTCTAATGACAGTTAAAGTACAACAACCCGGAATACATGTCACAACACAACTATTATTAAAGTGTCTTGCTCAGAAGTATTCATTTGCGATATGACCATTATAGGACAAAAGAGCAATAAAAGCATAAAAATGTTTGCTACATCAACCGATTCATCCAGGACCCTAGCAGTCAATATATTGTAACATAACGTACTCTTATGTTAGACAAGATATATGTATTTAAAAAATGCTTTAAATACAAAACCAAGCATTTATAACCGACTTTAAAATGACAAGCAATATATATTTAAAAAGACTGCTGAAAACAGTAACACAAACAGCAATGACAAAGAGAAGAGTGACCTACAGCAACCAACCAGTAATCAATTTACTAAAGTTTATGTTAAACCTAAACTATTTTACACCCCTTGCTGCCCTATAAACTAAGCTCCTCATATAGGCTGTATTATCCCTACCTACCAGCAGCTCCAGTTGCCAGCACCTGCACACACCAGATGTGGCACACATGTTCTCTGTCAAAGGGCAGGAACTATCTTCGAGACACTGACTGGTTGGTTCTGCTTGAATGTCAACCTTTGCCAGTGCCCATGTCACCTGCACCTGTGTTTTTCTTAGATGCTGGCAGATGGAAGTAACTTGGAGGTGCTGATAAGTAACAATGATACTGTTTTATTTTTTATCAGTTTAGGTTATTGTACACTGGGGTGTGTAAAATTGATCAGGTTTAACCCTGACTTTTTTCCACATTAAAGTATATTTAAACCCTTTCACTGAGTTTGCTAAAGCACGGTGTATAATAAACCCTCAATTTAAAAATAAAATAAAATACAGTTTTTACCTTTTATAAGTCTTTGTTTCATTTCAGCCCTGCTAAACTTCTCCAGTCTGTTTGCAATATGTTCATGTCTATGTGCATGCTCTCCAGCAACTAATGCACATCATTTCTCAGGATGTGTTTCCTGGAGGTAACAACAGTGGAAGCAAGGCTGTTTGTAGTCTCCATTGGCAGAAACTGTCCTTCTCAATGCACACTTACCTCTATCCAAACCCACAATGCTAACTTCCTTTTATCAAGGTCAGACACTTGGAAAAAGAACCCAACGATGTCTATGGGATCTACTGTGAAGGCACAGCCAATGCACAGAAGATTTTCATAGAAGGCTGCGGCCACAGAATGAGGGTAATAATGCAAGAGGGGTTGGGTAGTACTTTGGGTGGGGGAAGACAAAAAGAACATGCATAGCTTATTCAAAAGTGCACCTATTTACATCCTATATGAGAGTTTAGTCATTGGCTTTAAATTTAGTGTAGTGCCCACTTGTAGGGATAGAAATATAGCAGCTGTCATAGCTGCCATCTTCAAGTCTGCATATCCTGATCCTGGCTTCACACCTTAGTGTGCTATTTGCAAGGAAGAAATATGAAATATGTAGGATGGAAATTCTGACTTTTTAGACTCCTCTATCTGTACACACTTTGAAAATCCCCAGCGCTTTTATCACTGCTATCATTATATAATTAGGTAATTGTCCTTACAAAGGCGTATTAACAGTTACACAAGTCTTTGATACCTGGGATATGGCCAATGATAATTTCACAGTGGTACATAATCAAGTAACTCAAATGCAGGGTCAGTGCAGCCAAGAAGGAGGATCGTTTTTATACTGCTTACAATCTGCTTTAAAAACATTTTCATTTATTAATATCAATTAACTTTGGTTGCACTATGATCCTCATTTCAAAGCCATAAGTGATAAAATAGCATTAGGATGGTTAGAGGCTACATTTAATACGTCACAAATTTGAAATCAAGTGTACTAAAAAATGCCACTGGGATGGTATAGCAGGAACCTTCAGGTTCTACTTTCAGTATGTTCGATGGAAGCACAAAAACACCAAAACCTGGGTTGCTCAAACACACGATTTAAAGCGAACCTTCAATAATTTTATTATCTTTCCATCTATTAAATCTTTTGCCCTTGGATAGTAAAACATTTTTTATCTGCCAATAAATACCTTATACAGCTCACTTCCTGTTTCTTGTCTGGTAATATGCCTAGGCTTATGACATTATGCACAGCTCTCTCTCAAACTCTTCTAAGAGTTTGCCAGGAAGGTAGGGGGTGAGTCATAAGAGGGCTATTGAGAGCTGCAGGGCTGGAGGTGTGCCTCTGTGTAAATCCAGGAAGTGAACGGGCAGCAGCTTCAGCTGCCCACAGTTAAAATGGATGCAGCCAGACTTTGTGGAGGGAGATTTCTGCAGCATATTTGGCAAGAACAGAATCGCAGTATATATAAAATATTATTCAAAGTGGTTGGAGGGAAGCTTTGGAATGGCAAATATGTTTTTATTACAAATTATGTGAGCAGACTGTAGTTCCTCTTTAAAGCACAACTAAATGGTATCTGAGCACCACAAACCAAAACCACTATTTGTTTTTATTTTTTTTATGTGCAAAGCAAACTCACCCATCCATTCATGTCTCCATACTTTATTTTGTTGCAAAATCTTTGAAAAAACATTATCTCTAACCACCACCATCTTGAGTAAGGGAAGATGATTATTGTAGCATTTACTTGCTGGAATCCATCTGCCCTTAGCTGAGGCATGCATGCAGGAGGGTTTGCTTAGCTGATGTAGCCACCCTGCATTAAACAGGAGTGCCTAAATTAAGTTCTGCATAGCTGCAGTCAGTCAATGCTAATTTGTAGTCTGTGGTTTGTTCAGTTCCCCTAAGTTCAGCCTGGTTGTCAGTTCTCTCTTCTGTCAGTAGGTGGCATTGTTACCTCTGGTATTAGAGATCTTACAGCAGATATAAATTATGAATATTCATGTCTTTTCCCAGCCCACCACTGAGTTTCCTGTGCCAGTGTGCATTATGGGAAAGGGTATAACAATTGGGGATGGCTGATGGAAGCTCTCTTCCACCCCGATTCAAGTCTGGGGAGGGTGTCAGTGATGGAGCTGCTGATTTAGGCCTGCATGCCTTGGGAGTCTGGAAAGTGACGAGGCATGGAGCTGAGGCCTGGTACTGCTGATCTTCACTAGAGGCAAGATGGAGTCTCATGGAGGCTGGTTGTCTCTCCCACAGAAGATTGGAAACAGGACAGAGTTCTATTGAGGTTGGTTAACTCTGCTGGAGACAAAGGAAGCTGTTGCTACTGGTGACTATTGCCAAAAAATTCTATCACAGGCGTGTCAGTCCTGACTTAAAGCTTCTTTTCCCTCTGATGTGATGTATGGAGTACCAGATCCCTGCTGTAGTCCTGAGTATCTAAAAGTGACTGGCGCCCATTTGTCCACATGTCCCACTATGCCTATGAGACCTACCCATGATATGATATCAGCCCACCCTGTCTCTGGGAGAACCACAACACCTCTGGGGGTCAGGGGGGTGATACACTGAGAAAATCCCTCCTCCCCTTCTGAAGACTCCTGGGATGTATGACATCCTTTTCGTAGGCCAGGAAGTAACTGAACAAATTATAAACAAGTAAATATGATATACTTTCATATTCCTATGGTGTTATCTAGCACCATAAGAATTAAAGATAGTCAACGTTGGTTGAGAGAGTTAAGTTCCACTTAAACCTAGAGAGACAGCATTTGACCCAACTCCAAGCACTCAACTACTGGCCCATTAATATGTTGAACAACATTGCTAACCAACGATAAGTTGCAGGAGATAGGAGGGACTTCTTAGGTTAGATCAGTATTTGCATATTGGACTACCCCTGGTTTTTCTAACGCCCAAAGCACTTTAGACTGCAGAAATTAGGAAGCTGGTAATTCACAAATAATAAAGAAAGTGCAATACCATTGAAGGTGGGATCCTGTTGCTCACTGACACTGGATAGGAAAAACTGGTGCTAACAATATATAGCAAGCAGGTCAAACTGGTGTTTTTTGGTCCACATATTGCACTTTCTCTCCTTTGATGTCCCAGGTGATTTAAACATTTAAAGTAAACAAAGGTTCCATACTGGATCCATGGCCCACATTTTCTGGTTCTGTCCCCAGATACAGAGGTTCTGGGTCATACTACATGAAGTATTAGAACAAGTCCGGGAAACTGCTTTGCCCCTTGATCCCATACATTATCTCCTAGAGCTTCCATTTAAAGCTATCCCTAAAAGTTCCAAAAAGTTGAGCGTACATATTCTGACTGCTGCAAGACATCCCTTTCAGGATGCCGGATACATGGATTCCTATGGCAGGGGTGAGAGGGGATGGTACTTTTTGAAACACCTGATTAGAGCCAGAGGCTTTAATAGGCTTCAAAATAGGGTGGGCTCAGGGCCCTGATCCCACCCAATTGTGTGACAATAGCTAATTCATTTTCGGTATTTCCACACTAACCTTCCTCCCCTCCTGCTGCAGTGCTAAGGTAAGTCCCCTCGGCTCTGTCAGCTGCATGCGGGGGGGGGGGGGGGGGGGTGCTGCTGCCAGAGCCATGATCCGCGCAGGGGGTTGTGCTGCCAGAGCCGCAAACCCAGCGAGTGGAGGGGGGGGGGGGCGGTGGCCACAGTGGCTGCATTTGATGGGCTCAGTGGTGCATATACTGGGCACAAGTGGCTGCATATGATGGACACAAGAGGCTGCATATGATGGGCACAAGTGGCTGCATATGATGGGCACAAGTGGCTGCATATGATGGGCACACAATTGTGTGACGATAGTGATTTCCACACTGACCATCCTCCCCGCCATTCAGGAGGCAGGGAGTCAGACCTGCTTCCTGATTGGCCAAAGCACCGGGCAAACCTATTGGATGCCTGGCGCTTAGGAAGAGGGGCAGAGGAGATATGCACTGGAGCGGAGATCATCGCCGCTCTGAGAGGAGCTGCTGCAGTGCTACGGTAAGTCCCCTCGGCCCTGTCAGCTGTATGCGGGGGGGAGGGGGGTGCTGCTGCCTATCAAATGCACCACTGAGCCCATCAAATGCAGCCAATGTGGCCACCGACTCCCCCTCTCCACTCGCAGGGTTTGCGGCTTTGTCAGCACAACCCCCCTGTGCGTGGATTGCGGCTCTGGCAGCAGCACCTCCCCCCCACATGCAGCTGACAGAGCCGAGGGGACTTACCGTATCACTGCAGCAGCTCCTCTCAGAACGGCGACGATCTCCGCTCCAGTGCATGTCTCCTCCGCTCCTCTTCCTAAGCTCCAGGCATCCAATAGGGTTGCCCGGTGCTTTGGCCAATCAGGAAGCAGGTCTGATGCCCTGCCTCTTGATTGGTGGGGAGGAAGGTTAGTGTGGAAAGAGCAAAAATATATTCGCTATTGTCACACAATTTTGTGCCGAACATATGCAGCCACTTGTGCCGAACATATGCAGCCACTGTGCCCCTCATATGCAGCCACTTGTCCCCATCAAATGCAGCCACTTGTGCCCATCAAATGCAGCCACTTGTGCCCATCAAATGCAGCCACTGTACCCATCATATGCAACCACTTGTGCCCATCATATGCAGCCACTGTGCCCCTCATATGCAGCCACTTGTCCCCATCAAATGCAGCCATTGTGCCCCTCATATGCAGCCACTTGTGTCCATCATATGCAGCCACTTGTGCCCATCAAATGCAGCCACGTGTGCCCATCATATGCAGCCACGTGTGCCCATCATATGCAGCCATGTGTGCCCATCATATGCAGCCACGTGTGCCCATCATATGCAGCCACTTGTGCCCATCAAATGCAGCCACTTGTGCCCATGAAATGCAGCCACTTGTGCCCATCATATGCAACCACTGTGCCCATCATATGCAGCCACATGTGCCCATCATATGCAGCCACGTGTGCCCATCATATGCAGCCACGTGTGCCCATCATATGCAGCCATGTGTGCCCATCATGTGCAGCCACTTGTGCCCATCATATGCAGCCATTTGTGCCCCTCATATGCAGCCACTTGTGCCCAATATATGCACCACTGAGCCCATCAAATGCAGCCACTGTGGCCACCGACCCCCCCCTCCACTCGCGGGGTTGCGGCTTTGTCAGCATAATCCCCCGTGCGCAATTCGCGGTTTTTGGCAGCAGCACCCCCCTCCCCCCCGCGTGCAGCTGACAGAGCTGAGGGGACTTACTGTAGCACTGCAGCAGCTCCTCTCAGAACGGCGACGATCTCCGCTCCAGTGCATGTCTCCTCTTCCTAAGCGCCAGCATCCAATAGGGTTGGCCTGTGCTTTGGCCAATCAGGAAGCAGGTCTGACACCCTGCCTCTTGATTGGTGGGGAGGAAGGTTAGTGTGGAAATAGCGAAAATGTATTCACTATCATCACACAATTGTGTGCTAAACATATGCAGCCACTTGTGCCCATCTTATGCAGCCACTTGTGCCCCTCATATGCAGCCACTTGTGCCCCTCATATGCAGCCACTTGTGCCCCTCATATGCAGCCACTTGTGCCCATAAAATGCAGCCACTTGTGCCCATCATATGCAGCCACTGTACCCATCATATGCAGCCACTTGTGCCCATCATATGCAGCCATTATGCCCATCATGTGCAGCCATTGTGCCCATCATGTGCAGCCACTTGTGCCCATCATATGCAGCCACTTGTGCCCGTCATATGCAGCCACTTGTGCCCAATATATGCACCACTGAGCCCATCAAATGCAGCCACTGTGGCCACCGACCCCCCCCCCTCCACTCGCGGGGTTGCGGCTTTGTCAGCACAATCCCCCGTGCGCAGATCGCGGCTTTGGCAGCAGCACCCCCCTCCCCCCCACGTGCAGCTGACAGAGCCGAGGGGACTTACCGTAGCACTGCAGCAGCTCCTCTCAGAACGGCGACGATCTCTGCTCCAGTGCATGTCTCCTCTTCTCCTCTTCCTAAGCTCCAGGCATGCAATAGGGTTGCCCGGTGCTTTGGCCAATCAGGAAGCAGGTCTAACGCCCTGCCTCTTGATTGGTGGGGAGGAAGGTTAGTGTGGAAAGAGCGAAAATATATTCGCTATCGTCACACAATTGTGTGCCGAACATATGAAGCCACTTGTGCCGAACATATGAAGCCACTTGTGCCGAACATATGCAGCCACTTGTGCCCATCATATGCAGCCACTTGTGCCCCTCATATGCAGCCACTTGTGCCCATGTAATGCAGCCACTTGTGCCCATGAAATGCAGCCACTTGTGCCCATCATATGCAGCCACTGTACCCATCATATGCAGCCACATGTGCCCATCATATGCAGCCACTTGTACCCATCATATGCAGCCACTTGTGCCCATCAAATGCAGCCACTTGTGCCCATCAAATGCAGCCACTGTGCCCCTCATATGCAGCCACTTGTCCCCATCAAATGCAGCCACTTGTGCCCATCAAATGCAGCCACATGTGCCCATCATATGCAGCCACATGTGCCCATCATATGCAGCCATTGTGCCCCTCATATGCAGCCATTGTGCCCCTCATATGCAGCCACTTGTGCCCATCAAATGCAGCCACTTGTGCCCATCAAATGCAGCCACTTGTGCCCATCAAATGCAGCCACATGTGCCCATCATATGCAGCTACGTGTGCCCATCATATGCAGCCACTTGTGCCCATCATATGCAACCACTATGCCCATCATATGCAGCCACGTGTGCCCATCATATGCAGCCACGTGTGCCCATCATATGCAGCCACTTGTACCCATCATATGCAGCCATTGTGCCCATCATATGCAGCCACTTGTACCCATCATATGCAGCCATTGTGCCCATCATGGGCAGCCACTTGTGCCCATCATATGCAGCCACTTGTGCCCCTCATATGCAGCCACTTGTGCCCAATATATGCACCAGTGAGCCCATCAAATGCAGCCACTGTGGCCACCGACCCCCCTCCACTCGCGGGGTTGCGGCTTTGTCAGCACAATCCCCCGTGCGCAGATCGCGGCTTTGGCAGCAGCACCCCCTCCCCCCCGTGTGCAGCTGACAGAGCCGAGGGGACTTACCGTAGCACTGCAGCAGCTCCTCTCAGAACGGCGACGATCTCCGCTCCAGTGCATGTCTCCTCTTCCTAAGCGCCAGCATCCAATAGGGTTGGCCTGTGCTTTGGCCAATCAGGAAGCAGGTCTGACACCCTGCCTCTTGATTGGTGGGGAGGAAGGTTAGTGTGGAAATAGCGAAAATGTATTCACTATCATCACACAATTGTGTGCTGAACATATGCAGCCACTTGTGCCCATCTTATGCAGCCACTTGTGCCCCTCATATGCAGCCACTTGTGCCCATCAAATGCAGCCACTTGTGCCCATCAAATGCAGCCACTTGTGCCCATCAAATGCAGCCACTTGTGCCCATCAAATTCAGCCACTGTGCCCATCATATGCAGCCACCTGTGCCCATCATATGCAGCCACCTGTGCCCATCACATGCAGCCACATGTGCCCATCATATGCAGCCTCTTGTACCCATCATTTGCAACCATTGTGCCCATCATATGCAGCCACTTGTGCCCATCATATGCAGCCACATGTGCTCATCATATGCAGCCACATGTGCCCATCATATGCAGCCACATGTGCCCATCATATGCAGCCACATGTGCCCATCATATGCAGCCACTTGTACCCATCATATGCAGCCACTGTGCCCATCATATGCAGCCACATGTGCCCATCATATGCAGCCACTTGTACCCATCATATGCAGCCATTGTGCCCCTCATATGCAGCCACTTGTGCCCATCAAATGCAGCCCCTTGTGCCCATCATATGCAGCCACTGTGCCCATCATATGCAGTCACTGTGCCCATCATATGCAGCCACTGTGCCCATCATATGCAGCCACTTTTGCCCATCATATGCAGCCATGTGTGCCCATCATATGCAGCCACCTGTGCCCATCACATGCAGCCACATGTGCCCATCATATGCAGCCTCTTGTACCCATCATTTGCAACCATTGTGCCCATCATATGCAGCCACTTGTGCCCATCATATGCAGCCACATGTGCCCATCATATGCAGCCACATGTGCCCATCATATGCAGCCACATGTGCCCATCATATGCAGCCACATGTGCCCATCATATGCAGCCACTTGTACCCATCATATGCAGCCACTGTGCCCATCTTATGCAGCCACTTGTGCCCATCATATGCAGCCACTTGTGCCCCTCATATGCAGAGCCGCGATCTGCACACGGGGGGGGGTTGGCCCGCCAGAGCTGCAAACCCTGCGAGTGGGGGGGGAGTAGGTGGCTACAGTGGCTGTATTTGATGGGCACAAGTGGCTTCATATGATGGGCAAGTGGCTGCATATGATGGCCACAAGTGGCTGCATATGTTCGGCACACAACTGTGTGACGATAGCGAATATATTTTTGCTATTTCCACACTAACCTTCCTCCCCATCAATCAAGAGGCAGGGCGTCAGACCTGCTTCCTGATTGGCCAAAGCACCGGGCAACCCTATTGGATGCCTGGAGCTTAGGAAGAGGAGCGGAGGAGACATGCACTGGAGCGGATATCGTCGCCGCTCTGAGAGGAGCTGCTGCAGTGCTATGGTAAGTCCCCTCGGCTCTGTCAGCTGCATGTAAGGGGGAGGGGGGTGCTGCTGCCAGAGCCGCGATCTGCGCACGGGGGGGTTGGCCTGCCAGAGCTGCAAACCCCGCAAGTGGGGGGGGGGAGTAGGTGGCCACAGTGGCTGTATTTGATGGGCTCAGTGGTGCATATACTGGGCACAAGTGGCTGCATTTGATGGGCACAAGTGGCTGCATATGATGGGCACACATGGCTGCATATGATGGGCAAAAGTGGCTGCATATGATGGGCACAGTGGCTGCATATGATGGGCACAGTGACTGCATATGATGGGCACAGTGGCTGCATATGATGGGCACAAGGGGCTGCATTTGATGGGCACAAGTGGCTGCATATGAGGGGCACAATGGCTGCATATGATGGGTACAAGTGGCTGCATATGATGGGCACATGTGGCTGCATATGATGGGCACAATTGGCTGCATATGATGGGCACAAGTGGCTGCATATGATGGGCACAAGTGGCTGCATATGATGGGTACAAGTGGCTGCATATGATGGGCACATGTGGCTGCATATGATGGGCACATGTGGCTGCATATGATGGGCACATGTGGCTGCATATGATGGGCACAAGTGGCTGCACATGATGGGCACAATGGTTGCAAATGATGGGTACAAGAGGCTGTATATGATGGGCACATGTGGCTGCATGTGATGGGCACAGGTGGCTGCATATGATGGGCACAGGTGGCTGCATATGATGGGCACAGTGGCTGAATTTGATGGGCACAAGTGGCTGCATTTGATGGGCACAAGTGGCTGCATATGATGGGCACAAGTGGCTGCATATGATGGGCACAAGTGTCTGCATATGAGGGGCACAAGTGGCTGCATAAGATGGGCACAAGTGGCTGCATATGTTCAGCACACAATTGTGTGATGATAGTGAATACATTTTCGCTATTTCCACACTAACCTTCCTCCCCACCAATCAAGAGGCAGGGTGTCAGACCTGCTTCCTGATTGGCCAAAGCACCGGGCAACCCTATTGGATGCCTGGCGCTTAGGAAGAGGAGCAGAGGAGACATGCACTGGAGCGGAGATCGTCGCCGTTCTGAGAGGAGCTGCTGTAGTGCTACGGTAAGTCCCCTCAGCTCTGTCAGCTGCACGCGGGGGGGAGGGGGGTGCTGCTGCCAGAGCCGCGATCCGCAATGGCTGCGTTTGATGGGCACAATGGCTGTATTTGATGGGCACAGTGAGGCTGCAATTGATGGGGGGTTTCAGTATTTTTCAGTTTGTTTGCGCCACCCCTCCCCCCCAAAAAAAAAAAAAATTTAAGCACCAGCCGCCACTGCCCTATAATAATTACATCCACTCAGAGTGGCACAATTTTTTTATTTGCGTGTGAAGTGCCTCCCTTTATGTAAATAGTGGCGGAATCCAGCATGGAGGGTGAGGGCGGGGTTCAGTTGCAAGCCAAATACATATAAGTGTAAGCAGGGGAGTAAATAAGAAATTACAGTACAATATAGCCACATTTTTAATGGACCCTGGACTTTTGCTTATTTAACAGTTTGATTTGTGCTGAGGATAAGCAGACTTTTGTGTTGCACTAACTGAAGTTTGTTTTGCTGCTGGAAGCTCTTTTGTGTTTGCTTAATCACTTCCCGCCTGCCATATAACAGAATGACGTGCGCAAAGGGCTTAAGCGGGGGGCGCGCAGCGCGGCGATCTTTGGTGTGGAGTGTCAGTCCGACACACCACACCAAAGATCTCAGTAAAGAGCCCCTGACGTAGGCTCTTTACCATGTGATCAGCTGTGTCCAATCACAGCTGATCACAGCGTAAAAAAGGAAGAGCCGTGTATCGGCTTTTCCTCTATCGCATCTGACAGACGAGAGTAGAGGAGAGCCAATCGACTGCTCTCCTGACAGGGGGGTCTGCGCTGATTGATTATCAATGCAGCCCCCCCAAGGATGCCCACCCATGCCCACCTAGGACCACCAGGGTTGCCAATCAGTGCCCATTAGAGGTGCCAATCAGTAATGCCTGCCAGTGCCTCATCAGTGCTGCCTATCATAGCCATATATCAGTGCCCATCAGTGCCGTCTATCAGTGCCGCCTATACATGCCCATCAGTGCAGCCTTTCAGTGCCTATCAGTGTCGCCTATGAGTGCCCATCAGTGCCACCTATGAGTGCCCATCAGTGCCACCTATGAGTGCCCATCAGTGCCACCTATGAGTGCCCATCAGTGCTGCATATCAGTGCCAGCTATCAGTGCCCATCAGTGCCGCTTTTAAGTGCCCATCAGTGCTGCATATTTGTGCCACCTCATCAGTGCTGCCTCATCAGTGCCCATCAGTGAAGGTGAAAACTTATTTAGAAAATAATGGTGGCCACACAAAATATTGACACTTTGGGCCCAACTTGGACATTTTCACTTAGGGGTGTACTCACTTTTTTGCCAGCGGTTTAGACATTAATGGCTGTGTGTTGATTTATTTTGAGGGGACAGCAAATTTACACTGTTATACAAGCTGCACACTCACTACTTTACATTGTAGCAAAGTGTCATTTCTTCAGTGTTGTCACATAAAAAAAGGTATAATAAAATATTTACAAAAATGTGAGGGGTGTACTCACTTTTGTGACATACTGTATACCGGAAGGTTTGACAAATTTGCTTTGAAGCTAGAAACCAGCTAAAAAAGTTAGGAGGCAGTTTTTTTAACTAAACAAAAATATTTTATTGATTTGAGGGTCAGGTGGTTGTCTCATTCGGTTGCGGTACTGGTGGCTTTGAAGATTTTCTCACTGGGTGGCTTTGGAAGATACGTGTCCCTTCAGGGCTCTCAAGGTGCGGGGAATTGACACTTGAGGTTGTTGGGCCTGGAGTTTTTGATACAATCAATGTTTTTATTCGTAGGCACCCCGACATGGGCGTTTATGTTTGTACGTACGTATATGTGGGAATAAGGGGCCTCTTTAATGTAAAAGACCCTGGATGCCTCCCCGTTGCTCCACTGAATGTAATGCAGTACAGATTGCACAAGATGAGGACGGGACAATCTCTCCCCTCTACCCGGCGGCACCTGCTATGTTGGTCCCGGGCCTGTGGGGGACACTTTACTGGGGTGTGTGGAAGCATTTGGGCGGCACCGCAATGGCTAGGGCACTCTACAATGTTCTGCAAATGAGCCAGCAGTATGTGACACACAGACCAACTGCAGAGGAGTGGGTTACTGGCTCGGAATGAGTACTGTAGGTCATTGTAAGCAAGCATACAAGGTTAAATAATGCACCATCTGAAAAGCAGCAGGGGTAAACAGCTGTTCATGACTAGGTCACCTTAAAGAGGAACTACAGTCTGCTCACATAATTTGTAATAAAAACATCTTTGCCATTCTGAAGCTTCCCTCCAACCACTTTGCCTATATTTTTATACATACTGTGATTCTGTACTTGCTAAATATGCAGCAGAAATCTCCCCTCCACTGAGTCTGACTGCAACCATTTTAACTGTGGGCAGCTGAAACTGCTGCCTGTTCACTTCCTGGATTTACACAGACACACAGAGGCACACCTCCAGCTCTGCAGCACTCATTGGCCCTCTTATGACTCATCCACCCTCCCTTCCCGGCAAACTTTCACGAGAGTGAGAGAGAGAGCTGTGCATGATGTCATAAGCCTAGGCTAACACCCAGACCTACTCATGCTACTTATGAATCCCCTGCAGAGCAGAAGGGGTTAATGATCATGCATGACTAGGTCACAATATCCCACTATACAAGCAGTATGGAAGTACGATCGTACCAGCATGGTAACTCATTGACTGACTGTAGGGCAGGAGGGGTCAATGACCAGGACACCAAAGGTCATCACACAAATACATACTGTAAGTGAAACAATACCCACAATGAATACTCACAGACCAACTGCAGAGCAAGAAGCTAAAGGGTGATTGTGATTAGGACACTCTAGGCTGCCATAGCAACAATAGAGTGCATCCAGAAATTATTCACTTTTTCCACATTTTGTTATGTTACATTCCAAAATGGATTAAATCCATTATTTTCCTTGAAATTCTACAAACAATACCCAGTTGTGCAAGAAGTTTGTTTGAAATTTTTGCAAATTTATTACAAATATTACAAATAAAAAAACAGCCTTTGCCATGACACTGAAAATTGAGCTCATGTGCATACTGTTTCCACTAATTAACCTTGAGATGTTTCTACAACTTGATTGGAGTCCACCTGTGGTAAATTCGGTTGATTGGACATGATTTGGAAAGGCACACACCCGTCTATATAAGGTCCCTCAGTTAACAGTGCATGTCAGAGTACAAACCAAGCCATGAAGTCCAAGGAATTGTCTGTAGACCTCTGACACAAGATCGTATTGAGGCACAGATCTGGCGAAAGGTACAGAAGCATTTATGCAGCATTGAAAGTTCCAATGAGCACAGTGGCCACCATAATCCGTAAATGGAAGAAAATTGGAACCACCAGGTCTCTTCTTAGAGCGGGCCGCCCAGCCAAAATGAGCGATTGGGGGAGAATGGCCTTAGTCAGGGAGGTGATCAAGAATCCAATGGTCACTCTGACATGGATCCAGCATTTCACTATGGAGAGAGGAGAACCTTCCAGAAGAACAGCCATCTCTGCAGCACTCCACCAATCAGGCCTGTATGGTAGAGTGGCCAGACGGAAGCCTCTCCTTAGTAAAAGGCACATGACAGCCCACCAGGAGATTACCTAAAGGCACCCGAAGGACTCTCAGACCATGAGAAACAAAATTCTCTGGTGTGATGAAGCAAAGCTTGAACTATTTGATCTGAATGGCAAGTGTCATGTCTGGAGGAAACCAGGCACCGTTCATCACCACCTGGCCAATGCCATCCCTACAGTGAAGCATGGTGGTGGCAGCATCATGCTGTGGGGATGTTTTTCAGCGGTAGGAACTGGGAGACTAGTCAGCACAAGGGAAAGATGAATTCAGCAATGTACAGAGACATCCTTGATGAAAACCTGCTCCAGTGCGCTCTGCACCTCAAACTGGGGTGAAGGTTCATCTTCCAACAGGACAATGATCCTAAGCACACAGCCAAGATAACAAAGGAGTGACTACGGGACAACTCTGTGAATATTCTTGAGTGGCCCAGCCAGAGCCCAGACTTGAATCCATTTAAACATCTCTGGAGATATCTGAAAATGGCTGTGCACTGACATTCCCCATCCAACCTGATGGAGCTTGACAGGCCCTGCAAATGGGAGAAACTGCCCAAAAATAGGTGTGCCAAGCTTGTAGCATTATACTCAAAATACTTGAGGCTGTAATTGGTGCCAAAGGTGCTTCAACAAAGTATTGAGCAAAGGCTGTGAATATTTATGTACATGTGATTTTTTTCATTTTAACTTTTTAATACGTTTGCAAAGATTTCAAACAAATTTGTTTCACGTTGTCATTATTCCATTTTGGAATAAGGCTGTAACATAACAAAATGTGGAAAAAGTGAAGCGCTGTGAATACTTTCCAGGTGCAATGTGTGCAAGCGAGCCAGCACCCGCAAGGCTTACCCAAATACAGACTCATGGACAGAACTAGCAGAAGCAAGTCAGTTTTGGCACTGAACAATATCATAAAAAAGAAACCATGAACCATTCATTCCGTAAGTTATAGAAACTCATGTCCGCTGAAACCAGATTATGGTGTGACCTAGTCTCCCTTGAAGAATACCTCAAGGAAAATAGGATCCCAAGAGGTCTGAAAATCAAGAAATTCCCCTCTTTTGAAGTGGAGGACCAAGATTTTAGAATAAAATGGACCACCATACTGGACAATGCCTCCAAAGATCTCATGAAACTCTACACAACAGGACCTGGATAGGCTTCACCACCTACCAGACTTTGAATCAAAAGACTGGACGCACTAGAAAATTAGATAACTCAGACCAAAAGATCCAAATTTTTAAAGGAATAATTTGGACTATGAAAGAGGGATGGTGTATAGATGGCCAAGTTACAATCAACACTTCAAAAGAAGAAAACAAAATTAATCAAAACACTCCATTCTTAGATCATCCTTGGCCATCACTAGTACACCCAAGAGAGTCAGCTTTTCTAATACTGAGGGTGACAAATCTCTTCCCTCAACCTCAACTTCAACAACCAGCCTTCAAGATAGAAAAATAAAACTTAAGGACACTTTTTCAGATGAGAGCAATCCCAATCCCCCCCAAGAAATTAAAAAAATGTAGAGACCCCCAAAGGAAGGGGGGGGGGGAGATGCAACAATTCGAACAAAAGAAAAAAATAAGAAGGGAGAAAAAACACTGCCATCCAATTTCCAATGACAATTCTGACACCTCCATTGTTTTGAATCTCTCCAACCAAACGCTGTCTAAGGAAACATTGGAGGTCGTGTCCCGTGGTCTGAACTTTGCACCGACTACTAATTTTGACTTATTTTCTACCTGATAGAAATGAACAACTTCGCTTGTCAACTTACCCTTAAGAAATACTTCTTTAACATAGACCTGGAATCCACCAACCCCACTCTCATACCTCCAACTGGTAATCACCCTTCGGTTGGTACGGAGTTTGACTTTCAATATTTGTGTCTTATCCATGACATGAGTACATTAGACATTTGTGGATACTCGAGAATCCGGGTAGATGACAGAATCAAAACACTAGACCGCCTCAATATCTCCTCCAATGGTAAATCTGACTTTTACCCCATACAAAGTAGGGGCAAACAGATGGATATTTTTCAAAGATCCATTGAACAAGACCCTGTGGCTCTAGCTAGGTCGACAAATACACCCATGAACAACACGACAAAACATTGCCAAAACCTTACACAGAAAGAAAGGACACTCCTGATTTACAGGACAACACCAGCATTATCATAAAAAATTCTGACAAGGGAGAAGCAGTGGTCATACTGGATGCCCTGGATTATCTTAGAGAAGCGGATAGACAACTTTCAGACACAACCACCTACACCTGTATATCTTTCGATCCCACTGATAGCTACAAACAACGTCTAAAACATTTATTGGATGAAGCTATCTCCATTGGCATTTTGAACTCTTCAGAGGCTACCAACCTTATCCCCTCCCATCCTGTTACAGATATATTCCATCACTTGCCCAAGACTCATAAAAATTATATCCCCATTCAAGGGAGACCAATTGTGACCAGCATTGGCACCCTTGGAGAACCTTTGGGCAACTTCATAGACATTTTGTTACAACCCCTAGTCATTAGGATACTGTCTCATCTCTGGGACACAAAACACACCATACAGGCTTTAGAAGGACATTCATGGGAAAACAATTATAAACGGATAGTATGTGATGTTAAGTCCCTATACTCGTGTATACCCCACAATTTAGGATTGAAGTTGCTCAAACAGCACATGGATCTGTATACAGAATATTCATCAGAACTAAAATGGTTCATTCTGGAAGCGGTCTCGTACCTTCTATATCACAACAATTTTCTTTTCAACGCTAAATGGTACATACAAAGACAAGGTGCCTCTATGGGAGCCAGATTCTCACCAACCTATGTAAATGTGTACATGGGTTGGTGGGAGGAGCTTCATGTCTACAATGCAGACAATATAGACGATTTGATCTTTATCACAAAACAAGAGTTGTCAGCCACTGAGTTTCTAGATCTTAACACAAATGATTTGAACTTAAAGTTCACCATAGAGGAACACCAAACCGAAACCAACTTTCTAGCTCTCACCCTATTTGGATCCTTTCAGGACAAGACTGTCAACGTACATTCATTTAGGAAAACCACCTCCATGAACTCTCTTCTGCATGCAACCAGCTGTCATGCTCCCCCACACTATCAAAGCAATACCTCGAGGCCAGTTTATCCGGACAAGATGAAACTGTTCTTACCTAACCGATTATGATAGAGAAGCGTGTCTACTCGAACAGAGACTCTGTGAACAAGGATATTGCAAACCAATGGTCCTAAAGGTTTGGTGCCAAATCAGGAGCCTTGATAGAGCCTTTTGACCAATGGTTCGCCTTAAGATACCATCAAATTAACCAGTGTTTTCAACCAATTACAGTCTACAATTCTCAGAGATAAAAAACATCATTACAAGACATCTCTCCATTTTACATAGTGATGACAGCTACAAAACCATCTTAACCACTTGCTTACTGGGCACCTAAACCACCCTCCTGCCCAGACCAATTTTCAGCTTTTAGTGCTGTCACTCTTTGAACAATTGCGCGGTCATACAACACTGTACCCAAATGACATTTTTATCATTTTTTTCCTACAAATAGAGCTTTCTTTTGGTGGTATTTAATCACCTCTGGGTTTTTTATTTTTTGTTAAAAAAATTTAAAAAGACCAAAATTAAAAAAAAATACAAAACTGTTTTATATTTTGTTAATAAATTTTGCAAACAGGTAATTTTTCTCCTTCATTGATGTACGCTGATGAGGCTGCACTGATGGGCACTGATAGGCTGAATTGATGGGCACTAATGGGCACTAATAGGTGGCACAAGTGGGCACTGATGAGGTGGCACTAGTGGGCACTGATGAGGTGGCACTGGTAGGCACTGAGAGTTGGCACTGATGGGTAGCACTGATTGGCAGCACTGAAAGGCATTTATAGGTAGAACTGAAGGGCACTAATAGGTGGCACTGATAGTTGGCAGTGATGGGCACTGATAGGTGGCAGTGATGGGCACTGATGGGTGGCAGTGATGGGCACTGATCGGCATTGGTAGGTGACACTGATAGGCAGCACTGCTAGATGGCACTGATTGGCACCACTGGTGGGCATTGATAGGTGGCACTCGTGGGCATTGAAAGGTGGCACTGATTGCTGGCACTATTATGCACTAGTGGGCACTGATTCATGGCACTGTAGACACTGGCAGGTGGCACTCGCAGACGGTACTGGTTGGCACAGATGAGGCGGCTTTGCCTCCTCCTCTTTGGAACCGATGTCCCTTGCACAGAAGCCGGTGATCGGCTCTTCTGTTTACATCACGTGATCAACTGTCATTGGCTGACAGCTGAACACGTGGTAAGGGGCCGGGATCGACCCCTTACTCCGATCTGTGATCACCTGAGTCTCATTGACTCTGTGATCACAGCGCACGCCGCGCGTGCCCTGCAGGGGGCGCGCGGGGAGGACCTCTCTTGACGGTCTCCTGGCAAAGTATCCGCGCTGTAGCCATTATTCGGCTATAGCACGGCTTTGAAGGGGTTAAGAGGTGGGATCAGATGTGTTGCAAGAAAAACACGAACAATAGGCAACATGATCTCCCCTAGTATGTACACTTCCAACACAACAACTAATACTTGGTTGAACACCATTGGATTGTTTAGATGCAATTCTACAAGGTGTTCCACCTGCAATCTTTTAGGCAGTCCCCATACTATAATCTCATACAATATACAGTGGTGGCCCATCCATCAGGGGCACACAGGCGCCACCCCGCCTATCCATGTGTCCGGCCCCCTGATTTACATACAGGGCGCCGGATCGTGGATTCCAATAGTGGGGGGGTGTATTTTTTGAAGAGGCTCTAATATGCTTCAAAAAAGTGTGGGCTCCAGGCGCAGTGCTCACCCAGTTGTGTGAGATAGCGAATGACTATTCCCTATTTTCACACTAAATCTCCTCGCCACCAATCAGGAGGCGGGTCATGAGACCTGTTTCCCGATTGGTCAAAACGTCAGGTGATCCTATTGGACGCCTAGCGCTTAGGAGTGGAGAGTGGAGATGCACGGAGGAAGCCGCTGGAGGAGCGGACACCAGAGTCGCGGCTCGCACCTCGCCACCTATATATCCCCTATTTTGTAGACGCTATAACTTTTGCACAAACCAATCAATATACGCTTATTGCGATTTTTTTACCAAAAATATGTAGAAGAATACATATGGGCCTTAGGCCCCTTTCACACTTTTACGACTTCAAAGCATTTTACCGTGATTTTGTGGGCACTATTTTGCCGCGATTTGGGAGCAGTACTACTTTGTACGACTTTGCCACAACTTTGGCATTAACAAATGAAAACATACATAGTGTGAGGCTTGTGCTTACAGCTTGTGCTTACAAAGTTGTACTGAAATCGTGTCTATATTATTCATGTACGATTTGCATGCTACTTGAGGGTTTAACATTGAGGTCTATGGAGTACAAACCGCATGGAAGTTGGACCAAAGTAGTACAGGCACTACTTTGAATTCGGCACGACTTAAAGTCGTGCCAATATGAATGGTAGTCATTGAAAATCATGGAGAATGACTTGTCATACGATTTTGCAGTACAAAATCGTGGGACAAGTCGTATAAGTGTGAAAGGGGCCTAAGTGAGACAGTTCCAACTCTGGGTCAAAGTCTTTATGTATAGTGGTCACTGAGAAGTGACAATTCCTAAGCAAATTGATTGGTAACCACTGCAGACTGCCCTGCTGCAGTCTACACAAAGGAATAATGTGGAAAGAGGAAGTTCCATGATTAAATTAGAGTCATCCTAGAGTCTTCGAAGATTAGTTCTGCTGTACACTTGTTAATTAGACTAATGGCCTTCTACAAACAAGCCATCATATGAAAGATTCCTGCATATAGAAGCCCGAGTAGATCCTTTTTCCACCAAAGTGACATTATTGTATACAGTTTGGCACTAAAAGAAAATACTGGCAACATAATAGCAACCCAGTGGATAACCTGTGTTTTTTTTTTTTTTTGTACGCTGCCATGCTATGTTAACCCCAAGCTTATCCTCAAAGTTCACAGCAGAAGCATTCAAGTTGGTTGTAGTTGATTTCTGCGTTTGCTGTATGTCTATATTCGAAGGTTGATAGGCCACTACTGGGAGGGGGGCTGAGGTTTAAAAATTCTGACAAACTTGGCTAAAACTGACTTCAATGCCCTTCCTGTGAACTTTAAGGATGAACTGTTCTACAATTCCTGCAACTGCAGCAGTCAATAAGGGTTTGTTTAAAATCATTTTTTTCTGTTTGTTAATATGCTACTGCTGCAGCCATGAGCTTGGCATTGGTTTTTCTAGCCAGTGATTGTCTGTCATGTAAAATGATAACTTTTACAGTACCAAGAAGGGTCTGCCATAGCCCTTTTTTGGGGCTGAAAGTGCCCCCTCGACTTATACTCGAGTCACTGCCGTCTGCCTACATGATCAGCGTGTCATGCAGGCAGACGGCGGCCAGCGTGTGCTACATACCACTCGGCAGCCTCTCACCGTTCAAAAGCTGTGCCACCTTCTCGTCTGTGATAGGCAGTCAGTGTACAGCCTATCATGGACATTCTCTCATCCTCGTCCGTGGTATGAGGATGAGAGAATGTCCGTGATAGGCTGACCGCTGACTGCTGGGAAATGGAGTTTTCTGCCTATCATGGACGAGGAGTAGGCGCGGCTCTTGAACAGTGAATGGCCACCGAATAGTAATAGCACACGTTGATCGGTGCAGAGCGGCACACGGAGGCATGCACAGGACACAGGTAGGATGCACACAGACACATGCACACATACACAGGTACATATACACATGCACACATACACAGGACACAGGTACATATACACAAGACACATGCACATATACACATGACACATGCACATATACACATGCACATATACACAGGACACATGCATATATGCACATATGCACAGGACACATGACACATGCACAGGACACAGGGAGGTATACAGCTGCAGATGGACATTGTTGACCCTCTTTTTCCACTTACAGTAGCTGCTGCATTTCTCACCCTCATCTTATACTCGGGTCAATAAGTTTTTCACAGTTTTTTGTGGTAAATTAGGGGCCTTGACTTATACTCGGATCGACTTATACTCAAGTATATACGGTACTATATTTTTTTTGCCATTCACAGACGTACAAAATTTTAAGTCGTGACATGTTTGGTATCCATTTACGCAACATAAAGCTATCTTTTTTTATAAAAAAATAAAAATAATAGTAAAATTGTGTTTGTGTGTATTAAAATTCATGTTAGTGTAACTTTTCCTAAAAAAAAAAAAATGTCTTTGACAGGTTTGCAAATATTTAATAAATTACAAATTTGCTCCAATAGAAAAGTGGTTAAAGTGACACTAAACAATACCTTTATCCTCCAAAAACAATCCATACATATCCAATACTTGATGGCCCAGTAATCTATTTCTCACGAAATTGTTTTTTTACTGTGTTTATGCTCCAGATGACGTCAGAGTGACGAAACGCGTAGGGAGGGGTCAGCACACGCTTTTGCATCACTCCTGGTCACCGATCTTTGTATCAGCAACAAATGCTTTTTTGTATTTTACTAAATGTGAGTACCCTTTTCATGTTTTAAACAATTGGTTGAAGCAATATCACACTATTGGCACCTTTCTCTCCTATACCGTATATGACATTTGGGACAAGATTGGCAACTACTAATTCACCAGGAATATCCAGTCCTCAGATTGCTGCACAGTGGCAAATACTGTGAATGCTTCACAACCCAAGAGAGAGGGAAATTCCGGTGAGTGCGGCCACAATAAGAGCACGGAAAGAGCACGTATGCTGTGATCACTTTCATAAAACGGACTATATTGTTTTTCACCAGCACAGAAGCACTTTATTTATTTATTTTTGGATACCAAAAGACTGTATATTGGCAATATAATCTTTATTTGTAGTTTATCTGTATATTATGATTTGCAATATAACCCATACAAGTTTGCACAAAAGCACTTTAAATCACAATGTAACCATGTAATGTTTATTAATTTTAGTATACCAGCACAGGATATTACTCAGTTTGACAATATAATATATGTGCACCTCATTTGATCAATTGCACTAACACCCACATATTCACTAATACAATTATTTATTTAGGTGGGAGTCTTTCAACATGTGAATTGAACGGCGCCATATCTACTTTATTTTCTCCTAAATCATGTGCTCCACCTGGTGGTGGTGATAAGTAGAGGCAGCAGTTCTGTTTCTTTCTTTTTCCTTTTTTCTTTTTTCTTCTTTTCCCTTTTTTTTCCCTACTATTCACCTCCTTTGCGTGGAATCACTTCATATTCGCTAAATAGTAATATTGTGTTTGTGTGTATTAAAATTCATGTTAGTGTAACTTTTCCTAAAAATAAAATATGTCTTTGACAGATTTGCAAATATTTAATACATTTTAAGTTAAGTTAAAGTGACACTAAACAATATCTTTATCCTCCAAAAACAATCCATACATATCCAATACTTGATGGCCCAGTAAACTATTTCTCATTAAATAGTTTTTTTTACTGTGTTTATGAGCCTCTTTGTAATGTCCTTCCTGAGCTCTGAAACCTACTTTTTCTACCTCACTTCCATTTGTTTGGTACGAGAAGTGAATATTAAACATCCTATAGTCCGTAGCCCATCTCAGCAGCAAGCAAGAGAAGGTGGCTTCTTCCTTACATACAGCGGGACCATGGAGAATAAAAACATGGTTCCTGATGACATCAGACGACGAAACGTATGTCGAGGTGCAGTATTCTGGTCAGGTCACTTCCGGGTCCCTGGCTTCCAGTTTCTACTAATCGGCTATTGAAACGCGTGCTGGCTCTAGAGCTTGAGCAGAGCAGCGGCGTCTCCCTAAAAAGTATATGTGGGTATTCCTAGTGCTGGGCAAGGGCACTCTACAATGTAAACAGCTTCTTAATTGTTTTATATTTGTAATAAACTTTATTTCACTATATTAGTTCACTTTCTTATATTTTGCGGTGCCATGGTGGAGAGGAGGAGAGGTATTTAGAACCCCTGAAAGGTGCAAGATCCTAAAGGAGACATATGAACCCAGGCGTTTTTTGACCCTTTTTTAGTTAAATTGGTCACGGCCATCTGATGAGTGTACATCTAATTGAGCACTATCGGGTGAACGAGCAATGAGTTGGTGATGGTTTATAACAACATAACATGTTGAAAAACTAAAGGAATTCATTGATTTAGAAGATTTTATGAACTTTATTTAAAAGGACTTTTATTTATTGTCACTCTGTATTGATTGAAATCTAGCACTTTGCACTTTATTCTTAATTGTTTTGCAGCATATGAATTTTGCGCTTTATACGTTCCACAGCATATGAATTTTGCACTTTATATGTTCCACAGCATATGAATTTTGCACTTTATATGTTCCACAGCATATGAATTTTGCACTTTATTTCCACCTGTTTTAAAGTATATGACTAGAGTTTGTATTATAGCGTCCCCTCACATATATATGATTTATAGTCACCCTCTAACAGGAAGTTGGATCACAGCAGCAACAAATTGGAATTTGGAAATTTGGAGGAGGCTGAGAGCAATAGAAGGAGGGGAATTCATACTTACTGCAAGAATGGTGCTTACTAGCCTAAGGCTGGATTCACACCTAATACCGACGCGGCTACCAGCAGAGGTCCTGTGCGTCCTGGTTCACAGTTTCAGGTCCGATTTCAGCCCGAATTTTGGGCTGAATTCAGACCTGAAACGGACCAAAAGACACACAGGGCTCCTGTGCAAATTTGCACCGGAGCCGCATCGAAGATATGTGAACTGGCTCCTTAGAGAGCAATTTACAATCTCCTGCTATTGCGAATTGGATGTGGGGACCCCGCATCCAATTCACAATAGTGTGAAACTGGCCTGAATCTTCTCCCCTATACAGCTTAATTTCCATGATGAGCAGTGTTTAGAACATTACTGTGGCAGAACTTTTAAGGTAAGACTTCACTTGCACTATGTGTATATTAGCACATAAAGAATGCTCTCAAAGGGGTCTTTTTAATCAGCTTTCATACACTTGCCTGTTTCTGTGACGTCAATAGCAGTGTAGGCTGATGCACAGAGTAGTTGTGCGTTTGTATGCCATTCAGCATCTCTGAAAATCATTGCAAATGATGGAGCTGAAAAAAGACAGGGCTAGCTCGCACAGAAGGCAAGGCTAATAACCCAACCACAGCCCGAATATTTTTAATTTCAGTTTTTGATAGGATGGGGAAGGCTTGGAAACTCTGTTTTCTGAGTTTACACACAAATTACCCCTCATTTCCTGTGCTAGTTACAGGATATCACAGACAGGGATCATAAACCTCTTCAATCTGTATAGAAAGAGCAACAAAACCCTTGAAGATGGGTTAGAAACACTGTCACATTTTACAGTTAGGGGATGTAAAAATATTTGCTTCTAACTGCCTTGTAAAGACGAAATTTTTTCCTTCTAATAAATAGATTACTGAAAGAAACCCAGACTTCAAATATATATTATTATAAGAAAAAGCATAGAGTAGTGACTAAAATAGTTGTGAAAAATTACAGAATACTTTATTAGACAAATACATTTTGAAGCCCTTAGGAGAAAGTCCACCTCTGTAGGGGCCCTCCCTCCTCTCTTCCGACCCCTTCCTTCATCCCAAACCCTATTTATTTTCCCATCCCCACCTCACCCCCATCTTTCTATCTCTATCCCTCTCTTCATAGTCCTACAACATCCATTCCCCCTGCCTGCACCCATCCTAATCTTTTTGACACTGAGAGAACAACCCATTAACAGTATTGTTCTTTTTCCCTTCCTATGCTATCTGCAGGAACTGAGGTTCAGATCACAACAGGATTATCTTATAGACAATAATACAAGACCCCAAAACTCTCTTATTAAAGGCTGTTTTGCCTATCTTCCTGTAAGTGACACCAGCTGCCCCCATTTCTTCTCCTGGTGTTTCTACTGTGTTCTAACCTAAAAAGTGTTTCACTGAAAAAAAAAGATTTGGGGCTGCACTTTAAGAATACATTTAAGTCATAAAGGCTAGGTTCACATCTATGCGGTTGCAGTTTGTCCGTTTTTCCTGTGCTCTCTTCGGTGCGTTTTTGAATACGCGTTTTTGATTTTTTTTTATGCGTTTTGTTTTTTGGCCAATAGGATAAGAACACTGGTTTGATGTCACAGGATGCAAGATAGCATTTTTACTTCCTGATTCCTGTCCGTTGTCTGTGTGTGCCTTTGCTTTCACCATCACGGCTGTGATTTAATTATTTCTTGCAACTGCCACAAATACAGTTGCAGTCATGAAGAAAGAAGAAGAGGAGGAACAAAGAGGAAACGCAGATATTGGGTACATCCTGTGATAGTCAATAGGGAACAGAGAGGGCAATTCTGAGTCATGTACAATGATCTCCGATCTCATGTTGCACACACATGTCTGTAAAAAAGGTGGGTACGAGTCTTGGACTTTCCCTGTACATACATGCAGTTGTGGTAACCTCTCCCCTCCATTTCTTATTTTTTTTTTTTTTTTGGTTTATTCAATAACCCTATTTTCCAGTTTTGAGTTGCTGGGTTTAATCAACAGCATGCTGGAGCAACAAAACACATGCTTCCGGAAATGTATTTCACCAGTAGAAAGGCCAATAATCAGGTGTGTCTATTATTTTACACAGATTTTCCACCCAAAACTATATAATAATGAAAGGACTACAGCACAGTAAAAATTGCAATGCATTCAAAAACTTAATTTCTCTGGTAAACTTTTTTTTTCGATCACTTGTTTTTTTGTTTTTTAGCAAAATTGCAAAATACAGCAGGACATAAAACATTCTGAAACATTTTTTAGGAATGTTTTTTTTGTTGTTGTTTGCTTTCAACATTGAACATGGAGCTGCAATTTTGTTTAGTAACATTCAGTATAAAAATATGAAAAAAATAAAATAAAACACTCATACATTTTGAAAAACATGTTCCTCCTGGGAATAATCATGTTGATCAGGATATTGCAGGTCATGAAATCATAATGTAGGATCCTAAAATCTGGGTGGAGTATTTACAGATCTGGCTGGAGGATAAATTGGTCCCAGACTTTGTACTTCAGTCATAGCAAAGTTGTGTTAAGGGATCTCGATAGAAGAACTGTCCACCTTGATAAGTTGACAACACAGGAGCTTGGTATGCTTCAGGTAAATTGAGTTAAGGGGCATAAGGGACCTGAGGTGGTGTCTGCTGGGGCAAGCTTGTGGGTGGGATGGCAGGGGGGATAAATGATGTTAGGCACTGCATCATGACGATACACATCCCCCGTCTTTCTAGAGGCACCAAGTTCGGCGAACGGGACCAAAGTATTAACATATTGTTATGATAATGATATTTGGGTCTTAAATAAACCAACAAGTTCTTTTAGTATCTCCATCTTTTCACTGATTTGGAGGCATCCTTCTCAATGTTCCTCCCCTCTGTGACGTTGCAGTCACTGCCAACGATGCAGTAGCCCCATTAACTCCTCCATCATCCTGGATATGGGAGACTCTGTAGTCTGAGTGTCCATGGGTGTTGATGGATCCTTCTCTGGGTCTTCTGCACAGGCATGTAATTTTTGTTTTTAATTTCAAGTACCTTGCAACTAGACATTCTCTGACAAGTCTACATTTTCAGTTTATGATTGGGAAATCAACTGCCAGCTACATGATGTGTGACACATGCTCTGTTATTTGGGAAGTACAGAAGGATGTTGTCTTCAAGAAACCTACAGCGGCAGAGTGGTCCCGGATAGCTTCTGTGTTCTATCAATGCTGTAAAACCAGTTTCTAGTGGCAGCAGTTTTTATAATCACAAAAAATATTTTTAATTTGTGTTATTTGCAGTGACAGATGCCAATTATCGTTTCACTTAATATCGATTTAGGGTCTTATGGCAGCTGTTCGGTCTCAAGTTGGGGCAGCACAGTGGTGTAGTGGTTAGCACTCTCACCTAGCAGTAAAAAGGGTCGCTGGTTCAAATCCCAACCACGATGCTACCTGCCTGGAGTTTGCATGTTCTCCCTGTGCCTGCGTGGGTTTTCTCCGGGTACTCCGGTTTCCTCCCACAATCCAAAGACATGCTGGTAGGTTAATTGGCTTCTGTTCAAAAAAATTGGCCCTAGTATATGAATGTGAGTTGGGGACTAACTATGTAACTATGTAAGTATTTTTTCTCATTCATCATTTGGACAGATGGTGCAGAACAATGAACTGGGCCTGCCACAGAACAGTCCACTAATGGGAACAAGGGTCCCTGCCCTACCTTATGTATTTGTTGGTGATTAGGCTGAAAGAATCTCTCCTAGGATACATTTCTTCAGCAGTCTCCTGCCAGCCAAGGTGTGGTTTCACCCAGACCTTGTGGTCTGGGTTGGCAGGGCTATAAAGATAGGTCCTGGGTCTCACAAACTGAATTGGTAGCTTTGTTTTGACCCTCTTGGCTCTGTAGGAATGAATGTCCTGGTTTTCAGGGCAGCCTAGGAAGTCTATTGTCAAGGTTAGGTGATTGTTATCATGCATGTGAAAAAAAATCGGTACATTTTCGGTCGAAAATCAGACGGACTTTAGATTTGAAACATGTTTCAAATCTTTCTGACGGATTTGAGTCTGGTCGAAAAATCAGTTCGTCTGTATGCTAGTCCGACGGATGAAAACCGACGCTAGGGCAGCTAATGGTTACTGGCTATCAACTTCCTTATTTTAGTCGGGTCGTATGTCATCACGTACGAATCCGTCGGACTTTGGTGTGATCGTGTGTAGCCAAGTCAGTTCGTTCAAAAGTCTGTCGGAAGTCCATTAAAAGTCCGTCAAAAGTCAGTCGGAAAGACCGTCGGACCTTTGATGCCGAAAAGTCCACCCGTGTGTACATGACATAACAAGAATTGAATCTATAGTGCGGTGTTTCTCAACCTTTTTTCAGTCAAGGCACCCTTAAAAATGTAGACACTCTCACTCTCTAAAATGTAAAAGACTATTCTAATAGTTTTACACAATGCAGCAACATACACACGTGTTATAGGCGATTTATTCTTCCAAAGCAAATATACTTTTGCACACTGGTACTGACTAGTACTCCAATGTTTCTCTTGTCCCTCAATTTCTCTCCATCAGTAAGCTATTGTGACCCCTGTGCTGAGAGAGAGGGGCACAGGAGGGTCAAACAATGATGCCTTGGAGGGGACAGACATCCTCTTATTAACTGATGACATCACTGGTTGTTAGGATGCCAGTGTTTAGAAAGTCGTAATGGAATACTGAAAAACTGTGGCTTTGTGCAACTAAAAGGGAGGCTTGATCCACTAGCTGGCTATACAATTTTTGATAAATTTTTTGGCATTTTGCCAAGGCACCCCTAAAGAAACCTCAAGGCGCCCTGGTTGAAAAAGGCTGCTACAATGCATGTTTTGTGGTCATTATTTACAAATGCAGACATTTCCATGTTCTCAATGTATCATGTCATCTGCCAGCATAAATTTACAAGTCAAACCCCAAATTAAGCCATATTAAAACCTGCTCATAGACTGGGCCATTAAAGAGTTCAGATAGAAAGGCCAGGCCTAAAAGACCGCCTAGTTCACATTTTACATTTTTCTGCACATTTTTTCTCTGTTTATAGCTTCTCTAATGCTAAGGTGGAAATTATTAGAAATAAAGCTGATGCATAAAAAAGTAATGATAAAACAAAGATGAAACGGTTATATTTATATATGTACCTCACATAAGTTCCAAACAGAACCAGATTTCTATGAGGTTCAGATAAATATGATAACGTGAACCCTTCATTTCTTGCCATTTGATTTCAGCTATAATGTTCTAAAAACTAAACTCAAGGCAACTCAATTTTTAGGGTTAACGTTCTTGGTACAGCTCCTATAATCCTTTGAACAGTATGGCTATTTAAGTTTATTAGTGAGTTGTGCAGCAGAACATTATAGTTTCCTTTGAGGGGGAAAACAGCTTTCTTGAAGCTGCAGCAGTTTAATAAAACTACAGCATAAGGATCTTGCAGTGTCAGATAACTTTTTTGCCTCGCTTTATGTCTGTTTGCAATTTTTCTACTCATGCATAAAAATCAGAAGCGTTACTCCATTTGTCTGGGAAAAAAAATATAAAATGAGCCACAAACGTTGGTTTAAAGCGAAAACTCAAATCAGCTTTTAAGAAACTTAAAGAGAGCAAAGCTGCCATCTTCAGGCTGTCTCCAACTGTCACATGTATTTCCAAGTGATTTTGAAGTCATCGTGTACAGCTTGTGTCGCATGATAATCTCTTGGAAAAATGCAAAGCCATTAACTGTTTTCCTGCACTGTATCTTAAAGAGACACTACACCTAAAAAAATGTACAATATCTCACAAAACTGAGTACACCCCTCACATTTTTGTAATTTTATTATCTTTTTATGTGACAACACTGAAGAAATGACACTTTGCTACAATGTAAAGTAGTGAGTGTACAGCTTGTATAACAGTGTAAATTTGCTGTCCCCTCAAAATAACTAAACACACAGCCATTAATGTCTAAACCGCTGGCAACAAAAGTGAGTACACCCCTAAGTGAAAATGTCCAAATTGGGCCCAATTAGCCATTTTCCCTCCCTGGTGTCATGTGACTCATTACTGTTACAAGGTCTCAGATGTGAATGGGGACCAGGTGTGTAAAATTTGGTGTTATCGGTCTCACTTTCTCATACTGGTCACTGGAAGTTCTACATGTCACCTCATGGCAAAGAACTCTCTGAGGATCTGAAAAAAAGAATTGTTGCTCTACGTAAAGATGGCCTAGGCTATAAGAAAATTGTCAAGACCCTGAAACTGAGCTGCAGCATGGTGGCCAAGATCATACAGCAGTTTAACAGTACAGATTCCACTCAGAACAGGCCTCGCCATGGTCGACCAAAGAGGTCACGCACATGCTCAGCATCATATCCTGAGGCTGTCTTTGGGTAATAGATGCATGAGTGCTGCCAGAATTGCTGCAGAGGTTGAAGGGGTGGCGAGTCAGCCTGTAAGTGCTCAGACCATACGCCGCACGCTGCATCAAATTGCACTGCTTGGCTGTCCTCCCAGAAGGAAGCCTCTTCTAAAGGTGATGCACAAGAAAGCCCACAGTTTGCTGAAGACAAGCAGACTGGTTTACTGGAACCATGTCCTGTGGTCTGATGAGACCAAGATAAACTTATTTAAATCAGATGGTGTCAAGAGTGTGTGGAGGCAACCAGGTAAGGAGTACAAAGACAAGTGTGTCTTGCCTACAGTCAAGCATGGTGGTGGGAGTGTCATGGTCTGGGCTGCATGAGTGCTGCTGGTACTGGGGAGCTACAGTTCATTGAGGGAACCATGAATGCCAACATGTACTGTAACATACTGAAGCAGAACATGATCCCCTCCCTTGGGAGATTGGGCCGCAGGGCAGTATTCCAACATGATAACAACCCCAACAGTGCCATCTTAAGAGCATTATAGGCCCCCCGGGCAATACAGTGCACTAGGGCCCTGTCTACACAATCATGCACGAGAATAAAAATGCAAATTATCAATAAGGCTAATGGTGTGTGAGAGAGAGGGGCTGCAATGGTGTGAGAGAGAGAGGGGCTGCAATGGTGTGTGAGAGAGGGGCTGCAATGGTGTGAGAGAGAGGGGGGCTGCAATGGTGTGAGAGAGAGAGGGGCTTCAATGCTGAGAGAGGGGCTGCAATGGTGTGAGAGAGAGAGAGGGGCTGCAATGGTGTGTGAGAGAGAGAGGCTGCAATGGTGTGTGTGTGAGAGAGAGAGGGGCTGCAATGGTGTGAGAGAGAGAGAGGCTGCAATGGTGTGTGTGTGTGTGAGAGAGAGAGGGGCTGCAATGGTGTGAGAGAGAGAGGGGCTGCAATGCTGAGAGAGGGGCTGCAATGGTGTGAGGGAGAGAGAGAGAGAGGGGCTGCAATGCTGAGAGAGGGGCTGCAATGGTGTGAGGGAGAGAGAGGGGGGGTGCAATGGTGTGTGAGAGAGGGGCTGCAATGGTGAGAGAGAGAGAGGGGCTGCAATGGTGTGTGTGTGTGTGAGAGAGAGAGGGGCTGCAACGGTGTGAGAGAGAGGCTGCAATGGTGTGTGTGTGAGAGAGAGGGGCTGCAACGGTGTGAGAGAGAGGCTGCAATGGTGTGAGAGAGAGAGTGCAATGGTCTGCAGGCCATTTACTTTTACCTGTAAAAAAAATTTGTTTGCTTTGGGAGAGAGAGACAGGCACAGGGAGAGATAGAGAGGCAGAGAGTGAGAGAGAGAGAGAGAGAGAGATGCACCGTGAAATGATGAGAGAGAGATTATACAGATTGCAGCACCTTAATTCTTCCACTCCATGGCCGTTCACTTCTCCTAATGTCCTGCAATCCTGCTGCCCTCACTCAGGACTCTGCATACAGACTAGTGGGCAGAGCTGGCGCCGCACGGACCAGATGGAAGGAGGAGAAATCAAGCAGCACCACGGTGTTCTCCTGCTCCCCTCAGGCATATCACTCAGTTCAGTGGGCGGCGCTGGATCAGAAGAGGAGGCATTGCAGCGGCTGCCACTGCTCTTCATTTTACTGACAGGCAACTGGGAAAGCTCTGAGCCATAAGCGGCCCAGGGCACTGAGTGCAGGCGGCCTTGGCTGGGGTCGCTGGGCAAGTGGGGCCCCCGGGCATCTGCCCAGCATGCCCATGCGAAAATACAGCCCTGGACCCAACACACACCTCCAAGATGACAACTGCTTTGCTAAAGAAGCTGAGGGTAAAGGTGATGGACTGGCCAAGCATGTCTCCTGACCTAAATCCTATTGAGCATCTGTGGGGCATCCTCAAACGGAAGGTGAAGGAGAGCAAGGTCTCTAACATCCATCAGTTCCGTGATGTCATCATGGAGGAGTGGAAGAGGACTCCAGTGGCAACCTGTGAAGCTCTGGTGAACTCCATGCCAAAGAGGTGTAATTTCTTCAGTGTTGTTACATGAAAAGATATAATAAATTATTTCCAAAAATGTGAGGGTTGTACTCACTTTTGCGAGATACTGTATGTATAGTACATATATATTTGTATATTACATTTATTTGACTATTTTTTGATTTAAATAGTTGCAACTGTTTGCAATAGCAAGGAAACCTGAAAGGTTTTGCAATCATTTGGAAACAAAAGTTGTATGTCCACTTACTGGGAACACCGCTTTTAAAATATGACTGCCAATCTATTTTGTAGTTTGACATTATTGAACCTTATCTTTACAATCTGCAGCCAGACAATAATTTTATATATTTGCCAAATACAATTCAAATTTATTTTCCATGCAATCACTGCAACAATCTTTGGCCAATAATTAGGATTTTCCAGAATTTGAATACCCTCCTCCTGCTATTGGCACACTGCTTTTTAGGGATGGGCGAGTGGTTCGGGCCGAACTTTGGTTCAGCAAACACCGAACAATATGCGGTGTTTGTGGCAAATTCAAAAGCTGCCGGATCACCGTTAAAGTCTATTGGACACTAACATGAAAAATCAAAAGTGCTCTTTTTAAAGGGTTATATGCAAGTGATTGTCATAAAAAGTGTTTGGGGACCTGGGTCCTGCCCCAGGGGACATGTATCAATGCAAAAAAAAGTTTTAAAACATTTTTTCGGGAGCAGTGATTTTAATAATGCTTAAAGTGAAACAATAAAAATGAAATATTCCTTTAAATATCGTGCCTGGGGGGTGTCTATAGTATGCCTGTAAAGTGGTGCAGTTTTCCCATGTTACGAATAGTACCACAGCAAAATGACATTTCTAAAGGAAAAAAGTAATTTAAAACTGATTGCGGCTGTAATGAATTGTCGGGTCTCGGCAATATAGATGAAACTCATTGACAAAAACGGCATGGCCCCCCCCCCCCCAGTCCATTACCAGTCCCTTTGGGTCTGGTATGAATATTAAGGGGAACCCCGAACCAAAAATTCAAAAAACATGGCGTAGGGGTCCCCCCAAAATCCATGCCAGACCTGATTTTAATGGGATCCCTGTGCCAAAATGTAAAAAAAATGGCGTAGGGGTCCCCCCAATATCTATACCAGACCCTTATCTGAGCACGCAACCTGGCAGGCCACAGGAAAAGAGGGGGGGGGGGATGAGAGTGTCCCACCTTTCTAAACCGTACCAGGCCACATGCCCTCAACATGGGGAGGGTGCTTTGGAGTAGACCCCCAAAGAACCTTGTCCCCATGTTGATAAGGGCCTCATCCCCACAACCCTTGCCTGGTGGTTGTGGGGGTATGTGGGCAGGGGGCTTATCAGAATCTGGAAGCCCCCTTTAACAAGGGGACCCCAGATCTTGGCCTCCTCCCCTATGTAAATTGGTAAGGGGTAAACTGTACCCCCGCCATTTCACAAAAAAAAAGTTGTCAAAAGTAGTACTCACTCGGCGGGAGCCTCCCATGGAGCTGTTGCAGTTTTTTTCTTTTTTCAGTTTGTCGGGCGGCGTGATAGAAGATGAATGGACATTGCGGGACATTTTTATTTTTTTATCTTTTAATAAAGGACTGCTCTCCAGATTCGGCTTGTCACTTCCCACACAGGTTGACAGGAGTAGTGATGCTGCTGTCACTACTCCTGTCAGCTTGTATCTGCAGGAATTATTCATGTGGCTCCCCCCACCTCACATGATACCAGCGCCTGGGGCAGCTACCTCTCCTGCCTCCCCCTTGTTTCAGCTATGTCTCCATAAATATCATTAGATTCACTCGACTGGTAGTTTCACTCTTTGTTACACATCTAAATTGCTGATTTTTTTCTTAACAATACTGGAGTGTCAGATTAAAACCTGTCAAAATCCCACTGTTGTTGTCACCATGCCGTTTTTAAAGCGGAAGTAAAGTTAACTTAAAAAATAAAATAAAAAATCTTCTCACTGCAAGGTAAAGTCACAATGTGCTAGTATACATTGCATATAAGCACATTATGAAAGACTTACCTTGAAACAAAGCCCTCCAGCGACTCGCTGTCACTGCTGACAGGGCTTCCAGCTTCACCTGGTCTTCCTTTGAAAGGCCGCAATAACGTCACTCCAACGCATGTGTGCGGGAGTCACTGTTTACGGCACAGGGCTCTGAAGTAATGGCATGGCTATGCTGTTTCTTCAGAGTGCATGCATCCGTGATGTCACCAGCTGCAGAGACACTGAATATATCCTAAACGGTGCACGTTTAGGAGACATTCCTTGTACCTACAGGTAAGCTTTATTCTACCTGTAGGTAGAAGTGTCCAATGGAACTTTACTACCACTTTAAAATTATTCTGCTTTGTTCTATGGTGATAAGAGAGGTTAAAGAGGAACTGCAGTCTGCTCACATAATTTGTAATAAAAACATCTTTGCTATTCTGAAGCTTCCCTCCAACCACTTTGCATATTATTTTATAAATACTGTGATTCTGTACTTGCCAAATATGCTGCAGAAATCTCCCTCCATCCATTTTAACTATGGGCAGTGGAAGCTGCTGCCTGTTCTCTTCCTGGATTTACACAGACACTTAGAGGCACAGCTCCAGCTCTGCAGCCCTGCAGCTCTCATTGGCCCTCTTATGACTCATCCTCCCTCCCTTCCTGCCAAACACTCACCAAAGTGAGAGAGAGAGCTGTGCATGATGTCATAAGCCTAGGCTTTTTACCAGACAAGAATCAGGAAGTGGGCTGTATAAGGTATTTACTGGCAGAAAAAAAAATGTTTTACTATCCAAAGTTAAAACACCAATGGAAGAAGATTTAATAGATGGAAAATTGAAAAAAATGACTGAAGGTCCACTTTAAATAGTCTTATCATTTAAATTACTGGGTAAATATTTGCAACTGAGGCTATAGTCCCCAAAATCCAATTGTTATCTGTCATACCTTCCTCGCTACCTGTTTATCATCTGTAAAGGTCATATTAGTTCCGCAGCTAATACTGTCTAATTTATAACCAACAGAATATTTCACTTTTAAAGGCCAACCATATCCATATATGAAGTACAGTTCTGTACAATAGTTGCCAAGCTGAATCGCAAACTAATTTTTGGGATAATATAAAAGGGGCATTTGCAACACATTTCTGGTGGTGTGGATGTGGTTGGAGGCCTTGTGGTAAATTCATGAAACCCGAGCAGCATTTTCATTGTTAGTATCGTTAGTGCAGTTCTTATTTGTGACATTGTACTGTCTGTTGCTATTGTTGCAACAAATTCCTAAAGAAATACAGCCATATCAGTAATAAGGAAAGTGGAAATAGAGAAGACCTCTTCCATAATGGAGTAAATTCTGTCAAATGTGACAATTCTTCCACAGATTCATATACACATCTGACACATACAGTACATGAATCTGTCGCAGGTTGCACCATTTTTTCACACTACAGAGACAAATTTCTACCGCACTCTTTAGTAACCACTTGAGCTCCAGAAGGTTTTACCCCCTTCATGACCAGGCCATGTTTTGTTATTCAGCACTGCGCTACTTTAAACTGGCAATTGCACAGTCATGCAACACAATACACAAATTTAATTCATGTCATTTTTTTCACACAAATAGACCTTTCTTTTGGTGGTATTTGATCACCACTGTGTTTTTTTATTTTTTTATTGTATAAGTGAAAAAAATTTTGAAAAAAAACCACAATATTTTCTATTATAAAACATATCCAATAAAATCAAATGTCTTCATAAATTTAGGCCAAAATATATTCTGCTATATTCTGCTGTCTTTGGTAAAAAAAATCACAATAAGAGTATATTGATTGTTTTGTGTGAAAGTTATAGCATCTACAAACTATGGTGTGTATATGTGTATATATATATATATATATATATATATATATATATATATATATATATATATATATATATATATTTGACAACTGATCAATTCTGATGTAATGAGAGCTCTCGTCTCATTTTTTAAGACCCTAAAATGCCAGGACAGTCTAAAACCGCCCCAAATTACCCCTTTTTGGAAAGTAGACAGTCTGAGGGATTTAGTAAGAGGCACAGTGAGTTAAAGCGGGGTTCCACCCAAATTTTGAACAATATCTGTATGTATTCTCTTCCTTGCCTAGATGCTGACATGCCGTTTAAAAAAATTTAAATCGCCGTAATTACCTTTTATTTTTCTATTCTTCTTTGCACTTCCTGGTTCTCCTCCCGTGGGAGTAGGCGTGTTTCTAGCCTCTCCCAGACTCCTGGGAGCTAGTCTCAGGCTTCCCAGGATGCCACTGAGCATGTGCGGGAATGAGCGGTGAATGCTGGGAGCACAGCATTCACCACATCCAGGAAATAAATGCTTGTGGGCTTCAAATGCCCACAATGAAGATGGAAACCGCCTGCAGTGAATAATATAAGTTATTCTTTCCGACGAAATCTGACACAGGCAAAGAGCGGTTGGAGCTCCAATCTTTTTGTGCTGCCCGGCTGACCCCCACGGCTGATGACAAAGTAAGTGCCCGTGCAGCGCCCCTCCCTGTGCCTGGATAGGAGGAGCGGCTGTATATAGAAGATTTGAGCTTTCCATATTCCTCCATGCAGCTGCTGAATGCATCGAGGAGGGAGAGGAGGAGAATCAAGCATTCAATGGCTGCATGGAGGAATTGGAATATGGAAAGCTCAAATCTTCTATATGCAGCCGCCCCGCCGCTCCTCCTATCCAACTTCTTTTGCTTTCCCCCCTGTGCTCTCCATGCCAGCCCCTCTTTGTGCACCCTGGATCCTCCCCCATACTCTCGCCCCCAGTGCTTTCCGTCTCCACCAGTGTTCCCCATCCCTGTTCTTTCTGGCCCCCAGTGCTCTCCAGCTCTACCCATCACTCTCCAGCCCCCACCCTCTGCTATCCACTCCCCCCCCAGTGCTCTCCCCATCACTCCCCAGCCCCCCTCTCCTCTGCTCTTCACTCCCCCCCAGTGCTCTCCCCATCACTCCCCAGCCCCCGCCCTTGTGCTCTCCACTCCCCCCACAGGGCTCTCTGTTCTACCCTGCTCCTAGTTCCCCCAGTGCTCTCCAGCCCTGTTCTTTCTGGCACCCCCAGTGCTCTACAGTTCTCCCCCCTGCTCTTTGTCCCCCCCAGTGCTCTCCAGCCCCTCATGCTCTCCACCCCTGTTCTTTCTGGCCATTCCAGTGCACTCCAGCTCTCCCCAGCCTCCTCCCTGTGCTCTCCAGCCCTTGTGCTCTCCACCCCTGTTCTTTCTGCCCACCGATGCTCAAGCTCCCCCAACACTCTCCAGCCCCCACCCCTGTGCCCCCCCCAATGCTCTCCAGCCCCCCATGCTCTCCACCCCTGTTCTTTTTGCCCACCCCACAGTGCTCTCTGCCCCCCTGTGCACTCCACCTCTGTTTTTTTTGGCTCCCCCAGTGCTCTCCGCTCCGCACCCCTGTGCTCTCCACTCCCCCCTGCTCTTTGCCCCATCCATGTGCTCTCCAACCCTGCCAGTGCTCTCCGCTCCCCCCTGCTCTCCACTCCCCCCAGTTCTCTCCACTCCCCTCAGTGCTCTTCACCACCCCAGTACTCTTTTCTGCCCCCCCTCACTCTCTGCAGCTCTGCTAGGTTCCCCCCTCCTTTCTCCCACCAGCTGCTGCAGGGGATCTGCCAGGATGGAGAGCGAAGAGACCAGTATCATGGGCTGCTCAGTTGAAAATGGTGGGCCTATTTTTTTGTCCCAGTGTGGGCCTGGCAAGGCACGCACTCACCCCTTCTCTCCCCCCTCTCTCTCTGCCCTCCTCTCTCTCTCTCTCTGCCCTCCTCTCTCTCACTCTCTCTCTCCCATCCTCTCGCTCTCCCCTCCTCTTTCTCTCCACCCCCTCCTTCCCCTGTGGATGTAGAATGACGCAGTGACACCCCTCCTCATTCTCCCAAGACACATGGAAAACTCCTAGAGGGGTTGTCACCTTGCTGGGTCCCAGATGTTTTATTGGCTGCATATGTTTGATGGGTGAGGGGGGTGCCCTGGAAGTGGTGCAGATGAACTAGATCCGTGCATCTTTCTGCAGCCATTTTTATTGCTTGGGTTTTTTTTCCGATTATAGGCGTGAGTGGGGCCTCATGTCTAAGTTTTGCCTAAGGCCTCACAAAGCCTAGAGCCGCCTCTGCCCTTCAGAGTACCCGAGTACTTGTCACCAGCCCATCAGAGCACCCGAATACCTGTCATCAGCTCATCAGAGTACCCGAGTACTTGCCACCAGCCCATCAGAGTACCCGAGTACCTGTCACCAGCCCACCAGAGTATCCGAGTACCTATCGCCAGCTCATCAGAGTACCCGAGTACCTGTCACCAGCCCATCAGAGTACTGAGTACTTGTCACCAGCCCATCAGAGTACCCGAGTATCTGTCACCAGCCCAGAGTACCCGAGTACCTGTCACCAGTTTATCAGAGTACCCGAGTACCTGTCTCCAGACAATGCCTCATAGAATATACGTTGGGGTGTTTGCTTTTCAAAATGGGGTCATTTTGTGGGTGTTTCCATTGTCCTGGTGCTCCAGGACCTTCAAAAGTGTGCTAGGTTGTCAGGAAACTAAATGTGTAATTTCTGCTCCTAGAACGCCAGATGGTGCTCCCTGCATGTTGGGCCTCTCTATGTGGCTAGGCTGTGTAAAAGTCTCACACATGTGGTATCGCCATACTCAGGAGGAGTAGCAGAATGTATTTTGGGGTGTAATTGGAAGTATGCTTATACTGTGTGTGAGAAATAACTTGTTACTATGACAATTTTGTGTAAACAAAAAAAAAATATTTCTTAATTTTCCAAATTTGATAAAAAATTACAACTTTCATTTTCTTTCCACGTTTTCCAAAAACTTTTGGAAAAAAAATGACATGTTCAAAAGACTCGTTATGCCTCAAAAATATACATTGGGGTGTTTGTTTTCCAAAATGGGGTCAATTTGTGGGTAATTCCACTGTCCTGGTGCTCCAGGGCCTTCAAAGGTGTGTTAGGTCATCAGGGAATTATATGTGTAATTTATGCTCCTAGAACACCTGACGGTGCTCCCTGTATGTTGGTCCTCTGTATGTGGCCAGGCTGTGTAAAAGTCTCACACGTGGTATTGCCATGCTCAGGACGAGTAGCAGAATGTATTTTAGGGTGTAATTTTTGCTATGTACATGCTATGTGTTAGAAAAATCTTATAAATTGACAACTTTGTGTAAGAAAAAATATGTTTTCGTTTTCTTTCCACATTTTCCAAAAACTTGTGGAAAAAAATGACGTGTTCATAGGACTCATAATGCCTCATACATTATAGGTTGGGTGTTTGCTTTCCAAAAATGGGTAATTTTGTGGGTAATTCTACTGTCCTGGTGCTCCTGGATCTTCAAAAGTGTGATAGCAAGGTTTAAAATTAGATGCGTAATATAAGCTCCTAGAACGCCTGATGGTGCTCCCTGCATGTTGGACCTCTCTATGTGGCCAGGCTGTGAAAAAATCTCACATATGTGGTATTGCCATACTCAGGAGGAGCAGCAGAATGTATTCTGGGGTGTAATTGGAAGTTTGCTTATACTGTGTGTGTGAGAAATAACTTGTTACTATGACAATTTTGTGTAAACAAAAAAAATATATATTTCTTAATTTTCCCAATACTTGTGGGAAAAAATTTCAACTTTCCAAAAACTCACCATGCCTCTTACTAAATACATTGGACAGTCTACTTTCCAAAAAGAGGTCATTTGGGGGGGTGTTTGTACTTTCCTGAAATTTCAGGGCCTCAAGAAATGAGATCTGCCGTCAGTACATCAGGTGTGATCAATTTTTAATGATTTGCACCATAGCTTGGGGACTCTATTACTTTCACACAGATCAAATAATATACACTGATTTGGGTTATTTTTACCAAATATATATAGCAGTATAAATTGTGGCCCAAATTTATGAAAAAAAAAATACTTATTTGCAAAATTGTATAATAGAAACTAAAAAGGTGTTTTCTTTTTCAAAATTGTCGCTCTTTTTTTTACTTATATCGCAAAAAAAAAAAAAAAAAACCCAGTGGTGATTAAATACCATCAAAAGAAAGCTCTATTTGTGTGAAAAAAATGATAAAAATGTTGTTTGGGTACAGTGTTGCATGACTAAGTAATTGGCATTCAAAATGTGAGAGCGCTGAAAGCTGAAAATTTGTCTGGGCAGGAAGGGGGTATAAGTGCCTTGTATTGATGTTGTTAAATAAAATTTGTTTTTCTTCCACAATTTTTTTTTACATAATGTCACCAGTGCAGTAGAGCGTCATCATATGACAAGGATACTGACTAATGACAGTATGTATAAAAAAAGAGATTTTTAACCACTTAAGGACCGCCTAACGCCGATTTACGTCGGCAAGGCGGCACGGGCAGGCAAAATCACGTACATGTACGTGATTTGCCTCTCGCGGGTGGGGGGTCCGATCGGACCCCCCCCCGGTGCCCGAAGCGGTCCCGTTCTGTTCCCCGGCGATCCGAGATGAGGGGGAGGCCATCCGTTCGTGGCCCCCCCCTCGCGATCGCCGCCGGCCAATGGGAACACTCCTTTGCTGCTGTATGCTAAACAGCAGCAAAGGAAATGATGTCATCTCCCCTCGGCTCGGTATTTTCCGTTCCAGCGCCGAGGGGAGAAGACATCAATGTGAGTGCACAACACACACACACAGTAGAACATGCCAGGCATACAAAACACCCCGATCCCCCCCCCGATCGCCCCCCGATCCCCCCCCAATCACCCCCCCCCCCCCCTGTCACAAACTGACACCAGCAGGTTTTTTTTTTTTTTTTTTTTTTTTTTTTCTGATTACTGCATAGTGTCAGTTTGTGACAGTTACAGTGTTGGGACAGTTAGTATTACCCCCCTTTAGGTCTAGGGTACCCCCCTAACCCCCCCTAATAAAGTTTTAACCCCTTGATCACCCCCTGTCACCAGTGTTGCTAAGCGATCATTTTTCTGATCGCTGTATTAGTGTCGCTGGTGACGCTAGTTAGTGAGGTAAATATTTAGGTTCGCCGTCAGCGTTTTATAGTGACAGGGACCCCCATATACTACCTAATAAATGTTTTAACCCCTTGATTGCCCCCTAGTTAACCCTTTCACCACTGATCACCGTATAACCGTTACGGGTGACGCAGGTTAGTTCGTTTATTTTTTATAGTGTCAGGGCACCCGCCGTTTATTACCTAATAAAGGTTTAGCCCCCTGATCGCCCGGCGGTGATATGCGTCGCCCCAGGCAGCGTCAGATTAGCGCCAGTACCGCTAACACCCACGCACGCAGCATGCGCCTCCCTTAGTGGTATAGTATCTGATCGGATCAATATCTGATCTGATCAGATCTATACTAGCGTCCCCAGCAGTTTAGGGTTCCCAAAAACACAGTGTTAGCGGGATCAGCCCAGATACCCGCTAGCACCTGCGTTTTGCCCCTCCGCCCAGCCCACCCAAGTGCAGTATCGATCGATCACTGTCACTTACAAAACACTAAACGCATAACTGCAGCGTTCGCAGAGTCAGGCCTGATCCCTGCGATCGCTAACAGTTTTTTTGGTAGCATTTTGGTGAACTGGCAAGCAAGCACCAGGCAGCGTCAGGTTAGCGCCAGTACCGCTAACACCCACGCACGCACCGTACACCTCCCTTAGTGGTATAGTATCTGATCGGATCAATATCTGATCCGATCAGATCTATACTAGCGTCCCCAGCAGTTTAGGGTTCCCAAAAACGCAGTGTTAGCGGGATCAGCCCAGATACCTGCTAGCACCTGCGTTGTGCCCCTCCGCCCGGCCCAGCCCAGCCCACCCAAGTGCAGTATCGATCGATCACTGACACTTACAAGGCACTAAACGCATAACTGCAGCGTTCGCAGAGTCAGGCCTGATCCCTGCGATCGCTAACAGTTTTTTTGGTAGCATTTTGGTGAACTAGCAAGCACCAGCCCCAGGCAGCGTCAGGTTAGCGCCAGTACCGCTAACACCCACGCACGCAGCATACGCCTCCTTTAGTGGTATAGTATCTGAACGGATCAATATCTGATCCGATCAGATCAGATCTATACTAGCGTCCCCAGCAGTTTAGGGTTCCCAAAAACGCAGTGTTAGCGGGATCAACCCAGATACCTGCTAGCACCTGCGTTTTGCCCCTCCGCCCGGCCCGGTCCAGCCCACCCAAGTGCAGTATCGATCGATCACTGTCACTTACAAAACACTAAACGCATAACTGCAGCGTTCGCAGAGTCAGGCCTGATCCCTGCGATCGCTAACAGTTTTTTTGGAAGCTTTTTATTGAACTGGCAAGCACCAGCGGCCTAGTACACCCCGGTCGTAGTCAAACCAGCACTGCAGTAACACTTGGTGACGTGGCGAGTCCCATAAGTGCAGTTCAAGCTGGTGAGGTGACAAGCACAAGTAGTGTCCCGCTGCCACCAAAAAGACAAACACAGGCCCGTCGTGCCCATAGTGCCCTTCCTGCTGCATTCGCCAATCCTAATTGGGAACCCACCACTTCTGCAGCGCCCGTACTTCCCCCATTCACATCCCCCAACGAAATGCAGTCGGCTGCATGAGAGGCATTTTTATGTGCTCCCGAGTACCCCTACCCAACGAACCCCCCCCAAAAAGATGTTGTGTCTGCAGCAAACGCGGATATAGGCGTGACACCCGCTATTATTGTCCCTTCTGTCCTGACAATCCTGGTCTTTGCATTGGTGAATGTTTTGAACGCTACCATACACTAGTTGAGTATTAGCGTAGGGTACAGCATTGCACAGACTAGGCACACTTTCACAGGGTCTCCCAAGATGCCATCGCATTTTGAGAGACCCGAACCTGGAACCGGTTACAGTTATAAAAGTTAGTTACAAAAAAAGTGTAAAAAAAAAAAAAATATATATAAAATAAAAAAAAATAGTTGTCGTTTTATTGTTCTCTCTCTCTATTCTCTCTCTCTATTGTTCTGCTCTTTTTTTACTGTATTCTATTCTGCAGTGTTTTATTGTTATTGTTATTGTTATTATGTTTTATCATGTTTGTTTTTCAGGTATGTAATTATTTATACTTTATTGTTTACTGTGCTTTATTGTTAACCATTTTTTTGTCTTCAGGTACGCCATTCACAACTTTGAGTGGTTATACCAGAATGATGCCTGCAGGTTTAGGTATCATCTTGGTATCATTCTTTTCAGCCAGCGGTCGGCTTTCATGTAAAAGCAATCCTAGCGGCTAATTAGCCTCTAGACTGCCTTTACAAGCCGTGGGAGGGAATGCCCCCCCCCCCCACCGTCTTCCGTGTTTTTCTCTGGCTCTCCTGTCTCAACAGGGAACCTGAGAATGCAGCCGGTGATTCAGCCAGCTGACCATAGAGCTGATCAGAGACAAGAGTGGCTCCAAACATCTCTATGGCCTAAGAAACCGGAAGCTACGAGCATTTTATGACTTAGATTTCGCCGGATGTAAATAGCGCCATTGGGAAATTGGGGAAGCATTTTATCACACCGATCTTGGTGTGGTCAGATGCTTTGAGGGCAGAGGAGAGATCTAGGGTCTAATAGACCCCAATTTTTTCAAAAAAGAGTACCTGTCACTACCTATTGCTATCATAGGGGATATTTACATTCCCCGAGATAACAATAAAAATGATTTAAAAAAAAAAAAAATGAAAGGAACAGTTTAAAAATAAGATAAAAAAGCAAAAAAATAATAAAGAAAAAAAAAAAAAAAAAAAAAAAGCACCCCTGTCGCCCCCTGCTCTTGCGCTAAGGCGAACGCAAGCGGCGGTCTGTCGTCAAACGTAAACAGCAATTGCACCATGCATGTGAGGTATCGCCGCGAAGGTCAGATCGAGGGCAGTAATTTTTGCAGTAGACCTCCTCTGTAGATCTAAAGTGGTAACCTGTAAAGGCTTTTAAAGGCTTTTAAAAATGTATTTATTTTGTTGCCACTGCACGTTTGTGCGCAATTGTAAAGCATGTCATGTTTGGTATCCATGTACTCGGTCTAAGATCATCTTTTTTATTTCATCAAACATTTGGGCAATATAGTGTGTTTTAGTGCATTAAAATTTAAAAAAGTGTGTTTTTTCCCCAAAAAATGCGTTTGAAAAATCGCTGCGCAAATACTGTGTGAAAAAAAAAAATGAAACACCCACCATTTTAATCTGTAGGGCATTTGCTTTAAAAAAATATATAATGTTTGGGGGTTCAAAGTAATTTTCTTGCAAAAAAAAAAAAACTTTTTCATGTAAAAAATAAGTGTCAGAAAGGGCTTTGTCTTCAAGTGGTTAGAAGAGTGGGTGATGTGTGACATAAGCTTCTAAATGTTGTGCATAAAATGCCAGGACAGTTCAAAACCCCCCCAAATGACCCCATTTTGGAAAGTAGACACCCCAAGCTATTTGCTGAGAGGCATGTCGAGTCCATGGAATATTTTATATTGCGACACAAGTTGCGGGAAAGAGACAAATTTTTTTTTTTTTTTTTTTTTTTTTTTGCACAAAGTTGTCACTAAATGATATATTGCTCAAACATGCCATGGGAATATGTGAAATTACACCCCAAAATACATTCTGCTGCTTCTCCTGAGTACGGGGATACCACATGTGTGAGACTTTTTGGGAGCCTAGCCGCGTACGGGACCCCGAAAACCAAGCACCGCCTTCAGGCTTTCTAAGGGGCGTGAATTTTTGATTTCACTCTTCACTGCCTATCACAGTTTCGGAGGCCATGGAATGCCCAGGTGGCACAAAACCCCCCCAAATGACCCCATTTTGGAAAGTAGATACCCCAAGCTATTTGCTGAGAGGTATAGTGAGTATTTTGCAGACCTCACTTTTTGTCACAAAGTTTTGAAATTTGAAAAAAGAAAAAAAAAAAAAGGTTTTTCTTGTCTTTCTTCATTTTCAAAAACAAATGAGAGCTGCAAAATACTCACCATGCCTCTCAGCAAATAGCTTGGGGTGTCTACTTTCCAAAATGGGGTCATTTGGGGGGGGTTTGTGCCACCTGGGCATTCCATGGCCTCCGAAACGGTGTTAGGCAGTGAAGAGTAAAATCAAAAATTCACGCCCTTAAAAACGCTGAAGGCGGTGATTGGTTTTCGGGGCCCCGTACGCGGCTAGGCTCCCAAAAAGTCCCACACATGTGGTATCCCCATACTCAGGAGAAGCAGCTAAATGTATTTTGGGGTGCAATTCCACATAGGCCCATGGCCTGTGTGAGCAATATATCATTTAGTGACAACTTTGTGCAAAAAAAAAAAAAAAAAAAAAAAAAGTGTCACTTTCCCGCAACGTGTGTCAAAATATAAAATATTCCATGGACTCAATATGCCTCTCAGCAAATAGCTTGGGGTGTCTACTTTCCAAAATGGGGTCATTTGGGGGGGGGTTGTGCCACCTGGGCATTCCATGGCCTCCGAAACTGTGATAGGCAGTGAAGAGTGAAATCAAAAAGTTACACCCTTAGAAATCCTGAAGGCGGTGATTGGTTTTCGGGGTCCCATACGCGGCTAGGCTCCCAAAAAGTCCCACACATGTGGTATCCCCGTACTCAGGAGAAGTAGCTGAATATATTTTGGGGTGCAATTCCACATAGGCCCATGGCCTGTGTGAGCAATATATGATTTAGTGACAACTTTTTGTAAATATTTTTTTTTTTTTTTGTCTTAATTCAATCACTTGGGACAAAAAAAATAAATATTCAATGGGTTCAACATGCCTATCAGCAATTTCCTTGGGGTGTCTACTTTCCAAAATGGGGTCATTTGGGGGGGTTTTGTACTGCCCTGCCATTTTAGCACCTCAAGAAATGACATAGGCAGTCATAAACTAAAAGCTGTGTAAATTCCAGAAAATGTACCCTAGTTTGTAGACGCTATAACTTTTGCGCAAACCAATAAATATACGCTTATTGACATTTTTTTTACCAAAGACATGTGGCCGAATACATTTTGGCCTAAATGTATGACTAAAATTGAGTTTATTGGATTTTTTTTATAACAAAAAGTAGAAAATATCATTTTTTTTCAAAATTTTCGGTCTTTTTCCGTTTATAGCGCAAAAAATAAAAACTGCAGAAGTGATCAAATACCATCAAAAGAAAGCTCTATTTGTGGGAAGAAAAGGACGCAAATTTCGTTTGGGTACAGCATTGCATAACCGCGCAATTAGCAGTTAAAGCGACGCAGTGCCAAATTGGAAAAAGACCTCTGGTCCTTAGGCAGCATAATGGTCCGGGGCTCAAGTGGTTAAAAAACATTTTATTAAAATTTTTTTGTAACAGTTTTGTTTCTTTTTTCTTTTTTTTTTACATCCTGTCTTTAACTACTTCAGCCTCGGAAGGATTTAACCCCTTCCTGACCAGAGCACTTTTTGCGATTCGGCACTGTGTCGCTTTAACTGACAAACCCAAACAAAATTGACATCCTTCTTTCCCCACAAATAGAGCTTTCTTTTGGTGGTATTTGATCCCCTCTGCGGTTTTTATTTTTTGCGCTATAAACAAAAACAGAGCGACAATTTTGAAAAAAACACATTATTTTTTACTTTTTGCTATAATAAATATCCCCCAAAAATATATATATATATATATATATATATATATAAAAAATTCTCAGTTTAGGCCGATATGTATTCTTCTACATATTTTTGGTAAAAAAAAAAATCACAATAAGCGTATATTGATTTGTTTGTGCAAAAGTTATAGCGTCTACAAAATAGGGGATAGATTTATAGCATTTTTATTATTATTTTTTTTTTTTACTAGTAATGGTGGCGATCTGCGATTTTTATTGTGACTGCGACATTATGGCGGACACATTGGACAATTTTGACACATTTTTGGGACCACTGGCATTAATACAGTGATCAATTCTATAAAATTGCATTGATTACTGTAAAAATATCACTGGCAGTTAAGGGGATTACACTAGGGGGCGCTCGAGGGGTTAACTGTGTTCCCTGGGAGGTGATTCTAACTGAAGGGGGAGGGGACTGACTGGAGGAAGTGACGGATCGTGGTTCCTAGCTAATAGGAACATACGATCTGTCACTACTGTCAGAACAGGGAAGTGTGTGTTTACACACACACGTCCCTGTTCTGTCTCTCCTGCCTGCGATCGCTCATGGCTGGCGGTCATCGCGAGCGGACACGAACACTGGCACCCCCGTTGTGCAGCGGTATGCACGTGCCCGCTATCCCGACCCCGCAAGCCGACATATAGCTACAATGGCTCACGCAGGGGAGCCAACCTGCGGCAGTATAACTGCGGGCGTTGGTCGGGAAGCTGTTAAAGTAGCTTAGTGTCACCATGGTGCTCTGGGGAGGTTATCAGGGATTTATTTTTTCTGTTACACTGCTATTGCTTATACAGTGATGATCATTGTATAAGCAATAGTTTTGCTGTCATGATTGTCATGAATGGGCTTTACATTCATGAACAGCTTGCTTATGGTTGTGAACTGTGATTGGCCACAGCTAATCACATGGTACAGATAGCCAGGCACCATGTTATTGCTGTGGGCCAATCACAGGTCAAAACAGTGGTCATAGGTGGGCCACGGTGTGTACCCCTAAACCAGAGCAGGCACAATCACGTATATATACATGACTGGGCCTGCACAGGCCGCCCTGCTGCAGTAAATGTACTGTGATGGGATGGCAAGTGGTTCATTTCACAGTGTATCTTTTTGGGACTCTAGTGGCATGCCACCTTTACGCTGAGGTGGATTTTGAGTGATTAGATGGACTGTGTTGAAGTTACTGCAGTGTGCAACAAATCTAAATATACAACCCCAATTCCATAAAAAAGTTGGGATGCGGTGTAAAATCTAAATAAAAGCAGAATGCTTTCTTTGCTGATTAGCAAATCTCATAAACCCATATGTATTGTTTAAACAGAAAAATTGTACTGTTTTAACAACTTGCTGACCGCCTTTCGCATATATACTGTGGCAAAGTGGCTTGGCTGCACAAACCGACGTACCTGTATGTCAGGTCGGTACATGTGGTACTGCGAGCATGCTGCGGGAGCTCATTCTGACAGGGGAGGAGAGAGAGATCAGCTGTTCCTAGTGATCAGGAACAGCGATCTCTCTCTACACCCAGTCAGTCTGTCCCTCTGACAGTTAGAAACACCTCCCTAGGGAACACTTAATCCCTTGATCGCCCTCTAGTGTTAAGCCCTTCCCTACAGTGATCAGTGCATTTTTATAGCACTGAGCACTTTATTGGTGTCACTGATCACCAAAAAGTGTCACTTAGGGTCAGATTTGTCCACCGCAATGTCGCAGTCCCGCTAAAAATTGCTGATCCACGCCATTACTAGTAAAAACTATTTTTAAAAAGTCCCTAAATCTTTCCCCTATTTTGTAGATGCTATAACTTTTGGGCAAACCAATCAATATATGCTTTTTTGTAATTTGTTTTACCAAAAATATGTAGCAGAATACATATTGGCCTAAATTGATGAATACATTTGTTTTTTTATATTTTTTTTTGGATATGTATTATAGCAGAAAAGTAAAAAATATTTTTTTTTTCCAAAATTGTCAGTTTTTTTGTTTATAGCGCAAAAAATAAAAACCGCAGAGGTGATCAAATACCACCAAAAGAAAGCTCTATTTGTGGGAAAAAAAGGACGTCAATTTTATTTGGGTACAACGTCGCAATTGTCATCTAAAGCAACGCAGTGCTGAATCACAAAATATGCTCTGGTCAGGAAGGGGGTAAATCCTTCCAGGGCTGAAGTGGTTAAGAGGGTGGAGCCTCACTGCTTTAGATCTAGCATGCAACCTGTGAGCCACAGTGGCTACTGCAATCACAGGCTTCTGGGACAAGTGCTCAGCTATGTGACAGATTTTACTTTTCTTTTTTATTATTCTTTATTTAAGGGTATGCAACATAACACATTAGTATGCCATGATAGCACAGTCCTGACAAAGATTATCAGAGATGACATGATGGAAATGAAAATAACATAGGTAAGGGATTTGCAATTAGCGGACCTCCAGCTGTTGCAAAACTACAAGTCCCATCATGCCTCAGCCTCCGGGTGTCATGCTTGTGGCTGTCAGACTCTTCCTATGACTCACGGGACTTGTAGTTCTGCAACAGCTGGAGGTCTGCTAATTGCATATCCTTGACATAGGTTGTCACTAACCAATCTATATATCCTATGTTGGGGGTCGGCAACCCGTCAATCGGGATCCACCTGTCAACCACCTGCAGGTGACAGGTGGACCGCGAACAGGTTCCTGCGCCGCCAACCCCCTCCTTCAAAGTGCTGGTCCTTGTCTTTCCTCCCAGCCAGCTCCGCCGTGCCGTCCCATCCCAGTGTCTCTCTCCCTCCCGCCTCCTCCGCGGCTCCGCCGCGCTTTATATGTCCTGGTCCCTCTCTTTCCCTCCCCCTCCAGCCTCCTCCACCGCTGTCATCAGTGAACAGCGGAAACCGAGAGGAAGCACAGATCTGGACGGAGGGCAGGGAAAGGAGCCAGCCAAATTAACTTTTTAAGTTAAACCGCTGGTGATTGGTTGCTAGGACACAGGGTGGTCCTAAGCAACCAATCACCAGCTTGCCAAAAGGAAAATTGACCCTGCCAGCTACCGCCCCCAGTCCAGAATTGTTCTGCTTCCTGGTCTCCGCTGTGGAAAAATGTAAAACACTGCTATGGGAGGGAAAGGGGGGCCAGATTTTATTGCTATAGGGGGCAGAGGACACCACTGTGTGTGTGTGTGTGTGTGTGTGTGTGTGTGGGGGGGGTGATGTGAAGTGGGCAGAGGACACTGTTATGGGCAGGGTCACCCCCATAACAGTGTCCTCTACCACCCTTCACATCACCCTCCACCCCCAAACCCTGCATTCTGAGCCTAATACACGCCTTAACCCTGAATTCTGAGTGCAACACACTCCTGACCCCTGCATTCTGAGCGCAACGCACTTCTGATCCTTGCATTCTGAGTGTAAAATGCACTCCTGAACCATGCATTCTGAGCGTAAAACACACTCCTGATCCCTGCATTCTGATCATAAAATGCACTCCTGATCACTGCATTCTGAGCGTAAAACGCACTCCTGAACCCTGCATTCTGAGCGTAAAATGTACTCCTGATCCCTGCATTCTGAGTGCAAAGCACTACTTAACCCTACATTCTGAGTGCAAAGCACTCCTTAACCCTACATTCTGAGCGCAACACATTCCTTAACCTTGCATTCTGAGCGCAACACACTCCAAAACCTTGCATTCTGAGCATATTGCACTCCTTAACCCTGCATTCTGAGTGTAATACATTCCTTAATCCTGCACTCATGATCACTGTATTCTGAGCGTAATGCACTTGTGAACCCTGCATTCTCTGCATAACGCACTCCTAAAAAAAAATAAAGATTGGGCTTAGTGTCTTTTTTTTGGGCGGGGGGGGGTGATCTTTGACTTCATTAGTGTTGTTCAAGTAGATCTCCATCTCGTTGCCTACCCCTGCACTATGTCAATTCGATTATAAATCATGCCTAACAACTCAGGGTCATATTCAACTTTACGGATAAACACAATCATGTGTAGAAAAATATTTGTAGGAACATAGCTTGCATGTACATAATGAGAGGATCAGATCACCTACAGGCACGCATTATTTATAATGAAAAGGCAAGCGATGACCCTCTTCAAAAAGGAGGTACCCTGCTCAGCTCAAAAAAAGTCGTACCACACGGTCGGTGCAGGCATTTTCCTTTTTTTTTTTTTAATGAAACATGTCCCAATAAAGTCAGCGCATATTGTGTTCCTCCGTCTTGCCCCTAAGGACCGCAGTGAGGTGTTTCATCTGCTGAGTATCATTCACCCTGGCAAACCTTTGCGATATAAGGGGTGGGGCTTGTCGTTTTCACATACTGGGAATACATGCCCTACCCGCATTCAGGAGATTTACGGTATCTCTTACTTGACATATGAGTCAAACTAAGATGCACTGCAGCAGGGTTGTCGAAAAAGAGAGTGGTCTGTGAGTTTGTGCATGATTTGTAATACCTGTTGCCAGAAGGGGCGAATCTTTGGACAGTCCCAGAAAATTTGAAATAGCATGCCAGTCTGGATGCCACATTTCCAACATATTGGGCTGTGTCCAGGGAAAAGGGACACTAACCCAGAAGAGCTGCAGTACCAGTGCATTAAAATTTTGTAAGAGGTCTCCTGATATTTATTACAAAGGGAAGATTTGTGTGAAAAATAGGATTTTTTACTTACTGTAATCAATTTCTCTGAGTTCATTGACAGACACAGCCTTCTTTATTCAGAACCATAGGGTTATATCGCCCCCTACAGGAGTAGGACACTAGGCAGAAAAAAAGACTTGGCTACGCCCATGGGCAGTCCCAGCTGATATAAACCCCCCTCTCTGTTATAGGCCTTCAGTTATGTAACAAGCAGTACTAAAAGTACTAACTCCATAGAGGGGCGGGTGCTGTGTCTGTCAATGAACTCAGAGAAATGGATTTTAAGCCAAAAATCCTATTTTCTCATTCGTTCATTGACAGACACAGCCTTCTTTGTTCAAAAACATAGGGATGTCCCAAAGCAGTGCCAAACACGAGGGGTGGGGCAGCCAACAAAAAAAAAAGGCCAACCAGACATCCTGGAGCTTAGCGAGAACAACTGAAACTCAAAGTGAACAGCAAAAAATAAAAAAAAACCCTTCATGAGGGAAAAAGCCTCTAGACCGCAGCCTGCAAAACCTTGCAGCCAAAGAAAGCATCCGCAAATGCCAGCAGATCCACCTTGTAAAATTTTGTGAAAGTATGCACTGATGGCCAGGTGGCCGCCTTGCAAACTTGCGTTACTGATGCCTGATGACGGAAGGCCCAGGAGGCACTCAGTGCCCGAGTCGTGTGCGCCTTCACCGGGAAGGGAGGAACCCAACCCTTGATAGAATAGCCCTGAGTCACTGTCTGCTTGATCCATCTAGAAATGGTCGCTAAGGAAGCAGATAGCCCTTTCTTTGGTCCGTCCGTGATCACGAACAGGGAGTCTGACTTTCGAAAAGACTCAGTGGCCGCCAAATACACCCTGACAGCCCATACCACATCTAAGGTGTGCAAGGCAAATTCCCTTGTATGTTGCGGCCTGGGACATAGAGAAGGCAACACTATGTCTTCATTTAAATGGACATCAGGGACAACCTTTGGAAGGAAAGAAGGATAAGGACGAAGCACCACCTTGTCCTTATGAATCACCAAGTAGGGCGTGCGACAGGATAGCACCGCCAACTCTGACACCTTGTGAGCAGAAGTAATAGCCACCAAGAAGGCCACCTTCTGTGATAGCACAAGCAGGGGAATTTCTCGAATATTTTCAAATGGAGGCTTCTGTAGAACCGAAAGTACAAAATTCAAGTCCCACGGTGGCAAGGGAGATCGCACTGGTGGAACCACATGTCGCACTCCCTGAATGAAGGTACGCACCAGGGAATGCGAAGCCAGGGAGTGTTGAAAGAAAACCGCCAAGGCCAAATTCTTTTCAATGCCCCTCTGAAGAAAAGTCAAAATCCGAGCCACCATAAAAGAACATGGGTGAAACCTCACTGACTCACGCCATGAAATATACGCTTTCCACGTCTGATAATATACCTTCCTGAAAGTAGACTTTCTAGCTTTGAGCAGCGTCGGAATCACCAATGCAGATAAGCCCCTATCCTTCAACATCTGGCTTTCAATAGCCAGGCCATTAAAACCAGTGACGGTAAAGCAGGGGAAGATCGGCCCTTGGGATAGCAGATCCTCCCTGAGAGGCAGCCACCAGGGGGGCGTCTGCGACCAGACGCACCAGGTTGGCGTACCAGGGCCAATGAGGCCAGTCTGGGGCCACTAGAATGACCAGAGTTCCCTCGACCTCAATCCTGCGCAACAGCTGCGGCAGACGCTTGAGAGGAGGAAAGACGTAGATCAGATGATACTGGCCCCGCGGAGTGACCAGAGCATCTGAGGCATCCGTCAGAGGGTCCCGACACCTGGCCACAAACCTCTGTACCTTCCTGTTGATTCAGGATGCCATCATATCCACCTCTGGAGACCCCCAGCATAAACAGATCTGTTGAAATACCTCCTGATGGAGGGACCACTCCTTGGTCCAATACTTGACGACTGAGGTAATCTGCCTGCCAGTTGTCCACCCCCGGAATGTGAACAGCGGAGATGGCCGGGACGAAACACTGCCCAGCTTAGAATGCCAGTTACTTCCAGGCTGGCTAACGCACTCCTTGTTCCTCCCTAGTGGTTGACATAGGCCACCACCATGGCGTTGTCTGACTAGATCCGTATCGGGAGTCCCTGAAGTCGATCCATCCAATGATACAGAGTCTGATCGCCCGGAGTTCCAAGATGTTGACAGGTAGCCTGGATTCCTCCAGCGTCCAGTGACGCTGAGCAGAGCTCAGGCCCAGGACTCCTCCCCAGCCAGACAGACTGACATCGGTGGTGACTACCGTCCATTACAGCGGGAGAAAGGAATTTCCCTGCCAAAGAGTCGGGAAAGAAGCCACCAGATGTTTCAGTCAAATCTGACTGTCTAGAGATTCTAAACATTTGTCCCATTTTAACAAGATCTCCCTTTGTAGGGGTCTCATATGGAACTGAGCGAACGGAACCACCTCGAATGTAGATACCTTCAGGCCCAGTACCCGCATGCAAGTCCGCAGGGAGACCCACCTGCTGGACAGCAGCATGCGGGCTACCGCCTGTAATTTCTGGAGTTTGTCCTGCGGAAGGACCATTCTGGCCCGAGCGGAATCCAGAGTCAGACCTAGATAAACCAATTTCTGAACTGGAATAAACTCAGCTTTTGGTAATTTATCAGCCACCCAAAATCTGCCAGAGTTTGAACAGTGATCTCCACGTTGCCCCTCAGGGCCGCTGGGGACTCTGCTCGCAGCAGGTCATCCAGGTAGCCCAGAACAGCAATTTCCCACTGGCGCAGCAGAACTGGGGCCAACACTTTGGTGGAGACCCGAGGAACGGAGGCGAGACCAAAGGGTAACGCCAAACACTGATAATGCTCCTCTCCCACAGCAAAGCGGAGGAACTGTGCACAAATCGTAATGTGCAGAAAGGCATCCTTGATGTCGATGGAGGCAAGAAAGTCCCCCTGATAAAGAGATGCCACCACAGAGCGAACGGACATCATTCTGAACTTCCACACCAGCACATAGCGGTTCAGGGCCTTGAGGTCCAGAATTGGATGTACCGTATCCTCTTTTTGTGGGGATCGTAAATAGGCTAGAATAAAAGCCCTGTAAATGTTCCGACACGGGAATGGGGACAATCACCCCTTGGAGCAACAGGCCTTGCACCGTGCCCCGGAGGGCTAACAAGCGGTCCAGAGACAGATGCAGATTGGACGGAAAAAATATGCTTGGGGGGACAAGTCTGGAACTCGATCTTGTAACCAGACAGAATCACTTCGTGGACCCACTTGTCATTTATCAGAGAGGTCCATGGGCCTGGAAACCAGCGAAGACATCCCCCCACCCGGACTGCAGGTGAGGGCACCTCTTCATGCTGAAGGAGCCTTATCTGGGGGTCTGGAGAAGCCTGCTCTCGGTTTTCCCGACCAGGGCTACTTGAGACCTCTCGAGGGGGGCTTTAAAGACTTTGAGCTTTTGTCAGTGGACCCTGAGGGACGAAAAAACTTTTTGTGTGCCAAGAAGGAAGGGCCACGCTTGTGACTTGGCTCCTTCCCCTTTTGTGACTGAGTAAGAAAAGTACTCTTCCCCCCGTGGGACACTCTTAATGATAACATCCAGAGTGGCCCGAAACAAATGACTGCCTTGAAATGGCAGATCAGCTAGTTCAGTTAGAGGCCTGGTCTGCAGTCCAACACTTCAGCCACAATAACCGTTGAAGCACTACCGCTGAAACAGATAGCTTAGAACAGTGTTTCTCAACTCCAGTCCTCAAGGCGCCCCAACAGGTCATGTTTTTAGGCTTACCATTATTTTGCACAGGTGATTTGATCAGTTTCACTGCCTTAGTAATTACCACAGCCGTTTTTATCTGAAGGAAATCCTGAAAACATGACCTGTTGGGGCGCCTTGAGGACTGCAGCTGAGAAACACTGGCTTAGAAAGCAAGGGAGCTGCGTCCAAAGAGGCATCGCAGACAAACTGCAACCCCTGGACCAGTTGGTCTGCTAATTCCGTGAAGGCAGGAGGAAACTGGTCACCTTCAAGGTCACGGCGCAACAGCTTCGCCCATTCTGTCAGCGTTTGCGACACCAGAGTAATAGCCAAAACTGGCTGAAGTGCCGAACCCGCAATAGAGAACATAGTGCGGCTCGGAGACTCTGCCTTCCTGTCAGCCGGGTCTTTAAAGGCCGGAGAGTCCTCAACCGGAATCATAGTGGTTTTGTTCAACCGAGAAACTGGGGGATCCACCACAGGTGGAGTTGTCCATTTTTTGAGCAGACTCTCTTCAAAGGGATAACGCACAGCAAAACACTTTGGGATCACAAAGGGGCCTTTTGGATGCTCCCATTCTTTATAGACAAACTTGTGGAAAAAGGAGCGATAAGGGAACACTTTTGCTGCGCGAGTCGGCTTATGAGTGTAAAACGGGACCGGCACCTCCACCGCAGCCGTGGCTGCATCCTCAATTTTTAACGTTTCCTGCACAGAAGCAATCAGTGCGTCCACCAGCGCTTTCTGGGGCAGAGGAATCATCCTCACTGTCCGAAAGATCTAGGAGTGCGGCCACAGACCCCGCAGGGTGGGCCCCGTCAACGGATCAGATTCAGGATCTGACGAGAGACGAAGCAGTCTGCCGCCCAAGAGCCACCTCCACCTGGGACACAAAGGACTGCAGGGCCGGCCGTGCTACAAGAGACTACCACAGATGCAGGAGAACCCTGTAGCCTCCCAGGATGAGAACGAGAGAGAGAGGATCCGGGCACTGGACCCAGTGCCTCCCCCCGGAAAGCACAGCACCTAGGCGGCACGCACCCCCAGCCCAGCCCACCCATACTCAACCCCGTCCCCCAGGAGCCACCACAGGCACACTACCCCATATGGAGGGAGGAGGGGAAAAGGGGGGTTAACAAGGGACCTCCAGGGCCAGGAAAAGAGGGTGCAGGGACAGAGGGAACCCACAGGACCGACCGCCCCCCTAAGCGGAAAGGGGGACATTTACTCACCATACCAGGACCAAGCGTGCACCGTTCCAGACACAACCTCCTCGCCACCGAAGTGGGGGGCTGTCGTCCATGAGGGACACTGCGACTCAAGATGAGACCCAGTTGTATGTGACCTCGCGAGACGTTTAACTCGCAGGGCCAGCCCCATCCAGTGGGGCTATGTCACGGCCAACCTAGCACGTTGCTGCGGTCTGCGCGCATTCGCTGGCCAGACTGGGGTGATCACTGGATCGATTGTCCAGCCCGTTGCCCAGCCCAGCCCAGCCCAGCAGTTGATTGTAGATCTCACTGGAAAAATCCAGGAAAAAAACAACAAAATAAAAAAATTAAAATTGCCAGGACAAGAGATCCCATCAGGGAACTAGGTCCTTACTCCTGACTAGGCAGAAAAAACTGAAGGCCTATAGCAGAGAGGAGGGTGTATGTCACATAGGACTGCCCATGGGCATAGCCAAGTCTTTTTTTTCTGCCTAGTGTCCTACTCCTGTAAGTGGGCGATATAACCCTATGGTTCTGAATAAAGAAGGCTGTGTCTGTCAATGAACGAATGAGAAAAAATAATATTCGGTTCTTTTGACCTTTCGAAAAGGTGAAGTTTAGGTCTTTTTCCCATTTGAGCAAATATGGTGGTACATGCTGAGACGTGACTGCAAGTAAGAAAAGGAGAGAGATTTCAGAATTGGCCCCTCTCCCAAACAAAGGTCTTCAAATGTGGTAGGTTGTATTTGAAACCTGGAATGATCGGAAATGGATTGGAGGAAGTAGGTTAGTTGCAACAGTTTCCATTGGCCCAGAGTTGAAGAGTTAAAAGAACCAAACAGTTCTGACAGGCGGACCCATCCTGATGGACCAAGGAAGGAAGAAGCTCTGACTAGGTTCAAATCATGTCGGATTTGAAAGGCTCGATCAGTCAGACCCGGAACGAAGTCTGGGTGGCCGATGATACAAGTCAGTGGCGAGGGGAAGCTGGAAGTCGCTGCCAGTTTGTAATATCTAGAGAATTCTATCAAGGTGGATTCAATCAAGGAGTGGGGAGGCGCCACTCGAGAGAGTCCATGTCCATGGAAGGTCGGCTAGGGAGACAGCCACCAATTCATGCTCCAAAGACGCCAAAAGTTTGTGAGAGGCGTGTCTACACCAATCGACCATTCTGGCCATATGTACCGCCGTACAGTATAAGGCAGGGTCAGGGAGTCCGACACCACCAGTTTGATCGGCAAAGCTTGCAGAAGGTATAGGAGACGTGGCATGACGTTCCTTTTTAAGACATTACATCTGCCAAACCAAGAGACTGCCAGGGTGTCAGAAACCATGAACCAGACCGAAACAGAAGTACAGTAAAATCACACTTGTTTATTAATAAAAATAAAAAGGTAAATAGAGTAAGCATAGTCAAAGCATAGCCAGAGTTCAGTAACAAGATCGGGTAATCAGCCAAGCCAGAGTTCAGTAACCAGATCAGGTAATTAGCCAGGCCAGAAGTCAGGGATCCAAGTAGAGGAACAGCAAGCAGGATAAGGAGCCAGAAGGGATGTCAGCAAAGCCAGTCTTTAAACAGGAATGCAGAAAATGGTTTCTTGTGATGTGACCAAGGCGAAGACAGGAATGAAGTGAGCTGGAGATCTTTAAGTAGGCGGGACTGACAAGCAGATCCACAACAGCTGGTTAACTGTGGAGAGAGATGAGAGCTGGCAATTAGCCGACAGCTGAGCGGCCAGCTCAGAGAATGAAGGGCTAAGCCAGCCCTGACAGTACCCGCCTCCTCAATGACCCCTCCCCCTTGGAGGACCACCGGGCTTGAGGGGAAAACATCTATGGAAATCACAGAGGAGGGCAGGAGCATGTACGTCCGAGGACGAGACCCAGGAGCGTTCCTCCGGACGGTACCCCTTCCAATGCACCAGGTACTGTATGTGCCCACGGAACCTATGGGATTGAACAATGGATTGTACCTTATACTACTCATGGTTCTCAACCTGACGTGGCACCGAAGGATACGGAAAGGCTCAATAAACCAAGGTGCGAACTTCAGCGAGGGAACACGAAGTCAGAGGTTGTGAGATGACAGCCAGACCCTGTCCCCAACCTGGTAGGAAGGCGCAGGCAGGCATCTGCGGTCAGCATGCAGTCTGTACCTATCATTAGCATGACGCAAAGCCTCCTGGACTTGTGCCCAAGTGGAACGAAGACCATGGAGATGCTCCTCTAGCGCAAGAATACTCTGCGGAACAAACGAGTCAGGCAACATGGAAGATGGAAACCATAATTCGCCATAAACGGAGACAATCGGGAAGCAGAATTCAAGGCACTGTTGTGAGCAAACTCTGCCCATGTTAATAGGTCTGACCAGTTGTGATGGTCAGAAATATAGCAATGTAGGAATTGCTCCAAGGACTGATTGGCTCGTTCTGCAGCCCCATTAGACTGCAGGTGATATGCAGAGGAGAAAGCAAGCTGAATTCCCAGCTGTGCACAAAAGGCTCGCCAGAACCGGGACACAAACTGACTACCCCTGTCTGAGACAAACACCTTGGGTAGCCCATGTAAGCGAAAGATCTCCTGAGCAAAAATGGAAGTCAGTTCCTTAGAAGTGGGCAACTTCTTAAGTGGAATACAATGACACATTTTTGAGAACCGGTCAACCACCATAAGGATAACTGTGTTGCCTTGGGAGTTGGGCAACTCCACAATGAAATCCATAGACAGGTGGGTCCAGGGCCTCTCTCCATTGGGTATGGGTTGTAGGAGGCCCACTGGAAGGTGTTGTGGAGTCTTACTCTGAGCACACATGGAACAGGCAGCTACGAAGGCAGTTATATCAGCACATAGACCACCAGAATTGTTGGGAAATGGCCCAAACGAGTTGATTCTTACCAGGGAGGCCAGCTGCCTTGGGAGAATGGTAAGTCTGGAGCACAGCAGTACACAGATACTCTGGGACAAAGCAGCGGTCACAAGGTTTCTCAGGAGGAGCATCGACCTGAGCAGCAAAAATGTTGTGACAAGGCGTCAGCCCTTACATTATTAGTACTGGGTAAGAATGAGACAATATAATTGAAACTTGACAAGAAAAGAGCCCATCGCGCCCTTCTGGGAGAGAGGCGTTTAGCCTCAGACAAGAATGTGAGATTCTTATGGTCAGTAAGAATGAGAACCGGCACAGTGGTACCTTCGAGGCGATGTCTCCATTCTTTCAGGGCTAAAATGATTGCCAACAGCTCTCTGTCACCAATCTCGTAATTGCACTCGGCAGGGGACAATTTCTTAGAAAAGTAGCCACAAGGATGCATAGCACTCTCAGAGGTAGGACGTTGAGACAGAAGGGCGCCAACACCAGTCTCAGAAGCATCAACCTCAAGGATAAAAGGTAACGTAGGATCAGGATTTGCCAACACAGGAGCAGAAACAAAGGCAGCCTTGAGACTTTTGAAAGGCCTTAATGAACTCCAGAGACCAACTCTGTGGGTTACCGTTCTCTCTGGTCATATCAGTCAGGGGCTTGACCAGAGACGAGAAGTTACGAATAAACTTTCGATAATAGTTGGCAAAACACAGGAAACGCTGCAGAGGACGTAACCCACAGGTCGAGGCCACTGTAGGACTGCCGAAAGTTTCTCTGGGTCCATCGAAAAACCAGCAGTGGAATTGACCAGGAATTTAACCTGTTCCCGATGGAACTCACACTACTCCAGTTTACAATAGAGATTGTTCTCAATTCCTGAAGCATGCGACAGACATCTGTGTGGTGGCTCTCTGGGATCTTGGAAAATATGAGGATATCATCGAGATAAACCACCACACATAACTGCAACAAATCTTGGAGGACATTGTTAATAAATTACTGGAAAACTGCCGGGGCATTACAAAGGCCAAAATCATTATGAGATACTCATAATGGCCTGTTCTGGTATTAAAACACAGTTTTCCACTCGTCGCCCTCCTTAATCCTCACAAGATTGTAAGCCCCTCTCAGATCAAGCTTAGTGAAAACCGTTGCTCCCTTGAGGCGGTCAAATAACTCTGTAATCAACGGGATCGGGTAGGCATTCTTAATCGTGAAACGATTGAGACCCCTATAATCAATACAAGGTCTCAGTTCACTGCTCCTCTTCTTCACAAAGAAGAAACCAGCACCAGCAGGAGATGAGGATTTGCGGATGAAACACTGAGAAAGTGCATCTGCAACATACTCCTCCATGGCTTTATCTTCCAAGACCAACAAAGGGTAAACCAGGCCATGAGGGGGAGTGGCACCAGGTTGAAGGTCATACAGCTGGTGTGGAGGTAAACTACCAGCTTGACCTTTTTTTAAAGACATCACTAAAATCATGGTACTCCTCTGGCAGGGAGGAGAGTGAAGAGGTACACAGGACCTTGGCTACCTTCCGGATGCATGTTTTACTGCATTGTGGTGACCAGGAGAGAACCTCAGCATGGAGCCAATCAAAAGAGGGTTTGTGCCTCTGTAACCAAGGATAACCAATAACCAGCGGAAACTTAGGAGGGGAAATCACTTGGAATGGGATTATCTCATGGTGAAGAGCCCCTATGGCCATGGACAATGGAACAGTCTCATGAGTCACATGGGCAGGCTGTAGAGGTTTCCCGTTAAGAGCCTCAATGGCAAGTGGAGTGTCACGCAGCTGCAGTGGAGTTGAGTACTTTAATACAAAGGCAGCATCAATGAACAGGCCTGCAGCCCCAGAGTCAGTTAGAGCCTGTATCTTGATAGACGACTTAGCCCAAGAAAGGGTGACTGAAACCAGGAGCTTATCCTTCTGGATAACTGGGGACGACACAACGCCACCTAAGGTCTGTCCATGACAGGACCTCAAGGTTCGGGTGTGCCCAGGACGGGTAGGACAAGACTTCAAAAAGTGACCTGCCTGGCCACAATAAAGGCACAATCTCTCCCTCCTCCTAAAGGTTCTCTCATGTGCAGAGGGACGCGTGAAGCCCAAGTGCATGGGTTCATCTTAACTGACCAACCCGGTACCAGGAGGCATGGGAGGTGAGAGAGGCATGGGTGGGACTGCAAAGCTCGGAGGCAAATGTACAGGAGGCTTCTGCAAGCGCTCCTTAAAAGAAAGTCTTTCTCTGAGTCTGGAGTCAATGAGGATGGCAAACGAGATCAAGCTCTCCAGCTCAGTGGGTATATCTCGGGCTGCTATCTCATTCTTGAATGGAATCCGAGAGACCACGAGAAAGAGCAGCCACGAGGGCCGCATTGTTCCAAGCAACCCCTGCTGCCAGAGTACGGAACTCAATGGCGTAGTCGGCAACAGTTCTCGTACTCTGTTTGATGGACATGAGGCACTTGGCAGCAGAAGTGGAGCATGCGGGAATGTCAAATACCCTTTTAAAGGAGGCCACAAACTCAGGGTAACTCAAGACAACAGGTTTTTGCATCTCCCATAGAGGATTAGCCCAGGCCAAGGCTCTCTCAGAAAGCAAAGATATCACAAACCCTACTTTGCTTCTGTCCGTGGGAAATGCCTGGGGCAGCATCTCAAAGTATATCTCAACTTGGTTGAGAAACCCTCTGCATTGAATTGGATCACCCCCAAATCGCTGGGGAAGCGGGGCGGAACCAGACATACCTCTTATAGAGGTAATACTCAAGGCGGGTGCCTGCACAGAGACTGGCGCAGCAGCAGGGACGGCCTGCAACTGAGGTTGTACCGGAGCAGCCACAGTGGGGGATTCCAGGTGAGCCGTGTGACTGAGGAGCGTTTGTAAAGCCATGGCAAACTGATCCATGCGGTGATCTTGCTCATCCAATCTGGAAAAAATATTACCAAGTGGATTGACTGTATCTTCTGAATTCATGGCCTTCGCCTACTGTCAGAAACCATGAACCAGACCGAGACAGAAGTACAGTAAAATCACACTTGTTTATTAATAAAAATAAAAAGGTAAACAGAGTAAGCGTAGTCAAAGCATAGCCAGAGTACAGTAACCAGATCGGGTAGTCAGCCAAGCCAGAGTTCAGTAACCAGATCGGGTAATCAGCCAAGCCAGAGTTCAGTAATCAGATCGGGTAATCAGCCAGAAGTCAGGGATCCAAGTAGAGGAAGAGTAAGCAGGATAAGGAGCCAGAAGGGACGTCAGCAAAGCCAGTCTTTAAACAGGAACGCAGGAGATGGTTTCTTGTGATGTGACCAAGGCGAAGGCAGGAATGTAGTAAGCTGGAGATCTTTAAGTAGGCGGGACTGACAAGCAGATCCACAACAGCTGGTTAACTGGAGAGAGATGAGAGCTGGCAATTAGCCAATTAGCTCAGCGGCCAGCTCAGAGAAGGAAGGGCTGAGCCAGCCCTGACACAGGGATTTCCATTTCCCTGCAGAGAGGGTAGCCAATAAAGGTTGGAAATATGTTGAAGATAGAAGGGATTCTAGTCCCAAAGTACTAGATGGCTTGGGGGGCCCATCAGAAAGGAAAATTACCACTGAGGTGAGCAATGGACTACAGATTTACTTTAACATGTGACAGATTTACTTTAGCAGGCAAAATTAAACCCCATGTTTGGGGAAAAAAATAACTCAAAATGAAAAAATATCTACCATACCTTTTTAGACAGAAAGCAAAACCCGGATGTTCAGTTGGGCAAATTTCTCCTCAAAAGGTAAAGTTTAACTCCAGCTAAACCTTTTTTCTAGATGTGACTGGAATGTGATAGGGTTAGTACCTCTGTTAGGATTATACTGCTCTCTGTAGCACCATCAGATTTTGCTGTACTTCATGTTACAAGGCACAACAGGAAATAAGTGGTAATCTCCCAAATTGAGAGGACATCCCACCTTTTTAAATCTGTCCACAAAACAGGTGCCCCTACTTGTAAAGTTCCTTCCTGCTCCTGTTTTGTTGAAACTCAAACCATTTTGCAATTCCCTTCACTTTGCAATGCCCAAAAAGACAAACAGAGAGAGTAGATATCATTAATAAGGACACAGACAGCATAAAAAGCCTTTATTAAAAACAATAAAATACGTTTTTAGCTGGAGTTCTCCTTTAAAGTTACTTTGAAAATGAAAGGAAAAAAGGAATAATAAATTGATATTTTCTTCACATAAATAGGATGCTAATTGATCCCTGGCTCAGCAAAGAAAAAATTCTTGTATCAATATGTAAAAATGCCAAGCCTTTTCTCCACTCTGCCTTACGCTAGGGATAATCGAGTGAAATGACTTGAAAGGTTGGCCGGACGTGGAATCAGCTGGCAGCAATGTAAATGTTTTACAGAGGATGGAAGATTGAGGAACACAAGTTGCCTGATGCTTTGCTTTTAACACGTTGGATGGCTTAGAACAGCTTGAACGCATACAAGAATTTTAATCTTTCATCACAGTGTGAAAATCAGCACAGCCTGAAGCTGTTTATTTAACCTGAGGCCATGTGCAATACCTCCAAAGTAAGAATAATGAAAGAACTTAAAAGGGAAAGCAATAAAATGTTCCACTGATAGCCTAATCTGAAAATAATCTGTCTGGATATTGTGCATTAACCAGTGGTATGCTGGTTGTGCAGCAGGCAATTTTCTACACCAAAGCAATAGATTTAAGCATTGCTGGTGAACATTTTTGACTGTAAGATTTAAAAGGAACCTGCCAAGACATAGTGAGAGAGGGAGCTGCCTTTCTTGACCTGCTTTTGACATTCAAGTTCCTGGGCTGTCATGCTTATCACTGATTCACTACTTAGTGAGTCAATGACACAGAACAAGCATGTGTGAGTGAAGGATAATGATGACAACCCAACAACATTCACCTTCAAAGATAAGTCAGCAATGGCAGCTTTCCTATTTTAATTCTGAGGGGCTCCCTAAATAAACAGCCATGACAATCTCATGAAAATTTTCAGGGACAGTCACAAACATCTTATAGTAGGCAAAATAATATCCAAAAAGTAATATCCGCGCTGTGTAAAATAGTTTCTAGTAAGGCTGCTTACACCAGAAAGCAGTATAATTGTTCTTCAGTGAAAATGTACAAAATGATAGTGAAGCGCCTCCAAAAACATAAAAAGCAAAAAACACAAAACATAAATAATGCAATAAAGTGCAAATATTGACATTCCAATGTGATGTCCAATGTAGTGAACACATATCAATCAATAACACCAGTGTTCATGTAGCAATTCTTCATAAAAGTGCTTTGGTGATCTCCCTCCGCCAAGTAAATTTCAAACTCACCAAAGCGAGTAGCTTACATCACAGCAGCAAAAACGCCCAAAGCAACATGGTGATCAAGCAGGGGACATAACAGCATAGGGACTTCAAGGACCTCTCCTTTTAAAAGCCTCCAACTGCAGATGAATGAATCTCACCAAGAGCCAGAGAGACCGTTCCAATAGTGTGTTATTTATTGTTAAAATGCATACAGCAGATAAAGGACAGTGAATAAAAGAACTCACATCTGTTGACCCAGAATCGAGCAGCGGCGTGACGTCAGTGCCAAAATCTCTGCCCCAACGCGTTTTGTCCAATGGGACATTATCAAGGGGTCCACTTTTATGAAGAATTGCTACATTAACACTGGTGTTTTTAATTGATATTTGTTCACTACATTGGACATCATATTGGAATTTCAATATTTGGACTTAATTGCATTATTTATGTTTTATGCTTTTTGCTTTTAAATGTTTTTTGAGGCGCTTCACTTTCATTTTGTACATTATGTAAAATAATGTTTCCCCTAAATAGAAAGAGTAACCACAGAGATAATGTTGGCTAATTGTGAGAACTGAGCAATCAAACATCGCTGAACACTCAAGTTCTCCCCCTTTGCTCTGAGCAGAGAGCCGTGACTGTCAGTGACTGGTTTTCAGCTCTCTACAGAGCAGTGGAGGGCTGTGGAGAGGGCCGGCTCAGGCCCTCAGCGGCTCGCTGAGAGGCTGAGCCAGGTGCCCATCCAGGCTTCTGGGCAGATACCGACCATATGGTTGGGATCTTTTTAGAGCCTGGACCGACTGTGAGATGAAAACAGATCACAATAGTGCAGAACTGCACTCCTGTGATACATAGGAGAAGTATGGCCAAAAAAAGCTTCGGCCATACTTCTCCTTAAATGGGCCATGTCTGTGGTGATGGGACGAGGCTTGCCATTGGAAAATCATTTTCTGATTGCCAATGTATCCTTCTATATATTTGTGTAAGCTTTCTGCCCCCCACTCCACTTTCTTCCCCTTTTCTTGTAAAGCTTTTCCAAACGGATCTGCTCTAATAAAATCTTACACAAAATGGGGACTGTACAATCAACTATCTTCTAAACTCCACAAGCACCTTATGATCCATTAAAAAAAAATTAATGTTTCCAAAGATTTTTGGACACAATTTGAAGCCATTTGTCATAAGAACAGACTCATTTTATATGATACTGTATCTATTTGTAGAAATTGGCTTTCCATCTATTAGCAGCTGTCTGGAACTGTACATTTTTGATTATGGACATAATTATCACTGCTGCTTCTTTGCATGTGCCATAATATGTGCATTTTGCTCTAGGCAGATCTGTGCTTAACAGGTTAAAAAATACTTTAACAATGACAGATGTATAAACTGTATCAGCAGTCCTCTCTCCTTCAGAGCCCTCCAAAGTACACAGAGCAGATCAAATGTCTCACGAGGCAGAGGATGGAGATCTAATATCACACATGCCACAGCACACAAATGAGAGCTGAGTGTAATCTGACACCTGAGTGAAGGGAATGGACAGCCCCCTCATCTTACACAGCCTTACTGGGAAGTATGCACATCTAAAACTGTCAATCACCTTCTCTGGGCTGGAGAAAGAGGACGTCACCAGGAAATGTCTTGAATCAAAAATACTGTCAGAAATGGCACATGCAGGTTGCAGAAAGAGTGGCCAGGATCCACACTAAGCGCTATGGATTGAGACTGGTACACACTATATGAGGATATGCTTTGTTCATTTTGCATTTCAAAGAGTTATAACCACTTAAAATAATGTTTACTTTTGAAATTTGTCAGTGTTTATACAGGTTATTAACCATAACTTCCTCAATCTTTGAACAATATAAATCTCAAATACTATGATCTTGTCAGAGAAGGATGATATGAGGCATTCCATCGTGGTTGGGAGCAAGGCTTGTGGGGTCACCAAGCTTCAGACAGGTCCCTCAGAATATTATGTCTGGAAACTTGGACATTATTTGTCATCAATTAATATTTTTAAAGGCACCTTTCGAAATGTTTAATGCTTCACAGGCAGTGAAATCCTAAAGTGTATTTACCACTACATTTTATATTTCTGATATGTGTCTGTTTTGTCATGTGTTTGTGTGAAAAAGCCTCCTGTTCTCTTTGCATTGCTTCCTTTGTGTGAAATACCTGGTGATCTTGTCAGCCCCCCCCGCTTTTAACTTGATCATACTAAGCATGGAATCACATTCATCCCACTATGGTCAGTTTTCTTCTTTACATTATACTTTGGAGCTACGGGATGATGTGCTCACACAGTGTGTGTGTGCATATATACAGTATCTCACGAAAGTAAGTACATCCCTCACATTTTTGTAAATATTTTATTATATCTGTTCATGTAACAACACTGAAGAAATTACATTTTGCCGCTGTAAAGTAGTGAGTGTACAGCTTGTATAACAGTGTAAATTTGCTGTCCTCTCAAAATAACTCAACACACGGACATTAATGTCTAAACCGCTGGCAACAAAAGTGAGTATACCCCTAAGTAAAAATGTCCAAATTGGGCCCAAAGTGTCAATATTTTGTGTGGCCACCATTATTTTCCAGCACTGCCTTAATCTTCTTGGGCATGAAGTTCACCAGAGCTTCACAGGCTGCCACTGGAGTCCTCTTCCACTCCTCCATGACGACATCACAGAGCGGTAGATGTTAGAGACCTAGCGCTCCTCCACCTTCCATTTAAGGATGCCCAACAGATGCTCAATAGGGTTTAGGTCTGGAGACATGCTTGGCCAGTCCATCACCTTTACCTCAGCTTCTTTAGCAAAGCAGTGGTCGTCTGGGAGGTGTGTTTGGGGTTGTTATGTTGGAATACTGCCCTGCGGCCCAGTCTCTGAAGGGAGTGGACCATGCACTGCTTCAGTATGTCACAGTACATGTTGGCATTCATGGTTGCCTCAATGAACTGTATCTCCCCAGTGCTGGCAACACTCATGTGGCAACAGACCATGACACTCCCACCACCAAGCTTGACTGTATGCAAGACGCACTTGTCTTTGTACTTCTCACCTGGTTGCCACCACACACTCTTGACACCATCTGAACCAAATAAGTTTATTTGGTTTCATCAGACCACAGGTCATGGTTCCAGTAATCCATGTCCTTAGTCTACGTGTCTTCAAACTGTTTGCAGGCTTTCTTGTGCATCATCTTTAGACAAGGCTTCCTTCTGGGATGACAGCTATGCAGACCAATTTGATGCAGTGTGTGGCGTATGGTCTGGGCACTGACAGGCTGACCCCCCACCCCTTCAACCTCTGCAGCAATGCCGGCAACACTCATATATTTCCCAAAGACAACCTCTGGGTATGACGCTGAGCACGTGCACGCAACTCCTTTGGTCGACCATGGCAAAGCCTGTTCTGAATGGAACCTGTCCTGTTAAACTGCTGTATGGTCTTGGCCACCATGCTGCAACTTAGTTTCAGGGTCTTGGCAATCTTCTTATAGCCTAGGCCATCTTTTTTTTTTTTTTAACATAGAAGTTTATTTAAATTTTCACAACAAAAAAAAACAGTTCGCTTCGTATTAGATTTGATTACAGATGACATGCATAGAACATTTACGTGACTTGGTATGAGTAAGAATCAATTGACACAGTAGTTATCCATTTCAGAAGAAGGTATTAATACACTCATTAAGGGTATAGATATATGATGTACGTGTAGGGGATCCCACCTTTCACTTTAGAACATCCTCGCCCATCTGTGTATGGTTTTGAGAAGTCCTGGGAGCTAGTCACCGCCAATCCCCATGGGCCCGAACCCCACATTTCATTCAATAGACAGGTGTTTGGCCCTCACCCATGCTGCCCAGATTTTCTCAAATTTTTTTGGACAGTTCCTGCCCATATACGTCATTTTATATAATGGTAGTGCCTTATTTACCAGAGATAGCCAGAGTTGTTTAGTGGGCGGTTGGGATTGATTCCACTGCAGTAGGATTGCTTTTCTGGCATATAGTGTGGTGTAAAAAATGAATAGTTTCTTCCCCCATAAAACTTCTAGAAAATCACAAATACCTAGTAGAAGAGGTATTGGGCTGTATGGGACTTGCAGTCCCCCTATAGAATTGATATCAGCAAGTATACTTTGCCAGAATTCCACCACTCCGGGGCAGGACCAGACCACATGAAAGAAATCGGCATCCCCAGACCCACATCTAGGGCACCTCGCTATTCTATCAGGGTATATTTTTGCCAGGCGTATTGGAGAGTAGTAGGCCCTATGTAGGAATTTCAGCTGCATGAATCTATCCCTTGCTGAAATTGTCAAGGATAGGTATTGTTGGATTCCCTCTTCCCAGTCCTCGTCCGTCAACTCCGGAACATCCACCCTCCACCGCTCACATAGCTGGGAGACTTTAGACGTATCTCGAGTCACAAGTAGGTTATAGACGGTGGACAGTGTTCTTCCGCCATCCTGGTTTTTCAATACACTTTCTATCGGTGTCTCCTCCAGAGTCAGCGGGCCGGGGAACTGGGATCGGAACGCATGTCTCACCTGGAGGAACCTGAAGAACATATGATTGGGTAGATCCTTTTCTCTTTTTAAAGCATCAAATGTGACTAGTTGTCCCTGGGCAACTATATCCCCCAGGGTCGTGATTCCATATCTGGCCCACACAACCGGGTCAGGGATGGAGTGAAAGTGAGGCAGGCGGGGGTTACCCCACAGGGGAGTTGCTGGGGACCAATTATTAGGTCCCCGAAATAGCGTATTAACAGTGTCCCATACCTTAAGGGTTGTTTTTATGGGACAGGTCACAACTGGGTTGGATCTGGGGCCTCTATGCACCAAGTTCCTCAACTCTGCATAGGAGCCGATCAGCGCCGCCTCCAAGGAAGCTGCCGGATTAGCCGTCTCTTCTGAGAACCACCATTTTACCGTTACCAATACCGCTGCCCAATAGTAGTTTAGGAAGCATGGTAAGGCCAGACCCCCCAAGGTCCCTGGTAGTTGCAATGTTGCCCTGGCTTTTCTAGGAGTTTTCCCATTCCAAATGAATGAGGTGATAATGCTTTCTAAATGTAGAAAAAAGGTCATTGATATGGGGATCGGGGTTTGTCGGAATAGGTATGTAAATTTAGGTAAAATTGACATTTTGATTAAGTTGACACGGCCAACCGGGATAAGTGGTAGGGTTCTCCATGTGTTACATCTTTGGGATAGGTGGTGAACCACGGGGTTTAAGTTTAAGCTGATATATTTTTTTAAGTCTAGGTGTATTTTTACCCCTAGGTATCTAAACTGGGAAACCCTACGGAGTTGTCCGTCCGTCTGCAAGGGAGTAGACCCCGCCCGCAGGGGAAACAGTATCGACTTTCCCCAGTTGATACATATACCAGAGAATTTCCCAAATCTATTAATTACCGAGAGAGCCTCCGGTAGGGAGGCACCGTCATCTTTAAGATAGAGTAAGGTGTCGTCAGCATATAACGACACCTTTTCCTGTAGAAGACCCCTCGGAATTCCCCTAACCCCGGGTGTGGCCCTGAGAAGGGCAGCCATCGGCTCCATTGCCAGGGCAAAAAGGCCCGGCGAGAGCGGGCACCCTGCCTGGTTCCCCTACCCAAAGGAAAGGTCGGGGAGAGTACTGTACCTGTGCGAACTCTGGCTGTAGGGGCCCTGTATACCATCCCGACCCAGGAGATAAAGACCGGGCCAAACCCGAATCTGCGGAGGACCTCCCATAGATAGCCCCACTCAACAGAGTCGAAGGCTTTCTCCGCGTCTAGAGAGGCCACAACTTCGTCTCGGGTATCCTCCTCCCCGGAGGCCAGGACAGCAAACAACCTACGGATGTTTATGTCTGTGCCCTTTCCAGGCATGAAACCTGATTGATCTCCATGAATTAGATCAAGTATTATTTTGTTTAACCGCTGGGCCAAAATTTTGGTTAAAATCTTCGCGTCCGAATTAAGTAAAGATATAGGTCGATATGAGGGACATAGTTGGGGGTCTTTCCCGGGCTTTGGCAGGACCACTATGATGGCTTGTGACATGGATTGTGGAATCTCCCCAGTACGCAGGGTCTCTGTAAGCATTGTGTGCATCCTAGGCGCCACCTCGCCCATATACTGTTTATAAAATTCAGGAGGTAGGCCGTCCAGTCCCGGTGTTTTCCCCGTTTGTAAAGAGCTGAGAGCCCGTTGGACCTCCTCCAAGGTTATTGGAGCTTCGAGGTCCTCCCGTGCCGCAGCCGTGAGGGTCGGAAGTGTTATTTCGTCTAGGAATTCCAAGAGTTCCTTCTCTGAGTATTGTGCCCTAGATGAGTATAGGGATGAGTAATACTCAGCAAAGCAAGCATTTATCCCCACAGGGTCTGATATTAGGGTGCCGTCATTCTTACGGATACGAGCTATGGTTGACACAGGGGACTGCTCCCTGGCCAACCGGCCAAAAGCTTACCTGTTTTTTCCCCTTGCTCAAATATTCTTTGAGTTTGGGCTAGTTGGCGTTTGTTTGCCTTGGCTACCCTTAGTAGCATTACCTCCCGATAGGCAACCTTCATGTCTTGTGCTATAATAGGGTTGGCCGTGAGGGTGTATCTGGTCTCTAAGTCTCGGGCTTTGGTCTCTGCCTCTTCCACCAGCATCTTATTATTTCTGCGCTCTCTAGCTATGGATGACATATAGCAGCCTCTGATGTATGCTTTAAAAGTGTCCCATATCATCCCCGGAGTGGAGGAACCCGCGTTGGTCAACCAAAATTGTTTTATCTCTTTTACTATCTCAATTTCTATGGTAGGATGTTCAATCCAGAATCGGGAGAGTCGCCAGATTCTGTCCGCCTGTGGAGTGGAGGTTTGCAGTATGCATAATAGCGGGGAATGGTCAGAAATTCCCCTCGGCAATGTATCAATATTTATAACTTTGGGAAGCATGGGTGAGCTTGCGTAAAGGAGGTCAATACGTGATAATGAGTTGTAGGAGGAAGAGTGACATGTATAAACTCGTTCTGTTGGATGTTTCCAGCGCCACACATCCTCTAATCCCAGCACCTGCGCCCATCTAGTTAGCGCAGAGTCTGTAGCTGGGTCCGGGGACATTTTATCTATTGACGGGTTAGGTGTGATATTAAAATCCCCCGTGAGAATTACATTATCTGTGGGGAATTGCGCAATTATAGTAGTGATCTTCTGCAGTAGGGAAATGTTAGCCGGTGGAGGCAAGTATACCCCCACTATGATCATTGCCAATGCTTCTATATTAGCGTGGATTATTATATATCTACCTTCTGGGTCTATGAGAATATCAAGGGGTTCAAAATTGAGTGATTTGTGGATCAATATACTAACCCCCCTGGCGTAATTAGTGTATGTGGCATGATAATGGTGTCCCACCCATGGTTTTTTTAACCCCAACACTCTGCCCCCCATCAAATGTGTCTCTTGAAGAATACAAATACTGGGCGTATATTTCTTAAGATATTCAAAAACTAGTGAGCGTTTAATTTTGTGATTAAGACCCCTTACATTCCATGACAATATTTTCAGCTGAGCCATATCTCAATGTGGTATATATTTCTTTCGGAAAACCATGTATTGTTAGAATATATAGATAACTCCTTCCCATCCCTCCCCCCTCCCTCCAAGGGACCCATCCTCCACCCAAGGACAAAGACCAGTCTGGCAGCCTGAAGTATGTATCCTATGCCTTTGCTATTGTCAAGCCATCTATAGGAGACTTCCCTTAAATTATGAAGCGAAAAACAAAGAACAAAAATTAACTTTAAACAACCTAAACAAAACGTCCCTCCCATCCCTCCCCACACCCCATTAATTAAACCTCGGGGTGTTTGAGTACCCATAACAAGCAAAATAAAAGAAAATAAACAAGAGGAACCTCCTAGGGGGCGGTGTGTAGCAGTTGGCACACCTAGGACTTAATTATCTTAGCGTGAGATCAGAGACCGCACTACTCACTGCATCTGCAGGCCTATGCTGATAATAAATAACGAGAAGGGGAGGGTAAAATAAAGATTCCTTATAAAAAAGGAAGGAAAAACCCGGAGAAGGAAACCAAAACAAAAAGGAGAAGTATCCCCCATATCCAGGGCCCCCTCCCTTCCATGTGGACCTGAGCAACCTGTCTGCGCTAGAGCAGCCATTAGCACTTAGATATTTCTAAGGGTACAATCTTAGTTACAAACTATGGTAGTTTCTATAAACCTGTAAAAAGTAAAATAAAGTTGGTTAAACAATAGAAGCAGTCACTTAGCATCCTCTTGAAGAGTCAGACCACTTAACAGAATTCCACCATTAACCCTTCCCTCCACCACCCATCTCCAATAACAGGATGAATATTGGTTATGTGGGGCACTATGTCTCGCATTCTCCCCTTTTCTCTTTTCTTCCCATCAGCCCTGGAGTCAGTAAATACAGCAACAAAGTTCCATGAGTCCATACCGTCTGTCAGGACTGCCAACATCCGAGTAGTCCCTCTAGGGGGGAGAGAGGAGCCCTAGGACAAAAAAAAAAAAAAGGGGGGGGGGGGGGAATACATTCCAGCAGTCCATATTTAACGCACCCCCATCGATCCCCCCATTCCCTCGACACAGGACTGTTCAGCAAAGCAAGTATCCATCCCCTATTGCCTGGTTAGCTGTTCGGCAATACTCCCCCCCAGATAATCAGGCCCCTCAGGATTCATGTATGCCATAGTGCCCGGACAGCGTGTCATTTACCAATAGAGGTGGGGATTATTAGAGATAGCAAACTGTAAGTCTTATCACCGGTCATCACCAGGTAGATGGAGGGTTAGGCTTGGCGCACTCCATATGCCGTATCAGTGATTGCGTGGCAGGGATTCAAGCCATCTGGCTGCTTCCTCCGGGGAGGTGAAGAATTTAGTAGTTTCGCCATCCACTACCCTGAGTCGTGCAGGGAATAACATGCTGTATTTTAGTCCCTTAACGCGCATTTGGGCCTTGACCTGATCGAACGTCCTGCGTTGCCTCTGTGTTTCCACGGAGTAGTCAGGAAATAGCATTATCTTCGCGTTCTCAGTGCGCACTTTCCGTGCCTCCCAGATCTCTATCTCTAAAGTTCAATAAACGAAATATGAAGGTGCGTGGAGGTGTTCCCGGTGGGCCCCGAGTTGATGGCATTCTGTGGGCTCGCTCCACCGCAAAGTGTGCAGAGAATGGTGCCTGCGGGAGAAGGTTGCACAGCAACTGCTCCGTGTAAGCCTCCGGGTCTCTTCCCTCCACCCCTTCCGGAAGTCCCACCAAGCGCAGATTATTCCTGCGATTTCTGTTTTCCTGATCTTCCGCACGCGATTCCAGCGTTTTCATTTTAACTTGCAGTATACGAATGGAGGCGCCGTGATCTCGGATTTCGTCTTCATTCTCCCCTACCCTCCTTTCAGCCTCCGTTAGCCTGTCTCTGTATTTGTCCATATCCCTTCTTATTAGGCCCATTTCTGACTGTATTTGCTCTATTTTGGTAGTTAGGGTAGTTTGACATCCCGTGATAGCCTGCATTAATGCTTGAAACTGATCCTCTCCCATCTGGGAGGACTCAGCCTGAGTGTCTGTGTGATCTGTTTGCGAGGCCATGTTTGAACACACTACTCCCCGTGGGCCCTGTGCTGGTGGCGATGTATTAGGGGCCTTTTGTTTCTGTTTCTGGGCGCCACAGGTTCTTCTTCGCATGCCCAGTTTTCAGTCTGCCAGGTATTATGTGACAGGTAAGGGTCCCTCAGCAGCCAGTTTACAGTATATATCCTCCGCCCTCCGTATATCCCCGTCTCTCTCACCTTCCAGCAGGTCTTGTCTTTAGTCCCTCCGCCTCTCCCCTCTGGAGGGCACCTCCGCTGGGCGTGTAGCAGCCCCTCTTCCGCCGATCGCGGCACCTGACGCTGGGGATCGCGAGTGCCTCGTAGGCCTCAGAATGGCGGATCCCTTCTAGATTAATGAGCCGGCCGAGGGCCTCCGAGGCGGCGTGTATGTCTCTTCTCTTCCGCTCCGGGCCTCCCCCTGCCTCCCAGCGGCGCCAGCCACAGCGGATGGATCGATGTGGCCACTCCACGGCCGTTCACGGCACCCGAGGCTGGGGATCGCGAGGCCACACAGGCCGCAAGATGGCGGAACGTCCCGAGCCGGCCGAGAGCTTACAGCGGCTTCATCCGACGGTCCACACCTACGATTCTCCTCCACTCCGTCGCCGGTAACAGAGCACCGCCACCCCAGGTCAGTTTTTAGAGGAATCTCTCGGGTTTAAGGTAGGATTCCTATGGATGCAGTAAGGGACGGCGGAGCTCCCTCAGATTCCTTGTCCGGCAGTGTCACCCGGGAGCCGAATTGCCACCATCATCCGGCTCCAGCTTTCCCCGCCTCTGTGCCCGGTCTCAGCCACAACCCCACGGGGCAGTAAAAACTGTTATTAGTCCACAAACTAATGGATTTGAAGGCCTGCAGTATGCGGAGCTCTATCCCAGACGTCCTATCTGGTTGCCATCTTGACCACGCCCCCCAGCCTAGGCCATCTTTATGTAGAACAACAATTCTTTTTTTTTCAGATCCTCAGAGAGTTCTTTGCCATGAGGTGCCATGTAGATCAACTAGATCATTCCAGTGACCGGTACGAGTGAGAGCAATAACACCAAATTTAACACAATTTCTCACCATTCACACCTGAGACCTTGTAACAATAACCAGTCACATACCAAATGTGCGGCCCTATGGGAACTCGCACAGAAAATCTCACTATGCTGGTATATGACTCCAGCCAGAATAACATCCTTTAATCCACAAATCCCCAACACTTGCTGGAGATGTACTGTAAATCTTCCCCAAGTGACTTACTCCATGTTTTCTGGACATGTTCCAAAGTACAAAATTACTGGGAAAGTATCTTCCACTTAATCTCGACCATCACCCAAATCAAGATCCCCCCTCACCGGCACTTGCGATCCCAAGCCTAACTATTGAGGACATCCCTCATCCCTTCAGACCAGTAACCACCCATGTTCTTATGGCAGCCAGACTCAATATAACCAGACACTGGAAGTCTGACACACCTCTGTCACTAGGCCAAGTCACTGACTTGGTGTCCCTGCATTTCAGCTATGAGACTACATCAGCTGCATACACTCAGTGCTGTTTCTTGGCCTAGGCCGACAAGGCCCAGGCCTAGGGCGGCACTTTGCGGGGGGGCGGCATCCCCGCACGAAAAAAGCCCCCCTCTGCCGAGTCCCGGCTCCCGCACACAGCTACAGACCTCCAGGCAGGCGGCTTACTGCAGCCTGTAGTGGCGAAAGAGCGGCATGACTTGGCCGGAGAGGGAGGGCGGGGACTAACAGCGTGACTTGGCTGGAGAGGGAGGGCGGGGACTAGCAGCGTGACTTGGCCGGAGAGGGAGGGCGGGGACTAGCGGCCAGTGATTGGCAACTGACGGAGGCTCCGCCTAACCTCCTCCGTGACATCTAGGCTCAGCGCAGGTGTACTCACCCCGCTGTCTACTGTCACTAGTAAACACAGAAGCCTCAGTTCTGTGCTTATTAGTGACAGCCCTGAGCGCATCTCTCCCGCTGGCGTCCACTTGCCGGGTGCTGTGTGATCATGGGCAGGAGTACGGGGCGGGGCATTACTTCAGACGTCCGGATGGCCTGATGATCCTGGCAAGTGAAAAGAGTTGCAGCCACACAGCATTGGATAAAGCCAGAAGGGGGGGGGATTTTTAGGAAAACCGGGGAGATACAGAGGGAGCTGAGTTAAAGAGATGCAAAGCTTAGCTGTTGGGGGTTGCAGAGATAAGCTGTAGGAAAAGGTGCAAAGGTGAGTTGTGGCCAGGGGTGCAGAGGTTAGCTGTAAAAAGAGGTAAGTGTGAAGAAGTGAGCTGTGGTCATTGAAGGGGGAGGCGTGCATAGGTGAATTGCAGAAGCATGGGGGGCGCAGAAGTGAATAACAGACATGAGGTGAAGAGATGAGTCGCAGAAAGAGGGCGCAGGGGTGAGTCGCAGAAAGAGGGCGCAGGGGTGAGTCGCAGAAAGAGGGTGCAGGGGTGAGTCGCAGAAAGAGGGCGCAGGGGAGAGTCGCAGAAAGAGGGCGCAGAGGTGAGTTGTTCACAGGCGGTGCAGATGTGAGTTGCCAAAGAGTGTGGGTGTGTAGATGTGAGTTGGAAAAAGGTGGGGGGGGGGGTGCAGAGGTGGGTTGTGCATGTGTGGGAATGAAGAGGTGGGTTGTGGATGGGTGGGTGTGCAGATATGAGTTATGGACATGGGGTGCAGGTGAGTTGTGGATTGGGGTGCAGAGATGAGTTGCGGACAGGAGTTCAGAAGTGAGTTGTAGATGGGGATGCAGAGGTGAGTTTTGGACGGGGGGCAGAAGTGAGCTGCGAACAGTTTTGGACGGGGGTGCCGAAGCAAGCAGTGGTTGGGGGTGCAGTCAGTGCTGTTTCTTGGCTAAGGCCCAGGCCAGCACTTTTCAAGGGGGGGGGGGCGACGTCCCAGCATGAAAAAAGCCTCCCCTCCCAAGTTCTGGCTCCCGCAGACAAATTGTCCCCAGCTACAGCCCCCAACTGGCAGCGGGCGGCTTACTGTAACCTGTAGCTGCGCTGTTTTCTGGTGGTGACTTGACCGGGGAGGGAGCACTTAAAGCAACTGATGGAGGCTCCACCTAACCTCCTCTGTGGCATCTATCGCAACTTCCTCCTGCCCGGGCTCTGTGTTTACGATTGGAGAGAGGAGGATGAGGGGAACCACCAGGACAGCCAGGTACAATTCTTATACTTCTTGTGCACTTTTTTTTCTGTTCGATAAGCTGCACTAATGGGACTGTATTGTTGGGCACTGATAAGCTGCACTAATGGGACTGTATTGATGGGCACTGATAAGCTGCACTGATAAGGCTGCACTTATGGGACTGTAGTGATGGGCACTGATAAGGCGGCACTGGTGGGACTGCACTGATGGCACTGTACTGATGGGCACTGAAAATAATAGATACATTTGAAATGGTATACAAAACATACAAGTAGGCCCTTGGTACCCACAGAGGGGAAGAGGTGGAGCTCTGAGTGGAAAAGGTAGAGCCTAAAGAGGAAGGGGTGGGGTTTACAGATGACAGGGCGGGTCTTAAACAGGAAAGGTGTGGCCCTGACAGGAAGGGGTGGGTCATAATTTAATTAGGGGGTGCAAGAGTTTAGTCAGGCCTAGGGCAGCACGAAACCTAAATACACCACTGCATACACTGGCCAATCAACAAAAATACACACTAACTGGCAACTGTGGATTGATTGGACTAAGCACTGCGCACCTCACATACAAAAGAACTGAATCACAGACACCTCTTTCTTGACCGAGCAATACCAATTTCTTCATAAGAATTATATGTTACATGTATTAGCTGGTAACTTCTAACCAACCGCCATTACCATAAATTTTTTACAGCAAGACGGTCCTCTTTACTCCTGTGGCACTAGAGCTCCCACATGGGGTGACACACTAGCGAAGTGGACCAATTACACTTCTAGAAATCTTTATAGATATAAGTTTACTACTTCGGATTCATGTTTGTGGATACAAGTTTAAATCTTGACTAAGTTCATATCTTGAATTATTTACTCAGACGTTGTTACACGACGTACAATGTTAAATTGTATATCCTATGAAAACGAATAAAAATATGGAATTAAAAAAATAACCAGTCACATGACCCCGGGGAGGGAAAATGGCTAATTTGTCCCAATTTGGACATTTTCACTTAGGGGTGTACTCGCTTTTGTTGCCAGCGGTTTAGACATTAATGGCTGTGTGTTGGGTTATTTTGAGGGGACAGCACATTTGCACTGTTATACAAGCTGTACACTCACTACTTTACATTGTAGCAAAGTGTCATTTCTTCAGTGTTGTCACATGAAAAGATATAATAAATATTTAAAAAATGTGAGGGGTATACTCACTTTTGTGAGATTCTGTGTGTGTGTGTGTATATATATATATATATATATATACACATACACACACACAGCGGGTACAGAAAAGAATCACCCCTTTAAAATAATCACATCGGCGCTAATTCAAAAGTGAAATATGTGGATAGTGGTTACCTGTGCTCCACCACCACTCGTGTAGGAGAAAAACAAACTCACTAGATAGCTAAAATATAAAAACTTTTGTAGAAATCAAGTCCTTGGAATGATGGGGAAAATCAAGGAGGTATATACCTTTAGCTTAATCTAGTCAGGTGATATATCCTTAGACTCATGTAAAGGCAGAAACTCGGAAAAGCAAGAATCATCACATAGCGCAATATAGCCTGGACAAACTGGAAACCATGTCAAGAAGCTTCCTGACATGGAAACACAAAATGCATTGAGGCTGTGCACTCGCCCGCACTGACGTCACTTCTAGTTGGTGTATGGATCAGTTTATATCAATAAAGGTATTATATTGGAGTGCGGCCGTCCAATTTTATTTCTTTTGCTAATTGCCTTTGCTAAGCCGGCACCCTTCATCTCCTAAGCACAAGGATGATGTGAATACGGGGTTATCACCTAGAGCGGTAATCTCTTTGGCGCAGGCTAGAGTTGGTGCTATGGAAAAGGTACATAGATGACGTCCTCCTCCTCTGGAATGGCGATTTAGACCCTGAATTGTTTCATTGGCCAGCTTAATGATAATGACAGAGGAATTATCCTCCAGCATGAGGCCAGCAGTGTGGAAACACATTTTCTTGATTTGAGGATTAAGATTCTAGAGAATAAGATAGTCACTTCCACATCTTTTAAAGATACCGACCATAACAGTTTTATTGAGATGAACAGTTGTCACCATAAATCATGGCTTATGGCGGTACAAAAAAGATACATTTCAACACCTTAAGGGAAATTGCACATTTCAGAGTGATTATTTAAAGGAAGCTGATTTTCAAAAAAAAAATTATTCCTGGATAAAGGCTATGACCTAGATGAACTAGATCATGTCATTCAGGAGGTAGACAGACGGGACAGAAAAAATATGTTGGTGTGTAAGGAAAAGCAAGCAAATTCAGATTTTTCTTCACCTCCTACTCAACCCAACATTTCTCTATAAAGAACATTTTCAAAAAACATTGGAGTGTTTTGAGGAAAGATAACATTTTAGGTCCTATATTGCCAGAGACTGCTGTGGTTACATATATAGGGGTCTTCCCATTGAGGTTACAAATACCCCCTAATGTTGTTGAGCTTTTATCCTTGTAGAAAATGTGGATTTTGTAAATTATTTGTCTTAAAAATAGAAAATATCCATCTTTTCCTCTTTAATATTACATTGAAATTATATGCTATAGGTTCTTTTTTGACCTTTTCCTCTAAAAATGTGGAGTTTGTAAATCAATTGTCTTAAAAGTAGAAAATATCCATCTTTCCTCTTTAATATTACTTTGAAATTCTATGATATAGGTTCTATTTTGACCTGTTCCTCTAAAAAATGTAGTGTACTTAATCCAGTGCCTATGTAGCATCCAATATGTAGGCCGCACAGTTTGTATGCTACAACGGAGATTAAAGGAACATATTGCAAATATATGTAATTGTTTTCCTAATCGCAGCTTGTCTAAGCATTATGTTTTATGTCACAATAAAAACCCAAGCGGAACATCCTTCATTGTGATAGCTAGATTTTGCCCTAATTTGAGGGGCAGCCATGTTAGGAGAGAGATATTCAAGCCTAAAACTCTGTGAATCTATTTACTAAGGTCAAATAAACAATATTGTCTCAATATCAAGTGGGATGTGAATGATTTTATAAATAATAGTTACATTTCCTTTCATGGCTGTTTTAACATAATTTATTATTCATGTAAAATATATGAATTTTGTAGTTATGATGTTGTTAAAATGTACAATTTTATTAATGGTATTGAGGTTTTCTAATCACAAGATGGCGCTAATGTTCCTCTATTGTAAAAAAAACTTTCTATTGGGTCTTTGCGGCTCATTAATACCACTAAGTATTATTGCCTTTATTTATAATTTTAAAAAAAACGTTGTTCTAGTTTGTTATTTATGTATTCATGTGTGCTCAAGTTCTTCTTTTGCCCCAATATAAGCCAACTTGATAGTGTAATATCCAGATCGAGAATGATCGAGAATGTCTTCATGTCATTTCCGGCTTTGCATACTGAGTTGATCGTCCCAGCTCCACTGCCACTTCTGGTTCCGGTTGTTTACAATCTTCTGGGCTTTTGAGCGCATTAGAGTTGGACGGCAGGCACTTCCAGCCTCTACCCTATAAATAGTGCAGTGACGATTGTTGACCACTCCTCTCATGACGTCATGTGACGATGAAACGCATTGGGTGGAGCTAGGATGAGTCGAGCATTGTGACATCACAATGCATGAGGACTGCGGCCATTTTTGTTGGTTAGAAACGTTCTCATGGCTTGTGATAATATGCCGATTTGAGTATTCTGGAATTTTTAATTAAATGCTCAGTTGATTGTAAATACTACACCATGAGGCGTTTCTGTTCTCCTTCCTGAACATATATGTTGTGGTGTCCCATCCTTTGGAGTGATCAATTTATCCATAACTTCCAGGAAGTTGTTTAAGGATTTGACCGTAGTTCGAGTCTAATTGAGCGCTGTTGACCACTTGTAATTAGGTGGTCCACAACTGAAGGTAAGAGCCTCTGTGTGCTGTGGTGCAGGTGGAGGATTCTCTTATCACAGTAAGACTTTGCAGTGTAAACTAGTGTATGTGGCTCAGCTGTTTCTTCTAGAAGAAGCAACTAGCTGGGTTAAAAACTTTATTTTACAGGAGGCTGGAAGGGAATGGTTTTTACAGAGGGGTGGACTGGGAGAGTAACACGGGGCAATTACATCCGTGCCCCATGCAGGGCAAAGTTTTACCGCAGATGTACAGGTGTTCCGTGCATCCCCGTGCCAGCAGTCCAATTGTTATCTGTTGAATCAGAGGGAATGCATAGACACAGCTGCTGCTTCCAATGTGACATCGGTGTGGGTGTACAGTCCCGAAGCACCCAGGGTGACTTCAGGGACATCCACTAACACCGACATGGATGTTATATTGGAACACAGCAGCTGCATCCATGCAGACATCAAGGGGACTGCTTATATTGGAAAGCACCTGTGCATCCCTGTGTGGGTAAACATGGCCTTGCACAGGGTACAGATTAAAGCGCCCTGTGTGAATGAGGCCTTAGGGCTGTGAGGGGGTGTGATCTCTTACTGGAGGTGGAGGGGAGATTGGGGCTACTGGGTAATTTTTGGCTGTATTCTGTACAGTGGCCTGGGCATCAATTATTCCTGACCCCTGCACTCTCTGCATTACTTACCCCTGACCCCTGCATTCTCTATGCATTTCTGACCCCTGCACTCTCTGTGTTGTCTGTTAATCTGTGCATTACTTTAAGACCCTCCCACTTATCTATTTGGCCACACCGACCATTTGATGTAGCATGCTTTTCCCTTGCGGGAGGTTGAGTTCCTGCACCTATTCTCTCAGAAAAAAAGCCCTGTTAATGACTAATAAATTTACCTGATTAAAAAATATTTTAAAAACCACTATACATTCCCTAAAAGGAGCATGATCCATCTACTAAAAATTCTATACATTCATCTACTGCCTTTCCTATTACAAGTAAGGACATGATACAGATAACTAAAAAGAAAACAAATATTTCCTGAAATGTAAGTCATATGGGAAACCAAAAGCAGTATAGAGATTATTGCAAATTCCCACAACAAAGAGTAGAAGTTCAAACTGCCCTGGCTTGTAGCTAGCAATAGTAGTTACATATACACATTTTACAGTGTTGAAGAGGTTTTGTCCATGGATCAAAGTGGCTTCCTCTTAATTGGATGAGTGAAAAGCTGTAGAAATACTCTGCTCTAATTATGCTAATTACAAATATATTAGAAATGTGTGTATGGCATTAATGAAAGAAAATATTTGAAAATCTGGTCAAAATGTTTAAACAAAAACATGCATTACAAATGTGCATGTGGTCTTTTTAATTCATCTGTTTCTGCTGTTCAAACCAGCACTTTTCCCTTTGTGAAGGTTCTGGCTGCACATAGAAGGTGCTGGAAGACTTACCCATTCACATCAAGAATATGGAAAGAAAACATTTATAACTCCCTTCCAATAAATACAGAAAAAAAGTACTATAGGAAAACAGCTTAAGAATTCATAGGGACTTTTGAGGTAACATGAGATTACACAAAAGAGTTTGTAACATTTTAAAACAGGATTTTATTAAAGCTGAACTGCAGCAATGCAAACCACCCACTGCAAGGGTTAAATGCACACTTAGTCTAGGCATGCAGGGATTAGAGTGCCCTCGTGTCCTGGATTGCCCGGGACAATCCCGCAATTAGCAGGTCTGTCCCTGGCCCCGGGGACCCTCATTCCGGGACAATACAGTGTCCCTGGCCCTGGACCGTTCTGATGCCCTCACATCGCTGCTGTCACTCACTGACAGCCTGTGGCGGACCCCTGGTTGGTGAGACCCATTTTACATGAGCCGCTGGCTCAGTGCCCAAATGGTTGCTAGCCACTGCCTGCCTCGCATCTAGCAACCAGTGACGTCATGAGGAGGAGAGAGACAGAGCCCCAGCATTCACAGCGGTAAGATTTAACTTCCTCCTCTGCACCTACTGATTAGCTCCACCCACCTCCTGCAGAAGTGCATGAAGGAGAGATGAGTTTTGTAGAAAGGCAAGTGAATCCAAAGCACTCACCATGGACAGATTGGGGTTAAAATCCTCAGTCAGCTCTCCCCTGGCAGCCAGCATTCTGTGCTGAACTGTCAGCACTTCACAGGAGCTCCCAGTGTGTGTCAGCCTGGAGCTAGCATTGATAAAAGGATGGTAGGAAGATAAGGGGTCAGATGAGATGACACCCTTGAAGGGATAGAAGGAGGACACTTCCTTAGATATCAGGACAGGGTTCATGCTGGGATGTGACCCCCCCCCCCAAAAGTGAAGGACTACCAGTCCCAGCATGAATCCCTCAGAACTGAAGATGTGATGCCCCCCCAATCAGTGAAGAACTACAGGTCCCAGCATTAGCATGTGAAATCTATGGGGTCACACCCTTAATTCTCAGGGGTCCATGCTGGGACCTGCAGGCCTTCAATTTGGGGGGGATCACATCCTTAGATATCAGGGGTTCATGCTGGGACTTGTAGACCTTCACTTTTGGGAGATGTGACCCCCCCAAAAGTGAAGGACTACAGGTCACAGCATGATCCCCTCAGAGCTGAAGATGTGACACCCCCCAGCCCCCGCATGGGAGAAGTAACATCAGCAGCCAGTGACAGGAGGGGCGTTCACTTTCTGGGGCTCAGTGTATCAGACTGGTGGCAGGCTATAGGTGACAAGTGGCACACTGCATCTGGTGTCAGGCTACGGGTGAAAAGTGGCACAACGTATCTGGTGGTAGGCTATGGGTGGAAAGTGGCACACTGCATCTGGCGTTAGGCAACGGTGGCAAGTGAAACGCTGCATCTGGTGGCAGGCAATGGGTTACAATTGGCACACTACATCTGGTGGCAAGTGACACGCTGCATCTGTGCGGCAGGCAATGGTGGCAAGTGACAAGCTGCATCTGGGGCAGGCGACAGTGGCAAGTAACAAGCTGCATCTAGTTGCAGGCAACGGTGGCAAGTGGCACACTGCATCTGGTAGCAAGTGACACGCTGCATCTGGTGGCAAGTGACAAGCTGCATCTGGGGGCAGGCGACAGTGGCAAGTAACAAGCTGCATCTAGTGGCAGGCAACTGTGGCAAGTGGCAAGCTCAGGGTCTCCACTGATTCTGCATTATGGTGAGTTGAACAATTTCATTATATATTACAATGTAGTACAACACCAGCCATTCACCTGACAAATCACCCCTGCCGCCGAATTTCCCGTCAACCCCGAGACTACATTCCCCCAACCCCCCCATCTTTTTTTGGGAAGGGGGGGGCAGAGGGGTGTCCCTGAATGGCAGTTTGGAAATGTGGTCACACTAGCAGGGATAAGGTGCAATACTTTACTTATTCCTGGCTTTGGCAGGCTTCCACCATCTATGCGACCAGTCCAGTGCAGTCACATGCTTGCCTTCTTCACGTACCATGCAGGGTTAATAGCCTTGCCCTGTATATCATGATGCCGAGGAACCACCCACAGCCCAGAGCTTTGAGTAGAAGAAAACAGTGCTGGAGCCTGCTGAACTGAGGAATAGGGTAATATACTTTAACCCTGCAAACATATACCCTTGCACTGCAGGCACAACTGCAAGGGTAGATTTTGTCAAATTGCAGGAGTTCTGCATTTGAATACAATTTTAAAGCTAGATAAAAGCAATTTAGAAACATTGGTTAACAGCACATATAAATATCCAAGGGCCACCCACATGTGTACACTCACTCATATATATCTCCAAACAACTACATACACAAGGGAGATACATACATGAGTGCTATAGCACCTGCCAAAGGGTTTGTATTTCTGTCTATCCAATGTATACAGCTCTGCCACTTGGCCAGCCTTGACACCTGACTTTTTTCTACTGCAGTTAGGTAGTGCAAGCAGGTCTTGTCCCTCCCTCAGCCAGACTGGACAGTGAAATTGCAGCAGCAGACTAATGAGCTCATCTCTTTGTAACTCTGCTGTATCCTCCTGTCAACGTGCTACTTGTTGGCATATAAGCACTGAAGCATTGCATCCTTCTGCTGCTTCTCATTCTACTAGTCTGAGTTTTGGTGTATAGGGGATTGCAAAAGGCTGATACCAAGTCTATTTAATGTACTTACACTGGTTACACACAATTACACATAGGCGAGGTTGAAAAAAAACACAAGTCTATCAAGTCCAACCTATGTGTGTGATTTTATGTCAGTATTGCATTGTATATCCCTGTACGTTGTGGTCGTTCAGGTGCTTATCTAATAGTTTTTTTTAATTATCGATGCCCCCCGCTGAAACCACTGCTTGTGGAGGAGAATTCCACATCCTAACAGCTCTTACAGTAAAGAACCCTCTACGCAATTTAAGGTTAAACCTCTTTTCTTCTAGTGTTAGTGAATGTCCACGTGTCTTATTAAATTCCCTTTCGCAGAAAAGTTTTATCCCTATTGTGGGGTCACCAGTATGGTATTTGTACATTGAAATCATATCCCCTCTCAAGCGTCTCCTCTCCAGAGAGAATATGTTCAGTGCTCGTAACCTTTCTTTCTAACTAAGGTCCTCCAGCCCCTTTATTAGTTTTGTTGCCCTTCTCTGGACTCTCTTCAGTTCCAGTACATTCTTCCTGAGGACTGGTGCCCAGAACTGGACAGCATACTCCAGGTGCGGCCAGACCAGAGTCTTGTAGAGTGGTAGAATTATTGTCTTATCTCTGGAGTTAATCCCCTTTTTAATGCATGCCAATATTCTGTTTGCTTTGCTTGCGGCAGCTTGGCCTGGCATGCCATTGCTGAGCCTGTCATCTACTAGGACCCCCAGGTCCTTTTCTATCCTAGATTCCCCCAGAGGTTCTCCCCCTAGTGAGTAGATTGCATTCATATTTTTGAAACCCAAATGCATTATTTTACATTTTTCTACAATAAACCTCATTGTCCATGTAGTTGCCCACCCCATTAATTTGTTCAGATCTTCTTGCAAGGCTTCCACATTCTGCAGAGAAGTTATTGCCCTGCTTAGCTTAGTATCATCTGCAAATACAAAGATTGAGCTGTGCATCCAATCCCCCAGGTCGTTTATGAATGAATTAAATAGGATTGGTCCCAGGACAGAACCCTGGGGGACCCCACTTTCCACCCCTGACCATTCTGAGTACTCCCCATTTTTCACTACACTCTGAACGCATCCCTGTAGCCAGTTTTCAATCCATGTACTCACCCTATGGTCCATCCCAACGAACCTTACTTTGTACAGTGAACGTTTATGGGGAACTGTATCGAATGCTTTTGCAAAATCTAAATGGCAGCTCACCTCCTCATAGAAGGTTAATAGATTGGTTTGGCAAGAACGATTCTTCATGAATCCATGCTGATTACTGCTAATGATACCGCTGTCATTACTAAAGTCTTATTTATAGTCCCTTATCATCCCCTCCAAGAGCTTGCATACAATTGATGTTAGGCTAACTGGTCTGTAATTCCCAGGGATGTATCTTGGTCTTTTTTTAAATATTTGTGCTACATAGGCTTTTCTCCCATTAGCTGGTAATATTCCAGTCAGTAGACTGTTTGTAAAAATTAGGAACAATGGTCTGACAATTACTTGACTGAGTTCCTTAAGGACACTCGGGTGCAAGCCATCTGGTTCCTTATTACGTTTTTCAAGTCTAATTCTAATTCTGTTCTCTGTTAGCCATGAGGGTGCTTCCTGTGATGAGAATAAACATTGCAGTTTTGGGTACTGAAGCCCCCCGATTCCCTTGTGAAGACTGAAGAGAAGAATCAATTCAATACCTTTGCCATCTCTCCATCCTTAGTAACCAGATTCCCTTCATCATTCTTTATGGGACCAATATGATCTGACCTCCCTTTCTTACTATTTATGTACTTAAAGAATTTATTGGGATTTTTTTTACTCTCCTCCGCTATGTGCCTTTTGTGTTCTATCTTAGCCGCCCTGATTGCACCCTTACATTTCTTGTTGCATTCTTTGTACAGTTGGAATGCTGATGATGATCCCTCAGCCTTGTATTTTTTGAAGGCCTTCTCCTTTGCTTTTATATGCATTTTTACGTTAGAGTTAAGCCACCCAGGACATTTATTAGCTCTTTTAAATTTATTTCCCATTGGGATGCACTGGCTAATGCCCTTATTTAATATGCTCTTAAAGAATACCCATTTTCCTCCGTGTTCTTTGTTCCTAAGATTTTATCCCAATTATTATCTTCTAGCAAGGATCGTAGTTTAGGGAAGTTGGCTCTTTTGAAATTCAGTGTCTTTGTATTCCCCTTTTGTTTCCTATTTGTGTGATTTATACTAAAACGAATTGACCTGTGATCTCTGTTTCCTAAGTTGCCCTGTATTTCCACATCCGTGATCAGGTCTGTATTGTTGGTAATTGGTAGGTCTAGTAACGCTTTATTTCTAGTTGGTGCATTTACCATCTGACCCATGAAATTGTCCTGCAAGACATTTAGGAACTGGCGAGCCTTAGATGAATGTGCGGTTCCTTCCACCCAGGCTATGTCTGGATAATTGATATCCCCCATTATAATGACACTTCCCATTCTTGCCACTAATCCAAATTGTGATAGGAGGTCTGCCTCCGCCTCCTCCCTCTGGTTAGGGGGCCTATAGCACACCCCCAGTATTACTTTCCTCCCTTTGTAGCTCTACCCATAAGGATTCCACCTCCTCCCTTGCTCCCTTAGTGATGTCATCTCTCACATTCACTTGTACATCATTTTTGATATACAGGCATACCCCTCCCCCTTTTTTACCCTCTCTGTCCCTGCGATATAGGGAATACCCTTGAATGGTTGCTAGCTAATCATGAGAGCTGTCGAACCAAGTCTCTGTAATTCCTACAAAATCAAAATCCTCCTCGTACAACAGTAGTTCTAGTTCTCCCATCTCCCATGCCAGACTCCTGGCATTGGTGAACATGCCACGTAGTTTAGACCGGTCGCATACTATCTCCTTATTGTGTGCTCTGGGGTTGCAAATAGGACTTGTTACTATACTTACCTCGGGTTGAGGTGCTTTAGTCAACCTACCACTCATGCCCCCAATACTACCCTCTGGAAAATGTTCCACACTGACTAATTCTACCTCTGGACCCTCCCCCCTGTCGCCTAGTTTAAAAGCCCCGCTAACTTTTTGGCCATCTTCACTCCCAGTAGATCTGCACCTTCCTCATTTATGTGCATTCCGTCCCTTCTATAGAGCTGGTAACTGACTGAGAAGTCGCCCCAGTTCTCCAGGAACACAAACCCCTCCTTTCTACACCTAGTTGCTTTTAAAAATACACTTGAAGTTTTGAAGCACTTGAGCTCTGGAAGGTTTTACCCCCTTCATGACCAGATAATTTTTTGCTATTCAGCACTGTGCAACTAGCAATTGTGCGGTCATGCAGCACTGTATGAAAATTACATTTGTATAATTTTTTTGGTATTTGATCACCACTTTTTTATTTTTTACGGTATAAACAAAAAAAATTAAAATTTGAAAAAACAAAACAATATTTTCTACTTTTTGCTATAAAACATATCCGATAAAAAAAAATAATCTAAATTTCTTCATGAATTTAGGCCAAAATGTATTCTGCTAAATGTCTTTGGTAAAAAAAAAAAATAAATAAATATTCAGCAGTTCAGAATTAGGTGTATATTAATTGGTTTGTGCAAAAATTATAGCTTCTACAAACTATGATATTTATACTAGAATTTACGCAGCTATGACCCCATACTGCTAATGGCAGTGATCAGTGACTTAGCTGACACTGCCTGGGAGGTACACAAACTGACTGACATCAATAGTGACACTAATACAGTGATCAGTAATGACTAAGCGCTAACATTTGCGCGAAACGCATCTACCTTCTTCGTCCCCTGCTCCATCTGTCAACCACTTGTCATATGAAGCTTCAATATGACACTAATACAGTGATCAGTGCTAAGATTGTATACTGTCACTGTACTACTAACACTGGCTGGGAAGGGTTTAACATCTAGAGGCAATCAAATGGTAACTGTGTGCCTAACCATGTGTAATGTGTGTAATATGTGTTGCTTTTACTTTACTATGACTCATAGGCATGTGCAGCCTATTGCATTAGGGTGTGCACCCCAAAGCTCAAACACACTTGCGTGTGCATATATACACATTATATTGTCAAATGTATTGGGATGCCTGCCTTTACATGCACATGAACTTTAATGGCATCCCAGTCTTATGCCCCGTACACACGGTCAGATTTTCCGATGGAAAATGTCCGATCGGAGCGTGTTGTCGGAAATTCCGACCATGTGTGGGCTCCATCGGACATTTTCCATCGGATTTTCCGACACACAAAGTTTGAGAGCAGGATATAAAATTTTCCGACAACAAAATCCGTTGTCGGAAATTCCGATCGTGTGTACACAAATCCGACGGACAAAGTGCCACGCATGCTCAGAATAAATAAAGAGATGAAAGCTATTGGCCACTGCCCCATTTATAGTCCCGACGTACGTGTTTTACGTCACCGCGTTCAGAACGATCGGATTTTCCGACAACTTTGTGTGACCGTGTGTATGCAAGACAAGTTTGAGCCAACATCCGTCGGAAAAAATCCTAGGATTTTGTTGTCGGAATGTCCGAACAAAGTCTGACCGTGTGTACGCCCTATTAGTCCGTAGGGTTCAATACTGAGTTGGCCAACCCTTTGCAGCTATAACATCTTTAACTCTTCTGGGAAGGCTGTCCACAAGGTTTAGGAGTGTGTCTATGGGAATGTTTGACCATTCTTCCAGAAACACATTTGTGAGGTCGGGCACTGATGTTGGATGAGAAGGCCTGGCTTGTAGTCTCTGCTCCAATTCATACCAAAGGTGCTTTATCAGGTTAAGGTCAGGCAAGTCAGGTTCCTCCACCCCAAACTCGCTCATCCATGTCTTTATGGACCTTGGTTTGTGCACTGGTCCAAATCATTTGGTGGAGGGGGGATTATGGTGTTGGGTTGTTTTTCAGGGGTTGGGCTTGGCCCCTTAGTTCAGTTAATGGAACTCTTAAGGCGACAGCATACCAAGACATTTTTGACAATTTCATGCTCCCAACTTTATGGGAACAGTTTGGGGATGGCCCCTTCCTGTTCCAACGTGACTGCACACCAATGCACAAAGCAAGGTTCATAAAGACATGGACTTAGCAGGGGTGTTGGAAAATTAACTAAGTGTAGTAATTCACATTATAATAGTGTCTAAAACATATAAAATTAAGTGTAACTATCCAAAAAATAAAAATTCCAAAGTGCTATAATGGTGTGAACCTCCCAACCAAAAAGTTGTTGCACTTGAAGTTAATTTGTATTGCAATTATCTGTACAGGGGTTTCCACCATCCTTGCTAAGTTTAATTTGTTATGTCTTGTTTTCAGTTTGATGTGTATTATATATGATGTTACATATCACAGAGACCGGTATTGTGGTAAGTTTATTGAGATCTCCATACATTAGAGGGTTCCATTAATATTGTTAAGTTATTGATCACTGATTGGCAGCACTGATTAGTAGCGTTGAAGGGAAGCAATTGGCAGCACAGATGGGTACTGATGGGTGGCATTATAGGTGGCACTGGTTGGCACTGACTGGCAGCACTGATTGATGCTGATAGGCAGCACTGATGGGCATTGATAGGCAGCACAAAAGGGCATTAATAGGCAGCACTGATGGGAACTTATAGACAGCACTGATAGGCACTGATTGGCAGCACCGATTGGCACTAATAGGCAGCACTGATGGGCACTGATTGGTGCCATTGATAGGCAACACTGATGGGCATTGATAGGCAGCACTGATAGGTGGCACTGATTGGCATTGCTATGCAGCACTGATGGGCACTGATAGGCTGCACTGATTGGCACTGATAGGCAGCATTCATGGGCACTGCTAGGTTGCACTGATTGGCACTAATAAGCATCACTGATTGGCAGCACTGATAGGTTGCACTGATGGGTACTGATAGGCAGCACTGATGGGCACTGATTGGCAACGATAGGCTACACTGATGGGCACTGATAGGTAGCACTGATTGTCACTGATAGGTTGCACTGATTGGCACTACTGATTGGCACTGATAGGCAGCACTGATGGGCATTGATAGGCAGCACCAATGGACACTGACAGGGTAGAGGGGGATTTTCACATGGAGCAGATTGTGAGGCTTGCCAGAGCCGCTGAGTGTGTGAGTGTGTGTGAAACTGTCATGTAATGAAACTGCTTGCAGGGAGAGAGACGAGCTGTCACAACTTGGCCGCGATGTCGGGGATGGGCGGAGACATGGGACAGAGCAGCTATCAAACACCAGTCAATCATTGGGCTGTTTAAGAAAGAGGCGGAGCCACATAAATGTAGCAGCCTGCCCAGACCCCATCCCATTGGCTGGTGTTTTATAGCTGTTCAGTCCCGCCCACCCTCGACATTACCGCTGAGTTGTGACAGCTGGTCTCTCTCCTTGCAAGCAGTTACATTACATGACAGTTTTACACATATGACAGTTTTACACACACTGAGCCACTCTTACAAGCCTCATGATCTTCTCAATGTGAAACTGTTTCACGGGCAGCACGGGCTACACATTACTTGGATGCAACATTTCAATGCAGGTCCCGGGAGGCAGCACAAGGTAATTAGGGTGTGTCCAGGCATGCCCAGACACACCCCGTGCACACGCCTATGCTATGATTGTTTTTTCTCCCTGAGAACCTTGCTCATGACATCCCTAGAAAGCATAAAAATACAACAGATGACTCATCAGACTGCACTTATGACTCAAAAAAGAACTTTCTGGAAAGACAAGCGGTTTCAAATAGGTTTGTCGTTTGGTAACTTTCACAAATTAAAGCTGATCCACAGGCAGAAAAAAACAGCAGTTCATGCAGATATGTGTTCCTTAACCGTTTGCCGCCTATCCACAGTAGTTGTATTTCGCAGGCTTTCTTCCAAGTTCCTGCATGCACACACCGCCTGCAGACAGCTGATTCCAGCCAATGATTCTGGCTGAATTCTGCTGATACGGCCAGTGGTTTCTGCTGCTGCCTCTGTGTTCTGAGAGAAGAGTGCAGAGCTGTTGCAAACGAGCACAGCACTGGATCAAAAAAAGAGCCAGGTAAGTGTTTAGGGGTGGGCTGGGGGATGCTGATATTGGAAGTATTCGTTGAGTAAAGAACATTTCCCTCTTGGTAATCTATATACATTGCAAAGATTTTAACAAACTTTGTTGCAGATTCCTACATATTGTTATTCTGAAGGAATAGTTGTTTATTTGTCTGTGTCCATGTGCATCTGTATGGGAGTGGTTTTATAATTATCAATCAGCTGCTGCACCTGCAGGGCTCCAATCAATCTGGCAAGGTCTGCATCCCTTTAGATGTGATTTCCCTTTGGGAGTATCTCACCAAAAATGACATTTTTGTTGCAGGGGATGCCAAAAATCTGACTTATATGTTAGTGTAGACTTCTGGGAAAACGAGTAAGCCAATCACACAAGCAGGAAATTACATTTTAGGGGGCGTTCTGTACACCATGTGTGTACAGAAAGCCTCCAGGAAGCCATATTGCATTTTACAGAAAACTACAGCGCTGCAGATTGAAAAGGAAATGTAATTTTTAATAACATTTAATTACAATATGCCTTGAGTCACAATTGTATACACTATATTATTTTTTTTTTTTACTTGCTATGTTTTTCCCCACAAAAGTAGAGTAGAGTAGAGTTACTCTTTAATGCAGATAATGCATTAAGGTAAAAAAAAAAAACATGCTTTAGGTCTATATCGGTCTACCTTGGGAACTCAATGCCTCAGCAAAATAAGTTTTGGCCCTCTGACAAATGCATTTTTCTGAACATAAGATACACATAAACAAACAGTGTTTTTTAAGAGATGTAAGGACGTGGTGGTGATTTAACAAACCAATACCCATTTTCCAGGAAAATAAGTCTACTTCAATGCCTGTGCACATCAATGAATATGGCAGAGATTTGGAGGAAAAATCCCTTCGGATTTGAATCCAAGTTAATAGATGTAGCTGAATTACCTAAATGTAATTTATGTAAAACAGGGATCCAGAGCACCAGTAAAAATCAAAAGAGCCAAGGAACACAAAGGAAAGTTTCTTTTCGATATTGCTGGAGGATTTCGCCTTGAAGTTTGGCTCAGTCTGCTATGACTGTCTTTTCTACTGCAAATTACACATGGCAGGTCAGGAGGGGTTCAAAGTTAAACCGTGAGCCTTCCAAACAAGAATCTGTCTTATGTAAATATCACTGGATCCCAATGGGACAAGGAAAGTGCCCTCTTTATATTAGGTACACTTTTCACAGCTACCTCCCCTAGGCCTGAAACATTTGTTTTCGCTTACTGAGAAGGAAATACAAAGCCTCTGGGGAACACTCAAGCATTTGATTTTTCCCTCGCTGTCCCTTCCAGTACTCTTTGAAGTTATTCATCCACACTGAAGAGAATGGTTATCCCATAAATTTATAAGGATCTGGAGCAAATACATTAACGATATATTAACGATATATATTTTGTCCACTTAAATAAAAGAAGGCATTTTAATCACAAAGCTGTGTTTGTGCAGATAATTTAAACAGGAATAGTAAAAGAGAAAAAAAATACTTGTTAACAGTAGTGAGGCATGTGACAAAATCTGGCCATTTATTTTTCCACCAATGTTGTGCTAGACTGATCTCCAACATACGATTTGCACTTGGTAACACTATATTGTCCTTCAGTAAATAAAAAAAAAAAACATTCAATGGTAATAAGGATATAGAGGGGGCAGAATTAAATTCAAAATACTAACAATAAGTTACAAAGCCATCCACAACTCTGCCCCCAGCTACATCACTAGCCTAGTCTCAAAATACCAACCTAATCGCCATTCCTCCCAAGACCTCCTGCTCTCTATCTCCCTCATCACCTCCTCCCATATCCGCCTCCAGGACTTCTCCCAAGCCTCGCCCATCCTCTGGAATTCCCTACCCCAATCTGTCAGATTGTCTCCAAATTTATTCACTTTTAGGCGATCCCTGAAAACTTTCCTCTTCAGAGAAGCCTATCCTGCCTCCATCTAACAACTGCACTATTTTCTCCATTAGCTCATCCCCCACAGGTATTACCCTTTTGTATAACTTGACCCTCCCTCCTAGATTGTAAGCTCTAACGAGCAGGGCCACTGATTCCTCCTGTATTGAATTGTATTGTACTGTCTGCCCTAATGTTGTAAAGCACTGCGTAAACTGTCGGCGCTATATAAATCCTGTATAATACTAATAATAATAATATAGAGCAGGGGTCTCCAAACCACAGAACGTGGTCCAAATATGACCCTCTGCAAGATTTTATCAGGCCCTCTGATTTAAGAGGGGACTCTGATGGGGACTGTCATGTAAGAGTGAACTCTGATGTAAGGGGGACTCTAATGTAAGATTTATGAGGGCGGTGATGTGGACCCTGATGTAAGGTGGGCCTTTGATGGGGATCCTGATATTAAGGTAGACTTTTATGTAAGGGGGGACTCTGATGGGTCTACCTTTATTTAAAATTTCTTTACTTTGTTTTACTGAAAACAAATCAAATAATGCTGATTTAAAAAAAAAAAAAAAAACCTCCAAGTAAAATGTATTTATTATTATGTTTCATTTATTGATTCATAAACCTGATTTTTTTTTGGCCTGCAAAGATTGATAAAAGAGAAACAGTCAAATTGGGGTAACAAGCTCATGTCTTTATGTCCCGTAGATGTGACAGAAAAACAAGCTCAGAAGGTATGATCATTTAGATAAGTTAGAGTAGCCAAATGTTCACTTTTATACAAGCTTTGATGCACCTCCAATCCAATCATACCACCACCCTATACATACACTGCATGATAACAGTTTGTTGTCAGTGTACAAGGTGCAGTGGCTATGCAGTCTTCAGCACATAATAATTTGGAAAATAAACCATTTCTTGTTTTAATGATTAATAATAATTACTGTGTGCCTAAGTGTCTATTAAACCAGTTACAACTAAATACAATGTCACCTGTGCTGTGCACCCTGCATTCCGCTTTTGAGGTGGGGGGGGAGGGGTCTCAGGAAGTTGATGGGGGGAGTTTTCCATAGAAGAAAGCATTATGGATTCACTATCTGCTTTTCTCTTGTATAATGAACAGTAAATGAAAGTCATCCATTTCTGGAACTGAAGAGTACTTACATGACAAATCTCCAGACAACATGCTCATCAGTAATCCAGCTGGAAGAGAGAACAGCATTCACTTAGTGGAGTTGAAAGACGATACAAGAAAGGTGATAGGCCCTTTGTAGTATCTCCCCATGAGCTGTGATCTTAGACATTCCATGGGGCAGGTAGTAACTGTGCTGGGTCACTTGATCTGATAACAGGCTGCAAATCCCCCAGAGCTATTGTTTTATCAGACGCACGGGTCACAGTTTATCATAAACAGTATTTATGCTATCGTAAATCCTTTTTCAAGTACATTATAACAATCACTTTTTTTTTTTTTAATAGAACATTTAAATACAGTGTAAAATATCATGAAAGCAGAACAGATCTGTAAAGTTGAAAAGAAATGCCTGAACTAAACAAAAAGCATTCCAGTTAAATAAAAGCTATTGTTTCATGACATTTTGAAAAAGAGACTGATTCCATAGGAAACAATTACTGACAGAGTGGGAACATTTTTCTTGTCTAGAGAATGCAACATAACCAGTATTTAAATGTATACCCCAATCAAATTTAAAAGTAGGACATTTTTTTTTTAATGAGATCTGGAACTACAAAACAGACAGTTAACATTTTCTAAACATTTTTAATTGGTAAGAAGGAAAAACTAAAGTCAAGGAAATTCCCTGAAAATCTCTGTTCACCCTCTTCACTTTTTCCAGTGACTATACTAATTTCACCCTAAAATAGAGCAAACTAGAAGAACCACTTGTATGAAGGCAGAAAAGAATTTGTCTCAGTTTAGGATCTAGTCAATAATGTTGAAGAAGACGAACCCACCTTGCTGTTGGATGCTAGCATTAGCAAAGTATTACCTGTATAAAGTATTACCCCCCCCCCCCCCCCAAAAAAAAAAAAAAATCATATTAATTTATGCCCTTTGCCCTAGCTCATGGTCACCAGCCAGGTTGGACTTATAATTTGCAAACACATCACTGGAAAACATAAAAAAATATTTAACACCACATTTTCAGAATGAAAGCAAATTGTTCTCTGATTGGATGAGGTGTAAAGCATAATGTCACCTCTTCAGCACTATACCTTGTCCAAAGAGAATGCTCTGTCTTAATTCCCATAATGCAAGGCATTCTCTGAATGGCGCCTCTACCAGGTGGCTGATCTCCTGTGTTCGGAATGCAACAGGCTAGTCGACCACCACAGGACCTGACAGACCCCTAAAAGAAGCTTCTAATAACACTAGGGACAATGCAAGTCACATAATGTGGAGTCACCTAAGCTACTTGGTTATGACTAAATGTGAAATGAACATAAGACCTAACAGATGTCTGCCACCTTGATCAGGCAGATACTACCTTTACTAAGGCTGGTCATGGCCTAATCATATCCTCAAACTAAAGGCCCAATCTTACATTCAAGCAAGGGTTAGGTCTCTAAAACCTTAGGAAGATCCAGTGAGGGCAAAATCTCTGAGAGGTTGAGAATAGAGGAAAAAAAGATTAACTGGCACCTATCTCACTGGGTTTAACTTTGACTTCAGGATTGTCCTAGGAGTATATTAAACTCTGAGTTTTTCCAGTCTCACAAACTGTATTATATAATTTAACTGGTGAAGGGAACATACACTATTAATACCGGCTGTATCCAACTGAGAGATTAATCAGATTGGCTTTTCCTATATGCCAGTTTCACTTTTGATCTATGTAGTATCATGCATTAAACATCAACATTACCATTTAAAGTGTGTCTGTTTACAGCTAAAAGTGTTACATGAATAGGACACCTACCACCATGCTCCAGCTGGTCCATAATAATCACCAAAGAGAGGTAGACAGGAGAGAAGAAATGGTACTCCCCAAGCTGTAACATGGTATGCTCTAAAAAGAAAAAGACTGTGTTATAATACATATCACAATCATGAGTAATTTGCAGTATGTATGATATTTGTATGGAAACTATAAAACATCTGAGAAGAGAAAGACACAATTCCGTCCGTCCGGCGGGCGCGGGAAATGTGGCGTACGGGAGGCCGGACCCACCCCGGTGTCGCTCGGGGGCCCAAGTCCTTCGATTGTAAGCAAATATGTATTTTTTTGTTAAATATAAAGTACATGTGAAAAAAGATGTAGTATTTAAAATTACACTGATCAGCCATAACATTAAGATTACTGACAAGTAAAGTGAATAACACTGATCATCTCATTACACTGGTATCTATAATTCATATTAGGCAGCAAGTAAACATGTTGTCCATTAACTTGATGTGCTGACAAAAAAAAATGGGAATCGCAGTTTGTTGTGCTGTGTAGCTGCTGACTATTCAGGGTGCCTATGCTGACCTGTGACCAAAGCCAAAAGGTGCCTATAATGAACACATGAGCATTCAAATTGGACCACAGAACAATGGATGAAGGTGACCTGGTCTGATGAATCTTTTACATCATTTTGATAGCCAGGTGTGTGTGTGTCGCTTACCTGGGAGAGATGGAACCAGAGTGCAATATGGGAAGAAGGAAAGCCAGTGGAGGCAGTGTGATGCTTTAGGCAATGTTCTGCTGGGAAACCTTGGTCCTGCCTTTCATTTGGATATTACTTTAACAAGTACCACCTATTTAAATATTGTTGCTGACCAAGTACACCACTTCATGGAAGGGGTATTCCCTGATTGCAGTGGCCTTTTTCAGCAGGATAACGTGCTTTGCAAAAATGGTTCAAGGAACACAAGTTTGATGTGTTAACTTGGGCTCCAAACTCTCCTGATCTTAATTCATTAAGCATCTATGGGATGTGCTGGAAAAAAAAAAGTCAGATCCATGGAAACCACACCTTGCAACTTACAGGACTCAAAAGAATCTACTACTGATGGCTTGGTGCCAGATAGCACAGTATAGCATCAAAGGTCTAGTGGCGTTCATGCTGCGTCAGAGCTGTTTTGGTGGCAGAAGAGGGACCTACTCAATATTAGGTGCGTCATCATAATGTTATGGCTGGTCAATGTGGTTCTATTCAACTCCAAATTTAACTTGGAAATTAAGACAAATGGCCAAGAAACGCACTAGCTCTGTTTGTAAGGGTACAATGGATCTCACAGGTAACATTAAAGCATATCTAAACCCAAAAGCAAAAATGTATTACATTGCAGCTTACCAATCTTTAAATGTGCTGGCTGCATTAATTTTTTTTTAATTTTTTTATTTTCACCTGGTGATCCAGCCAGTAGGTCTGTTACTTTTCAACTTCCAATATCAGACCAAGCTGTCCAGCAAAACTGGCAGTTAGGGGGTTAAGACAAACCATTTAAACTGACAAGGTGGTTACACACTGAAGTAGGAGAAGCACTTAATTCTGCACACCTGTGAGCCATATTCAGCCAACGGGCTAAAGCCCGCTGAAGCCGATGTCACCTCATCAGTCCAGGGTCTGGAGAGAGCCCGACTTTAATGTCGGTATCCACCCAGATGCCTGAGCAGCAGCTGGCTCAATCACTCAGCAAGCCGCTTAGATCCTCAGCCAGCCACTCCCACCCCCTCAACACCCCAGCGCTCCAGTGAGTGCTGGAGGGGCAGAGCAGAGAGCAACAGAATGACAGTCACTGGCTCTCTGCTCAGTGAAAACTGATAACTGAGATATCATAAGTCTTTGATCGCTTAGCTCTCAATCTTAGAGGTGGCAGGGGATGAACACAGCATCGCACCAATGCTGCATCCACCTGGGTGAGTGTAAATTTTTTTTTTTAATTCCCATAATTATCTTTTAAAATAAAAAAGTGTGTACAGAACTGTCCCAGAGTGTGAATTCTCAAATTCACTGACAGTACCATTCAGTGTTAAATGGTTTGTCTCAACCCCCTAACTGCCACCTTTACTGGATAGTTTGGTCTGTTAAAAGAAGTTGAAAAATAACAGATTTACTGGCCAGATCACTCTATAAAAACAAAGGCGAAAAAAAAAATACAAATGCAACCACCACATCTAAGAATGGGTATTAGACAGTAGACTAATGATAAATTGAATCTATGAATACGAGGTAGAATATAGAGAGTGGTAAAGGGGTACAGGATGAGTTGGTAACGGAGATGGAAACAGCCAGGAGTAGGCAAAGCTTAGTAAAGAATAGGGATTTTATTAGATAAGGTGTAAAAGGTGATTTGGATTTGTACCCGTTAGTCTTTTTTCCCCTTATGTGTCATGTCTTGTGGGTTCATGTTTGTATGTGTAAGGTTTTAGTGCTATATCCTTTTTTGTAATATATATAAAATGAAATATTTAAATACAAGAATTGGTATAGTGCAATACAATACATTTTTGTTTTTGGGCTAAATACTAATTTATTATTGACCTCAATTTATTTACTAAGATCTTAGCAATTCTTTCAACAAGTCTTTCATCCAGATCACGTAGGGTTTGTCCCAATAAAGAGGCCAAGGATATTAACATCGGATCTGAAACGTAATCCATCTGGCATACATCAGAAAAACCCTGACCATGCTTCTTTTGACCTATACCTAAAGGGTTTTCGATCTGGTAAATTGGACATTACTAAATAGCCACCTTACATCATATAGGCCTAGATGAGATGATGGGAAAATGGAGAAAAGCCATCTATTCTTTCACCGCTGCGACACTCAAGATAAACAATTCCCTTTGAGATAGAACCACACAGGGCTGTCCCCTCTTGCTCCCGATTTTCATCTTTTCCCTGGAACCCCCTTCCCCCTTTTTTTAAATAACAAACAGGTTTACACTTAACTGCTCTGTACAATGGAATTGCATAGAGCGGCCTGAACTCATCTCCTGTCCCCTGAAAGCACCCTCTGCTTCTCCTCTTCTCGGTGTGCCATCATATAAGCTGCTTCCTATCATGGCAAACCTTTGTCCATAGACACAGGGAGCAAAGTTCTACACCCCCAGCCCCCCCTTGACAGGATTTGACTGACAGTGGTGGGAGCCAATGGCTTCCACTGCCTCAGCAAAGCCTGTGAGACCAGGAAGCAAGAGGAGAGAGCCGCTGCAGATGGGCACAGCGCTGGATCAAGCAAAGGGCTAATAGTATTGGGAGGGGGGGGATGAGGGGGAGATACTTTTACCTAAACATTTTTTTACCTTAATACAAGGAATGCTTTGGGCTTTAGAACCACTTTAAAGTGTAAGTTCACCTTTACAGAAAATCTGTAAGGTGAACTCACACTGGAGCTTGTCCCCTTCCCCTGGTCCCGCTAACCTGGAGTCCAGCAATCATTTGTTCTGACAGCTCATATTGCCGCTTTACCAGTCAGAGGATTTGGAATCCCGCAGCTTTCTCTCCTCTTCGCCCGCAGTGATAGGACAGGCTACTCGGGTTCTGATTGGTCGGCACCGCCCATGTGATCGTGCCAACCAGTTAGAATGTTCCTGACGAGATACATTTTAGAGATTAAGCCAAGGGGATTTCTAAGCCCCGGACCAGTGAAGCGGTGACCCGGTGTGTCAGTGCTGGGGTGATCGCTGCGCTCCAGGTCAGTGGGGCTGGGGTGGTGGAAAAGGGGTCCCCCCCAGGCCCCCAATTACTTACCTAAGCCTGATCACCATCCCGCACTGTGCCAAAGAGCAGTGGCGCTGCTCTCTCTGCAGTGGGAGCCATTGCCTCCTGCTGACATTTGTTATTTAAAAAAACAACAGCTTTACAATCACTTTAATTGCTGTTTTTTGTCTAGAGGAGTGCTGAAGGGAGATAGACTTACCTGATCCTCTAATCCTCCCCTCACAAGGCTGGTTCCTGCAGCACCTGTACCCCCACGCTCCAGAAGTCTTGAGTGGTGGACTGTTCCTGACATAATCAAGCCCAGAGCAGGCTCCATAGACCTGCTCTGGATATGAGGACGCCAGGAACAGTTCATCACTGGATTGTGGGGGGTGCCATTTGCTGGTGAAGCAGAGGGGGGTAAGTATTAAGCTGCGTACACACGATCGGACTTTACGACTGGAAATGTTCGATGACAGGCTTTTGGTGGAAAATCCGACCGTGTGTATGCTACATTGGACAATTGTTGTCAGATTTTTCGCAGACAAATGTTGGCTAGCAGGATTTAAAAATTTTCCGTGGACAAATGTGTGTTGTCTCATTTTCCGAGCATGTGTACACAAGTCCGTCGGACAAAAGTCCAAAGTACAAACACGCATGCTCAGAAGCAAAGACGAGCCAGAAGCGGTCCGTCTTGTAAACTAGCATTAGTAATGGAGAATTAACATTCGTGACGTGGCAAATTATGAAATCTCGAAATACAGCACACATTCTCTTCTTCTTTAATTGGATAATAATGAATCTGCTTTGCTGGTGGTACTGATGGAGTTATTGCAAACAAATTTTCAAAGGCTATTTTTTTCTAGTGATATCAAGAATAATATTATTATGCTTTTTTTTTCTTTTTTTTATTTGGGCAAGTTACCACAATACCATTATCCCGTAGTTTTTAAGTTCAAAGATACAACTATTTTGGTGTCCCTTGTCAATTTTTACATTGTATTTTTTAAATGTAACTGCCTACTTCCAAACTGTCATTTGAAGTAAAACACATAGCCAAGTATCATTCTCCACAATTGTTTTTATTGTGCATTAAAAAAAGAAAACAAATAAAATTAGACATGCTATCTGCCAATAGAACTCAACCAAAAAGTTCATTCTATGCATCCAAAAATATAGAAAATATACCAAATCAAATCATTATTCAACCAAAAAAATAATGTCAAAGCAATAACTCCAAAGCCAATAATAAATAACACGTTATCTCCTACGATTCCGGAACATGGCTGGTTGACGAACGGCCGTTCAGAAACGAATAGAAAATCGCAAACTGAAAAGCGAGGATGAAAAGTGCGAAATTAAAAGTATGAAATGAAAAGCGCGAATCAACACTCACCAAACTTCTACTAACACGAAATTAGCAGAAGGAGCCCAAAGGGTAGTGCTAAAGAGCTGAAAAACAACGTAGTACGTCACTACATTCGTATTTGTTGGCCAACAATTGTGTGGCCATGTGTATGCAAGACAAGTTTGGGCCAACGCCCTTTCGGACAAAAGTCCATGGTTTTGTTGGCCAACAATCTGATCGTGTGTACGAGGTTTAAGGCTTTCTCCTGTCCTGTGGACAAAATGAGCACCTAACCCCTGCAGTGTGTGCACAGCCCCACTGCAAGGGAAAACATTTTTTTGCCCAAAGTTAAGCTTTAAGATCAACCTCGAAAAATTGGAGGCTTTAGCTACTTGCCGACCGTGCTATAGTCTAATGACTATAGATCTGTGATTGCTGTAGCCTTCAGACCCAGCTAATCACAGATTGGGGTAAAGAGCCAATCACAGCGGCTCTTTACTATGTGATCAGCTGTTTTAAACACACTTGCACGGTTATCGGCATTCCTTTCCGCACGTTGTCACAGCGTGAGGAGAGGACAAAGCCGGTAACCGGCAAGTGTGAAAGGGGACATCTACACTGATAATTAGGGCACCAAAATATCACAGAAACCAGACCACAGACTATATCAACTAATTTCCCATTCAATGTACAATGTCACTAGAGCCAGTGTAGCCAGCGACAGTGTTCCTGATCACTGCCACACCAGTGCAGCGTTGACTGTCGCCTATACTGACCCTGGCCTATTTATTTACCAAATTTCTGCCTACCACCTGAACTGACCTATCTGCATGTCCTACTGACTACATTCCTGCTATAGACAACAAAGGAAAATCGCCGCTCCAGGTGAGAGACTCCAGGCACAATGAATAATATAAGACTCCTCACACGGGTGCAATTCGCCTTCTACGGCTCGCCTGCCGTAGAAGACTGGATGAAGGAAGAAATTGGCTGCACATTGACGTGATTAAAGTCTATTTATTGAATATTTATTGACGTGATTAAAGCCCATTTATTGAATATTCCATGCAAACAATGACACACACCACGGTTGCAGTAGCCGGAACAGAGGTGGACTAGTTTCGCACAGCTACACTGTGCTTACTCATCACCTTGAGATGTGCTACTGACATTCCTTAAATAAATATAAATAAATACCCTGGGACGCTCCTTGTCCCCCAGTTTCTTTAATAGGAAACCAGTTAAATCTTTAACATGGTTGTACTGCAAGGGGAATTACAAATGTTAAATGTCCCTGCTGTAGGTATATTTTGGGGGGAAATATGTTTATCTCCATGTCCAACAAGAGAGAATTTAATATTGACTCCTTTTATAATTGTAATATGAGCTTTGTGATTTATCTAATTTAATGTAGTGCTTGTTCTGTCCAATATGTGGGGAGGACAACTAGACATCTACGTGACGGGTTCTATGAACATGTCTATACCATTGACAAAAATAAATCTACAAATGCGGCGTGGCCGAGCGATGGCAGAGTGAGGACGCACACCTCGGAGCTCTGTGTGGGGAAGCCATGAGAACGAACAGTAAACCTTGTCAGTGAGAGCCGGAATTCATGCCAGGGGACCGCAAACACCCGCTGGACTTGGGGGCACAGAAGGGTTTGGAAATCACCCACTATTTCCTCAGGCAACACGCTGTTTCTTCCCCCGCAGCCTTGGCCAAGATGGCGCCGCTTCGAGTGCCTCCGACGAGCGCCGCCGCCTCATCTAAGAAAAGCACTTAGCTGGGACCTAATGCTGGAGGAGACCGAGCAGCTCCAGATGACAGGTCAGCTTCCCCTATATTATCCCCTGTGATCCCAATTACAGACACTCAACCTAGCTGCGGCCATACAAGGGAGACAGGCAGTAATGTGGAGGGCTCTTTCAGAGACATTGTGTCCGGTCTGCCCACAAGGCAAGATCTGCAGGAAATGGCGGCATCCATAGTTAATGCACTCTCCAGGGAATTACACGACTTGCGTCAACAGGTGGACACAGTAGAAGAGAGGGTCACTGTGTTGGAGTCCTCTACATCCACCTCTGATGCCCGCATTGCCGCCATGGAACAGGAGCAGCGTGGCTTTCGCCGCCATCTTGTGGATATACAATTAAAGCTAGACAACGGCGAGAACAGGAGCAGACGCAACAATTTGCACCTCCGCGGCATCCCTGAAGCCACCACGGGTTCAGACCTACGCGCAATGGTGGTGGCTATCCTGAATCAGGTTCTCGGAAAACCGCCGGCTGCGGAGCTGGAGCTGGACAGGGTCCACCGCATTCCAGGACCCAGGGCACCCCACGCAGCATCCCAGGATCCTGATGCCATAGACCTCCCACGAGATGTCCTGTGTAGGGTACATTTCTTCACTATAAAAGAGGAAATCCTGCGCTTGGCTTGGGAACGAGGCCCAATCGACTTTGACGGTGCATTGATCCGGATTTACCCGGAAATCTCCAGGCAAACAAGAGCAATGCGGGGCCTTCTGAGACCACTGTTGGAGGTAATCCGTGAGGCGGAGGCGACGTATCGCTGGGGTCACCCCTTCCATCTAATTGTGCGGAGGCGAGGAGCAGAATTCTACTTACGCTAACCAGGCCAACTCTCAGACTTGTTCAGCTTCCTAGCCAAGCCTGCTGTGAGTGTCCCCAACTGGTTTGACTACCTGTTGTCCCTGGAGGCCCTGGGCCCACCTCTGCCCGGGCCGCAACGTGTCCGTAGACCGCGCTCACGTGCCACTAGTCGAGAGACTGTTAGACCTCACCCGAGGTCCTCCGAAGCTTAACTTCTCATCTTATCCCAAGGAATGGTAAGACATGATGAACGCTCACACTGCATTACCTCCTTGGGTATTCTAAGAACATTGGATCTTCCCCTACAAGAGGTCTGTGAAACCGCTTTGATGGGCGACTTCCTGGGTCCGAGTTGACTACCCTACATAGTACACTCTACGGCTTCCTGACCCCTGGATGTGCCTTTGAACACCACTTGGGAACTACGGGATGTCAACTGACATTTGCTGGCCTGCTCATTGAGGTGCTGGGTCAATTCAGATTCTTAATAACCTTGTCTTGCACGCCGCTTCTCCCATACGGATTCACTATTGGTGGCTGGTGGGAGTGGCGGATGCAGTGGGGAGACCAGCAAATGGGCCTTAAGCCCCGGCACCTCAAGATGCTTCTGCTAAATTTCATTATCTCCTGGACATGTTGGCTCCCTAATCTCAGATAAGAGTCCTGAGGGCCCGGACTGTTTTTCTGTTTTCCCTATTTAATGGGTACTTTGCTAGCCACCTTGGGTACCTCCAAGACCCTCTACTCCCCTTAGTTTTTTCCTGATGGATATGCAAGTAGCTACGCATTAGGAAGGGGAGGGAGGCGTAGTGCCATAGCGTGTAACATTCCCAGGGATATGGCCATCGTAGGTGACATGTTTTGTTTGTTATGTTTTGTTGTGCTATTTTATAACGTTTTACTTCATTATTTTATTATTCTGCTGTTTTTCATTTGCACTGTTGGTATTGACCTCACCCTTCATGACTCGCTTCGGTTCTTCCCGATGCGAAGGTAAAAGACCCTTGGTCCTGGTGTTGCGGGCCTTGGCATGAGACGTCAGCATGGATCCTGCCGGTAATATATATCAATTGCACTGGTAATGGGGTTCGTTCTGGCGTCCATGGGCCTCCTGGGGACACCATCACTGAATGGTCACGGCGGAGGGTACTCTGCAGCTTCGCTGCAGGTACCAATCACCAAAGGTTATGTTTAGCTGTGTTGGTTCTCATATTAGAAACACTATGATTCTCAGAGGTGCTATTCCTCCACATCTCCACCTATATTGTTTATTCAGATTACTGCCTAAACCCTACTTATTTTAGAGTAGATCTCAACGCACTTTTCACCCCCACATTAGGGCGGACCCCTGGGTGGACACTTCAAGTGTGCAACAAGGGCCCATAGTTAGTCTACGACAGAAACCGTTCACTCCCCTTACCTCATCCCTCTTCCCCTCCTCCTTTTCCACCTCACTATTCTCTCCCCCCTGGTCTATCTTCTCCTATCCTTGACCTTTGCCTGGAGGGGGTTCTGTTTTTGGGATTCTCCCACACGCATACTGACATCCATTTCCCTGCCAGAAGATACAATGGGTCACCTTAAGATCACCTCTCTAAACGTGCGTGGCGTTAATATACCGGAGAAGCGCTCGCAGCTTCTAGCTGACCTGCGCAGGGGCAAAACACATGTCGCCTTTCTGCAGGAGACACACTTCCGTGCAGATTCTATACCTAGGCTAACTAACGGGGCCTTTCCTGTAGCATACCATAGTGTCTCTCCGGTCTCCAAATCGAAGGGGGTCAGCATCATTTTGGCCAGGTCGGTTCCATGGGTGTTTGAGGCACAGCGGGCTGACGAGCAGGGTCCCTTTCTTCTCCTAAAGGGAAGGGTGTCCGATGTGCGGGTCACCTTTGCAAATGTCTACTTCCCCAATGTGAACCACCCTCAGTTTTTGCGCAAGCTCCTCTCTGAGCTCTTGGAGTTCTCAGAGGGGATGCTTATCTTTGGCGGAGACCTTAATTTCGCCATGGATCCGACCTTAGACGTCTCACGTGGAGCCTCACACCTGTCCTACTTTCGCCTGAGGTGTCTCAAGGCGGACCTTCATACCCTACACCTGGTTGACCCTTGGCGGTTGCTCCACAACCAAGACAGAGACTATACATTTTACTCTCAGGTGCATCATACCTACTCGCGGTTAGACTATCTGCTGTTGTCACATAAAGATCTTAACAAAGTGGTTTCTACGTAGATAGATGTCATATCTTTCTCCGATCATGCGCCAGTCCACCTGACCCTCCAGTTGAGGCCAATGACTGGGTCTCCCCCATCCTGGCGACTGAATGAAGCACTGCTTCAATCGGAGGAAACCCGTTCAGAGATACTGAACGCACTGCGGGAGTACTTTTCTGTCAATGAGGGGTCAGTTCCCAACCCCCTTGTGGTCTGGGAAGCCCACAAGACGGTTGTGAGAGGTGCGTTGATCAAAATAGGAGCCCGTCTCAAGCGGGATAGACTGAAATGCACGGAGGAACTCCTTGCATTAATTCGCAATCTAGAGAGTATACATAAGGCTAGTCTTGCCCGCGCAACCTTCCAGGATCTACAGAAGGCCCGTGAGGAACTTTGTACACTTTTATTTCATAAGACCAAACAGAAACTAGCATGGGCACGTCGTACTATGTTTGAGTTCTCAAACAAACCCGGGTCACTTCTGGCCAGAGCCCTGCAGGGCCCTCGCACAAAAACATATATCCCTCACATACAGTCATCTACGGGACAGAAGCTAAATACCTCTTCGGACATGGCGGAGGAGTTCCGCTCCTTCTATACAGGCCTCTATAATTTGGACAGACCGCAATCTATGGACTCCCCGTTGGAGGGCAGGCATTCCCCCCCAATCTTACGTAGCTACCTCAGGCATGCCATCACTACCAGATGATGTAAGGGAGGAGTTGGAGGAACCCTTGACTGTTGAAGAACTGGGAGTAGCACTGGCCTCTTCGAAACCCAAAAAGGCCCCTGGCCCTGACGGTCTAACACCAGTGTACTACAAAACTTTTTTTGACATACTGTCAAAACCTTTGGTTTCTGCTCTTAACACCCTTACGGAGGGGAACTTATTCCCAATAGACACTCTAAGGGCCTATATCTCCCTCATTCCGAAAGAGGGTAAAGATCCGCTACTTTGTGGGAGCTATCGCCCATTTGCACTTCTGAATTCGGACCTTAAACTTTTTGCCAAGATCCTAGCCAATAGATTGCTCCCCCACGTACCGAGTCTGATTCGCGGAGACCAGGCAGGTTTTGTGCCGCTACGAGAACCAAGGGACAACACCATCCAAGTTATTAATCTGATACATGCGGCAAAGACTACCAAACGGGCTCTTCTCCTGCTGTCAACCGACGCGGAGAAGGCCTTTGATCGCGTCGACTGGTCCTTTATTCGGGCAACTTTGGAGCACATAGGCCTTCGTTCATCCATGTTACAGTGGATACTTTCCTTGTATACTCACCCCACTGCATCGGTTAAGGTAAACGAGACGAGATCGGCCTTTTTTGACATCCGAAATGGCACACGTCAGGGATGCCCCCTTTTCCCCCTGATCTTTATCTTGTCCCTAGAACCTCTTTTGTGCACGATAAGGGCGAACTCAGACATTGTAGGATACCCGAAACCCTCGGGATCCCATAAGGTGGCCGCTTTTGCGGACGACCTTATCTTCTTTTTAACAGAACCACTTACTTCTCTCCCTAACCTCCTATGATCCCTTCAAGAATATGGCACTCTCTCCTCGTTCTAGATCAATCTAACCAAATCCTCCATCCTTAACATAACGGTAGAAAAAGGAATTGTCCAACGTTTACGCTCGACCTTTCCACTGAGATGGGCAACCCAACTTATACGATACCTAGGAGTTGACATCACCTCAGATCCTGCTGAATTGTACTCGGCTAATTTTGCCCCACTACTCTTACGTCTCAAAACTGACCTCTTACACTGGCACTCCCTGACGCTGACGTGGTTCGGCAGATGTAGTGCCCTTAAGATGACTTTACTGCCAAGGGTGTTATACCTGCTACAGGCGCTCCCCATCCGATTACCTCCAGCGTTTTTCAAACTAATTGACTCCATGTTTCGGGCCTTTGTCTGGTCCCACCGCAAACCACGAGTTAGACTCCAACTTCTTTACCTGGCGAAAAGTAGGGGTGGGGTTGGCCTGCCGGACATTAAGGCTTATTACAGAGCAGTCCACCTAACTAGGCTGGTGGACTGGCACTGTCACGCAGAGGCGAAGCACTGGGTCGCTATGGAGGAAGAAGACTCCGGGGGTTCAGCCAAGAGTTGGCCTTGGATTACTGCGCCACTGCCTAAGGACCTTGCAGAACACCCCACCCAGGGCAACACTCTAACAGTGGTCAGAGATGCTTTTCAGCGCTCATCGGTGTCCCCGCAGCCGTCCCCCATGGTTCCGATTCTAGGTAATCCGGAATTCCCACCTGAAGTTCAGAGTCCACAATTTAAGCGACTGGCAATGGGCACCAAACTTCGCTTACACGATTTCCTGGGGCCCAATGGCCAACTTTCTTTAGAAGCCGGGACATTGGTGACGGACCCTCCCCTAGATTTTTGGATCGGCTTGCAACTGCGAAATTTTTTACGCAGCTGTCTGCGGAAATCAGGCATTACCCGCAAACTAACTGAACTGGAGCTCATCTGCCATCGTGGGGAACCAATACGACACTGTCTCTCACTGTTATATTCATACCTAACCCAACCAGAGGAAGGGTACGTACCCCAGTGTCTCACTGAATGGGAGGTGGAACTTGGAATCCAATTCACTGATGTGCAGAGACAAAAAATTCTCTACTTTGCTCAGAAATCCTCAATTGCCACTAGGGTTCAGGAAACCTGTTACAAAATTATGACACGTTGGTACAGGGTCCCTGCCGTTCTACATCGTTTTTTCCCTCAGGTACCCAGCCTTTGCTGGCATTGAGGCGCTGAGGAGGGGACGATGTTACACATCTTCTGGTCATGCTCCAGGCTTGCCTCATTTTGGCTCGGGGTTGCCCGCACAGTCGGACACCTCACTGGTGTTTCCTTGAAGGGGAATCCTGCAGCCTGTCTGCTCCATTTATCAGAACGACCCATTAAGAAATATAAGACCTCTCTCACCATCCAACTTCTGAATGCCGCAAAGGCTTGCATTCCCCTTTGCTGGAGATCGGAGAGACCACCAATGAAGTCCTTGTGGTTCGCTAAAGTAAACGAATTAAGGGATATGGAGGATCTTACTGCTACCCTACACAATAGAGAGGAGACCTTTCGAGAGACCTGGAGACCCTGGCAGCATTTTATATACACAGAAGCCTATCTTCAGGAAATGGCACAATCTAGCTAACTTAATGGGCTAGCATCATACCTCAGGCAGAAGGCAACACATCTTACCATATCATATCTCATACTTTCTTTACCCTTCCTCCCTATTACCTCAACCCTTCAGCTTCTGCTTCTCTTTCTGTCCCCTCCCCTTTCTTTGCCCTCCCTTCCCCTTTTATCCCGGTTATATTCCTCTCCCACCCCTGGAGACACCAGTCTTTGTATTACGCATCCTCATTCATGGGTTTCTTTTTGTCCAGATACAAAGAAAATCTTAAAATCCACTACCTTTTCATTGGTTCCATGTCTGGGCTTCATAGCTTTTTAGATCCCCACCTTTACCAATCACGTGGAAAAATATCTTATATCACTGAGTGACGCAATCTAACATTCAAGGAAGTCAGCATTAAGTCAAATAATTAAGATCCCAAAGCACTTCCAAGGTCTCATACATAGGCAATATTGTTATACCGGGCTACCATCCCCACAAACCTTGATTATGGTGCTAATTTAAGTAACTAGATTTATTGACCTTGTTGTTTTTGATACTACTGTTTGCAATCTTCTATATGTATTCCTCATGCTTGACTCTGACATTGTTTTATAACTGAATATGTAACTGGTTGTACCTACTCAGTGTGAAAAATAAAGGAATTAAAAAAATAAATAAATCTACAAATATAGCTAAACATTTTATTTCATGTCATGGAGGCAATAAATCCACCATGCAAGTTCAAGTCATAGACCAGATTAGAGTCCCAAAGAGAAGTGGAGATGCCTTTTGCCTGCTGTGCTGCAGAGAGGTATTCTGCATAGTCCATCTTCAGACTCGCATCCCTTTGGGTTTGAACTTTGAATGGAATGGAATGTGAGTCATTTTTATCAATAAGTTCTGGCACCTCCCTGCGGCCCAGCAACATACATATTGTATGCAGGTAGTTTATAATACACTCTTATTTGCTTTATCTTTGCCTTTTGCTCCATGTTTGTTTACTAGTTAATTTTTCCATCCCTTCCAGTATCTGTATTTGTATTTTGTTTGATGAGATCATTTATATATCCATATACCATTTTGGTGTAATGATCTGGAGGGGGGGAGTTCACATGTATGGTACACACAGTCCCATACATGGCATGGCATGGCATGGCTTCGCCACCATGTCTAGGTCATATTTACAATTTGTTATTTACAAATCTGTCCTTCCATTGGTTATTTTATAACCTTAGGACATATGCATTAAATAATTATAGGTTAATTTAGTATATGATGCTGATATGTGCACTCATGATTTTTCTCGATATACAGAAGATTATTCATGATTTTATATGCAATTTTTGGTCTTATTTTCCTTTCCCTTTCTTTTTTGTGTGTCATTTGAAGTTTGTCCTCTTATTATATACACATATATAATGCTTTTTCTTTTTTGTGTACATTTCTTTATATGGTTATATCTATATATGTTTGATGGTTTTATATGTACTGTCATGGTCAACTGTCTGTTGGTATTTAATTGTATGTGGGTGTTTTTAGATTGGTAGGGGGTGATCAGCTTCTATTGATGTTCATTTGATACTTCAAGTTAAATCTTGTTCTTTTGCTTATTGTTAAATAATAGATAATGTGTGTCATTTTCCTTCCCCTCTATCTGGTTCTGAATATGCAGCTCTATATGGAATTGGGACAGGTGGTGTGTCTACTGATACCCACTCACACCTGTGGACATGGGTGTTGGGGGAGAGGGGAATGTCAGTAGCACACCTCAGGGTGATGAGTAAGCACAGTGTAGCTGTGCAAAACTAGATCACCTCTGTTCCGGCTACTGCAACCGTGGTGTGTGTCATTGTTTGCATGGAATATTCAATAAATGGACTTCAATCATGTCAGTGTGCAGTCAATTTCTTCTGTAGCATGCTGGTGTTTAGGCAGGGTTGCTATTAATTTTATTTGCCAAGTGATAGTTGCCTTGTCCAATTGATAGGAGGTCAATTGATTTCACCCTAATTCTGGAATTGCTGCACTTCTCTCTTCTGTCACTAGATGGCCGGGTATCTGGTGGCATTAGATAAGACAAGGGCATTGCAAGGACAGATTAGGAATGAATGGGGTGTCTCAGCCAATGGGCAGGGATTTTCCTGGGTCCCTTGGCCTGCTGGGTGTCAGGAAAGGTTTCACTTGCTGGTGACGCTGTCAGATCTTTGGGCCACAGTACTGGTGTCCATCAGCGGGTATCTCCCGGCAGTCTGGAGCTAACATTATCTCCTGCAATCAGGCATGACTGAGACTGATTGCAGGAGGTGTGTATATATACCCGGCAGATGCTCACACATTTGCCTTGGTATTTTTCCTTGAGCCCTGACCTGTATTCCTGAATCCTGTACCTTGTGACCTGTATTCCTGAATTCTGTACCTGTACCTTGTGTCCTGTGTTCCTGAAACCTGCATCCATCCCTGGACCCCTGTCTTGCAGACTTATCCTTTCCTCCTGTTGTCTTCTCCCTGCCCCATCCTGCCCCCTGTTCTATCCAATTAATCTCTCGTGTATGACCCTGGCTTGATTACGTTTATGATTATATCTTACTCCTGTATTCACGTTTGGTTTAGAGAGTCATTATTGTGTCACCGTGGTTGTTTCCTGGTTTGCTTTATTGTTTATGACTTATCCTTTTAATAAATCTTACTATTATTACTTTACATGCATTTTGGTCTTCCCTATTGCAGTCCACATGTAGCTCGCTGCTCCTGTTGATCAGGCGCTTGCATGTAAATTTAGTGGATTATCTGTTCTGTACATAGTTCAGATTCAATGATGTGGCTAAATTAGCCTCTGTTCCAGCATTGGCTGTGTTGCGTGAGTTCTACACTGGCGCCTGTAGGTGTCGTTGTCACCACAGGCCAGTGATGGAAGGGCAACAGGCTAAGGTGTATTGAGTGTCCTTCTTCCCCAGAAACAGCCCAGTGGGAGTGGTTCACCGCTGTGCATTCTGGGAAAGAATACTTAAGGGGCAGACGCCATTTTTTCTCTCTCTCACCTCCTGGCCCTCCTGGCCTAAGGTATGTGACAATTCCTTTTCTGTCTTGGGGCCCTGCTGGCCCGAGGCTATGTGACCGCAAGTAGGCCCAAAAGCTATCTGGGGTCTACTGGTTCAGAGGTGATCCTGTGCTGTCTGTCCTGCGGGAAGAAGCCGAGAAATTGAAAGATCGAGGGGAGGACTCATCTTGGAGAGGACCGAGTGAAAGGCTGGTATCTCAAGAGGAGCCTGGTGACTCAATTGGAGGATGCATCTTAACCAACCTACCTCACAGTACTGCCGGATGGCTTAAAGAAATTATGGGTACTGTGTTGCTGTGTTCAACTAATACTAAATCCTGTGGCAGAGGATTGTTCAACTAATACTAAATCCTGTGGCAGAGGATCATTCAAAACTAAATCCTGTGGCAGAGGATCGTTCAACTAATACTAAATCGTGTGGCAGAGGATTGTTCAACCAATACTAAATCGTGTGGCAGAGGATTGTTCAACCATTATTATACTTATCAAGTCTGTGGCAGAGACTTTTTGTCCGTGCATCATTCCGGCTGCTAGGTCAATGAGAGAGGCCTATCAGGGTGAGCAAGACCTGATGACTGAAGGAGTACTTGTCTCCGAGATCTAAAAATTCCTCAGTGATCTGCACAAGGTATCTGAGCCTCCCCTTGAACCCTCCCATTCCTCTACTACAAAAGTTGTTTAATAAAAAGCATTGGAAAAAGAACCAAGTGACTGGTGCATATATTGGTGGGCGCAAGGCCCAGTACAGACTCTAAATTTCTGGTGTGGTGAACTGTGAGTAAGGGGTAACGGCAAAGACCCAAAGTAATAATCAGCAGCTCCTTTGGGGGTCAGTGCCACACACACATTTCTGGTCAATCTGCTCCAGTCTGCCTCCATGCCAGCCAATCTGCTCCAGTCTGCCTTCATGCCAGCCAATCTGCTACAGTCTGCCTCCATGCCAGCCAATCTGCTACAGTCTGCCTCCATGCCAGCCAATCTGCTACAGTCTGCCTCCATGCCAGCTGATCTGCTCCAGTCTGCCTCCATGCCAGGCAATCTGCTCCAGTCTGCCTCCATGCCAGGCGATCTGCTCCAGTCTGCCTCCACGCCAGTCGATCCACTCCAACCTGCCTCCATGATTGCCAGTGGGGTCAGGCTAGCCTCTGATGGTCCTGAACCTGATGACCCACCTAACCCTGCCAACCTTCTGCCTGCTGTCTGGCCTGATGCTCCAGTATTTGCTGTTCAGCCTGATGTTTCAGTGCCCCACGATCGAGCCTGAAGTTCTGGTGCCCCGAGGGTGGAGCCTGAGGCCTATCCTGGGGCATCAGGCTGCTAGGCTGTCTGAGGGGCCTATCCAGAAGCAAAAGAGCAGCGTACGGTTGGGGCTGCCCAGCCTTTTGTTCAAGTGCTCGCTGTTCAGCCTGTTGCTCCAGTGCCCACTGCCCGGCCTGATGTTCCAGTGTCTGCTGTCCAGTCTGATGACCCAATGCCTAATGCCCAGCACGATGATCCAGTTCCTGATGCCCGGCCTGATGTTCCAGTGCCCATTTTCCAGCCTGATGATCCTATGCCCGATGTCTGGCTTGATAGGAGAGCCTATTTATTTGGGTGGAGTCAGGTGATATGGGTTCTGTGGCTGTCTGAGGGGCCTATCCAAAAGCAAGAGAGCAGCGTAGGGTTTGGACTGCGGCTTGCAGTCCAACCAGAAGTGACAGTTCTGCCGGCTGGAAAACCTGACATGGTCGGAGGTAGGGGGGAAGCTGTCACCACTAAGGGACCATCGACCTTGTTACCAGGGACCACTGTGAGCAACTGAAGCAAGTACCAGAGCAGTGTTCTCACCAACCGGGGATGGTGAAAAATTGGGAAACTTCAGCGGGTGCCAAGCCAGGGACCCGGGACCCAGCCAGTGGAGGTGACGCTTGCAGAGCAGTATCGTGAGTCAAGCCAGGGACTGAACAGGGTAACGCTTGAGGAGTATCTGTGAGTGCCAAGCTAGAGACCCAGCAGGGACGCGGGGGTGACACTTGAGGAAGATACTGTGTGAGAAGATTCGAAGAGCTCAGGGGATCCAATGGCAGTGTATCAGCAAGTCTAGTGAGAGAGACTGGGAGCTCAGTTGAGTGAAGATCTACAAGAGGAGATTGTAGAGGAAGTAAAGGAGCTTGTTACAACTTGTGTTAGAAACTGTTACAACACTGTTGCCATAGGAGACAGCGATCCTACTCGTGCAGATGTGGTGTCTTGATGGATGCCTTTCCCTGCATGGCTGTCTACCTGTAGAGATCTCGGAGTCTGACAATTAACATTGTAACTGCTAAAGGGTGTCCTGACCCTAACCCTCTCTCCCACAGTTCTGTTTAAGAGACAATAAATCTCTTTGCATTTAAGAAGTGTCTGGCGCCTATTAATCTACCTTGCATTGCACCCACCATGCCTCGTAACCCACTCTACATAGAAGGATGTTGGCTGTCCCTAACTCTGGCAGTCACCATTAGGCCTGGAGAGGCTCGGGACTCCTCTTAAAGTCAAAACCCATGGGTGGTATAAGTTTCCTAGATCCTATTTTATACCACAAAGCTACAAGTGTCCAGAGTACTCGACTGGTGCAGGAACCACTTCACTAAGCAAGGGATTGAACTTGACCAGTCCAGCACCAATATACCCTTTTGCAATATACCTGGCTGAAAGGAGATATCCCTTCAACAATTAAAGGATATCCACTAATTGGAACTACTATTAGAGTCAGCTGCCTGATAGGAACTTGAGTTGTGATAACTCCAACCCCTTCAATATGACCTCAGTTATAGGTAACCTGTGTTTCCCTTATGGTATACAGGATGTAACTTTTGCCCACTTCTACAAGCCCATCAAAAAAAGCAATGCAATAACCACATTTGGACCAGTTTGCAAAGACTGAGAACCAGAGTGTCTGAACATGGTGCCCATATTCTCTCAAATTTACTCAGGCAGCCTCTGTGTTGGTATACATAGTTTTCAAAGATAAGAGTGTTACCCATATGCGAAGAGGTCAATTCTTAATCACTTGGTCTATATGTTTGAAAAAGTATGGGGTTGATTTACTAAAACTTTACAGTGCACAATCTGGTGCAGCTGTGCATGGTAGCTTCTAACTTCAGCTTGTTCAATTAGGCTTTGACAAAAAAAAAACAAAAAAACCTGGAAGCTGATTGGTTTCTATGCAGAGATGCACCAGATTTTACCATCTGTGGTTTTAGTAAATCAACCTCATGTCTTGATATAGATCCCTTGAGACATGGACTATGCATGACCTACTCTTTGCTCACCTGGAAGGCTTTTTCCCCATACATGCAGATGTGGGAAAAAACGAGGCATAGATTTTTCCTCTCACACAGTGATTCCATATCCGGCAGAACACAGAGAACAAGATTTAAACTCCTTTCCAGTGGGTACTGAGTGCCATCTGTACTCCATAAATTTTACCCACAAAGCTCCCCTCTCTGCTGGCAATGCTACTGACACATGAGAACCCTCTTACACATATTCTGGGAATGTCCAGTTCTCAAACCATTCTTGGAGCAATCATCTCAATCATATTTAAACTTGCGGATGTTGATTTGTATAATAATCTTGCAGCTGTCCTCCTCCATCTGATCCTAAAAACCACAACAGAGACACAAATAGTCCTTGCTCATTCATCAGAATATTGCAACAAGGGCACGTATCCAAAGCCATGGTACTGCTCCAAACCTGTAGCTCTTAGTATTCACAGACCATCTTCCGTCTCCACTCCAATATGAGAACATAACAAAATGAGAGTTGAACTTTGTAGTTACTGCCTTTTTTCATACTTCATCAGCCCATTCTGTTACCTATTCAATATTTGTGAACAAGTCCATTGGGATAAAACATGTTTAGGGAGTGTTGTGCTTTTTCAGGTAAAGACTATATGTATACAACCACTTTATCATTAAAGCGGAGGTCCGCTGAAAAAAAAATATTAAAAGCCAGCAGCTACAAATACTGCAGTTGCTGATTTTTAATATATGGACACTCACCTGTCCAGGGAGCCCGCAATGTCGGCAGCTGAAGCCAATCCGTCCGTCGGCTCTCAGCTGCTGCCGCTGCCATCCTCGGTAAGGGAATAAGGAAGTAAAGCCGTGCGGCTTCACTTCCTGGTTCCCTACTGTGCATGCGCGAGTCGTGCTGTGCGTCCTCTCTGGTCCCTGCTGTGTTCTGCGTCTCACAGAATACAGTGGTGGAGGAGAGTGTAGTCCCCGGAAGTGGCGTATGGGTCACCACAAGCGCCGCGGTGATCTATGCCAGGAAGTGAGAGCAAATAACTGTATTAGACAGGTATCTGCTCCCTCCTCCCCCCTGAAAGGTGCCAAATGTGACAAAGGAGGGGGGGGGGGGAATCCAAAAAGTGGAAGTACCATTTTTTGGGTGGAACTCCACTTTAACAGAAAACAGTATACAAAAAAAAGCAAACTATGGAGTGTGAATCTCATCTTCTTATATTCTCATGTAAGGACATATATCCCTTTATAATGAAAGTCACCAAATCCTCCTTCCTTGGGTATGTGGATACCTAAAGTCAAAGAAGTTTAAAATAAGGAAGACCTCACAGTATCCCTGAATCACCAAAAGGAGCAGTTTCAAACTACTTGATTCTAATGGATTAATGTCTGTTCTTCTGAATAAATTGTCTTCTAAATTGTTGCAGTTACCCCCCTCATCCCACTACATCTGGAGAGATGTTCCTACTCTTTCAGCCCTGTAGAAAAACAACTGAGAGAGATGCCCCTGAGACAGTTGTATTGGAAACAAGCATGCCCATTAAAAGATTTACTGCTATCGTGACAATTGAAAATGTTGGATTCTCCCATTAATTCAGTCCAGGTGACAATGGTTGCTAGGGCTAGCAGGCAGTAAATCTCTCTATCAGCAACATAGACAATGAAACAGGTATTCTAACCCTTCACCTGTCAAAAACTAAAAAAATGTGGCTTTGCATACACTTTAATGCAGTCTTTTTCAACCAGGGTGCACAGGCATCCTAGGATGCCTTCAGGTGTCTTCGGGGGGGGCGCGTCAGGCACCTGTACAACATCCTCATTTGTCCCTCCTCATCCCCTCTCTGTCAACACTGGGGTCATATTAGCTGAGTGAGGGAAAGAAACTGAGGGAGAAGAGAAACATTGGAATACTAATCAGTGGCAGTGTGCAAAGGTGTGTTTGCTCTGGAAGAATAAACCACCTCTAATGTTGGGTGTCCTACGCATGTGGATGTTGCTGCATTATGTAAAACTATTTGTTTATATTACAATTTTAGAATGGGGTGCTGCGAGATGGTGCAGAATTTTAAAGGGTGCCTTGTTGAAAAAAAGGTTGAGAAACACTGCTTTAATGAATGAATAATGCAAAAAAGCTTTTACTGTAGAATGTGTACCCAGGAGTATTTGATTTTCTTCAGAGATCAGGATTTTTTATTCTTTTGAGAATAAAGTGAATTATAGTATATCGTATATGGGTTTGCTGCATTATCAATATTTTGGTGTGGTGTTCCTCTTGATCAACTGAGAGAGCTTATGGTTCTTAGGATTCAATATGTTTTTACCTTATAATGTATATTTTTGTCTTTTGGTTGAATATGACAATATGTTACAATATTTTGTTCATATTTTTTTTTTTTTATACTATGTGCTTTAAGTTTGGTTTTAAAGCTAATATGTAGGATTCAAGTATTTTAAAGGAATGTAACATGAACGATCACTGACTGAGGTAATGGGAAGCAATTTAATTTATGCTGTCCCTTGAAAACATTAATACTTAACAATATCAGAAGGTGAATGTACATGCTACAATAAAACCCAAACACAATTTAGTTTGAGCAATCAGAGAAGTAGGTGGTAAAGTTTGCAGCTGAGGAAATGAACAAACATAATTTACTTTTGCTCTGTTCAAGGTGAAGTATTTATAAATATGCACAACATCCAATGTACAAAGAACGCAAGTACAATAAATGTCTATTGTGGCTGGCAAACAAAGGAAAAGCATTCTCTACATGGTAGAGAATATTTTTTTTTTTTTTACTGAAGGTCAGATAGTATGATAGAGAGACTGTCTGAAAAACTGTACTGTTTTAATTTTCAAAATTAAAACAAAAGTGACTGTAACAATAAGAACGCAAGTATGGTTGTGTGCATAATGTCAAATTGTGTCTCCAAAATAGCATCTAGCAGTCTGCCTGGATTTCACGTTGCCATTAAAGTGAAGATATTACTACGCACTTAATTTTATTCAAACTGACAGTTTCAGGATCAGGGACCACCAGCTGTAAACTTTACAATGTTCTTTCTGCAGTGATTGGGTTTTGATTATCCAAAACATGGTAACGTATCTTTTTCCAGAATTCTTTATGGTCTGTGTGTGAAATTAAGGTAGTGGAGACTGACAAATTTATCTACACTGTTGTAAAAATACAGGAAGAACAGGGCGGCAATGTGGGGCCTACAGCAAGAGGATATTAACAAGGGTACCGCATATGAGCCAAAGCCTCAAAACAACAAAGTTAGCCACTGTACTACAATATGCTATTTTAATTTTAAAGAATGTACTGTACAGTATAACTGATATGTTCTGGAGTTTAAAACTCTAACCCTATGGACTGATAGCAGGCACCACCCCGTGCTCGCAATCTCTAGTGGCAAATATAAATGGGTTTTTAGCACAATTCCAGGAACCCCCAGATTTTGCACTGCAGTTTCCAATTCAGACTCTAGAGCCATGCGTCAGAATCGGAGTCAGGAATTTGTTGTTTCATATCTAACTCCGACACATGATTTTAATAACTAAATCTGATACTCAAGTCAGACTCTTGACATGAATAGTTGATGTTTTAACAATGGAACAGTAATAAAAAAAAAAAACTGAAGTGAAACCTGTTATAAAAAAAACTTGAAAGTTGTTGTTGTTGTTGAAGTCTCTTTCTAAAAAGTCTAGCTGAACATCTGGCTTACATATTTTTAATATTTAACATTGGTTAACTAGCATTTTTAGAAGGAAGTGCAATCTGTTTTGTTTTTTTTTTAAAGACAAATGTTTTTTATTGTTCTTTACGTCACAGTCCTACTCTGTGAAAGCCCAAACTTTTTATTTAATTCAGTATAGGTTGGTGTGAGGTTGTAAAGTTTTTTTTACTGTCGGCGTCTCCACTAGAGAGATTCACTTTTTCTATCCTGGTAAAAATGTCACATGGACTGAAAGTAAATGATAAATCCACATGATGGAGTTATCACCAACACAGGAATAGAGGGGAAATCTTTCAAGGGTACACTGCCCAAGAGGGAATTTAACTTATTTGTGAGAGATTACTTCACAGTTCTTGTTGTGTTTACAGGACAGAAAGTGAATAAAATTCTAAGTGGGACACAGATGACATAAAAACGGGCATAAATTATTCCCGAATCAACTGAATTACTGGTGTCAGTAGGGAGGTCATTGGCCAGACATCCACCCCACTGACGCATTTCACACAACAAATAAGGGTTGTCTCCTACTCTATCCAAAATGGAAAACATATTTTTGGTTAAAGATATACTTTAACTTTACTATATACTGTATATATTGTGAGGCTCTGGTTGGCTAGATTGTGGATGATGTATACTGTAAATGCGAAGAACATATACCACCATTTAAAAAAAGCACAGATCTGTAATTCAAATCTAGCTAGCTGGGGATACCCCCACATGCAATCACACACACTTAACCACTTGCCGACCGCCTCACGCATATATACGTGAGCAGAATGGCACGGGCAGGCAAAATCACGTACCCATACGTGATTGCCTTCCCGCGGGCGGGGGGTCCGATCGGACCCCCCCCCCCGGTGCCAGCGGCGGTCGGCATTTGGCTAGGAGCTATGAGAGACGAGGGGGAGACCATCCGATCGTGGCCCCCCTCGCGATCGCTCCCAGCCAATGAGGAACATCCCCTGCCTGTGTATAGTACACACAGGCAGAGGATGTGATGTCATCTCTCCTCGGCTCGCCAGTTTCCGTTCTAGCGCCGAGGAGAGAAGACATGTAAGTGCACCAACACACACACACACAGTAGAACATGCCAGGCACACAAAACACCCCCGATCCCCCCCCAATCACCCCTCCCCCCTCCCTGTAACACTGACACCAAGCAGTATTTTTTTTTTTTTTCTGATTACTGCATGGTGTCAGTTAGTGACAGTTACTGTGGTAGGACAGTGAGTGTTACCCCCCTTTAGGTCTAGGGTACCCCCCTAACCCCCCCTAATAAAGTTTTAACCCCTTGATCACCCCCTGTCACCAGTGTCGCTAAGCGATCATTTTTCTGATCGCTGTATTAGTGTCACTGGTGACGCTAGTTAGGAACGTAAATATTTAGGTTCGCCGTCAGCATTTTATAGCGACAGGGACCCCCATATACTACCGAATAAATGTTTTAACCCCTTGATTGCCCCCTAGTTAACCCTTTCACCACTGATCACCGTATAACCGTTACGGGTGACGCTGGTTAGTTCGTTTATTTTTCATAGTGTCAGGGCACCCGCCGTTTATTACCGAATAAAGGTTTAGCCCCCTGATCGCCCGGCAGTGATATGCGTCGCCCCAGGCAGAGTCAGATTAGCGCCAGTACTGCTAACACCCACGCACGCAGCATACGCCTCCCTTAGTGGTATACTATCTGAACGCATCAATATCTGATCCAATCAGATCTATACTAGCGTCCCCAGCAGTTTAGGGTTCCCAAAAACGCAGTGTTAGCGGGATCAGCCCAGATACCCGCTAGCACCTGCGTTTTGCCCCTCCGCCCGGCCCAGCCCACCCAAGTGCAGTATCGATCGATCACTGTCACTTACAAAACGCTAAACGCATAACTGCAGCGTTCGCAGAGTCAGGCCTGATCCCTGCGATCGCTAACAGTTTTTTTGGTAGCGTTTTGGTGAACTGGCAAGCACCAGCCCCAGGCAGCGTCAGGTTAGTGCCAGTCGCGCTAACACCCACGCACGCACCGTACACCTTCCTTAGTGGTATAGTATCTGATCAGATCAATACCTGATCCGATCAGATCTATACTAGCGTCCCCAGCAGTTTAGGGTTCCCAAAAACGCAGTGTTAGTGGGATAAGCCCAGATACCTGCTAGCACCTGCGTTTTGCCCCTCCGCCCAGCCCGGCCCAGCCCACCCAAGTGCAGTATCGATCGATCACTGTCACTTACAAAACACTAAACGCATAACTGCAGCGTTCGCAGAGTCAGGCCTGATCCCTGCGATCGCTAACAGTTTTTTTGGTAGCGTTTTGGTGAACTGGCAAGCACCAGCGGCCTAGTACACCCCGGTCGTAGTCAAACCAGCACTGCAGTAACACTTGGTGACGTGGCGAGTCCCATAAGTGCAGTTCAAGTTGGTGAGGTGGCAAGCACAAGTAATGTCCCGCTGCCACCAAGAAGAAGACAAACACAGGCCCGTCGTGCCCATAATGCCCTTCCTGCTGCATTCGCCAATCCTAATTGGGAACCGACCATTTCTGCAGCGCCCGTACTTCCCCCATTCACATCCCCAACCAAATGCAGTCGGCTGCATGAGAGGCATTTTCTTTATGTCCTCCCGAGTACCCCTACCCAACGAACCCCCCCAAAAAAGATGTTGTGTCTGCAGCAAGCCCGGATATAGGCATGACACCCGCTATTATTGTCCCTCCTGTCCTGACAATCCTGGTCTTTGCATTGGTGAATGTTTTGAACGCTACTATTCACTAGTTGAGTATTAGCGTAGGGTACAGCACTGCACAGACTAGACACACTTTCACAGGGTCTCCCAAGATGCCATCACATTTTGAGAGACCCGAACCTGGAACCGGTTACAGTTATAAAAGTTAGTTACAAAAAAAAGTGTAAAAAAAAAAAAAAAAAAAAAAACCAAAAAAAAAAAAAACACATACAAAAATATAAAATAAAAAAAAATAGTTGTCGTTTTATTGTTCTCTCTCTCTCTATTGTTCTGCTCTTTTTTACTGTATTCTATTCTGCAATGTTTTATTGTTATTATGTTTTATCATGTTTGTTTTTCAGGTCTGCAATTTTTTATACTTTACCGTTTACTGTGCTTTATTGTTAACCATTTTTTTGTCTTCAGGTACGCCATTCACGACTTTGAGTGGTTATACCAGAATGATGCCTGCAGGTTTAGGTATCATCTTGGTATCATTCTTTTCAGCCAGCGGTCGGCTTTCATGTAAAAGCAATCCTAGCGGCTAATTAGCCTCTAGACTGCTTTTACAAGCAGTGGGAGTGAATGCCCCCCCCCCCATCTTCCGTGTTTTTCTCTGGCTCTCCTGTCTCAACAGGGAACCTGAGAATGCAGCCGGTGATTCAGCCAGCTGACCATAGAGCTGATCAGAGACCAGAGTGGCTCCAAACATCTCTATGGCCTAAGAAACCGGAGCATTTTATGACTTAGATTTTGCCGGATGTAAACAGCGCCATTGGGAAATTGGGAAAGCATTTTATCACACCGATCTTGGTGTGGTCAGATGCTTTGAGGGCAGAGGAGAAATCTAGGGTCTAATAGACCCCAATTTTTTCAAAAAAGAGTACCTGTCACCACCTATTGCTATGATAGGGGATATTTACATTCCCTGAGATAACAATAAAAATGATTAGAAAAAAAAAAAAAAATGAAAGGAACAGTTTAAAAATAAGATAAAAAAGCAAAAAAATAATAAAGAAAAAAAAAAAAAAAAAAAAAAAAGCACCCCTGTCCCCCCTGCTCTCGTGCTAAGGTGAACGCAAGCGTCGGTCTGGCGTCAAATGTAAACAGCAATTGCACCATGCATGTGAGGTATCACCGCGAAGGTCAGATCGAGGGCAGTAATTTTAGCAGTAGACCTCCTCTGTAAATCTAAAGTGGTAACCTGTAAAGGCTTTTAAAGGCTTTTAAAAATGTATTTAGTTTGTCGCCACTGCACGTTTGTGCGCAATTTTAAAGCATGTCATGTTTGGTATCTATGTACTCGGCCTAAGATCATCTTTTTTATTTCATCAAAAATTTGGGCAATATAGTGTGTTTTAGTGCATTAAAATTTAAAAAAGTGTGTTTTTTCCCCCAAAAATGCGTTTGAAAAATCGCTGCGCAAATACTGTGTGAAAAAAAAAAATGAAACACCCACCATTTTAATCTGTAGGGCATTTGCTTTAAAAAAATATATAATGTGTGGGGGTTCAAAGTAATTTTCTTGCAAAAAAAAATAATTTTTTCATGTAATCAAAAAGTGTCAGAAAGGGCTTTGTATTCAAGTGGTTAGAAGAGTGGGTGATGTGTGACATAAGCTTCTAAATGTTGTGCATAAAATGCCAGGACAGTTCAAAACCCCCCCAAATTACCCCATTTTGGAAAGTAGACACCCCAAGCTATTTGCTGAGAGGCATGTCGAGTCCATGGAATATTTTATATTGTGACAAGTTGCGGGAAAGAGATAATTTTTTTTTTTTTTTTTTGCACAAAGTTGTCACTAAATGATATATTGCTCAAATATGCCATGGGAATATGTGAAATTACACCCCAAAATACATTCTGCTGCTTCTCCTGAGTACGGGGATACCACATGTGTGGGACTTTTTGGGAGCCTAGCCGCGCACGGGACCCCGAAGACCAAGCACCGCCTTCAGGCTTTCTAAGGGCGTAAATATTTGATTTCACTCTTCACTGCCTATCACAGTTTCGGAGGCCATGGAATGCCCAGATGGCACAACCCCCCCCCCCCAAATGACCCCATTTTGGAAAATAGACACCCCAAGCTATTTGCTGAGAGGTATAGTGAGTATTTTGCAGACCTCACTTTTTGTCACAAAGTTTTGAAAATTGAAAAAAGAAAAAAAAAATTTTTTTTTCTTGTCTTTCTTTATTTTCAAAAACAAATGAGAGCTGCAAAATACTCACCATGCCTCTCAGCAAATAGCTTGGGGTGTCTACTTTCCAAAATGGGGTCATTTGGGGGGGGTTTGTGCCACCTGGGCATTCCATGGCCTCCGAAACTGTGATAGGCAGTGAAGAGTGAAATCAAAAATTCACGCCCTTAGAAATCCTGAAGGCGGTGATTGGTTTTCGGGGCCCCGTACGCGGCTAGGCTCCTAAAAAGTCCCACACATGTGGTATCCCCATACTCAGGAGAAGCAGCTAAATGTATTTTGGGGTGCAATTCCACATATGCCCATGGCCTGTGTGAGCAATATATCATTTAGTGACAACTTTGTGCAAAAAAAAAAATTTGTCACTTTCCCGCAACTTGTGTCAAAATATACAACATTCCATGGACTCAATATGCCTCAAAGCAAATAGCTTGGGGTGTCTACTTTCCAAAATGGGGTCATTTGGGGGGGGTTTATGCCATCTGGGCATTTTATGGCATTCAAAACTGTGATAGGTAGTGAGGAGTAAAATCAAAAATGTACGCCCTTAGAAATCCTAAAGGCAGTGATTGGTTTTCGGGGCCCCGTATGCGGCTAGGCTCCCAAAAAGTCCCACACATGTGGTATCCCCATACTCAGGAGAAGCAGCTAAATGTATTTTGGGGTGCAATTCCACATATGCCCATGGCCTGTGTGAGCAATATATCATTTAGTGACAACTTTTTGTAATTTTTTTTTTTTTTTTTGTCATTATTCAATCACTTGGGACAAAAAAAATTAATATTCAATGGGCTCAACATGCCTCTCAGCAATTTCCTTGGGGTGTCTACTTTCCAAAATGGGGTCATTTGTGGGGGTTTTGTACTGCCCTGCCATTTTAGCACCTCAAGAAAGGACATAGGCAGTCATAAATTAAAGGCTGTGTAAATTCCAGAAAATGTACCCTAGTTTGTAGGCGCTATAACTTTTGCGCAAACCAATAAATATACACTTATTGACATTTTTTTTACCAAAGACATGTGGCCGAATACATTTTGGCCTAAATGTATGACTAAAATTGAGTTTATTGGATTTTTTTTAGAACAAAAAGTAGAAAATATCAAATTTTTTCAAAATTTTCGGTCTTTTTCCGTGTATAGCGCAAAAAATAAAAACGGCAGAGGTGATCAAATACCATCAAAAGAAAGCTCCATTTGTGGGAAGAAAAGGACGCAAATTTCGTTTGGGTACAGCATTGCATGACCGCGCAATTAGCAGTTGAAGCGACGCAGTGCCAAATTGTAAAAAGTGCTCTGGTCAGGAAGGGGGTAAATCCTTCTGGGGCTGAAGTGGTTAAGCTGGGCATACACACTGGGGTAGATTCACTAAAATCTGGTGCAGCTCTGCATAGAAACCAATCAGCTTCCAGGTTTTATTGTCAAAGCTTAATTGAACAAGCTGAAGTTAGAAGCTGATTGGCTACCATACACAACTGCACCAGATTCTGAGTGCACTTGTTTTAGTAACCCCCCACCCCCACTGGGTTTTTTTCCATTCAATCTGCAGGTTGAATGAAAAAAAAAATAAACCTTACCGATTCCCGCACTCCATACAAATGAGGTACAGTAGATGCAGGAGTCTCTGCCGCCCCCTCCTCCCATCAGAACACATTCATCAGCACTGCAGGCATTTGCTGCTGTGGCTGATCGGATGCTGGTTTCCCACCAGGACTGCTTGGCAGAAGCTGGTCCAACCATCATCTACAGTTGAACAGAGAGCAGTACATGTGGATCAAAATTTTTGATACATGTAAACCCAGTTAAAGCCAACTATTTCCTGATGAGCTGAAATAATTTAATTGTTCATTATACATTATTATACAGGATTTATATAGCACCAACAGTTTGCGCAGTGCTTTACACTGTACTCCAAATATACAGAGAAATATCTTCCTTTTACAAAATGAACAGGGTGAATAACACATCTAAGTGGAATAATACTATAGTAGTGAAGTCATCTCAGGAAAAATTGTATTGCACAATAACAACCCCTAAAAATACTCAAAAAGACTGAAATAGCTACAGTCTCCAGACTATAAACACAGCATCAATAGACATACACTCATGACAATGTGCATCTGTGTGCTTCCACTACTTCAGACAGCATATATGATTTTATCCCTATGTTCAAAATAAGCCACAATTCTTCTAGTGCAGTGATAACCTAGTGTTTAAAATGTAGTCTGAAGCAATCACATATCTCCAGAAAATGACTATGGAGTCTGCATATTTCCCTCGACATATGCAAGTTATCTATTCATATATATGAGATAACTGTCAAACACCAAGCTGTTACGACTCTATAACATGAAGTGAACTGCATCTTCCACTTCTTTAAGATGGCCATCTCCTATCGTCTTTAGCTGAAACTGGAAGTCCTTTACAACCAGATCAGTAGTTATTAGTCATCTCTGATGCTTATTACAGAATGCAGATGCTGCATGGCTGTGATCAACATGTGGGGGCACTGTGGAGGCTGCCATATCACATCAACATGTTTCACTGTGAGCTTCATCGGGATTCTACATCTCATGTGTGTAGGACTTTCCTTTATACTTGTTCAAAACACCACACACAACTCAGATTAACCTCTTAATTGATCTGAATTCTTACATATGGTTAGAATTTACCACTGCTTCTCACAAATACAAAACCTATTTTAAAAAACACACCTAATTTTACTTCATAATTTAACCCTTCAGGCTGTAAGTTGAACACATATATCCAGAAGGACTTTTTTTGATGGAAAATAAAATCAAAATCACCTCTATGTGGGCTTATTCATAATAGGTTTATTTATTTTACTTTTAGAAGAATGTACAGCAAATTTACTTTTTGCACTCCGCAAACTTATATCTCTATCTAAATGCTCCATAATATGTGTTCTTTACTGCCATTTTTGTCTTTCCAATATATTTTAAGTTGCAGGATCAGATCATCCATCTGCTACCCATGAAGTTGCACAAGCTGTCCATACTAAAAAAGGTGTGAATCATCCCTATTTGCAAAGTTTGTCCCCACTTCCATGTACCTGCATATAAGTCAGAGGGGCCGATTTACTAAAGGCAAATAGACTGCGTACTCTGCAAAAGCATATGCTCCAAAGCTTAGTAAATGAGGGGAAGCTCTGCTCACTTCTATCATCCAATCATGTGCAAGTTAAAATGCTGTTCTTTTTGTTCCTTGCAAGTGATTCTGTATTCTTTGCAAAGTGAAGCTTCACATCATTTACTACACTCTGGAGCAAATGCCCTTGCAGAGTTTACCTGCACTTGCAAAGTGCACAGTCTATCTGCTTTTAGAAAATCAACTTTGTTATGTTCTTGCAGATCCTTGTACTATCTTTCCAACATGCTCCTACATGCTACATGCACCCTATCCTGTGTGGGACGGACATGTACAAGGATTCAACATCCAATTTCACCAGGATAAAGTTTCCTTAATTTTCCGCCTGCTGTAATTTCTTTAATTCCTCTTTAGAATCTTGCACATAGGAAGGCAACTGGTTTTAACTTCAAATACAAATGCTTACCTTATCTCTCCATGGGCCTCCCAACCCCAAAACAATGGGATGGTTTGCAAGATCTACTGGGTCCTTATGGATCTTGGTTAATATATAGAAAACTAGAAAGGCATACTTATTAAAACTAGAAAGGCATACTTATTAATGTTCTGTGTTCTCTGCACCCATCCCAGTCTAAAATCAGCTGCCATTCTGCCTCCCCTTTCTTCCCCATGCTCTACAGTCAATTCCTGATCTGCCATCAGTGGCCTATTATCAGCTTTTGCTTTGCTTCACATACCTCCCAGCCTTCTGTTCATGGTACAATTTGTCTTCCCACATAATCAATTCAAGTGAGATGATACACTTGACCACATAATACATGTTCAGCTACAACATTGTCTGATTAAGCAGCAATGCATACCAGTGTGTTATGAACCGTTCAGAAGTCAAAAGCAATTCAGCTTAAAGCGTATTTCCACTTTTACAGTCAAATTTGAGAAAATCTCTTAAATGTTTATGTGTTCCCATTCACACAGTATGCCTATTTTTTTTAATATGATCATTTTGATGTTTCTAAGGAGAAGGTTTCATGGCTGATTTTAAGAATTTCTGGACAATCTCAGATGTCTTTGTCCCCACCATATCCCACATTAACATACAAATGCAGAAAGGTGGTCTCTAAATTTGTAACCCCTTGTTAGGACAGACAGTGTTTAAATCTAGTTTACAGGTGATAATAAAGAATTGTGAACACAGTACAGATAGAGTTTTGCCCCGTACACACGGTCGGACATTGATCGGACATTCCGACAACAAAATCCTAGGATTTTTTCCGACGGATGTTGGCTCAAACTTGTTTTGCGTACACACGGTCGCACAAAGTTGTCGGAATTTCCGATCGCCAACAACGCGGTGACGTCAACCACGTACGACGAGACTAGAAAAGGCCAGTTCAGAACCTAGCGTGGCACCCTTTGGGCTCCTTTTGCTAATCTCGTGTTAGTAAAAGTTTGGTGAGAGACGATTCGCGCTTTTTCAGACTCGTGGCTTTCAGATCGTTTTCTGCGGTTCAGTTTGTGCTTGTGGGTTTGTATCTGCTCTTCAGTGCGTGCAAGCTACGCGTGACTTTGTTATTGTGTTCTTGTTCATTCGTTACTGTTTTTCAGGTCGCTCTTCACAGGCCTTGCTGTTCTTCAGTGCGTTCTGTTACTTCGTTCTGAGCAGCCGACCGTTTTCTAGCCATGTTGCGTATACGTACTCCTCGTAGAGTTCGTGCTGTGCGGGGGCTTGGTGTTGGGGTCCTGACCTTGACACAAGTCCAGTCCATGAACAGGGTGGGGAGGAGTTCATGGACCAAGAATTGGTTGCTTCAGCGTGACCAGTTCTCTCATATGCCTTTGCTCCGTGAGATCCGTGAGAATAATCCTGATGATTTCAGGAACTTTCTCTGGATGATGGATCCCGTATTTCACCGTTTGTTGGCTTCGCTCACCCCCTACATCAGCAGGCAGGATACCTGCATGAGGCAAGCCATCACTCCGGAGCAGAGGCTAGTCACTACCCTGCGGTACTTGGTGACAGGGAGAAGCCTGCAGGACTTGAAGTTCTCCACAGGCATCTCCCCCCAGTCTCTGGGGATCATTATCCCAGAGACCTGTTCTGCCATCATCCAGGTCCTGCAGAAAGAGTATATTAAGGTAAGATTTTTATCCTTTAACCTCACATTTTATTGTATTTAATGTTTGCTAATATATTGTATTTCTTTCCTCATTCCCTGATTACCATGATTGTAATATGCTATGAATGTCCCCTTTGTTCTCATGCATGCTGGATTTTTATGTAATTATTTTTTTAGTCCTTCATACATATTTGCCTTCACTAACCTCCCCAGCATGTTCTCCTGGCCCTATATTCACCTCATGTAGTCACTTAACAATGTATTTTATCAGCTCCATAATAGTGCTTTACCCCAAACACCCCCTAAAATGTTTAGAAATCTGATTTGTGCTTTAAATTCAGGCAGAGTGCCAGAGGCTTTTTTTTGTAGTGTCCCCAAATCATTTTTATTAACCCTCCCTCCCCCCAACTGCTAAGTCAGCTGATCCCAATTCTCTATCTATCCTCAATCATCTATCTGCTGACTTTGCCAAACCCATACACACTATACCCACCTCTTTTGTAGTCAGATGTATGGATGAATTCCCCAAAGCATGTAGTGCAAGGGCCTGCCTGTATACTTTCAAATGGTACTGTTTAAAGTTTTTGTATCCTATTATTATCTTGATAGGTAATAGCAGAATGTCCAAATGTGTACAGTGTGTATTTATATCTTTGTATTCTGACACTTCTTACCTGTCCAGTGGGCTGCCAATAGTGTAACTAAGGAGGGGCTGTTCCAAGTAATACCCTGTATTTAGGCATTCATCTCTCAATGAAGTGAAGAGGGTTACCCATCCAAGATTCCCCCCCCCTATAATGTTAGAAATGGCCCATGAGAGGGGGGGGGGATATGATAGGTGTACCTTATATTTTGGTGTTGTAAAATTCCCCTTAATAAATGTTATCTGGATGTTGGCCATGAATGTTTGTGTCTAATCTGCTTTCCATGTTTATGTGCAAAAATACTAATTTTTTTTTGTTTTCCTCAACAGTTTCCTTCCACGCCACAGGAATGGCAGACTGTGGCCTCCCACTTTGCCCAGCGGTGGGACTTTCCTAACTGCAAAGGGGCAATTGATGGGAAACACGTCCACATCGTCCCACCACCCAACTCGGGGTCGTACTATTATAATTACAAGGGGTTCAATAGTATTGTGATGTTGGCGGTGGTGTCGGCTAATTACGACTTCCTGTATGTGGACGTGGGGAAGAATGGCCGGATGTCCGATGGTGGAGTCATCGCCCAGACTGAGTTTTACAGGCATCTCCAGAATGGCAGCTTGGACTTGCCACTTCCAGAAGAGAATGTGCAAGGACTCCCATTCATCTTCGTTGCGGATGAAGCATTTGCGCTGGGGGACCATCTTATGCGGCCATTCCCGATGAGGACCCTCACCCCGGAACAGAGGGTTTTTAATTACCGGCTGGCCAGAGCCAGAAGAGTGGTGGAGAACACATTTGGAATCATGGCCAGCCGGTTACTCCTATTTCTGACACCCATCCATATGGCGGAGTATAAACTTAATCATATAATCCTGGCTTGCTGTGTTCTACATAACTTCTTACGCCAACATTCTGCCAACTATGCTGGCTCAGTTGGGCCCGAGGCTGGAATGATAAATGAAACAACCCTGACGGCGCTTGAAAGTGGCCGTCCTGGCTTGCCCTCCCTGAGTGCCCGTGATGTCCGGTTAAGATACCTTGAGTTCTTTGCGGGTAGGGGGGCCATCAATATGCCAGACAATTTGTGAAGCCTTTATCAAATAAAATCTAAAAAAAAACAAATCTTTGGTGACATTTACTGCTTGTGTTTGTTTTAACTGACCCTGACAGAAATGTGGGGAGTCCTGAAAATGGCGTGATTGTGTAACCTTATACAAAGCACTGTTGGGTGTTATTTACTAAAGGCAAAGACACTTTGCACTACAAGTGCACTTGAAAATGCACTGAAACCGCACTTGTAGTGCAAAGAGGATTTGCCCTTAGGAAATAACCCCCATTTTCACAGAAAGCAGCAATTACATCACCACAAAAGTGTTGTAGCGTTGAGACAATAATCCACACATTCTTGATTAACAATCTTTTTAATACCTGCACAATCACATGTGCATTTAGAAAAGGTTTTTAAAACAAACCAACATGTTTGTTGTATAACAATTTTTGGGGTGGCATTATCAAAAATAGAAATGTCCATTTAGGATAAAACAGGCATGTGTAAAACCAACAAGAAAGACACAAATCTTGAACTTACAAAGTTCACATTTGGTAGAACTTGAAGGCAATATCAGACATGAGTATTTAGGAACTGTGTTTGATATTGCGTTCAGATGGGGTGAAGTCACCCCAGGAAAAGCCAAATTTGGAAGATGCACACAAATTTGCCAATGTCAACATGTGCTAGCTGCCATCACGGGGGATCAAGGGACGTGTTTTGGGGGAGAAACCCCTTCCTCTCAGCTACTTTATTATTGAGGAAGTGGTTGCACCCCCAAAACGCCTACATTGATCTCCCGTGATGGCAGATAGCACATGTTGTCACACTGTGTGCATCCTCCAAATTTGGCTTTTCTAAAAATCGCTAAAACATTTTGAACATTGTAGCACACAAAAGAAGAAAGTGATTTGGAGGGGTTTTAAACTCTCCCCAAAACATTAATGATGTTTTTATTTTTTTGAATAACATCATTGATGTTTTTCTTAAGGTTTTCCAATTCTAAATTACACCCCATGAACTCCCCGATCAGGATCTGGGCACTTTCTGATGTGAAAGGATCTGGAGCCACAACATCACGATCACCTAAAAAGAGAGAAACCAAACAAAAACAGGTATCAAAAATATGCCGGCATCCATCTCTTACCTGAGCCTGTGGTCGCAGACACTCACCTGTTGTGGTGACTAGTTCCACCACATCTTCTTCCTCCTGCTCTTCTTGGGTTGGGGGGATTTCCCCTTCTTCCAGAGGTGGGGGGTCTGTGGTCTCCTCGGGTTGAGGGGTGTCCTCCGAGTCTTTTCTCCCCTATGTAAAACAAAAATGCTATACTTAGCACACAGATATTTGATGGCAGAACTATAAATAGGAAACATTGCTTGGAAGTGGGGTACAATTGTCAATTTTGGCAGAGTTCCAAAATGTAGCATTTTCAGTGTCCTTTGTCAAGCTGCAATACTTTACCTGTTTAGTACAAGCTTCACAGATGGAGACCCCCCCTATAGTATACACTGGAGCACCTGTGTGCCCCCCCTAATAAAAATGGTGTTCTGGTGTCCCACACTAGTGCTCCAGTGTCCAAATGTGAAAACAGCTGCTCAGTGTCCTCTCCTTACACAGAATCTAGTTTGCATTTCATTCTAGTAACAAAGCCATCTACACAACCAAATTAGTTTCATACAAGTAGGGCGTAAAAAATGTGGCCAAATGCATATGGTCAAAACAATGGTGTTTTATAGGCCGAAAGAAAAATGTTTGATACGAACGAATAATGTGCCCATGAACATGAAAGTTGCCATTTTAAAATGTACACTTTTAAGAAAAGCACATGGAGCAGCACGAACGTAATAAACATAAAGAATAGGAACACAGCACAACTACTTACTTTTTTGCAGCACTCTCCGAATCTTTCTGTACTGCTCATGTTCTCGTAATTTGAGGTCCGCCAACCGTTTCCTGAGCTGATCTTTCGATCGTCGTACCCCGAAATTCCGGTGCAGACTCCTGACCACTTTCACCATGATCTTGCCCTTTCTGACATTGGGGTTGGGGTAAGGTCCATACTTTCCATCATAGTCGGCCTTCTTCAGGATGTCCATCTCCAACATCTCCCCAAAGGACATATTTGAGGTCCTAAATCTCCTTCTGGATCGGGACGTGTCCTCCTCCTCCTTCTCGTTCCTGTAATTAGCACGCACCTGCTGTGTATCCGCCATGTGCTCTTCCCCCACTGCGCAGAACGAAAAGGGGCAGGGAATAGACTAGAAAGAACGTCAGGGGGGGCGGAGTTACATGCATGCGCAGTGTGTCTAAAGCGTAACACGCGTGCGTATTTCGTACGATCTGTGAGCGGAGGAAGGAGCATCGGAGGTGCCGATCGTAACAACGAAGGTAAGAGACAAACTTGGGCCTATACTGCTTCTAGATTGAGGCCTATATTGTATTGTACATTGTATTGTAGGAGAGTTTTGGCTGACATTAGGGTTTGTCTTGTGTTGTGTCTTGCAGTGAAAATGGATATCTTGAATGATACTGACTTCGTGGCAATATTCATTGACATGTTCAGGGAGCTGCCTTGTCTGTGGGAGATCAACCACCCACATTATAAGAACCAAACAAAGAGGAAGGCAGCGCTGGATCAATTGTTGGAAATTGTGAAGCAGGTGATCCCCACGGTAGACATCACCTATTTGAAGATCCTAATTGGTGGCCTGAGGAGCACATATGTAAGGGAGCGCAAGAAAGTCCAGGATTCGCAGAGATCCGAAGCAGCAGATGACATCTATGTCCCCAGGATGTGGTACTATGACAGGCTGCATTTTCTGGCAGGTCAGACTGAACCCAGGCCAACACTCTCCAGTCTTCCTTCCACGCTTCCTTCCCCCCCAGCTGAGGCTTCTGACGCCCAACCTGGGCCTTCCAGGCAGCAACATGTGGAGGAGCCCAGCTTGAGCCAGGTATAGCATTCCTCTAAATATTTCAGGTTGTCCAATCAATGATGTTAACTAGATGTTAGTTTGGAGTACTACTTTATGATTGTGATTGATGAGGCAAAACATTATAACCATGTCCCTTTTTTATACACAGGGAAGTCTCAGCCAGGAGGTGGCCGGGCCGAGCAGGCTGCCTGATATGCAGGTCCCTCCCCAACACCTGCAAAGAGAAAGTGGCAGGAAGAGGAGTACCCTAGAGGAGGCTGCCATAGGCCTCTTTTGGAAGACTACAGAGTCCCTGGGAGCCCCCCACACTGTGGAGGAGCTGGCATAATTGCCTGTAAAATGCAGCGGATGGAGGAGGGCCAACAACTCATGTGTGAGTCCTTAATGTTGGAAGCTCTCAATAAGGGGTTGAGGGGCCAAATAACATCTGCTACCCACATTTGTGACCTCACACATGGTCCTCCTCCTCCTCCAGGTCCTAATAGTCCTCCTCCTCCTCCAGGTCCTACTAGTCCTCCTCCTCCTCCAGATCCTACTCCTCCTCCTGCCACATCTCCAACAGCAGAGCCACAGCCAGGAAGGAAGCGTGGAAGAAAGACCAGAAAGTGATGACCCTGGATCCAGTCTGGTCTGGCAAAAGATGCAGCCTCTTGTAATACCACAGCCTGGGGACATAGATGTCATCTGCTGCTTTCCGGATCTCTGGGACTTCTGGACCAGACTGCACTCCCTTACATATGGACTCCTCAGGCCACCAATTTTGATGTTCAAGAATTGATGTCTGCCCTGGGGGTCCAAGGCTTCGCTAATTTCTGCTGTTTATCCAGCGTTGCCTCCCTCTTTGTTTGGTTCTGAGCCCTTAATAAAGGATTTTTGGTTTCAATTATACTTGCCTATGTGTGTTTTCCTTCAAAAAGGACAGTTTGTTTGTGAGGATTCAGGTACATTTAAAAAATACAATGTGAAATTAACAAGGGACACCAACACCAAACAATCTCCTTGAGATTAAATAATACAAGATAATAATGGTGTTGTGGTAACTTGACACACAAAACACACACAAAAATATTCTAGAGTAAAACTAAAAGTAAAATAAAACAAAGATCAGCCTTGGAAAAAATACAAACCTAAAATAAAAAAAAATCTGCCTTTAAAAAAAAAAAAAAATGTATTTTTGTCAGATGTGACAAATCAAAATATATTAAGGGAATCCCGATAAATAATAAAGAAAAAAGTTTGTGAGAAATCTGTGTGAATATGAGCAGCAAAACTACTTCATTCTTCTCACATTATAAAGAAGAAGAGAGTGCGCTGTATTAAACCATTTTTAACATTGCACTGTGACGAAAGTGTTGTATCCATTGCGAACGCTAAGTTTACCAGACCGAGCTGTTCCGTCTCGTAATTTCTTCTGAGCATGCGTGGCACTTTGTGATTTTCGGATTTTGTTGTCGGAAAATTTTATAGCCTGCTCTCAAACTTTGTGTCGGAAAATCCGATGGAAAATGTACGATGGAGCCCACACACGGTCGGAATGTCCGACAACACGATCCGATCGGACATTTTCCATCGGAAAATCCGACCGTGTGTACGGGGTATTAAAGTTTTTTGTAAAGCCTCCTTTTTTAACCTACATTAAAAAGGTTTATACCTAACTGCTCTGTGCACTGGAATTGCACAGATCAAGCCTGAGCCTCATCTTCTGAGGTCCCCCGCCGTCGCTCTCCACTCCTCTTCTTCGTCTGCCCCATAGTAAGCAGCTTGTCCATAGACACACATAAAGTGATTCCCTTTTTTTTTTTTTTTTTGTTAAATCAACCTTACCATGCCCAAGCATTCTTCACACACAAAATGTATTCTCCCTGGTAGAATATATAAATACAGCTATCATGGTGGATTTTTTCCCAACACAGTACCCTCATATTGGACAAATCTCAACCTTTATGGAAGAGGAATGCCACACTCAACTCCTAGATGGAACAAATGTAGTAAACAGTGCAATCTTGTTGATGTCCATGGGGACCACTGAGGGACTAAGTATGTCATCACAGATAGATGTTGCCAGATCATCTATAATGCACATTTAATAACAACCTGCCACTTTCCGAATCAGTGTCCAATATCAGTGTCATATAGTAATGAAGGCAGTCACTAACTGCTTGAAGCAGCATATAAAAGTTATGTGTATGATAATCAAGTTTCCTGAATTTGGATTTCAATGTATCCAGTGTAAAGCCTTTGGCTTGAGAGAGTTTGGATTCTGCAATTGGACCAAGCCTATTAGCTCTTGTTGTGCCCGGATTTCTGCCCCTTGACCCTGGGACTCAATCTTTGCAGGATCCTGTTGCTGTTTGCCCCTTGCTGTGCCACAATCTCTTCCCTGTGTCTCCCTGGACTTATCTCCTCGCTGTTTTATATTTCTGGCCTGTGAAATCACCATTCACAGTAACTCTAGCTGCACCTCAGACTGCTATCACTGAGACTCTGGAACTTATCCTTGCTATTCCATAGTGCTGCTTTGTATCCCCTGGAATTCCCTTTTGCAATCATGTGTTTTCAACCCTGGATCTATATGCTGTTGTGCCCTATTAAAGGCCATTACCTTGCATAACTATACATTCTATGTTGCCAGGCTCCTATAAACAAATCAAGAAAAGCTTAATTCGACATTTTCTTACGGCAGCTAGACATTGGTGCCAACAGTCTGTTCCTTCCTTGGCTGATTGGGCTTGTGAGAAAAACAGGATTGAACACCTTGAATACATTATAGCCTGGGAGAATAATAAAACTGATTCTCACCATCTAACGTGGACCGCTTTTTTTCATTTACTTTTTTTTCCAATTTTGAGGCCTTTGTAATTCTGCCTTCTGGTATACTCACAGGTATAGGTAATGCTCTTCTCTGTTCCATCCTCCCTCCTTGTCCCTATTCCTCTTCTTTTTCTCCCCCCCCCCCCCTTTATTTTTTTAAAAAAATTTTCCCTTCTTCGCTTTCTTTTTCTTGTACTTTTTTCTACTTCTTCTTCTTATGAACTTATTTACGTTTCTCACCTGTTTCTCGTATATATGGTGCTTTGAAATGTACTGCTCTGTTTCTTTTATCGTCAGTAACACCAGTGTATGTATGCACCATTTTCACAGTGATCTAACTTTATAATACTAGATGGCTATGGTACTAACTTTGTATACTAATGCTCTGTTATTCTTAACATGTCTTAGTGACCTTTATTTTTATTAAAATCATTGTGAGGTCTTGCAATATATTACTTTTATCTATGTGCATATTTGTATATTTACTATAACTTGGCATGTACTTTTACATTTATGCTACCTGATGTTTGCCCTTGCTGTGGCATTGATGGCTGCCCCTGGGCTCTCCTCTTTGCCAAGACTCTTGCTTGCTAAACCCATCAACCCAAGGGGCTTAAAGACTACTCTTGATCTCTACTTGAATTCTGTCCCGCCTACTCCCTCCTTTTTACACTGTAAACATGCTTACTGGAGCCTGGCTCCTTTGCAGAAGGCCCCAAATGATTAGCAATGAAAAGAATTTCCGTATAAGCTCCTGTGCCTTTTTTGGGATTCTAGGCAAAAGAATGCGCTCGGTTGTGTGTACATATGTAGTAAATGACAAATAGCTTTCTGACAGTCATGTTTAAAATATTGCATAGAGTCTTCTAACCCGCAGCGGACACCAAATCATGATTTATCACACTGGGCATGGGCTGCTGGTTTAACCGAACTCTGGAGGTGGAAGCATTCCAACATTACCTGCTTTTCTTACTTGTCCCCGGTATTTGCCTCCTCCTGCAGAATAGACCTGGCTTTTTCCAATGTGGCCTTGCTACCAGTGGTGTCAGATGCCTCCTATCTTCCTGAGGGTATATCAGATCATACTCCATTTCAGCTTACTTTACAACTGGTGACACAGGTCCAAATTGTCCTGTCATCTGTCTGGGTAGGAGAGTCATCAGTGGAGGAGGAACTAAAGCCACATTTAGAGTCCTTTTGGCAAATTAATGAGGGGTCTACCACAGATCAAACTGAATGGGATGCCTTTAAGGCAACTACTTGAGGCATGTACATTTCGGCTATTAAGGTGGCAAGGGTGGAGTATAAACATACACATTCCACCTTACAAGATAGGGAACAGGAATTTGCACATTCCTATGCAAACTCACCTTGCCCAGAGACTTTGGCGGATTTACAGTTAGCTAGAAGGGCCCTAAATCTCCACTATCAAGGCATTGCCCACTGCTCCATGCGACAGAGGGCTGAACGCCTTTTTGAGGAAGGGGAT